>NC_142164.1:46360819-46996523 GCF_024610735.1 Ursus americanus | reverse complement strand
TTCTATCAGTCTCTTAATCAACCAAGTCAAGTCCTCATGTGACACTACGCCACCAGTTAAGGGAGGGAGAATACAAAAGAATTTTAAGGCATATTTCGTGCTTTCAAAGTTTTATTTATTTATTTTAAGATTTATTTCTTTATTTTAGAAGGAAAGAGTGAACATGGGGGAGGGACAGATGGAGAGAGAGGCTTAAGCAGAGTCCATGCTGAGCATGGAGCCTGATGTGGGGCTTGATCTCACAAGCTTGAGATCAAGACCCTGAGATCATGACCTAAGCTGAATGCTTAATTGATTGCATCACCCAGGCACCCTCAGAGAGTTAACATTCTTACACATAAGTTGAGAATAACACATATGGAAGAATTATACACAGGGCACAAGATAGGATATAATCAGATGTTATTTCTCCATATATATGGGCTCCTTTGTACGAAGACTAGATTATTAAGGAAACAGACTACTCAATTCATGCTTAATGGAAGTGCCTATAGACAGTCCTCATCTTTATTCCTGTGCTTCCATAGCAGTAACTGAGAGAGCTGGATTTGTGGCAGTTGATTTTAGAAAGAACTGGTGAGTAGATAAAATCCTTTTTGGTTCTCAATAGAAAGCTCCCCACTGGGATAACTTCCAACTGGATTACTGAAAAAAAATTATGTGAGCCACACAAATGAACTGGCAAGAAGAAAGGGAAGGCAGCCATTTCCATTAGTAAGCATGCTGTGAAAGTATGAAATCTTATAACCACACATATGTGGACAAGCTGTTGTCAAGGGACACTTACGTGCAAACATAAATGTCTGCAGCAGCCAGACTAGAAAGGCAGATGTAATTAAAAACATGTGTTTTTAAGTCAGCTAGATCTAGTTTCAAATTAAAATTCTCCCATTTCCTTACTGTGTGATTTGGGGGATGTTAAATTATCTTCAGTTCAGCATCCTTACTTGTAAAAAGAGGATAATGATGGCACCTACCTCACAGGTGTATTGTGAGGATAAAACAAGGTACACACACACATACATACACACTCATCATCATCATCATCATCATCATCTAGCCCAATAACTGGTATATTGTAGATGCTCACTAAACTCAATAAGCATTACTTGTGTTTATTTTTTGTGTAGTGTTTTCTAAATTTAGGGGGAAGAAAGATTATTGAGAGGGAAAACCCAAATACAGGGTTTTGGACAATTTGTCCCTGAAAAATGAGCTCAGTTTCGTCTTTCCGCTCACTGAAGGAAAAGAAAACAAGCTGTTCTCAATTGTATTTAAGTATTTGCCATTTTAAAAATGTCACTGCTTTTCCCTTTTTTATCTGAAAATTGATGCACTTTTCTTTCTGGAGTGAAATTTGCCATTCAACATTCCCAGTTTGACTGTCTCAAATGCAAAGCGTATAAGAATGAAAAAAAAAATAGTCCACTGTGGCCAATTGTGCATGTAGTATGTGGGCTGTGGAAGGGCTTCTAAAACATACTGGGAATCTTTCAAATGGCTCCCCATTATGTAAACAGTAAGTGGTGCTAACTAATGGACTCATCTCTGACTTATAATTCTCTAGGCAGCACCGCTCTATTTCCAGTTTCTGTTCTCTGTGAATTACTAGCTAGGAGCAGGATAATGAGTCCTTTGCCTCACACACTCTTATCTTTTAAAAAGAAAACTATGAGAGGAGGCTATGTTTTGATTATATTCTTTTAAATGAATTTGTCTATTTCTTTCTCTTCTCTTTTGCTTTCTTGTTTTCTGCTAATGATTTTCCTTTTTCTAAAGAACCTTATCTATGGTCATGTTTTTATTCAAGCTGCAGTCATAGTTCTTTGACTAGAGTTCTTTCTGTCCTCAAGTGAAGAAGAGACAGATTTACAGCTCATCTATTCAAATGAACTCAGAAGTATTTTGTTGTTTGGTGGTGGCTGTTAAATTGAAAAAGAAATTTTAGAAACTTTGACTGACAGATCTCTTTTATTTATGCTTCATTTCTGAATGCTGGCAGGTTTCTTTCCACTATCATGTTGCCACGCCCTGACCTTCTTCCATTGCATAGGTTCTTCAGCCAATTGCATGTGGAAGCACTTTGAAGAAGCTTATAGAAAGTGTTAATGTATAAACTTCATTACATTTCTCATTTTTTCTTGTGCCTCTCCTACACATCTTTAGTCTGTATCCTGGGAAATATACAGTGCTAAGAATGAAAATGATTCACTCTGAAAATTCTGACAGGATTGCTTTGAAATTATGTGTGCTCTCAAATGACATATACTGATGAAGTCAGGAGGTCTCAGATCTCTTCACAGCCTATCTGCATCCTCTTCATGCTTCTTGCTTCTATTGCTCTGGCCCTAATTCCTCTCACAGCATACAGTCACCTTACAATTCTCAATCTCTTTCTCCTCCCAGGTTGCTGCTTTGCTAGAAGCAGAGACAGAAGGCAGACACAAAAGAAAAGATAGAAAACATGCATGTCTGGTTGTATTCTAAGACAAAAATACATGTTTGGAGAGCACCCATTATTTTCTATGAGCTATAGATCCTTTCCTTTATTTTATCTTTTCCTTTGATAAGAGTTGCAAAGTGATAGCTATATATAAAAAATAAAGCATGGACCTAAAAATTATTAACCCTTTTAGGTTATGCAGCATTGTGCCTATTAAAATAATAACAACCAACATTTCCGGAGTACCTAACTTTACTAAGAACATTATGTACATTATCTCATTTATTTTTCATAGTAACTTGAAAAAGAAAATGTTATTATTTCCGTTTTGTAAATTGGAAAAATGAGGCTAAGAGTGTTTATATAACTTGCCTAAGATAAAATAGATAAGTAGCATAACTGATTTAAGCTTACTTCTATTTTACTCCAGAGCCAGAGCCCACAAAAATTATGGATTTTGTGTAAACTTACTCAAGATTCAACCAATTTTTTTTAATTTAAATTCAATTAGCCAACATATAGTAGATCATTAGCTTCAGATGTGGAGTTCAACAATTCATCAGTTGCAGATAACACCCAGTGCTCATCACATTATGTGCCCTCATTAATGCTCATCCCCCAAATACCTCATCCACCCACCCACCACCCCTCCAGAAACCCTCAGTTTGTTTCCTATAATTAAAAGTCTCTCATGATTTTTCTCCCTCTCTGATGACTTCCCATTCAGTTTTCCCTCCCTTCTTACAACACCTACACTAGCTGCCTAACTTTCTGCACCTCCCTGTGCTCTGGTGGGACTGCCCTTCTCAGTCAAGCTTACCTCAGTCCCATCACAGTGGTCTCCTCCCCCAGAAAACCAGCACAAGGCCCTGCCCACACATCTCTAAAGCCTGGAGTTTTACATATCAGCAGGCTTGGCTGAGATAGAGACAGGAAGGTACTAAAATGTTCCTAGAGAGAAGGCAGGTAAACAACCGGGGGGCAGACAGCATGGAAACAGCAATCTTAAAAATGCCTGGGACACACAGGTGTAGGCTATTTGCTATTCTAGGAGAACGTCCCTGAGAAGCAGTATTCAATGAGACACCTCTCTAGAAAAAAGAAGCTGGCTAGCACCATTCTCCCCCCCACCCCTCAGCATAAACACAGAGTCATCTGAGAGAAGCAGCTCAGTGTGGACACTGGTTGCCTAACTTACTTATACAAAGGCCCCACACCCTTGTGCTCTGGTGGGACTGCCCTTCTCAAACTTGGTTCAATCCCAGTGTAGCAAGCCCCTTTCCCAGAAGACTAGCACAAGCCCCTGCCCATACCAGGTCGCCCAACCATAGAGTTCTGCAGGGCCTCAGTTCTGGTGGAGGTGGTGTCAGGTCTTATTTCACAAGCAGGCTAGAGCACACCTAGTTAAAACTTGTCACATTCAGGCCAGAGACAAACATTGCCCACAACAGGCAAGGAGAGGCTCTGCAGAAGACTGGCCTGAAGAATAGAGGAGCCAAAACACAACAGCAGAGCACACACAGCACATACCAGAGACACTCACTGGAGCATAATGACCCTGGGCATTACATAACCTCTTCTTCATAATGCCATTAATTTCAGGGACAGCAGACATAGCTAGCTATCATAACACAGAGAAGGCAGAGACTTAGACAAAATGCCAAGATGGAGGAATTTATCCCAAATGAAAAAAATAAGATAAGGTCATGGTCAGAGACCTAAGTAAAACAGATATAAGTAACATGCCTGATGGGGAATTTAAAGCAACAATCATAAGAATAATCACAGGGGTTGAGAAAACAATAGAAAATATCAGTGAGACCTTTCTCATAGAAATAAAAGAGTTAAAAAATAATCAATCAAAGATGAAGAATATTAATGGGATTGGAAACAGGCTTGATGCAATGAACAACAAGATGGAAGAAGCAGAGGAATCAATTTGTGACCCAGAAGACAAAATAATGGAAAAATGATAAACCTGACAAAAGAGAGAAAGAATTTTACAACACACGAATAGGCTTAGGGAACTCAGTGGCTTCATCAAATTTAATAGCATTCATATTATAGGAGTCCCAGAAGAAGAAAAGAGAGAAAAGGGCAGAAAATTTATTTGAGGAAATAATACCTGAAACACTTCCTTCTGGAGAAGGAAACACATTCAGATCCAGGGGGCACAGAGAACTCCCAATAAAATTAAAACAAAATGAAACAAAACAAAAACAAAACAAAACAAAAATGAATCCTTACAAAGTTATATTGTAATTAAATTTGCACAATACATGATAAAGAAAAAAATGTTAAAATCAGCAAGACAAAAGAAGTCCTTAACTTACAAGGGAAACCCCATAAGCCTAGCTGGAGATTTCTGAACAGAAACATGGCAAGCAAGAAGGGAGTGGCATGATATAGTCAAAGTGCTGAATGGGAAGAATACAGCCTGCAGCCAAGAATACTCTACCCAACAAGGCTATCATTGGGAAGAGGAGAGAGAGAGTTTCCCAGACAAACAGGAACTGAAGGAGTTTGTGACCACTAAACCAACCCTGAATGAAATATTAAAGGGGACTCTGAGTGCAAAGAAGAAACCAAAAGTGACACAGATAAAAAAGGATCAAAGAAAACCTCCAGAAACAATGACAAAACAGCTAATAAAATGGCAATAAATACATATCTATCAATTATTACTTCAAATGTAAATGAACTGAACAATCAAAAGACATAGGGGGTCAAAATGGATTAAAAAAACAAACCAAAACAAAAAATAAGACCCATCTATATGCTACCTACAAGAGACTCATTTTAGGTCTAAAGACACCTGCAGATTGAAGTGAGGGGATGGAGAAATATTTACCATGCATATGAATGCTGAAAGAAAGCCAGAGTAGCAATACTTATAGCTGACAAACTAGACTTTTGTTCTTGTACTGTTTTTATCCTGCTTTGGTATCAAGGGCATACTGGCCTCATAGAACGGTTTTGAATTTGTTCTGTCTATTCAATTAGTTGTAAGAGTTTGACAAAGATTGTCATTATTTTTTTAAGTGTTTTGTAGAATTCACCAATGAAACTGTGTGGTCTTGGGCTTTTCTGTGCTGGGAGATTTTTTTATTCCTAATTCAACTTCATTCTTGTTATTGCTGTAAGGAGATTTCTTACTTCTTGAATTCAAAATTCATGATTCAATGCTCGTAACTTGTGCATTTCTAGGAATTGTCTGTTTTTTCCCCTTAAGTTTTCTAATTTCTTAGTATATAATTGTTTTAGTAATGTCATCATACTATATATTTCTGTGTTTATCTGTTGTATTGTTTTCTCTTCCATTTCTCATCTTGGTTTTTGAGTCTTCTCTCTTCTTTCTTAGTTAATATTATTAAAGCATTGCCAATTTTGTTTTTGTTTTTTTTTAATGGTCATTACTTTCAATGTTATGTTATTTATTCTAGTCTCAATTTTATTTATTTCTAATTTGTATATGTTATTCTCCTCCTCTACTAAGTTTCAGCTAAGTTTCTTCTTCACTTTCTAGTTCCTTGTGGTGTAATATTAAGCTGTTTATTTGAACTTTGCTTCTTAATACTGGCATTTATAGCAAAAATTTCACTCTAATATCTGCTTTTGTTGCATCCTATAGGTTTTAGAATATTTTGTTTTCTTTTTCTTCTATTTTGAGACATACTGGATTTGCCATTTGATTTCTTATTTGGTCCATTGCTTGTACAGTAGTGAGGTGCTTAATATTTATATATTAAATATTTAATATTTACCTTGTAGATTTTCCACCTTTGTTTTATTGTTAATCTTTAGTTTTGTACCATTGTGGTTGGAAAATATACTGGGTATGATTTCAGTCATTTTAAATTTGTAATGTTTGTTATGTCTCTTTTTATGTAATTTAACCAGAGGATCCTTCTGTGTGTACATGAGGAAAATGTGTATTCTATTTTTCTTGGATGGAATGTTTTATATGTATCTTTTAGAACCATGAATTCTGAAGTATACATCAGGTAAAAAATATTCCTTTTGAAAAAAAAAACTTTATATAAAGAACTTATACAACCCAACACCAAAAAAAAATCCCAAATAATCTAATTTAAAAACAGTCATTTCTCCAGAAAAAACATACAGATGGCCAACAGACACATGAAAAGATGCTCAATATCACTAATCATCAGAGAAATGCAAATCAAACCACAATGAGATATCATACCTCACACATCTCAGAATGGCTAAAATCAAAAACACAGGAGACAACAAGTATTGGTGAGAATGTGGAGTAAAAGGAATCCTTGTGCATTGTTGGAAGAAATGCAAACTGGAGAGCCACTATGGAAAACAGTATAGAAGTTCTTCAAAAAATTAAGAACAGAATTACTGTGTGATCCAGTAATTTCATTCCTGTGTATTTACCCAAAGAGCACATAAACACTAATTTGAAAAGATACAAGTACTGCCATATATATTGCAGCATTATTTATAATAGCCAAACTATGGAAGCAAACCAAGTGTCCACTGATAGATGAATGGGTAAAGAAGAAGTGGTATATATATTGGAATATTACCCAGCCACAAAAAAAGAATGAAATATTTCCATATGCAAGAGCATGAATGGATCTAGAGAGTATAATGCTGAGTGAAATAACCAAGTCAGAGAAAGACAAATACCATATCAATTCACTTGTATGTGGAATTTGAGAAACAAAAGAAACCAACAAAGAAACAAAGAGACAAACAAGAAAAAGAAACAGACTTTTAAATACAGAAAACAAACTAGTGGTTACCAGAGGGGAGGTGGTTGGGGGGATGGGTCAAATGGGTGATAGGTGAAAAAGATTCAACCACTTCTTTCTGAGCCCTGTAATGTACTAGAAATTATGCTAAGCTATTTTATCTACATAAAATCTGTAAAGGTATCATTATCCCCATTTGGAACATAGGAAAGTTAATAAAAAAAAGTGAATAGTAAAACCAGGATTTAAACATAGGTCTTCTGTTCCTTCTACACAGTATCACTGAATGGTATAGATACTACTACACTAGTATATAGGATTACATTCTACTTGATAACAGCATCTACAGCTCTAAGACATTTATAGAATTTCTGCATTAGAGTTCTCTAGGGAAACAGAACCAATAGAACATAAATACATAGATATAGATAGATATAGATATATAGATATAGATATAGATATAGATACATGCAAATATTTTCACAGATTATTACTTGTATTTTAGCTCTAATGTGTCTTAGATAAACAAGTTTGTTTTTGTTTTCACATAATTGAACTTATCAATCTCCTATACATAAATATATAGAATATTTATATGCATATAAATGTATATTAAATATACATAAATATATTTATTATAAAGAACTAGCTCATGTAATTATATATGCTGAGTGTACTAACATGTATAGACAGCAAACTGGAGATCCAGGAGAGCTGATGGTTTAGTTCCCATCTGAATCCAAAGGGCTGAGAACCAAGAAAGCCAATAGTGTAAGTTCCAGGCTAAGTCTAAATTTTAAAGTCAGGAGAAGATCAATGTCCCATCTCAAAACCATTAGGCAGAGAGAGTAAATTCTCCTTTCCTCTGCCTTCTTATTATACCTAGGACTTCAGTTGATTAGATGAGGCCTACTTACATTGAGGAAGGAAAATGCTTTTAGTCTTATGATTTAAATGTTAATCTCATCCAGAAACACCCTTGCAGACATACTCAGAATGTGTAACCAAATAATTGGGCACAACATGGTCAAGTCAAGTTGACACATAAAATTACCCATCACACTTTTCTTTTTGGGAAAGGAGAACTTTTGAGACCATGGTAAGGTGTGTAAAGGATCTGATAATACAGAAAAATATAAGCATATATGGAGGCAATGTTCTTTTTTTAAAATTTTTTATTATGCTATGTTAGTCACCATACAGTACATCATTAGTTTTTGATGTAATGTTCCATGATTCATTGTTTGCATATAACACCAAGTGCTCCATGCAATATGTGCCCTCCTTAGTACCCATCACTGGCCTAGCCCAATCCCCCACCCTCCTCCCCTCTGAAACCCTGTTTGTTTCCCAAATGTTCTTTTTTTTTAAGATTTATTTATTTATTTATTTATTTATTTATTTATTTGAGAGAGAGAGAGAGAAAGAGTGAGAGCATGAGCAGGGAGGGGGGCAGAGGGAGAGGAAGAGCGAATCCTCAAGCAGACTCCTCTCTGAGCATGGAGTTACATCCCAGGACTCTGAGATCATCACCTGGACCAAAACCAACAGTTGGCTGCTTAGCTGACTGAGCCACCCAGGTGCCTCAGGGAGGCAATTTTCCTTAAATTCAAAACAACTTCCCAATCTATTTTCACCTATATTTCCACATCAAAACCTCTTGGGGTAGACAAAGGTTTTAGGGGTAATCTAATCCAACTATTTACCTCATTCATGAATCTTTTCCTTAATATTCCTATCCTTAAATATCTCTAGTGACTATAAACTCATTGTTACTTGGAGTTGCCCATTTCCTTTTCAGAAAGCATCTGTGGGATGCTTTGTGGGAATGAAAGTGGGAGACCATCTTTTTAACCTTGGGGTAGAAAAGGACTTCTTAATCAGAATGTGAAACTATAAAGGAGAGGATTGATAAATTCAATTATGTGAAAACAAAACCAAACTTGTTCATCTGAGACACATTAGAGTTAAAAAACACAAGTAATAATCTGTGAAAATATTAGCATCACCTATAATTGACATAACACATCATGTATAACCTACTTGAAAAACACAAAGAAAATACAACTAGACACTTCACAGAGAATAGAACACGATTGGCCTATTAATATATAAAATATGCTCAATCTCATTAATAATCAGTGTCCTGGTTAAATAAAATTTCGAGTCACCAGATTGGCAAAAATTTAAAAGGCTGGCAATATCAAGTGTTGATAAGAACATGAGGCAATGAGAATTTTCATACCCTGCCAGGGGAAGAATAAATTCCTGATGACTAAAGGTTGGACATTATCTAGCAAAACTGAACATATTAATACTTTATGACCCAACAATACTCCTAGGCCTTTCTTTCAATGTGTACTACCAAACGGCACATACAAGAAAGCTCATAACAGCAATGTTCATGACAGCAAAACCTGAGTAAAACCCAATAGTCCATCAGAAGTTGACAGGAAAAAGAAATTCTGTTATACTCACATAACAGACTACGATATACCAGTATAAAATTTTAATGAACCACAGATACAGATGTCAATATGCATGAATCTCCAAAATATAATTTTGAGCAAAAGAAAAAAGTGACATATATATATATATATATATATATATAGCATCATAATATTTATATTGATTCCAAAGCCAAGCGAAAGTGAATAATATATTGTTTAAAATTGCATACATAACTATTAAGGTATTAAAACCAACAGAATCGTTATATAACACAAAACTTAAGATTGTAGTTACCTCTGCAGTGGAGGAAATATTATGTAATTGGAAGTAAATATTAAAGGTACACTAAAATACTGATATTCTTGTTTCTTAAATTGAGTGTGGGGGGAGGGGTGGGGGAATGGGCTAGCCTGGTGGTGGGTATTAAGGAGGGCACGTATTGCATGGAACACTGGGTGTTATATGCAAACAATGAATCAAGGAACACTGCATCAAAAGCTGATGATGTACTGTATGGTGACTAACACATCATAATAAAAAAAAACAAAAACTTAGATGATTGAAAAAAATTGAGTGCAGGAAAATTGAGAGGGGTTTTTTTTGGAATCATTGTTTATTTTTATTTTTTTAAGTTTCAGAGGTAGAATTTAATGATTTATCAGTTGCAAATAACACCCAGTGCTCATTATATCAAGTATCCTCCTTAATGGCCATCACCCACCTCCCCTCCAGGAACCTTTAGTTTGTTTCCTAGAGTTCATCATCTCTTATGGTTTTCTTCCTTCTCAATTTTCATTTTATTTTATTTTTCCTTTCCTTCCCCTATGTTCATCTGTTTTGTTTCTTGAATTCCACATATGAGTGAAATCTCATGGTATTTGTCTTTCTCTGACTGACTTATTTTACTTAGCATAACACCCTCTAGTTCCATTCATGTTGTTGCAGATTTCAAGATTTCATTCTTTTTGATGGCTGAGTAATAGTCCATTGTATACATATACCACTTCTTTACCCATTCATCTGTTGATGGACATCTTGGCTCTTTCCATATTTTGGCTGTTGTGGACATTGCTGCTATAAACATTGAGGAGCACGTGCCCCTTCAAATCACTATGTTTTTATCTTTTGGATAAATACTTACTAGTACAATTGCTTGGTCATGGGGTAGTTCAGTATTTAACCTTTTGAGGAACCTCCATACTGTTTTCCAGAGTGGCTACACCAGTTTTCATTCCCACCAACAGTGTAAGAGGGTTCTCCTGTCTCTGCATCCTCACCAACACCTTTTGTTTCCTGAGTTGTTCATTTTAGCCATTCTGACCAGTGTGAAGTGGTATCTCACTGTGGTTTTAATTTGTATTTCCTTGATGCCAAGTGATGTTGAGCATTTTTTCATGTGTCTGCTGGCCATTTTTATGTCTTCTCTGGAGAAATGTCTGTTCGTGTTTTCTTCCATTTCTTGACTGGATTTTTTGGGTTTTTTTTGGGGGGGGGTTGAGTTTGATAAATACTTTATAGATTTTGGATATTAACCCTTTATCTGATATGTCATTTACAAATATCTTCTCCCATTCTGTAGGTTGCTTTTAGTTTTGTTGACTGTTCCTTTGCTCTGCAAAAACTTTTTATCTTAATGAAGTCCCAACAGTTCATTTTTGCTTTTGTTTCTCTTGCCTTTGGAGACATGTCTAGCAAGAAGTTGCTACAGCTGAAGTAAAGAGGTTGCTGACTCTCTTCTCCTCTAGGATTTTGATGGATTTCTGTCTCACATTAAAGTCTTTCATCCATTTCGAATTTATTTTTGTGTATGGTGTAAGAGAATGCTCCAGTTTCATTCTTCTGCATGTGGCTGTCAAATTTTCCCGACACAATTTGTTGAAGAGACTGGTTTTGGTTTTGGTTTTTTTTTCCCCCTCCACTGGATATTCTTTCCTGAATGTTGAAGATTTTTAATTGAAGTATAATTAACATACAGTTTTATATTAGTTTTAGGTATGAAATAATAATTCAACAATTCTATACATAGTACTCACCAGTAAGTATACTCTTTAATTTTCTTTTCATTTGAGTGTATTTGACACACAATGTTACATTAGTTTTAGGTGAAGGACATTGTGTATTTTATGCATTGTGGTAATGCTCACCACAAATGTAGCCACCATCTGTCAATATACAACTCTATTACAATATCACTGATTATTTTCCTTATACTGTGCCTTTTATTCCCATAATTTATTCCTTTCATGTCTGGAAGCCTGTGTCTTCCACTTCTTTTCACCTGCTTTGCCCAACGTCACACCTCACTCCCCTATGGCAATCATCAGTTTGTTCCCAGTATTTAAGAGTCTGTCTTTTAGATTATTCATTTCTTTGTTTGTTCTTTTAATATTATCCTTTTAAAACCATACAATGCACTTTATGCACTCTCTTTTCATGCATGACATATTTCATAGTAAAAAGGAAAATCCTATAGTAGTCTCCTTTTGCCTTCCAATTCAAATACAGTTTCTGACATGCTTTCTAGGCCCTGAATAATCTGATTCTTCTCTACCAAATTATTGCCTACTATTTCTTAGTATGTATTTTACCTTCCATGTACTTTCTTATGTTATTTCCATTATCCTGAACGTTTTCCTTGCTCGTTTCTCCCTATCTAAGCCAAACCTATTTTTGAAGGCTGACTTTATGCCCCAGTACCTTCATGAAAAGATTTGAGAATATCCAGTCCAACATTTACTTCACCCTTCTTTGCATCCTTTTTGCTTTTTAAAAATAGTAGCACTGTACCACAAAATGTAACACTTCATTGGTTTCTGATTGTTTTATGTGTTTTTACATTTGTCTTATCAGTACTGTGCTTCTTTTGCATCTTGTTAGAACCTAACTGTTATGGATTCACCAAACATATCCAATAAATACTTGCAGTTAGTGAAATTGGTTAGAAAGCCATATTACATAGACTTTATTTAAAGTTATACCAGTTTAATGCATTGAAAAATATACAGGAAAATAAACACAAAAGTAGTCAAGTAGAGGCTCTGCTATATATAATACATCAGGAGTTTTCACCTTTGACACAGACTTTATAGGCAAATAGACAAAATAATATATTTAATTGAATGATCTGAATATGTTATGTGTTGGAATTAGAAACACTGAATGAGTGGGTTCCACATTAGTGAAGTTTCGAGTGAACTGCTTAAGATAAGATTAAAGTAATAAATGGCATCTTATCTCATCCAGGTACTTAAATTTGCTTGCAAAGTCCCTGTACCCAAACTCCCACTCTTCTTAAGCTACAATATTACTCAGATACATTCATAAGCAGATTTCATATCATAAAATGATAGCACATGCACAGAGGCACTGCTGCACTTACTGTTTTTATATAGCTGCAATACCACCAAATTGAAGCAAAATTACTTCCTAGACAAAAAAAAAAGCCTTTTGTTTTTCCTAAAGCTCTTTATCCAGTCCAATTGTAAACTTATGTAATGAGCTCTCACACAGTAGTGCCTATTCTCTTGAAGTCTTTCTGAAACCTGCAGAGCTCAATCTCTTTGAATTTGGACATAAAAATTCTAGTTTGCTGGACACTACAACTATTCTATTGTTGTCCCCAGGCTTGCTTTCTCTAGGAGATCTCTCTGTAGATGTAAAGAAAACTGATCAAATATTTGGCTTATAAATAATATTTGGAAACACCACATAACAGAGTATCAGTTGGTTTGTATTTGTGATGAAAGGAAATGAAAGAGAATTTCAGACAAACTTTCCTTCATCAGGGTTCCAACATTTCTTTCTGTGTCTGCAGCTTATCCAACTGTTTTGTCTTTGTTATATCAGCATCTCTCTCTCACTCAAAAAGTCACATACCTGATAATGTGCTTTCATCAAAAGTGGGGTCTGAAAGTCAAGTCTACTAATAAAGTAATGGTTCACATCTGGATGCCAAATCTGAAACTACTCATTTTCAACTTATTGCTCAATCAAAGACGATTTATTTATTTTTTTTAAAGATTTTATTTATTTATTCGACAGAGATAGAGACAGCCAGCGAGAGAGGGAACACAAGCAGGGGGAGTGGGAGAGGAAGAAGCAGGCTCATAGTGGAGGAGCCTGATGTGGGGCTCGATCCTGTAAGGCCGGGATCACGCCCTGAGCTGAAGGCAGACGCTTAACCGCTGTGCCACCCAGGCACCCCAATCAAAGACGATTTAGAGAGTAAATCTTGAGAAAGACAATTATCATATGATTTCTCTCATCTGTGGAACATAACTAGGAAGATCGGTAGGGGAAGAAAGGGATAAAGAAAGGAGGGGTAATCAGAAGGGGGAATGAAGCATGAGAGACTATGGACTCTGAGAAACAAACTGAGGGCTTCAGAGGGGAGGGGGTGGGGGAATGGGATAGGCTGGTGATGGCACGTAAGGAGGGCACGTTTGCATGGTGCACTGGGTGTTATATGCAACTAATGAATCATCGAACTTTACATCAGAATCCAGGGATGTACTGTATGATGACTAACATAATATAATTAAAAAACATTAAAATAAAAAAAGAGAGTAAATCTTGAAAGTATTGACAAAAAAAGTAATGGGGCTCATTTTGGGGGGTGTTGAATATGGTTATTTCTTTTTCTCCAGCTCTTTTTAAGTTATTGTTCTTTTGGTCTTGTACTCTTATCCATTCTTATATAGGAAAAGCTCTTTTAGTATATTAAATGAAATTCTTATAAAATTCTGTTTTTAATTTTCTTTCATACTGCTTGTATGCAAAAATAATATCTATAATTCAGAAAGTTGTGTTCCTATTCTGTTTCATTTTATACTATGAAAAGATGATATTTGGCATCATATTTTTTGATTTCTTTAAGTTTATTCTTATTGCTTTCAAGAACAAAGGGAGGATTTATATATGGGAAATAATAATAAAAAATAAAAGCACATTTTGGATGGTGTTACCATGTAATTGAACATTAAATACTATATTCTGAAGTAAGTTACTTAAGGTATGGAATTTTCTTGAAGAGATAAAGAGGCTTAAGCTCAAAAAGAAGTTATTTTCAGGATTCTTCTCCCATATAGTATGACATATTGCCAGGAAATGAAATATTTGCTAATCAGAAGAGTGAGTCAGATGAGGTGTTTCAAGTATAATAATTTTTTGGCTTATCATCAGCATCAACAAAACAGTTGGGTGTGTTCAGATTTTATGTAATGATGTGCTTCAGATTTATTCTCACATTGAACCTTTTCTACTTTCTCTTTAACTCCAGAACAATAGTTCCTTCCTACCGCAGAGCAATACAGTGAAAGAAACAATGCAATTAGGAATTGGTCTCTGTACACAGTGACCCATTTAGAAAATGCCAATGAAGATGTTCAGGATAAGATGAAAAACTATCGTACTTGGCATTTGATTTCTTTCAGATCCTGAAACTCTTGGTATGTGTGTGTTTGGGCTGAGAGGGTATGATGGAAGTGGAAGGTGGACAGTGAGACAGGGGATGGTGAGACCTGGACATGATACAAGGGTAATAGCAGAACTTCACTGCTGGTTTTATCAAAAATACTTTCATAGTAAAATGTGTCCTCTCAGGAAGCACTGACAGATGAAGTAAAACAATCCACCATACCCGAGAACTTGCACAATGTCAGCTGCACCCATTTAGGGGCTGTGAAGAAATGTCAGTCATTGTTAAAGGAAATACTCTGAGACCAGGAAGCAGAAGATTGTTTTGCAAATGTCTCCCCTGCAGGGGCTCTGGTAATGCAGTGTTATCTGAACCTGTCACCATCATTTATTAACTCGAGTACTAGTGGATCATTTTGTTTAATATAGCTCCAACTAATACTGATGATCCATTGATTGTATTTCATGAACCTACTTAATTCACTAGAAAATATAAAGGGTGCATATTTGCTCCAGGCATTATGTAACACTTCTTTCCTGAGGATCAATGTGTTAGTATTTGTAATGAACACTGAAGATGAAAATTGTTATATAAATAATAGCTATTATCCTGTGGTACATACAGCATCAGCTACTTCATTAGGAAGGGAAAAAATAGCAATGGATGACCATGATATAAAATCAGATGCACACTTCCAACTCACCATACCCTCCATTCTACCATGCATTGAAGTAAGGCAGTTGCCTAGAATGCACCAAACTTCATAAACTGTATCTTATAAGAAGGAAGACTTCATGATTAAAAGAAAACCAGATATTTCTGCAACCTTACTATGTTTGCAGAGTTGCATGTAGTGAAATACTGTAATCTTAACCAGGCTGCCAACCAGAAGATTGGCATAGAAATACCTCACTCAGTTGCTGTGGTAAGTGGGAAAGGCCCTTGCCATGTTCATTCACTCCTCAAATCTCTGGCATGACCACTGTGGCCATTGGCTAAAGTTACAAATGATAAAACTAAACTCAAATTTAAGTGTCAGTTCACTTGTAATTAAAGAGCAAATTGAATTAGGAGCCTACACGGAAATGTGTGTCATTCAAAAAAAATGCTGATCTCTCTCTAATTCCATGAATAAACCACCAGAAAACTCAAAGAGGCAGTTGTGGGTTTTAAAAGCTTTTTTAATTAAAGTATAATTGACATATTATATTAGTTTCAGGTATGCAACATAGTGATTTGACATTTGTATATATTGTGAATTTATAACCACAATCTAGTTACTATCTGTCACCTTAGAAATATTGACTGTATCTCTTATGCTGTACATTATATCCCAGTGACTTATCTATTTTATAACTGAAATTTTATACTTGATTCTGTTCAACCATTTTGCCTCTCCAACCCCCTTCCCTTCTGGCAATCGCCAACCTATTTTCTGTATCTACGAATCTAAGTTTTGTTTTGTTATTTTTGTTTGTTTTGTTTTTATATTCCACATGTAAATGAAACTATGCAGTATTTGTCTTTCTCTGTCTGCCTTATTTAACTTTACATAATACCCTCAAGATCCATCCATGTCGTAAATGGTCAAATTGCAAAATTTTGTGTTTTCTATGGCTTAGTAGTATTCCTGTGTGTGTGCGCACACACGCATATGCATGCATAAGTGTGACCACTCATTACCCATCAATGGACGCTTAGGTTGCTTCCATATCTTGGCTATTATAAATAATGCTTCAGTGAATATAGAAGTCGTATATCTTTTTGAACTACTGTTTTCATTTTCTCCAGATAAATACCCAGCAGTAAAATTGCTGGATCATATTGTATTTCTATTTTTAATTTTCTGAAGAACCTCCATACCATTTTTCATGGAGGCTGCACCAATTTACTTTCCTACCAACAGAGCACCGGGGCTCCCTTTTTGCCACATCCTCACAACACTTGTTATTTCTTGTCTTTTTGATAATAGCCATTCTGATAAACATAAAGTGATAGCTCATTGTGGTTTTGATTTGCATTTCCCTCATGATTAATGATGTCGAGCACCTTTTCATGTGCCTGCTGGCCATCCATATGTCTTCTTTGGGAAATAAAAAAAACTATTCAGATCTTTTCTCCATTTCTAAAATTTTTTTATGTTGTTATTGTTTTATGAGTTCTTTATATATTTTGGAAGTGTTAGCCACAGCAACGAGGCAAGGAAGAGATTAAGGCACCCAAATTAGAAAGGAAGTGGTAAAACTGTCACTATTTGCAGATGACATGACACTGTATGTAGAAAACCCTAAAGACTTCACCAAAAAGCTACTAAAACTAACACATAAATTTGGTTTTTTGAATTTAATCCTATCAGTTGTAAGATACAAAATTAATTTATAAAAGTTTGTTGTGTTTTTATACATTAATAATGAACTATCAGAAAGAGAAATCATGAAAACAATCCCACTTACAATCACATCAAAAAGAATAAAATATTTAGGATTAAATTTAACCAAGGTGTTGAAAGACTTGTCACTGAACACTATAAGACAGTGATAAAAGAAATTAAAGAAGACATAAGCAAATGGAAAGATATTCCATGCTCTTGGATTGGAAGAATTAATATTATTAAAATGTCCATACTACACAAAGCAATCTACAGGTTCAACACAATTTCTATCACAATTCCAATGGAATTTTTCACAAAACTAAAGCAAATAATTATAAAAATTATATGGAACCACAAAAGACCCTGAATAACCAAAATAATATTGAAACTGGAGAATAAGTCAGGAGGTGTCACACTCCTGGATTTTATATTATGCTACAAAGGTATAGTAATCAACTTCAGTATGGTACTGGCATAAAAACAGACACATAGATCAATACAACAGAATAGAAAGCCCAGAAATAAGTCCATGTATATGTAGTCAATTATTTATACATAAAGCAAACAATAACAATGTGGAAAGGACAATTATTTCAATAAATGATGTTGGGAAAACTGGGCAACTACAAGAAAAAGAATGAAACTGGACCACTATCTTACAACATATACAAAATGGATTAAAGACTTGAATGTCAGACCTGAAATCATAAAACTCTTAGAAGAAACCAGATGATAAAGTCTTTGACATCAGTCTTTGCGGTATTTTGTTTTGTTGTGTTTTGTTTTGTTTTGTTTTACCTGACTCCAAACACAAAGGCAACTGAAGCAAATGGTAGTACATTAAACTAAAAAGCTTCTGCATAACCAAGAAAACTGCCAACAAAATGAAAAGGCAGCCTACTGAATGGGAGAAGACATTTACAAATCAAAACTTAAAAGCTTCTTTTTTTTGTAGCTATTGAATTTATTTTTATTTTTTTAATATATTTTTTATTATATTATGTTAGTCACCATACAGTACACCCCTGGTTTTTTATGTAAAGTTCAATGATTCATTAGTTGCGTATAACACCCAGTGCACTTAAAAGCTTCTTAATGTTAAGTAGCATTAATACCAAATCACTTAAGACCCCAACCTCAAATCTCAGGGAGGCTCTAGACTGAAATACATTTCTAAAGCAGTTGTTTCCAGATTTTTGGATTTCACACATCTTTAGATTGTTGGCATATATTAATCATGTACTACTATAATCATTTCCAAAAGTAAAGTACATCTTAAAATACAATAGGAAACACTTAAACACAGAATAAGTAAACTGCTATAAGAAAAGGCACATAGCAAAGTTAGAACTACATTACATATTTTGTGTACATTGGGCAGTCAATTCCTTTGGGTTCTCCATCTCTAAGAGAAGACAATATCATTTGTTATGAGAAGTATAGGAATTAACATATATCTTAGAACAGAATGTATCACCCTATATTTAAGAATTTAATCTTCTTTCTCTCTCTCCATATAAGTTCCTCATTAATTAAAAAAAAATCTTATTATCATAGACTGCTGATAACCTTATCTTGGACCAGCACTGGTCCTCAGACCTGCATTTAGAAACACTAGAAGACTCACTGGTCTATGATACCAGATAGTTTTACTAAGAAACTGCACTAGTTTATAATAATTAAAGCCCCTCAAAAGAGAAGAAAATGCTTCATCTTAATGAGTGTTGATTAAGAATGATTATCAATATATTAAAAAAGTCTCCAGTGTCATATATCATATATTTTTATTTGTTATTTGCATGAAAATATAGACAATAATGCTACCCAAAATTAATTGATACTGGCAAAAAGTCATTCCTGTTTTTTTTATCTCTAATAGTCAATCCATTAGCAAATTCAGTCAAATCTAATTCCAAAACATAATTCTAAATCTACCAACTCCCTCAATTTACATTGCTACCACCATAGCCCTAGCCATCATGATCTTTTAACTGTTTGATGAACTTCCATCCTAACTGGACTTTCTACTCCCACTCTTGATATATCTACATCATTCTCCACACAAAAACCACAGTGATCTCTTTAAAAAGATTTTATTTATTTACTTATTTGAAAGAGAGAGTGACAGTGCACAAGCAGGTGGAGTGGCAGGCAGAGGGAGAAAGAGAGAAGCAGGCTCCCCACTGAGCAGAGAGCCAGACATGGAGCTCGATCGCAGGACTCTGGGATCATGACCTGAGCCAAAAGCAGACACTTAACTGACTGAGCCACCCAAGTGCCCCAATCACAGTCTTTAAACAAAAAAATTGAAAACCTTCTAATGGCTTCCCATCACACTTATAATAAAAATCAAAATCTTACCATAGCATAATATGCCCTGAATTATCTAGTCCCCGTCTATCTCTCTGACCACATCTTCTACTTCTCTCCTTCATGCTCACAAGGCACTAATGACACCAACCTTCATTATGTCACTTGACTGCTGTAAGTTTGTTCTTTCCTCAAGATCTTTAACTTGTTATTTTCTCTGGCTTGAGTACTCTTCTCCCATTCATTCATGTGGCTGATTCCATTCTTTCACACAGGTCTTACCATATATAATGCTTTTTTAAAAATGTTCCCTTTCGTTTATTTCCCCTTTATCTCTTTAACTTATTTGTCATAGCAATTGCCACTCTCTGAAATTATTCTATATATTAATTTTTATATGTTTATATGTTTACTGTCTTGCTCTGAATACCTGAGAATGTAAGTTCTATGAAAGGTCTTTATCTGCCCTCTTTAATAGTACACCACCTCTTAGGCTTAGAACAATGTCTGAATTAATAAATGATTTTTTCAGGTATCATGTTAAATTATATATAAACATTATTACATGTCATGCACATAATAACACTATAAAGTACATTCATTATTGTCCTCATTTTACAGATTAAGAACCTGAGATTAGACAGTTAAATAAATTCCCAAAGGCAATGGAGATAATAAATTTCAATGCCAGTATACAGATAGATAATTTTTTTTAAGATTTTATTTATTTATTTATTTATTTATTTATTTATTTATTTATTTATTTGACAGAGAGAGAGACAGTCAGTGAGAGAGGGAACACAAACAGGGGGAGTGGGAGAGGAAGAAGCAGGCTCCCAGCCGAGGAGCCTGATGTGGGGCTCGATCCCAGAACGCTGGGATCACGCCCTGAGCCAAAGGCATACACTTAACGACTGAGCCACCCAGGCGCCCCACAGATAGATAATTTAACTTTATTTCACTCCAGAGCCCATTCTCTTAATTTCATATGCTTCTTCTCCTTATCTAACTTGGGAAACTGTTATCAATGTTTCAGATTTAAGGAGTATAAAAAACAAGGAAATACTTTGAAAGACTGAATTACAATACTAAAAGTTTACTACTACAGATTGGGATCTAGACCTAAAACTAATAAAATGAAACATAATAGAAATAAATTTGAAGTCCTGCTCTTAGTGTTTAAATATCATATGAGAAAGAATGAATGAGTGTAACCGCCGCTTATAAACAATATTTGTTAAACAACAACAACAACACCTGGAAGTTTTGACCTTAAGTTCATGTGAGCTATCAGGGTGATGTGAGTCCTACAAAACAAAAATAAAAAACAATCTGTACAAATAGGCTGTGTTAATATAATTCTAGTCTCCAAGTCCAGCCACACTGGAATTTTCACTGGTCAAAGTGTCACAATTATGGAAGTCAGGTTTTAAAAGGGATACTATGCAAATTAGATCTTAATCAGTGGAAATAGACCAAGAACATGAAAGGTCTGGAATAAACGCAAAATAAGTAACAGTAGGAGAAGCTAGGTATGCATAGCCAAATCAGAAAAGGAAAGGTTATAAGTTTTAAGGGACCACTATTTCGATTATGCATTGTTTTTCCATAATGAACTGTGGCCAGTGAATAGAAATTAAGAGGAGCTACATTGCAGATCAATACATGGAACAACTTTCTAATATTTTATGTTAGAAAGGAACTCAGTTTTCTCACAAAGGATGAGATTCCATCACTAGTAATTTTCAAATACAGGCAAGAGAGCACTTAACAGGAATATTATAAATAGGGAGTGGAGTTGGAGTAGACCAGTGATTCCCAAACCTCATTCCAATAACTGGTGCTACAATGTAAAAAAATACAGATGCCGGGGAAACACCCAGCATGTCTGTCAAGGGAACACAATGATGACATATTTTTTTAAAAGATCATAGGTTATCATGAAACTCTGGGAAAGTTCTCAGATAAACAGTTCCCAAGTCCTTAGCATCTTTATCTGCCTGACTCCTAAAATCTCATTCATAGTAGTTAAACTAATAGAGTGCAAACTCTTTTATAATAAGAACTATACCACTGCTTCCAGTGTAATGTCTAAGACATCACTGGCTGTCAATAAATGTTTGTTAAATATACATTTTTATTAAGTTTCAAATTTTAATTCCAGTACAGTTAATTCTGTTATAATAATTTCAGGTGTACACTATAGTGGTTTGACAATACTATCCGTTACGCAGTGCTCACCATGTTAAATGTTCTCCTTAATCCCAATCACGTATTTCACCTATCCCTTCTCCTATCTCCCCTATGATAGTATCAGTTCATTCACTATAATTAAGAATCTGTTTATTGGTTTTTTGTTTCTCTATCTCTCTCTCTCTTTTCCCCCTTTGGTGTTTTATTTTGTTTCCTAAATTCTACATATGAGTGAAATCATAAGGTATCTGTCTTTCTCTGACTGACTTATTTTGCTTAGCATTGTATTCTCTAGCTCCATTCATGTCATTAGAAATGGCAAGATTGCATTATATTTTTATGGCTATTGTGTATATATATATATATATATATATATATACCACAATTTTCTATCCATTCATCTATCAATGGACACTTGGGCTACTTCCATAATTTGGCTATTGTAAATAATGCCACAATAAACATAGGGGTGCATGTATCACTTTGAATTAGTGTTTTTGAATTTTTGGGGTAAATATCCAGTAGTGTGAATGCTGGATCATAGGGTAGTTGTATTTTTAACTTTTTGAAAAACCTCCATACTGTTTTCCACAGTGGCTATACCAGTTTGCATTCCCACCAAGAGGGTACAAGGGTTCAGCTTTCTCCATGTTATTGCCAACACTCATTGTTTCTTGTGTTTCTGATTTTAGCCATTCTGACAGACATGAGATGATATCTCATTGTAGTTTTGATTTTCATTTCCTTAATCATGAGTGATGTTGAGCACCTTTTCATGTGTCTGTCGGTCATTTGGATGTGTTCTTTGGAAAAAGATGTCTGTTGATCTCTTCTCCCCATTTTTAATTGGGTTATTTGGATGGTTTTGGTGTTTTTTTTGTTTGTTTTTTGGGACGTTGAGTTGTGTCAGTCCATTACATATTTTGGATACTAACCCTTTATCAGATACATCATTTGCAAATATCTTCTCCCATTCTGTAGGTTGCCTTTTAGTTTTGTTGATTGTTTCCTCTGCTATGCAGAAGCTTTTTATTTTGATGTAGTCCCAATAGTTAATTTTTGCTTTTATTTCTTTTGCCTCAGGAGACATATCAAGAAAAATGTCACTACAGCTGATGTCAGAGAAATTACTGCCTGTGCTTACTTCTAGGATTTTTATTGTTTCAGACCTCACATTTAGGTCTTTAATCCATATTGAGTTTATTTTTGTGTGTGGTGTAAGAAAGTGAGCCATTTTTGTTCTTTTGCATTATAGCTGTACCATTTGATGAACAGACTCTATTTTTCCATTGCATATTCTTTCTTACTTTGTTAAAGATTAACTGGCCATTTAATTGTGGGTTTATTCCTGGGCTTTCTGTCCTGTTTTATTTATCTATGTGTCCATGTTTGTGCCAGTATTATTCTGTTTTGATTATTACAGTTTTAGAATATAACTTGAAGTCTGGAATTGTGATATTTCCAAGTTTTGTCTTTCTTTTTCAGGATCTCTTTGGCTCTTCAGGATCTTTTGTAGTTCCATACAAATTTTAGGATTGTTTGTTCTAGTTCTGTGAAAAATGCTGTTGGCATTTTAATAGGTATTGCATTTAATCAGTAGATTGCTTTGGGCAGTATAGACATTCTAACAGTAATTGTTTTTCTGACCCATGAGCATGGAATATCTTTCCATTTCTTTGGGTCATCTTGAATTTCTTTCATCGGTGATTTCTCATGTCCAGAGTAGAGGTTTTTCACTCCTTTGGTTAAGTTTATTTTTATTTTATTTTTATTTATTTATTTATTTATTTTATTATTTTAATTTTTTAAATTATGTTAGTCACCATACAGTACATCCCTGGTTTTTTATGTAAAGTTCGATGATTCATTAGTTGCTTATAACAACCAGTGCACCATGCAATACGTGCCCTCCTTACTACCCATCACCAGTCTATTCCATTCCCCCACCCCCTCCCTTCTGAAGCCTTCAGTTTGTTTTGGTGTAATTGTAAATTGAATTATTTAAATTTTTCTTTTGGCTGCTTCATTATTGCTGCATAGAAACTCAACAGATTTTTCTGCATTGATTTTGTATTTTGTGACTTTACTAAATTGATTTATCAATTCTAATAGTTTTTTTGGTGGAGTCTTTAGGATTTTCTATATACGGTATTATGTCATCTACAAATAGTGGAAGTTTTATTTCTTCCTTACGAATTTGGATGCATTTATTTATTTTTGTTGTCTAATTTCTGTGACTAGGATGTCCAGTCCTATGTTGAATAAAAGTGGTGAGAGTGGACATCCTTGTGTTGTTCCTGACCTTAGTGGGGAAGCTCTCAGTTTTTCCTCATTGGGTATGATATTTGGTGTTGCTTTTTCATATATGGCCTTTATTATGTCGAGGTATGTTCCCTTTAAAGCTACTTTGCAGAAGTTTTTCGTTGTTTTTTTTTTTTTAATCATGAATGGATGTTGTACTTTGTCAAAAGCTTTTTCTGCATCTGTTGACATGGTCATATGTTTTTATCCTTTCTCTTACTGATGTGATGTATCACATTGTTTGATTTATAAATATTAAACCACACTTGCATCCTGGGAAAAAATCCCACTTGATTATGGTGAATGATTCTTTTAATATATTGTTGGATTCAGTTTGTTAGTATTTTGTTGAGAATTTTTGTGTCTATGTTTATCAGAGATATTGGCCTCTGGCTCTCTCTTTTTTTTTAAAGATTTTATTTATTTATTTGACAGAGAGAGACAGCCAGCGAGAGAGCGAACACAAGCAGGGGGAGTGGGAGAGGAAGAAGCTGTCTCCTAGCAGAGGAGCCTGATGTGGGGCTTGATCCCAGAATGCTAGCATCACGCCCTGAGCCGAAGGCAGATGCTTAACAATGTGCCACCCAGGTGCCCCTCTGGCTCTCTTTTTTTAATGGTGCCTTTATCTGGTTTTGCTATCAGGTAATGCTAGCCTCATTGAATTAATTTGGAAGTTTTCCTTTCCCTTCAATTTTTTTGGAAAATTTTGAGTAGTATAGGTATTAACTGTTTTTTAAATGCTTGGTATAGTTTGCCTGTGAAGGCATTTGGTCCTGGACTTTTGTTTGTTGGGAGTATTTTGATTACTGATTAAATTTCATTGCTGATAAGCAACATGTTCACATTTTGTAATTCTTCCTGTTTCAGTTTTGGTAGGTTATATGTTTCTAGGAATTTATCCATTTCTTCTGGGTTGTCCAATTTTTTGGCATATGATTTTTCATATTCTCTTACAATTTGTATTTTTGTGGTATTGATTGTTAGTTCTTCTCTTTCATTTGTGATATTAGTTATTCGAGTCCTCTGTCTCTCTCTCTCTTTATGAGACTGGCTAGAGGTTTATCAATTGTGTTGATCTTTTCAAAGAATTAGCTCCTGGTTTCATTGATCTGCTTTGTTTTGTTTTGGTCTCTGTATATTATTTATTTCTTCTCTAATCTTTTATTATTATTATTATTATTATTATTATTATTATTATTATATTTTCCTTCTGGTGGTTTTGGGTTTTGCTTTCTTATTCTAGCTCCTTTAAGTGTAAAATTAGGATTTTTATTTGAAATTGTCCTTGTTCCTTCAGGTAAGCCTGTCTTGATATGAACTTCCCTGTTAGAACTGCTTTTGCTACATCCTAAAGGTTTGAACTGTTGTATTTTCATTTTCGTTTGTTTCCATTTAATTTTTATTTCTTCTTTGATTTACTGGATAACCTATTCATTGTTTGGTACCATGTTATTTAACCTCCATGTATTTGTGCTCTTTCCAGATTTTGGCTTATGGTTGATTTCTAGTTTCTTAACATTGTGGGCAGAAAAGATGCATGGTGTAACTTTGATATTTCTGAATTTGCTGAGAATTGTTTTGTGGCCTAATACATGATGTATTCTGAAAAATGTTCCATGTGAACTTGAGAAGAATGTGTATTCTGTTGTTTTAGGGAGGAATGTTCTGAATATATCTTTTAAATCCATCTGGTTCAGGGCGTCATTCAAAACCATTGTTTCCTTGTTGATTTTCTGTTTGGATGATCTGTCCATTGATGTAAGTAGGGTGTTAGAGTCTTCTACTATTATTGCATTGTTATCGATTAGTTACTTCATGTTTGTCAACTGTTTTATGTACTTGAGTGTTCCCATGATGGATAAATAAATATTTACAATTATTATATCTTCTTACTAGATTGTCCCCTTTATTATTATATAGCATCCTCCTTTGTCTCTTGTTACAGTCTTTGTTTTAAATTCTATTTTGTCTGATTTAAGTTTTGATATCCTGGTTTTCTTTAACATTCTTTCATATGATTCATGGTTCTCCGTCCCCTAACTTTCAATCTGCAGGTGTCTTTGCATCTGAAATGAGTCTCTTATAGGCAACATTAGATGGGTCTTGTGTTTTTATCCGCTCTGTCAATATACATCTTTTGGTAGGAGCATTTAGTCCATTTAATTCATAGTAATTATTGATAAATGTGTATTTATCACTATTTTATTTGTTATTTTGTGATTTTTCTCTGATCCTTTCTTCTCTTGCTCTCTTTCATGATTTGTTGGTTTTCTTCAGTGATATAACTGGATTCATTTCTCTTTATTCTTTGCATATCTATTACTGGTTTTTGATTTGTGGTTACCATTAGGTTTGTACATAACATCTTCTGCATATAGCACTCTATATGAAGTCGATGGTTGCTTAAGTTTTAACCCATCCTTTACTCCTATCCTTTCCATGTTTTAGGTATACGGTATCATATTTTACATCCTTTTATTTTGTGAATCCCTTCACTGATTTATACAGATATACTTATCTTTACTGCTTTGTTGTTGTTGTGTGTGTGTGTGTGTGTTTGGTTGTTTTTGTTTGTTTGTTTGTTTTTCTTTTACTTTTCATCTCTTACTTATGGTCTTTCCTTTCCACCCAAAGAGTTTCCTTTAACATTTCTTCTAGGCCTGGTTTAGTGGTCATGACCTTCTTTAGCTTTTACTTGTCTGAGAAACTTTATCTCTCCTTCTATTCTGAATGATAGCCTTGCTGGATATAGTATTCTTGGCTGCAGATTTTTCCCTTCCACTACTTTGAGTGTATCATTTCACTCCCTTCTGGCCTGCAAATTTTGTGCTGAAAAATTTGATAGCATTGTGATGTTTTTTTTGTGTGTAACTGTCTTCTTTTGCTGTTTTTAAATTTTTTTTATCAGTCTTTTATGCCATTTTAATTACTATGTATCTTGGTGTGGACCTCCTTGGGTTGATTTTGGAGCACTCTTTGTGCTTATTGGATCTGTATACCTGTTTGTTTCCCCAGATTAGGGAAGTTTTCTGCTGTTATTTCTTCAAATAAATTTTCTTCCCCCTTTTCATTCTTTTCTTCTTCTGGCATTCCTATAATGTGAATGTTATTATGCTTGATGAAGTCACTGAATTCCCTAAGTCTTTTCTTATTTTGCATAATTCTTTTCCCTCTTACTTGTTCAGCTTTATTACTTTGCCCTAACTGCCTTCCAGACCATTAATTTATCCCTTTGCTTCCTCTACCCTGCTATTTATTCCATCAAGTGTATTTCTAATTTCAATTACTGTGTTCTTCATCTCTGATTTTTTTATTTCTGTGTTAAGTGTCTCACTGATGTCCTCTACTCTTTTCTCAAGTCCAGTGAGTATGTTTATAATGATTACTTTAAATTCTCTATCAGACATATTACATATCTTTGTTTTTCTTAGGTCTTTTGTTGTATTTTCCTGTTCTTTCATTTGAGACGTATTATTCTGTCTCTTCATTTTGCCTAACTGTCTGTGTTTGTTTCTGTGACTTAGGAAAATCAGCTATGTCTCTCACTTTTGAAAGCAATGAAGGGAGCATGCACTTGGCACTGGTCCTCTTTGACAGAGGACACACAGCTGTCACCAAGACTCTTCCATCCTGGGCTTAACTGCAAAGCCTGAATGGGTAGGGTTGTGGTGCCACAAGCTTTGTGAACAGGCCCTCTCCCACAGGGGATGCATAGCCACTGTGGAGTCTGGGACTGGCTGGGCTACTTCAGGAATCACGTGAGAGTTGGGAGGGTGCAGTTTTGACAACGTGTGTGTGTGTGTCCTCCATAGAAGGTTGGGAGAGGCAGTTTTGCCAAGATTTGCTTCTGTCTTCTGGGGGAGGGGATCCACAGCACTGGGACTAAGGCAGGCTCAGCTGGAGGGGGCAGGGTATGGTATAAACAGGTTTGGTAGGATGGAAATGGCACCTGTCAATTCCTTTGCTCCTGGAGAAGTCCCTCAGAGAACTCTGAGATTAGTAACTAATTCTTCTTCCCACATGTCCCAGGTGTTTTTCAAACTGCTGCTTTTAAGGTGTATCTCTGTGGGCTGTTTGCTGTGTTGTCTCTTGAAGGGCAGGGACTCAGCTTCCTATTGCCCTGGGCTCTCCCAGAGCTGAGCTCACTGATTTTTAAAATTCCAGGCTTTAAGTCCTGCTGTTTGTAAGAACTTACAAAATTCAGCCCTTCTGATTTTCAATGCCATGTTCTATGGGGATTCTTCTTTCCCATGCAGACTACCTGGTGTGATAGTTTGTTTCTCACCCATTTCCATGCCTGTGGCTCCCTACCTCTGGCAGCCAGACCCACGGGGTTTATCTTTCCAGTGTCTCTGCCCTTCCTACCCTCTTCTATGTGACCTCTTCTGTACATTGAGTTGTGGATTTTGTTCTTCTAGTCTTTGGGCTATTTTCTGGGTTATTTGCACTGATGTGAGTTTTATCTAGTTGTGTCCATGAAATGAGGTGAGTTTAGGGTCCTCCTGCTTTGCCATTTTCTGAGGGCTTTGGACCTGTTTGTTAAATACATTAAATATTTGTAAATAGATGAATCAAAATCGCTAGGCACATTCGCATAAAACAAAGCAATCTTCCAAATGACCCTAACAGGAAGCAAATAAAATATATTTAAAAAGCAGGCTTGAAAACTGCAAAGTGGTATTAAAATGTTTATTTTTTTCTACTATATAAGGTAAATTTCTCAAAATAGAAGGAAATGTTACTTTTTTACTTATTTTTTATTATGTTCAGTTAGCCACTGTATAGTACATCATTAGTTTTTGATGTAGTGTTCAATGATTCATTAGTCGTGTATAACATGTGCTCATCACAACACATGCCTTCCTTAATACCCATCACCGGGCTACCCCATCTCCCCACCCTCCTCCCTTCTGTAACCCTCAGATTGTTTCCCAGAGTCCATAGTCTCTCATGGTTTGTCTCCCTCTCTGATTTATTCCCCTTCAGTTTTCCCTCCCTTCCCCTATGGTCCTCCGTGCTATTCCTTATGTACCACATATAAGCAAAACCATGTGATAATTGTCTTTCTCTGCTTGACTTATATCACTTAGCATAATCCCCTCCAGTTCCAGCCATTTAGATGCAAATGGTGGGTATTCATCATTTTTGATGGCTGAGTAATATTCCATTGCATATATGGACCATATCTTTTCCATTCATCTGTTAGGGCATCTTGGCTCCTTCCTCAGTTTGGTTATTGTGGACATTTCTGCTATGAACATTGAAGTGCATATGCCTTTCTTTTACTACATCTGTATCTTTGGGGTAAATACCAGGTAGTGCATTGTTGGGTCATAGGGTAGCTTTATTTTTAACATCTTGAGTAACCTCCATACTGTTTTCTAGAGTGGCTGTACCACCTTGCATTCCGACCAACAGTGTAAGAGGGTTCCCCTTTCTCCACATCCCACCGGCATTTGTTGTTTCCTGTTTTGTTAATTTAAGCCATTCTGACAGGTGTAAGGTGGTATCTCATTGTGGTTTTGATTAGCATTTCCCTGACGGCTAGTGATGTTGAACACTTTTTTCATGTGCTAAGAGTAGGAAGTTGAAATAATGGGAGGTCTATTAGTTTGCTGGAGCTGCGACAACAAATTTACCACAAACTGGGTGGCTTTAAGCAACAGAAATTTGTTTTCTCACACTTATAGATGCCAGAAGTCAGAAATTAGGGTGTCAGTAATGCTGTACCTCATCTAAGGGCTCCAGGAGATAATCCTCCCTTGCCTTTTCCAGCTTCTGCTAGCTCCTGGGTTTCCTTGGCTTGTGATAGTATAATTCCAATCCTTACCTCTTTCTTCATGTGGAATTCTCTCCTGTGTCTTTGAATCACAAATCTTCCTCTCCTTTCTTTTATAAAATCACTAGTCATTGGATTTATGGCCCACTACAAATACAAGATAATCTTATTTCTAGATTCTTATCTTAATTACATCTGCAAGGACCCTATTTCCAATAAGGTCACATGTACAAGTATGGGGGGTCATGGACATTTTTTTTTTTTGGAGGAAATTGAATCCACCATAGGAGGACACATTCATATAACCTGTAATAATAATAGCTAACAATTAGCAAGGACATACTATGGGCAAAACATTCTATAAAGCACTTTAAATGCATCAATCCATTTAGTTCTTGTGATGACTAGATAAGATGGAAACTGAAACACAGAGAGATATTTTACTTTTCCAGGATCACATAGTGATAAATGGCAGAGCTAGAATTCAAAACCATTCTGGCTCCAGAGCTCATGTTCTTAATTGCTCTGCTATGTTGTTTCCTATTTATTGTTAATGCTATAATAATAGTAATAATAAAAGTAGCTGTCTTTATTGAGAGCTATGTAGCAGGCATTGAGCTTAGTGCTTTACATGGATTACGTCACCTATCCTTCACAACAACCTTGTAAGGCAATTACTTTTATGATTTCCACTTTATAGTCAAGAAAACTGAAGCAGAGATAGTTTGAATAAAGTTTCCAGTGTTATGCACAGGCAGAGGTAGATTCAAAATTGAGTGACCTGATTCTAGAGTTTGTATGCTTAACAACTATATGACACTGATTCTAAGATTGAAGCTTTATTGTTTTAAAGATTTTATTTATTTATTTATTTATTTATTTATTTATTTATTTATTTATCTGAGGGAAAGAGAGAGAGAGAGAACACAAGCAGGGGGAGCAGCAGGTAGAGGGAGAAGCAAGCTCTCTGCTGAGCAAGGAGCCTGATGTTGGGCTCAATCCCAGGACCATGGGATCATGACCTGAGCCAAGAGCAGATGCTTAACCAATTGAGCCACTCAGGTGTTCCGAGATTGAAATTTTCATTTACTCATCATTCATCTCCCCTCTTCCACAGTACCTCTGCATATCATGTATTCAATGATATTTTGCTGAGGGAGTGAATGAATTAAATTAATAATGCCGCAATAATCACATTTTGTCCTGCGTCTCAGTCTGTTTCCCTGTTCTTACTTAGTGTGTCAATCTCTGTCTGATTCTATGCCTTCTTATGCCCTTATGTCAGAATTGACAAGTATGCCATTCTTTAAAGACTTCCGTAATGCAGCTAGATGGATCTATGGAAGGGAGGTTCTTAAGAGACATTTCCACAGACAGCCATGCTCCAAACAAGTATTCTCTTTAAGTCAGTCCAATTCAAATCATAGGCTTATCAAACAATTTCTGAGAACAAACTGAAAAACAAATCAAATAAGCTGAAAATATTCCACCAGGGTAGTCCATATGCCAAATCAACTGTATGTCAACATCTTCCCTACTGTGCTCATATTTCAACTGTCAAGTCAATATATATTTTAGAAAATATCTAATTACTGTCTAAGGAGGGATTAAATAACATGCTATTCACCAGTCTTCCTTTACCTTATCATTTGAAACTCATAATTGGTGTTAAGATTTAACTCTAAATACAGATATCATTTAAAAAATACTAATAAGAAATTAGAGGTCAAATTTAAATTTGCAACAGTATTCTCAATCCCAAAGGTAGACTCTAAATATAAGCAGCAATGCCAGGCATATTGCACAACTCCAGGGGGTCAATATACACATTAATGTCTATGTGAATGGCATCCCCTGGAGTTGTAAAGTGCATAACCTGCAGGGCAGTATCTAGAGACCCTGGTCAGCAGAACTGAGTCAGAATAACAAAGGGCCAAAGCAAAAAAGCAATTGATTACGAGGAGTGCTGATTCAGACCAGTGATGTTTCGAGTTTTAGCAAAGTCAAAGAGACTGTTATACTCGCAGCTTGTTAAACTTGAGTACTATTCTGACCTGGCTTTGATGAGCTGAGGGAATTCTAGTGAAGAGCAAAGCTCAAGAATTTAGTTTTATCTGATCACTTGCCTTCCTGCACGTGGGTTAGGCCTGTTCTGTTCCAGTTCCAGCTTCTTGAGGTGAGAATATAAAAACTGCATTTTAGATTTTTCTATTCTATTGAGTGAGGCTTGGATGGCTATGTATTTTCCCCTTAGGACCGCCTTTGCAGTGTCCCATAGGTTTTGGACTGATATGTTTTCATTTTCATTGGTCTCCAAAAATTGTTTAAACTGATTTTTAATTTCCTGGTTAAGAATGAAGGGGGGTAAACAGAAGGCGGAATGAACCATGAGAGACTATGGACTCTGGGAAACAAACTGAGGGCTTCAGAGGGGAAGGGGGTGGGGGATGGGCTAGCCCCGTGATGAGTATTGAGGGCACATATTGCATGGTGCCCGGGGTGTTATACACAAATAATGAATCATGGAACATTGCATCAAAAACTGGGGATGTACTGTATGGTGACTAATATAACAAAATAAAAATTATTAAAAAAATTTAATTTATCTGAAACTTTTCTCAACTCTTCAAACCACCAGGTGCTAGATACCTCATGGGAACTAGTTTTCCTGTGAGATTTTGTTGTAATTTCCATTTAACGTTGTTAAGAAAGGGAAGAATATCTTAAGAGACTTAACTGAAGGCACTCTGGTGTTTCTAGTAACAGCAGGAAACCTGGCTATGCATAAAGACCTAGAAGATCAAAGCCATATAAAAGCAAATAAGGAGATGCTTATGCTGTTCATTGACTTTTAGTGTCTGGTCACTTCCTGTCTCCCTCTCTCTCTCTCTCTCCGGCCATTTGTAGACAACTGCTATATATTTCACCCAATTTTAGTTATTCTGCTCCTCTTCCCAATGTTATATTCGACATATTGCTTCTGCCTGGAAGCTCTTTTCCAATGGCTGGCTGGCATTTAGTTTGTATCTACAAATACCTTTGGTTTGATTTTGGTGGATAATCAGTGTGCCATAAATAGTGAAGGTGAGAAACAGACTTTAAAAAATGTCACACTTCATTGGATGCTCTTGTGTGTCAGAAAGAGATTGAAATAATCGTGTTCATTGTCTCAGTGCTGGGAATCAAACCCAGGATTGGTTGATACCAGAGCTCATGCTTTTAACTACTAAACCATACCACCTTTTTACAAGTAGGCTTAAAGAATTATTAAGTCCATTAACATGCTCTGGTCACACCCAAAATATATATCCTGGCTTTATCTCTCTCCCATCTCCCTCATTTATTTCATCTTGGTCATTAAGTGAAGAGGACATGGAACCATGAAAAATAGCTCAGGAGTTTTTCTAAGACTACATTCCCATTAGGAAAAAAAAAAGAGAGAGAGAGACAGGGAGAGAAAAGAGAAACCAGAAATGTTAAATTGCTCTTGAACTATCACAAACTTTTGATCAATTCCTATCTTTAAAACTCTAATTTCTGGCACACCTGGGTGGCTGAATTGGTTAAGCATCTGCCTTTGGCTCAGGTCATGATATCATAGTTCTGGGGTTGAGCCCTGCATAAGGCTTCCTGCTTAGCAGGGAGTCTGCTTCTCCCTCACTCTTTGTCCCTCCCCCTGCTTGTGCTCTCACTCTCTCTCTCAAATAAATAAGTAAAATCTCTAAATAAATGAACAAACAAACAAACAAACAAATAAATAAATCTATAATTTCTATACATTTTATGGTGTGGAAAAAGTGAGAGGTTTATTTTCATGACTTCATTATCATCTTTAATCCTCATTGTAAAAATAAAATTTACAGGGGTGCCTGGGTGGCTCAGTCAGTTAAGCATCTGCCTTCGGCTCAGGTCGTGATCCCAGGGTCCTGGGATTGAGCCCTACATCAGGTTCCCTGCTTGTGTGGGGTCTGCTTTTCCCTCTCCCAACTCCCCCTGCTTGCACTCTCTCTCTGTCTCTTTCTCTGTCAGATAAATAAATAAAACTTTAAAAAAAGAAAATTTACAAAAGCTTTTGTAAAGAGGTAAAAGTCAGGGAGTCATTGTTACTTTCATTTTACAGAAAAGGAAACAGATACAGTGAGGCAAAATTCCCTCATCCATTTTTGAAAGGAATCATAGCATCAAAGAGTCATTTGGGTTAAAAATACCTTAGAAAGGCTTGCGTCCTAGAGAAGGTAAAAAGGCAGAAGGGCAGGGGGACCCTAAGTTTGTCTGGTCTCTTGAATACAACTACATAGTTTTCAATCATTCTGAACACCTGCAAAATCAATCAGAGATCTGAGTAAAGAAATGCTTCATGTCTACAAGTAAAAAAATAACCACCATTTGGAAGGTAGGAGGTGTGGAGACATGAATACGTTGTGATATAACTGAGGATATGGTGGAGGGGAGGGAGCCTGCTTAAGGAGGCTATTGAAAAGTGTTATAAGCAGAGTAATGCAAAAATTAGAACTTTGAGAACTCTGCTACAGTGGGGTATGTCCCTGGCTTAAAAGTACTCAGGTGGTGAAGTGGGCAGGATCCCAGGTGTGACAGTGTAGTCTCAGGATCCCAGGGGTCACAAGAAGAACAGGTGGTGCTCGAATGCAGCAGAGTTCCAAGCATAGGAGTGGGGAAACTGGCTGAAAACAGTGATTCTAGGTGCAGGCTTTCTCCTCTATGTTGACATAAACTGGGAATTGCTGCATGGTCGTGCCACTGCTTTCCTGGCAGGGGTCCAGCAAAGGGCAGAAGTGTGGCAAGAACCACCCCCTACCTTCCCCAGGAGGAACAGCATGGGTCCACACTGTGGGAGTCTGTAAAATTTGCGGTTCTGGAACTCAGTTGTGTGCCTGATATAAAAATGCTTGGTCACAGGCCAGGTGAACACAGAATTCTGATGAAAATGGGGGAGACAAGAGTGATTGATTTCTTTGCTGTGAGGGCTTACTGAAGAGTGGGGGGGACATGGATTTTCAGATCCTGGGGTAGAGACTGGGGCACAGCCACATTCATCCTGCCGTTGGTGCTAAATGCCTTCAGGGAGTAAAAGAGCACCATGTAATGGAATCCGGAGCTGCTGACACTGAGCCCTGCCTCTGGGCATGGGAGGTGGAGCTGCACTAAGACAAGTCCACCTGAGAATCAATGCAACAGCCCCCACCCCCGCCCAGCCAGAAGACCAGCACAAACAACTTGCTCCCAACAAGTTTACTGATCACAGAGGGCTGCAAAGCTCAGCTTTTGGGGAAAACAGTATATAGCGTTCCTTGTATTTTTATTCTTTAGACTTTAGCATTGTTTTTTTTTCAGTTATTTTCCTTTCATTTTATCATATATATATATATATATATATATATATATATATGAAACTAGATCCTAAAATAAGAAATAAAGAAATTATATATATATATATATAAAAGTTTTTCTTTATTTCTTCTTATTTTGGGATCTAATTTCTTTTAACAAGCTGACCAAAACACACTCAGGATATACTTTTGTTTTATTTGATTTTACTTTTTATTTTATTTTATTTCCTTTCTGTTATTATTTTTGTTTTTTTTTTTTTCCTCTTTCTTTTTTTTTTTTATTTTCTGGACAAGATGAAAAAATGGAGAAATTCGCCCCAAAAGAAAGAACAGGAGGTAGTACTCACTGCCAGGGATTTAATCAATACAGATATAAGTAAAATGTCTGAACTAGAATTTAAAACAAGGATTATAAAGATACAGCTGGGCTTGAAAAAGACATTGAAAATACTAGAGAATCCCTTACTATCAGGATAAAAAGAACTATAATCTGGTCAGGCCAAAATTAAAAATGCTAGTACCAATATGCAGTCCCAAGAGGAGGCCATAAAAACAATGATGAAAGAATCAGAATAGCAAATCAGTGATACAGAAGATAAAAAGATGGAAAATAAGGAAGTTGAAAAAAGAGAGAAAGAAAACCATTAGACCATGAAGGGAGACTTAGAGAACTCAGCAATTCCATAAAGTGAAATAATATCTGTATTATGGGGATCCCAGAAGATGAGGAGTGGGAGAAAGGGGCAAGAGGTTTATTTGAACAAATTATAGCAGAGGACTCCCCTAATCTGGGGAAGGAAACAGGCATTTAAGTCCAGGAGACAGAGAAATCCCCTCAAAATCAACAAAATCGGGTCAATACCTCGACATATTATATTGAAGTTTGCAAATTTCAAAGACAAAGAGAAAATCCTGAAAGCAGTTCAGGAGAAGAGGTCCTTAACCTACAAGGGTATACACATAAGGCTGGCAACAGACCTGTCCACAGAGACCTGACTGACCAGAAAGGACTGGCATGATATAGTCAATGTGCTAAATGGGAAAAATATGCAGCCAAGAATACTTTATCTAGCAAGACTGTTACTCAGAATAGAAGGAGAAATAAAGAGTTTCCAGGACAAACAAAAACTAAAAGCATTTGTGAGCACTAAACCAGCCCTGAAAGAAATATTAAGGGGACCCTTTGAACAGAGAGAGAACAAAAATTACATAGACCAGAAAGGAATAGAGACAACCTACAGGAACAGCAATTTTACCGGTAATGCAATGGCACTAAATTCATATCTTTCAATAATTACTCTGAATGTAAATGGACTCAATGTTCCAGTCAAAAGACATAAGGTATCAGAATGGATTAAAAGCAAAAAATAACAAACCACAAGACCCATCAATATGCTGCTTATAAGAGACTCATTTTAGACCCAAAGTCACCTCCATATTGAAAGTGAGGGGGTAGAGAACCATTTATCATGCTAATGGACAGCAAAAGAAAGCTGGAGTAGCCATCCTTATATCAGACAAACTACATTTTAGAGCAAAGACTGTAATAAGAGAAGGACACTATATCATAAAAAAAGGGATTATCCAACAAGAAGATCTAACAATTGTAAATATTTATTCTCTTAACTTGGGAGCAGCCAAATATATAAACCAATTAATAACAAAATTAAAGAAACACATTGATAATAATACAAAACTAGTGAGGGATTTAACACCCCACACACAGAAATGGAAGGATCATCTAAGCGGAAGACCAACAAGGAAACAAGGGTTTTGAATGACACACAGATGGACTTAAAGATATATTCAGATCATTTCATCCTAAAGCAGCAGAATACACATTCTTTCTGAGTGCACAAGGAACATTCTCCAGAAAAGATCACATACTAGGTCACAAATCAGGTCTCAATAGGTACAAAAAGATTGAGATTACTCTATGCATATTTTCAGATCATAATGCTATGAAACTTGAAGTCAACCACAAGAAAAAAAAATGGAAAGGACCACAAATACATGTAGGTAAAAGAACATCCTTCTAAAGAATGAATGGGTCAACTAGTAAATTAAAGAAGACTTTAAAAAATATGTGGAAGAAAACAAGAATGAAAACATGACAGCTTTGTGATGCAACAAAGGTGCTCTTAGCAAAGGGAAGTATCTAGCAATACAGGACTTCCTCAAGAAACAAAAAAAAAAAGTCACAAATATACAAGTTAACCTTACACCTAAAGAAGTTGAAAAAAGAACAGCAAATAAAGCTTAAATCCAGCAGGAGAAGGGAAATAATAAAGGTTAGAGTAGAAATCAATGATATCAAACAACAACAACAACAACAACAACAACAACAACAACAGTAGAACTGATTAACAAAACTAGGAGCTAGTTCCTTGAAAGAATTAATAAGATTGATAAACACCTAGCCAGACTTATCAAAAAGGAAAGAGAAAGGACTCAAATAAATAAAATCATGAATGAAAGAGGAGAGAGCACAACCAAACACTGAAGAAATTACAAGAGAATATTATGAGCATTATATGCCATCAAACTAGGAATCTGGAAGAAATGGATAAATTCCTAGAAACATATAAACTATCAAAATGGAAGCAGGAAGGGGTGCCTGGGTGGCTCAGTCATTAAGTGTCTGCCTTTGGCTCAGGGCATGATCCCAGGGTCCTGGGATCGAGCCCCACATCAGGCTCCTCCACTGGGAGCCTGCTTCTTCCTCTTCCACTCCCCCTGCTTGTGTTCCCTCTCTCGCTGGCTGTCTCTCTCTCTCTCTGTCGAATAAATAAATAAAATATTTTTTAAAAATGGAAGCAGGAAGAAAGAGAAAAGCTAAACAGACCCATAACCAACAAAGAAATTGAATCAATATTCAAACATCTTCCAAACAAACAAGAGTCCAGGCCCGGATGGCTTCCAGGTGCATTCTACAATGCATTTAAAGAATAATACCTATTCTTCTGAAGCTGTTTCAAAAAATAGAAATGGAAGGATAACTTCCAAACACTTTCTATGAGGCCAGCATTACCATGATCCCAAAACCAGACAAAGACCCCATCAAAAAGGAGAATTACAGACCAATATCCCTGATGAACATGGATGCAAAGATTCTCACCAAGATACTAGCTAATAGGATCCAACAGTACATTAAAAGGATTATTCACCAAAACCAAGTGGGATTTATTCCTGGGCTGTAAGGGTGGTTCAACATCTGCAAATCAATCAATGTGATATACCACATTAATAAAAGAAAGGGCAAGAAGTGTATGATCTTCTCAATAGATACAGAAAAAGCACTTGACAAAATGCATCCTTTCTTAATAAAAACCCTCTGCTGTGTGGGGATAGAGGAAAAATACTTTGATATCATGAAAGCCATATATGAAAGACCCACAGCAAATATCATCCTCAATGGGGAGAAACCGAGGGCTTACCCCTAAGATCAGGAACATGGCAGGGATGTCCACTATTACCACTGTTGTTCAACATAGTACTGGAAGTCCTTGCTTCAGCAATCAGACAACATAAAGAATAAAAAGACATCCTCATCAGCAAAGAAGTCAAACATTCACTCTTCACAGATGACATGATACTCTATGTAGAAAACCCAAAAGACTCCACCCAAAAATTGCTAGAACTCACACAGGAATTTAGCAAATTCACAGGATATAAAATCAATGCACAGAAGTCTGTTGCATTTCTACACACTAACAATGAAGCAACAGAAAGTGAAATCAAAGAATCCATCCCATTAATAATTGCACCAAAACCCACAAGATACCTAGCAATAAACCTAACCAAAGACATAGAGGATCTGTACTCTGAAAACTATAGAACACTTATGAAATAAATTGAGGAAGACACAAAGAAATGGTAAAACATTTCATGCCCATGGATCAGAAGAACAAATATTATTAAAATGTCTATGCTATCCAAAGCAATCTACGCATTCGATGAAATACCTATCAAAATACTATCAGCATTTTTCACAGACCTGGAACAAATAATTCTAATATTTGTATGTAACCATAAAAGACCTCGAATAGCCAGAGTATTGTTGAAAAGGAAAACAAAACTGGAGGCCTCACAAGACCAGACTTCAAGCTGCATTACAAAGCTGTAATCATTAAGACAGTGTGGTACTGGCACAAAAACAGACACAGGATCAATGAAACAGAATAAAGAACCCAGAAATGGACTCTCAACTTTATGGTCAACTTATCTTCAACAAAGCAGGAAAGAATATCCAATGGAAAAAAGACAGTCTCTTCAACAAATGGTGTTGGGGAAATTGGACAGCCACATGCAGAAGGATGAAACTGGACCACTTTCTTACACCGTACACAAAAATAAACTCAAAACGGTGAAAGACTGAAATTTGAGACAGGCACCCTTCAAAATCCTGGAGAACACAGGCAGCAACCTCTTTGACGTTGGCTGCAGCAACTTCTTGCTAGACATGTCTCCAAAGGCAAGGGAAACAAAAGCAAAAATGAAGTATCAGGACTTCATCAAGATAAAAAGCTTTTGCACAGCAAAGAAACAGTCAACAAAACTAAAAGGGAACCTATGGAGTGGGAGAAAATATTTGCCAATGTCTTATCAGATAAAGGGCTGGTATCCAATATGTATAAAGAACTTATCAAACTCTAAACCCAAAAAACAGAATATCCAGTCAAGAATTGGCCAGAAGACATACACGGATATTTCTCCAAAGAAGACATGCAAATGGCTAACAGACACATGAAAAAGTGTCCCACTTTTGGTGGGAATGCAAACTGGTGCAGCCACTCTGGAAAACAGTATAGGGCTTCCTCAAAACGTTCAACAAAGAACTACCCTGTGACCCAGCAATTGCACTACTAAGTATTTATCAAAGGATACAAACATAGTGATTCGAAGGGGCACATGCAGCCCAATGTTTATAGCAGCAATGTCCACAATAGCCAAACTGTGGAAAGAGCCCAGATGTCCATCAACAGATGAATGGAATATTACTCAGCCATCACAAAGAATGAAATCTTGACATTTGCAATGACGTGGATGGAACTAGAGGGTATTATGTTTAATGAAATAAGTCAGTCAGAGAAAGAGAAATACCATATGGTCTCACTCATATGTGAAATTTAAGAAACAAAACAGATGAACAGAGAGGAAGGGAAGGAAAAATAAAATAAGATGAAAACTGAGAGGGAGACAAACCATAAAAAACTCAACTCTAGAATACAAACTGAGGGTTGCTGGAGGGGGGGTGGGAGGAAGGGGTAATTGGGTGATGGGCATTAAGGAGGGCACATGATGTAATGAGCACTGGGGGTTATATGCAACTGATGAACCACTAAATTTTACCCCTGAAACTAATAATATAGTGTATGCTAGCTAAGTCGAATTTAAATTTAAAAAAAATTGAAAACAGGCATGCATGTCCTGGATAGGTTCCTAAAGTTATCACAGTTTCTATCATTCAACTTTATTCTGAAGTTCTCATAATGTGGCTAAGGAAATTAAGGAAAATGCAGTTGCATCTGATTCTGAATTGCAAATAGCATACAACTGTAGCACCATCAAATCTCAGCATCACCAACATTAGGTAAAATGACATCAGAATATTTGGAATACTATGTGCCATTTCACTTCCTGAATTTCCAATGGGTTTGGGTATTGTGTGAAGGAAACTGAATCTTTTCTAACCTATTCCCACCTAGTCCCGGACCATCCATCCCTCCCCAAATTTCTGTTTTTCTCTAATATTAATGATGTGACAGAAATCCAGGAATACTATGGTTTTTGGCTGGATGTACATCGGGTCTTGGGAATTCACAAGGCACATTAATATTTTATGCATTCTTTGGGTAGATACCTGTGAGAACAATAACAGTAAACACAATTTGATTGATTTATGTCAGATATGTATCAGTCTTCTTATGATCATGTCTATTCCTTATAACAATCCTGTAAGGCAATACTAGTTCTATATTTAATAAGAAAACTGAGTCTAAGAGATTTTTGTCACCGGAGTTAGAAATTGAAATCAATGTTCCTTTGATTGGATTAAGCTCCAAATTCTATGATCTCCCAATATCTAAATTAAATTGCCCCTACTGTATTTAGGCTTGTCTTGTTTTCACTTTTGTCCTGCCCTTGGAGGGTAGCGGATGCAGGGTTTCTGGTTCTCAAACTAGTTTTTCCCCTTATGATCCATATTCTTTCATTCATTACCTAATGCCAATAAAAAAGTATAAATTTAACTTCCTTATACCACAAAATTCCCTAGTGTGGTTTTCTTGGTTAAATTCACCACTGGACAAGTGTTCAAGTGAGTTAATATTCCAACCAATTTAAACTGATCCGTTTCCTTCCTCCTTTACACTTTTTCAGTCTCTTCTTTCCTTTAAAAAAGAAATGTGAGAAGAGAAACCTGATGTAGCATTGCAGAAAAACATAAAAGGCCATTTTATTCTTTCTCCATCACTTTCTTTAACAAATAATCAAAAAGGAAAAATAGTTTGTGGGCACCCTATTATTGTGGGAAACAATTGTCCACACTTGTATCAGATAGAAAGTGTTTCCTCATTAGGAAGGAGTTGCTAAAATATATTCACCTCTTCTGCTGGATATAAATAAAAATGCCAAAGATGTTTTGTGATCATTTTTTTCCCCTGCATACTGTTAGGCTGTCACACCCCAAAGCTCAGCTATTTTGAATGTTTCTGTCGTTTTCTTTGTTGACAGAGCACCTGGACTTTATCCTATCAAATCAATTACAAAGGCCTTTAAGTGTGCATTAAAGACAATGAAATTCTGCTGCTCTATAGCATCTGAACTTCAACTGGAATTTTTCCTTGGAAAACTGTATTGTGAGGCCCTGTTGACGTTCACTCTTTCTCTACCCTTAGGACATATGACACACATCATGAATTTTAAGAAGAGTTTCTTTTCTTGATCCCTCAGCCAGGAAAACATCTTCGTATGTGAAGCTGTAACCATTTCTTTGCCTGAAGAATTTATATGGCTGAGGACCCACTGTATGTGCTATGAAATATTAGCAAGTAGCAGCACAATTAGTCTCACAGAAGGAACAAAAAAAAAAGATTTATTCTAATACTGGCAGAAATGTTGGAGAAAATGATTTATCTTTTGAGTTATTTCATTTATTACATTTTAATAACACAACTCTATGAGTATCTTATCTTTTAATTTTTTAGGTTATCTGTTATATTTTATTCTAAAAATTCCATCTATACTTATTCATGGAGGACAGGCTGATAACTTGGGAATTGTGATTTATGTTTCCTCTTCTGAGGCACAACCGATTTAAAGAAGTTGGTTTCCCTTTCAACATAATTTGGCTGCCCATTAGTAAGAATATTATACTCCTCCCAAGGGGCCTCCCTCTGATAACAAGAAAGGCATTACTAGACAGGTACATGGAAGCAAGATGTGTTCTTCAATTCTTAGAAACACCTATAGCAAAGATGTGAGAAAGAGGCATATGTGAAAAGTGATGATGAAGGCTTAAGAATTTGTAGCATGTTGAGGGGTATTCCTCTAAACACATCCCTGGAAGAGTGAGGATTGAGCTTGTCAACCTTTTAAAAGAAAAAGGTAAGTGATTCAGCCAGTTAGATCGAGTTTATTCAGGAATAGCTGAGGAATTGCAAATTGGGACAAGGAAACTATGACTAACCATTGGCAAGTCTGGAGAACAAAGGAGGAGACAATCCTTTTATAAAGGAAAGAATGAAGTTGGGAGTGGTCGTTTTGAGCACAGTTTATTGGAGGAAAATGAGAGTTTAAAGTGGTGGCAGCTTCTCATTGGCTTTAGGCCAGGACAGCTTGCTGTTGCTCCGCCAAGAAGTCTTCCTTGTTCTGCTGGAATATGCAAGCTGCAACAAATGGTGCATGCACAAGAGTCCTCCCTTCAATGCTTTCAGACCCTAGTCCTGAGTTATGTTTCCTTAACGCATTTTTACAAGATCCATATACAAGATCATAGCAAGAGTTAATGAAATTTTTTCTCAGCCTCCAGTTTGCATTACTCACAATGTCAGAGGTTTCACTTTTTGTCATGTCTGATAAAGCTGGCAATGGCTTAAAAAAAAAAGAGCAGATGGAAGGATTCAGGCTTTGGAGTTCTCTTCCTGGGTTACTCCAAAGAGTTGTTTTGTTTTGTTTTTTCTTTTCTTTTCTTTTCTTTTCTTTTCTTTTCTTTTCTTTTCTTTTCTTTTCTTTTCTTGTTTGTTTGAGATGAAGGCCATGGTTCTAATGTTAGACCACATGGACCATAGTTGCAAATTTTAATAACCAGGGTAAAAGCAGTAGCTGCACCCTTGGTACAACTCTAAACCCAGAGTGATCACTCATTAACAGAATAAGGAGAGTATGTCACTTTGTAACATTCTACTGCTGTAGCAGAGGCAGCAGCAGCAGGCTGAGCAGTCTTTGCCTATGCATTGGCAGACTGTAAAGCCTTGCAGTGATGTTGGGGCCTTTCTGTTTATCTAGTGATATTGGATTAAGATGGGACCAGGTCAAGTGTAAGGTTTGCTGCTCAGAATGGACCCATTGAAAGGATCAGAGAACCATTCTGATTAGGGTTCTCAAGATCTGTCTGTATTAAAGCAAAATAGTTATGTGTTGGCCAAGCAATATAGAACCTAAGTGTTTCATCAGTAAAACACATGCCACAAAACTGAATGTACCACAAAGTGAAAGGATTTCAAAAATAAGCTCATTGGCTGCAAAATATACAGGCTCTCATAATTCTACCTAAACATGAGTTGTTCCTGGGAAGCACTTTTGAACACTTTAAAAAGTAAACAAATTTTCTTACTGTCCACATTTGTTCTAGCCAGACCTTTAAGGTAAAGTGCCATAATTAACTCTTCAGGTGCTGGGACAAGTATAAACTAGATAGAACTATAACTAAACTGTTAGCTTATGTCCTTATTGCTAGACATTATGATAAAGGCATTGCCTATAGTATCTCATTTAAGTCTCAACAATCTTCTAAAGGGAGTCTTATTACTCAAATATCAGGCCTGCCACAAAAACCCCACTATGCTAATTTCCTTCAAGATACTTAAAGTTTAAAATTCCTTTGGGTCTTATCTGTTATCTGAATAGAAACTACACAGAAAATAGAGTGAATGAGAGGACATATAGTGCCATGATCAGTTTTTAATTTGCTTCTAGTGTATAATTTCTTCTTTTTCCTTACAAATATGACTCTGGAAGAGGGCAAGAACAGCTGCAAAATAAAGTGAGAAGGGATGGCCTGAGATGCAGATGCATTTAGACAAATTCATGCGTTAGCTGAAATCCTATTGTCTGAAAAAGGACCAGTTTCCATTTCCAAATGTGAGAATATAGAATGTATACATTGTCAATGCTTTGGAGTTTCTAAATTGCGATGACCAATTAGTCTTTGATGAAGAGACATGGAGCAGTATTTCCCATGATGTCTCTGCTCAGAAATACAAGGAGTATTCATATTCTCAGATTTTCTAAATTGAAAAAAATAGTTGTATCATATTGCATTTTGCCGTTCTGGCTAGATCTACATTTAGCATAAGAAGCTATTTTGGATACAAGAATGCTTTATTTTAAGGGGAGACTCTCAATGAAGTATAAAGAGCTAATAATATATTTATAAGCCTACTAAAGATGGTGTACAGAAAAGCACACCTTACAAATAATTTACAATATATTACAGCAAAGAATTTAAAACACATTAGTGGCTCTTGCAAATGAATTTATTGTAATTCTGCATTCATACATTTTATTTAAAATGACCTAAATATGTTCAGATGCACTATTTATAAGGAAATAGAAGCTCCAGGAATAGCAATCAATGTGTAGTGATTTTTGACCAAAGTTATGGTAAACAGCCAAGAACACAGTCTTGTGTACAAATCTATATAAACCCAACTACAATTAATAAGCCCTTAAAAAATCTAAAGCTCTTAACTGCAAAGTAAAATCATATGAAAGGAAAGGAATTTTGTACCACTGATAGACTGACTTAAGCATTAGTGAGGGCTCACACAATATTTTTCCTTTTGACTATTGAGATCATTTGGCATGCACTTACCTATCCCTTCTCCAAACCTGATTTTTTTTCTGCTTAGATGTAAAACTGCATAAAGACTTACTTAAAAAGCTGAGTGGATCTGGTGCGCCTGGGTGGCACAGCAGTTGAGCAGACGTCTGCCTTCGGCTCAGGGCGTGATCCCGGCATTATGGGATCGAGCCCCACATCAGGCTCCTCCACTATGAACCTGCTTCTTCCTCTCCCTCTCCCCCTGCTTGTGTTCCCTCTCTCACTGGCTGTCTCTATCTCCGTCAAATAAATAAATATAAAATCTTAAAAAAAAAGCTGAGTGGATCTTAAAGATATTTTCTACAGGACCATATAATAAACTTCATTTCTTTTTGTTTTCCTCAGCAGATAATCCCAAGCCCCAAATTCTGCCATTGTGTTTGAGAAGCTGTAAATTCTTAATACCTTGCATTGTGGAACTGATTTGATGGTGGTCATCACATTCATATTATTGTACAGTGAGGATCCAGAGGTAAATAAGACATATGCAGCTTGTTGCTGCCGTATATAAATTCACAAGATCAATGTGCAGCTTCCCTGTCAACTAAACCTCAAGTTTCAAGATGTTTCTCATGTAGGTCACATTAGCCTCTTCCCAACTAATTCTTTTATGTTGGAGCATTTTTCTATCAGTGTTTATGAGCCTTAAAGATGTTTTCCTATTAAAATTATCCAAGTATATTTTTATTATCTATTTTGATTTGAGGACTTCTGAAAGACAAAACTAAGTCTCTTATAATTTTTCTGTCGTAGTACTCATCACAGCTACTTTGAGTATTGAAGGTACTTAATAAATATATCTGTTTGACAAACTGTACTTCAGGTTTCATTTTATAGCCCTCACAATATGAATTGCACACTATTTTTGGCATGCTGGAAGAAAGAATTTATATAAAATGTAGAAAACAGAATTGACTTCATTAATTTAGATGCATGCCTATGGATTTGATCTAAGTCAATCACTTATTATGAAAGAGGCTGCTGTGTTCTCCATTGCAGGGTAGAAGCTAAGCCAAAATGGAAGAGCTGCTATCAGAAACTATACCAGAAAGTGGGGTGTGGTAAGTAAAAAGCAAGGATAATCCAAAACTTGCATAATACTCACTAAGTACATGGAAAAGTTGTTACCTCAGTTCTCCAAAACAAAACAACAAATGAAAACGTGATTCTGTTCTCAGCTAAGACTGTAAGGGCTTTGATGTTTTTGTATGTTATAACATAAAATTGGAAAACAAATTTAAAATGAGGTTTGCCTGTTCATGGTTATGTATTGCTTCTATCTTCCATAAGATTCATTCTTTGAAATGAGCAAGGCTCAGTGGGTTCTCTGCGATTTGTCTGAACTGTTCTGTGACTCTGAACTTCTCTTACAAAGCTGGCTGCCAGAGTAAGGTCTTGTTTTCTGATTCAAAGTATTCAAACTTAGGGTGCTGAATTGCAGATATAGGATGCAGTTAAGAAAACCTAAATGAATCTTAAACTTTCCCACCTGAATTAACACATAAGCTAAATTTATTAGGCTGACTTGCCCAAATTATGGAGAGAAAAAAAGGAAAGAGCTCAATAGTTGAACAGTAAATTCAAAGTAAGGGGCATTTCAAAGGTTTGGGGTTGATTTGTACCTGGATTCTGGACCTTTCCCAAGTATGCAGATTGTCCTCAATGTTTCAACGATCTCATCTTTTGAAAGATGGGTGAATTCTAACTAGATGCTGGCAGAACTGCAGCTGTTAGAGCGTGTCAGCCAACCTAATGGAGAAGCCAGGAGAGCACACAACTAGAAATCTGCATGCTCTCTTTCCTCTAGCCTGACCATCTGTGTATGGACACAGAGCATTAAAGTTGTGCAGCTGTGCTGATAATGCCCTATGGAAGGGCATCAGTTATCTTCAAATGTGATTCATTTCTTTGTTGTCAATGGCTATAGCACATTGTTGAAGCAGAAGGAGAGGTTTTGGGATGGGGACAGTGTGGAGAAGAGATATCAGCCTGTGTTTCTACAGGAATACTATAAACACATGATGTCACCATGATGATTTGGGCTTGGAAGGTACCTCTAAAATCCACCTGCATTGTTTCAATTATCAGTGTGCAGGTGGTAAGCAGTAGTACATGTGCTGTTGTAAACTCTTTGTGTCCGCAATTCGAAGTAGCATTTAAAAAAATGCATGGCAGTGGGGCAATGATAACCTGCTTGTTTTTCCAAAAGCAATTCTGTTCAAATAGACAGCATCCACTTTGGTCCAAAACATTTACAGGAAATAGGGGCAATCTCAGTACTCAACTCATCTGTGTTCTTAATAGGCAGAAGTACAGAACATTTTAGAACTAAAACAAAACAGAACTAAACTGAACTAACAAATAAAACCAAAAACAGACATTTACAACCCCCCCCCCCAGATATGAGCAGACATTTCACTAAAAGTGGCAACCACTGTGGGGGAGACTGTCAACAAATTTCCATCCAAGTCTTATGTAGGTTAAACCATTAATAAAGTAAAACTGGAGATGTATCTTGTTTCCAGCTGGAAAATATTTTATTGAGAAATCATGTTATCTGTCTTTGAACCTTCCGGAAAAGTTCCATTAGATGTAGTTTTGTGTGTGTGTGGTTTTTTTTTTTTTTTCTTAAACCCTTGAGTGGGAAAATTGAAAACTGAACCAGGGATAAGTCAACATCCAGTCAAAAAGAATATTTTATTTTACAAGTCAAGGCTATAAGCATGTAGGAGCTCATGAGCCATCTCAGTCGCAATCGTTATTCCATTTATTCTATATATTAAGCAAAAAAAAGTCAGAGAGAACATGTTGATGTGGAGAACAAAGGCAAAAGAAATGTAGATAAAATTATTAAATTTCCTTATAACCTGCAGCCCATTGACAAATACTTGAGGCAGGCAGAGTATGACATTCTTCCAGGAACTCCGAATCTTATTGTTAATGCCTTGCTAGAGGGGAAAACAACATGAGCTTGGCAATAGCTAAACCTTTAGTATCCTGTGAGTCTTCTTTAGGCCTTTTAGAAACTTCTTTAGTCCTTTTGGAAACTCTGTTAGTCCTTTTGGAAACTTCCCTTTGTCTTTACCTCCCCCCAATATCAAAGTATATGATCACTTGCTCCTTACAACCCCAGTGCAGCTCTTTCTGTCCATAGGTCCAGTCCCTGTGTTACAATAAAAACACCTTTCTGCACCAAAAATTGCTCAAGAATTATTTCTTGGTCATCGGCTCAGAATCCCAACATTTCCACATTACATGTTCTTAAAAATACCTCAAACCTGAAAGAAAACAGAAATGATAATAGTCATGTAAGGGAAGTAAATTTTTTAAGATTATGCATGAATTAGAACTGTCTGCTACAAAACATATAAGGAGATATCATTCACTGGTCTATTTCCAGGTATAATTTTTTGCTGTATATTTGCTTAAATGTAGCTGCCATTTGATACATAGCAGAGAAAACATTTGATGATATGGTACGTTAAATCCTATAGATCAAAAGAAAGACTTGAGAAACTTAATCAGACCCCTAGGCAGGAAAATTATATGTGCTATAAATACCTACATTTTGCTGTGCTGTAGTTAATGAGTAATATTGTACTACCTCGGCTGTTTCCTATGGTTCAGCAAATCAGAATTTATTATTTTCCTCTCCTGTTTGGTACAATTCTTCTTGTAGTAATGTTGCTGAGTATGAAAAGTTATATTTGATTATTTCAATCTATCAAACCTCCTGAGTCTTAACCTATATATATACACATATATATAATATTTATATATAATATAGTTATATATATAAATTATATATATATATATTTATTTAAATTCCAGTTAGTTCACATACAGTGTAATATTAGTTTTAGGTGCACAATTTAATGCTTCATCACTTACATACAACACCCCGGTGCTCATCACAAAAGCACTCCTTAGTTACTCAGCCATAAAAAAGAATTAAATCTTCCCATTTACAATGATATGGATATAGCTAGAGAGTATTATGCTATGAAAAATAAGTCAATCAGAGAAATAAAAATATATGGTTTCACTCATATGTGTAATTCAGAAACAAAACAAATGATAACAGCTCAATACATTTTTTAACTATTAATTCCTTTCCAATAGAAAAAAAATCCTCATTTTCCCCCATGTTTCATGTTTGATACAGGTCATTCACTGAAAAGTAGTACAGAAAGAAGGTCAAAATAAAGAGGAAAGTGCTAAGAACTTTACCATTTTTTTAATTGTAGTAAAAAAAAAAACGGATTGCATGAGATCTACCCTCTTAGCAATTGTTTAAGCATACAGTATTGTCCAGTATAAGCACAAAGTTGTACAGCAGATTTCTAGAAATTTTTATTATTTTATTTTTTAAAAGATTTTATTTATTTATTTGAGAGAGAGAGAGAGCATAAGCTGTGGGGGAGGGGCAGAGAGAAGCAAATTCCCCATTGAGCAGGGAGCTTAACATGGAACTCAATCCTAGGACCCTAGATCATGACCTGAGCTGAAGGCAGAGGCTCAACCAACTGAATCACACAAGTACCCCTCTCTAGAAGTTTTTAAATCTTGCATGACCAAAACTCCATACTTAGTAAGCATCACCCAACTCCCCCTCTACCTAGTCCTGGGAAACTACAGCACTACTTTCTGTTTCTATGAGTTTGACTACTTTAGATACGTCATAGAAATAGAATCATGCAGTATTTGTCCTTATGTGACTGGCTTACTTCACTAAGCATAATATCCTGAAGGGATGCAGGATGAGACACCCAAAATGTGCCACTTTGGCATAAAAATTATTTTGAGTCAAAAGTAATAAAAACCCAGCAGACACAGGAGAGGCTCTCTGCTTCCCTCATAACTGCCCAAATTTATACTAGAAAGGAAGGGTTGCTACAGGAAGAAAAGTATTAACAGAGGCCCACTTTACCTAAGGAACTCATCTGCATAATAGAACAATCTTGTTTTTCCAAACATCTCCCTTCAGCTTCTTGCAGATGAGTTTTCTCCCCTACCCCTTTCCTTAGCTCATATGAGCTTCCTTTTGCCTCACTGTCTTTGGAATTTCATGGATTCCCCTTACATATGCCTATTAAATTTTATTTTCCCCTGTTAATCTGTCTCATGTCAATTTGATTCTAAATCCAGCTAAAAGATCCATAGGGCAGAGGAAGGTCTTCCTCCCTGTCAAATCCTCAAGATACATCTATAGCATAGCATAAGACAGGATTTCCTTCTGTTTTTTATGGTGGAATAATAATCCATTGTATGTATCTACCACATTTTCTTGATCTGTTGGATGTAAAAATGTTGGGATTCAGAATGAACTAAGAAAGAATTTTTGAGATGTCTTTAGTGCAAAAAGATGGTTTTATTAAAGCATGGGGACAGGACCTATGGGCAGAAAGAGCTCCACTGGGGTTTTGAGGAGTGGCTGATTATATATTTTCAAGTTGGGAGAGGGTTAGGAACAGCATAAGTCTCTGAGGAATTTGGAAGCAAGATTTCCAGGACCTTGAGGCCTAGCTGTTGTTAGGAAGAGGTCCTTTATTATTGTCTAGTAAAACTTTAGTTATGAGATCCCTCAGATGTATATCAGTGGGCCATATGCTTGGAGGATGATTGCTAACATATATCTTGGGGTAGGCGGTAGAGATAAAGGGAGTTTCCAAAGGAATTTTTATCTGTTAAAGGAAACTTACAGGATCCTGGAGGTTGGGCTAATGTTTAAGCTAAAGTTGCCTTCTGCCCTTAGGAAAGTATTAACATCAAGGCAGTTGAGTTCTTTTTTTTTTTTAAAGATTTTATTTATTTATTTATTTGAGAGAGAGATCGAGCATGGAGGAGGGGGAGAGAAAATCTAAAGCAGACTCTGCACTGAACAGAGCCCAACATGGGGCTTGATCCCACAACTGCAAGATCATGACCTGAGCCAACACCAAGAATCAGATATTTAACCAACTGAGCCACCCAGACACCCTGGCAGTTGAGTTCCTAAAGGAAGGTCACTCTGCTTGTCTCAAGGACTTGTCAATGGGCTGTAAGTTGTTCCCCACACCGCATTCATTCATTGATTGACATTTAGGTTGTTTCCACCTCTTAGCTGTTGTGACTAGCGCTGCAATGAACACAGGATTGCAAATGTCTCTTTGAAATTCTGGTTTCAGTTCTTTTGGGTAAGCAACCAGAAGTGAGATTGCTGGATCATATGACAGTTTGATCTTTGATTTTGGGGCAACCACCATACTGTTTTCCAGGCTGTGCCATTTTGCATTCCTACCAACAGTTCACAAAAGTTTCAATTTCTCTACTTGCAAATGCTTGTTATTTCCTTTTTTCTTTTCTTTTTTTTTTCTCTTCTCCATCTCTTTCTTCTTCGATAGTGGCCATGGTAATAGGTGTGAGATCAGACATCATTGTGGGTTTTATTTATGTTTTTGAGAGGATTAATGATATTGAGCTTTTAAAAACATACCTCTTAGCTATTTTTATATCTTTGGGGAAAAAATACCTATTAAAGTCTTTTGACCATTTTTTAATTTAGTTATTTGATTTTTGTTTATTGAGTTATAGCTATTTCTTATGTATTTTGGATATTAACCCTCAATCACATAGTTATTTGATTTTTGTTTATTGAGTTATAGCTATTTCTTATGTATTTTGGATATTAACCCTCAATCACACAACATAGAGAGGTTGCAAATATTTTATCCCATTCTGTAGATTACCTTTTTACTGTTTTTTTTTCCTTTTGCTGCACAGAAGTTTTTTAGTTTGATGTAGTTTTTTCTTTTGTTGTATATGCTTTTTATATCCTAGGATATCATTGCATAGACAAACAAGCTTTCTCCCTGTGTTACCTTCAAGTAGTTTTCTAATTACAGGTTTTATGTTGAAGTCCATTTTGAATTGATTTTTTGTGTATGGTATATGATATGCATCTAATTTCATTTTGTTGCATGTGATTTTCCCAGCACATTTATTGAAGAGACCATCCTTTCCTTGTTGTGTACTCCTGGCATCCTTGTCAAAAACCATTTGACAATATGTGAGATTTATTTTGGGGCTCTTTACTCTCTTCTATTTTTCTATGTCTGTATTTATGCCAGTACAATACTGTTTTGATTACTGTAGTTTTTGTAATATGTTTTGAAATCAAGAAGTGTGATACCTCCAGCTTTATTCTTCTTTCTCAAGATTGTTTTGGCCCTTCAAGGCAGCTCCATAGTATGTTAGGATTGTTTTTTGTATTTTTCTAAAAAAAAATGCTATTAGGATTTTGATAGAAATTGCATTGAATCTGTAAATTGCTTTTGGTAATATGAATATTTTATCAATATTAATTCTTCCAATCCATTAACCTAGGTTGTATTTCCATTTATTTTTGTCTTTCCTAATTTCTTTCTTCAATATTTGGTAATTTTTGTTGCACAAGTCTTTCACCTCCTTGGTTAAGTTGATTCCTAAGTATTTTTTTCTTTTTGATATTGTTATAAATGACATTTGTTAACTTCCTTTTTATATCATTGTTAGTGTATAGAAACGCAAGTGATTTTTATATATTGATCTTTTATCCTGCAACTTCACTGAATTCATTTATTACTTGTAACATTTTTTTTTCTTTTGTGGAATCTTTAGGGTTTTCTACATATAAGATCATGTTATCTGCAAACAGAGATATTTGTACTTCCATTTTAATTTGGATGTCTTTTCTTATCTCACCTAATTGCTTCAGTTAGGACTTCCAGGACTATGTTTAACAGAAGGGATGACAGTAGGCATCCTTGCCTTGTTCCTGATCTTGGAGGAAAAGTTTTCAGTTTTTCTCTACTGAGTAAAATGTTACATTTCAGCTTTTCATATATGGCCTTTGTTATATTGAGATAGTTTCCTTCTACTCCTAGTTTGTTGAATATTTTTGTCATGAAAGAGTGTGAATTTTTCAAATGCTTTTTTTTTTGCATCTATTGAGACATTTATATGATTTTTAGGTAGTATACTGTTTATGTAGTATATTGTTGTATTGAATGATTTCATGTATTGAACCATACTTACATCCCAGGGATAAATCTCACTTAGCCATCATGTATGATCCTTTTAATGCGCTACAGAACCCAATTTGCTACTATTTTTTGAGTATTTTTTCATCTATGTTCATCAGGTATTACAATCTATGGATTTCTTGTTTTGTACTGATTTTGTCTGGCTTTGATATCAGCATAAAGCTGGCCTCATAAAATGAGTGTTCTTTGCTCTTCAATTTTTGGAACAGTTTGAGAAGATTTGGAGTAATTCTTTGAATGTTTGGTAGGATTCACCAGGGAATACTGCAGATTTAGAAAGATTAGCTTTCTGCACATACTTTTTGAATTTAGAAGTCCATTTCCTTTCCCAGATTTGGAAAGTTTTTGTCTGTTATTTCTGTAAATCAACTTTCTTACCCTTTTGCTCTCTTCTTCTTCTTGCTCTCCCATAATACATACGTTGTTTTGCTTTATGGTGTTTTATGAAGTTCCTTAGACTTTCTTCATGCTTTTTCATTCTTTTCTTTTTTTGTCCCTCTGACTGCATAATTCAGAATCGTGTGCCTTTGAGTTCACTCCTTTTTTCTTCTGCTTGATCAAGTTTGATGTTAAACCCTCTGGTGAGTTTTTCAACTCAGCCATTATATTCTTCAGCTCAAAATTTTAAAATAAAACATATTTTCTCTCTCTTTGTTGATATTCTCATTTGAGTCATGCATTGTTTTCTTGAGTTTACTGAGCATTTTTATGACACTTATTTTGTATCAGGTAATTCATATATCTCCATTCCTTTATTGTCAGCTTTTGTGGGTTTATTTTGTTTCTTCAAGCCATGTTTCCCTGTTTCTTTGTTTTTCTCAAAACTTTTTGTTGGGATTTGCACCTTTGAAAAGTTTGTCTCCTTTCCTAGTTTTTACAAACTGACTTGTACAGGGAAAGCCCTCTCCAATCAGCATGGCTAGATTTTCTTGGGGCCTCTGTGCCTTTTCTTAGGAGGATGGGTCTGTGCGTGAAATTCCTTAATAAAGAATATTGTTAGTTTCTTTTCCTGGAGCTTGTGATGTCTTGCTCCTTTTTTTTTTTCTGTCTGAGGTACTGCTGATTATCTGGGGCTGCCACAAGCCACCCAACTCTCATGTTCTCAGCAGACCCCAGGCTTCTAGAATATGTTGGATTCTATCTGTAGTTCATTTTCTCAGGCAGCCCTCTGAAAATCCAGAACACTGAATGCATGTTCCACTGTTCTCTTTCTTCCTGAGAGACTGTCAAGCTCTATTGGCTTCTATCTGATGTACTATGCATCCTCTAGAATAGCAGTAAGCCACCCAGTCTTCCTTGTTCTCAGTGTCCCCCAGACATCTAAATTATGTTGGTTCCATCAGTGCTCTGAATGAGGCAAGACAGAAACCAGTCCTTTGAGTGTCTTTCCAAAAAGGTGGAATATTGGATGCACATTCCTCTCTTCTATCTCCTGTCTTTCCCTCCTCCAGGCAGAATTCACTAGCCAGGGTGTTCTCTCCTGCTGGTTATCTGTGCCAGCTTGGAGGAGGGCCTTACGCAGGTAAAGTGAAATTGTTCTTCTTACCTATTTCAATGCAGCTGTTCTCAGCTTTGTGCTCACCTGGGATATTGCCTCTTCTTGAGTCAAGAATTCTCATGAGATCATTGCTGCCTATATATTGTTATTAAATCAGTCTATATGTGGGGGGAAAAAAAGACATGGGACTTCCTATTCTGTTATCTTGCTGATGTAACCCTAGAACTTTTCCAATTTTTATTTTTCAGTAGCTTCAGTAGCCAATTTAATTTTGTACACAAGGGATCAAAAAAAGTGTCAGTCTATATATTCTCCATTTGCAGACATCATCTACATTTATCCAAAAATGAACCTAAATGTCCAGCACTTAAACAATAAGCTGGTAACTTTAGACAGCAAAATTGGATTACTGAGTAAAAACAAGACAAAATAAAATACCAACACATTCAATTATTTTCTTGGTGATTTTTGTATGGGCTTTTTGGTGGGGTGAGATCCTTAATTTCCTGTTTCCTCGAATTTTCCACTGTTCTCTTTTTTGAGTCTTGATCTTCCATGTTGAAACTTGTTGTTGTTGTTTCTTCAAATATACTATGAACCTATAGTTGAGACTGATGTAACAAAAATTTAATAAAAATTTTGTGTACTTAAGCAAGACCTGTGTATTTGTAGGCCTTACCATAGTGAAATTTAATACAAACCTGGTCATTTCACCAGAGACCTCTAAATATTCTTTCAAGGGCTTAGTTTCTTCAGAGAGGAATCTTTAATTTTCTACTTTTGAAACTGTAATCCTGACAGTCAGTATCCTGGGAACCAAACAGAGAATTGTCATTTTACCATGCAATATGTTGACTCTCACTGAACTGCATGTTTCAGTACAGCACCTCTGTCCTCTCTTCCCCTGCGTCTGTTCTAGTGTCATTAACTTAAAGCCTCTGTGATTCTGTTGCTTCAAGAGTGAGGAAGGATGCCTGAAAGCCTAATAGCCCCGTAGGCAGATTTTCAGGCATTCCTCCTGTTTGACCTCTGCCTCACCCTGGCTTCTGAAGTAACTGAGGACTCCATATTTTGAGATTTTCTGGAATTTTTTAACCCTAATTTATTGGGTTCTGGTTAGCATTTCCCTCTGAAAACACTTAGATCTTAGAGTTTTGTCTTTTCAGTCATCACTACTCATATGTTCATTTATATCCTCCTCAAATGTGTGGACATCTCTTATCTACTGTCATTTCCTTTCTTATTACTTTTATGGTTGTGGATGTATCATCTTAAAAAGTCCTCTTTTTGCCATTTTGTGGGTTTTCTGGGGGAAGCAAAAAATTAACACAATCTCATATGTTTATTTTTTAAGATTTTTTATTTATTTGACATGGGGGGGAGAGAGAGAGTGAGAGAGAAAGAGAGAGAGAGCACAAGCAGGGGTAGCAGCAGGCAGGGGAGAAGCAGGCTCACCACTGAGCAAGGAGCCTGATAAGGGGCTCAATCCCAGGGCTCTGGGATCATGACCTGAGCCAAAGGCAGCTGCTTAACTGCCTGAGCCACCCAAGCATCCCACAATCTCATATGTTTAAATAAAAGATAGAAATCAGTTTGTTCTTCAATTTATATTATGTAGGTATAACTACAAAATGGCCAACACAGAATTCTGCCCATGATTGCTTTGGTAGCTGCTGATAAAGGTACAACTGGTCAGATTATGAAATAATTGATTTGGTTAATTATAATAGTCCAAATAAATGGATCCACCTTGACATTATTCACTCATTTCAAGCTATCCTTATAAAGACATTGTATTGTAGTACTGACCTATCGTTGCTACAGGTTACCAAAACAAATCACCCCTTACTTGATTCAAGCTTTCTAGGTAGACATGATTTTAGTTATATTTTTAGACAGATTTGACAAATAACTTCTCTCTATGGCTGCATACTAAGCACTTACATACCCCCATCAGATTCTATTATTACTAAATAGCACATTGTAAACCATTCTCAGTACAATGTAAGAAAAGTAGCACTTGAAGGTAATTTTTGAGTCATCCAAATGACTAACAATTACCTTTTTGCTCTTCATAATAAAAAGAAGAAAACTGAAAAAGTATTTTTCAAGCCTCAGTGTCTGGTAAATCATTGATCAAACTTTCAAGAAAACGTTTACATTGAAATGAAGAAAGTTAACCTTATCTATCACTGCATTTCCTAAAATTGTGTTTAAATAAGATTTAGTAAACAATTATGTTTTTTAATTTAATTGATACTTAAATGTAATTTGTATGGCCTTCTAAAGAGAGGTTAAATTTGGGAAAGGGCTAATCTTACAATGAACGTGGTGACTTAAAGAAGTTAATTAGCTGAATATTTTTACTTTTCTCAGTATTCTCTCTCTTAGATGGTTCATCCTTTAAATATGAGATATAAGAACATTGATCTATAAAATGATCTATATACTTTCTGAAATTTGAACAAACAATAACATCATTAAAAGAATAAAATAGAGTCTTCCATTTCTGAGAGCAAGTCATAAAAGGAAATTTTAAATTATGGTGCTGTGATTGTTATGTGTTCAACTTGGCTGGGCCACAGTGCCCAATACTTCATCAAACATTATTCTGGATGATTCTTTGAAGGTGTTGTTTTTTGGAGAAGATTAATATTTAAATCAAAGATTTTTAGTGAAGCAGCTTACCCTGTATAATGTGGGTGGGTCCCAACCAATTTGTTGAAGACCTTAACAAAACAAAGCCTGATCTCTCCCAAGCAAAAATGAATTTCTCCAGCAGACTGTTTTTGAACTCAAACTGCAACTCTTCCCTATCTATCCAAATGTGTGTGTGTGTGTGTGTATCTTTTTGTTTGTGTTTATTCAGAGAACCCTGAATAATACAGGTAACTTTTGTTGTAAAGCTACGTAACTTTTTTCGGTGCCTGACTGGCTCAGTCAGTGGAACATATCCCTCTTGATTTCACACATGTCCCTCTTGATTTCAGGGTCATCAGTTCAAGCCCCACATTGAATGTGGAGTCTACTTAAAAAAAAAAGTTAAAAAAAAGTTTGAACTTACTTAGCTTCTATGATCTTCAGTTTACTCATCCATAAAATGGAGTAACACATTTATATTGCAGGGTAGTTGTGAGAGTGAAATGAGATATGTGTGTGCACACCTTACTGAATCATAAAGAATTGTCTTGTCTCTTATTCTTTCAGGTTGTCAGCATATATATGTGATGCAGTGAAATATCACTACTACTAATTCACACCAGAGTACAGGTCACTAGAACATTACTGAATAAATGGCCTTCTGGCATCTTAGTCATGAACTTTCATCTAACTCTTGCCTCAGTGCCCTAGGATTCCTTGAGACTTTCCTGTTGCACTATAACAACATAATACCCCGAATTAAGTGAACTGTGGATTATATCATCTTGCCAGACAAGCTTAAAAATAAAAATGAATATGCAAACAAGCCACAAAGAGAGAAGTCTCCAAATTGTGATATAATTAGGGTTATAAATCACTAAATTGTGTACTAGGGGTCAGAAAGTCATAGGGCAGTCTAGAAAGTTGTTCAGAAGTAGGGGCAAATAGATCCAAATCATATGTAGAGAATACTTCTCCAGCACTGCTCTTTAATTTTGAAATAAACTCTGGTAAAATTGAAGAAAGAGTAATGGACTTAGATTCAGAAGACCTGAGGTTGAATTGGTACCTCATTTACTAGCCGAGTGACTTCGGGCAAATAATTTTATCTCTTGGAACAACAGTTTTCTTAACTGGATGAGTGTGGTGAGCAAAAAATCAGATGAGGCTTTCTTTGGCACCTACTAGTACATGGTACAAAGTAGGTAATCAATACATGTTTTTTTGACATTATGAAAAATACATTGGATTTTTTATTACAAAAATAATATATGCTCACTCTAATAAATATATAAAAATATTGTGTAATTTTACTTAACCATATGACATGAGCATCTTTCTGTCTCAATAAGGTAGAAATTGTCTTTCTTTTCAATAACTAAATCATATGGATGCACTGTTATATCTAACTGTACAATCTGTATTTCCTCATGGCTGCTGTATTGCCCCTAAATCCAGGCAAGAATGGCCTCTGCTGAGGAACCTGTGCTTTAAAGGGCCTCAGTCTAGCACTCCTCCTGTTCTTGCACTCCCACAGAGTAAAGAGCATATGTGGCCAAGGGGAAGTTCCCACCAAGTTCCTGCAGCATCTTTTAGATGACACTTTGTTATTTTGGATCCTAGAAATCCCTTCCCAGCTTCTCTGAGCTCTCTTCTGGTCCTGCCGAAGCCTCTACCCTAGGCCCATTCTCCCACTGTATACATCACTGGGCCGAAAGTGTCTAAGGAGCAACTGCTTGCAGAAGTTGAGAATGGACTGTAAGTGAGGGTTTGGGAATTCCTAGGTGTGCATACAAGGTTTCTTTTGAGTGGGACAAAGTTGTATGTGATAAAAGAAGGGGAGGGGACTATAGACCAGGTCTCTGTATAATATCTCTTTCTGTAATTCAATGTTTTGGTGCTGAATTCTGAAGATCCCCCAAATTTTAAATTCATACTTGGTCTTTCAGGTCATTTTGAAAGTATACTTATCAAAGAAAGCAAATAAAGATTTTATTTAACATTTTGTAGTCATTTAAATATCTGGACATGTGGTATATGAGCAGCCATTTTATACTCTTGCCTGAAGCCTCAGCTATATTGGTGGTGTGCTTGGATCATTAAGATATAGGTTTGTATTATACATATAATCTTAATGAATTTTATACTACTTGAGGGACAGAAACTACTTGTAACACTTTGTATTTTCTATAGAGATTAGCACAAGATATTTCATTTAGTAATAAATTAATAAATGTTTGTTGAATAAATTGATGAATGAATGATCTTTCCTGGTACCTATTATATTAGTTTGAATCCAATAGACATTTTATATATATAGTTGAGTTTTAAAAAATCAGTGTTTTCTGGGGTGCCTAGGTAGCTCAGTTGGTTAAGCATCTGGTACTTGGTTTTGGCTCAGGTCATGATCTTTCATCAGAAGACTGAGCCCCACCTCGGGCTCCATGAGTGCGGGGAGTCTGGTTCCCCTCTGCTCCTCCCCCTGCTCACACACACACACAAACTTTCTCTCTAAAATAAATAAATAAATAAATAAATAAATAAATAAATAAATAAATATTTTTAAAAATTAGTCCTTCTTTTTTCCTTTGTAGAAGGTTTTTGCTTTGCTTAAGCATTAATACTTTAAGCAACATAATTAATCAGTAGGATCTATTTGAAATACACACACACACACACAACACTACATCCAACAGCAGAATACATAATTTTTTCAATTGTCCAAAGAGTGTTCAAGAAGGTAGTCCATATTAGGAACCATAAAAAATAAATTCAATAAATTTAAAATAATTGAAATCATATAGTGTGTTCTGTGAACATTGTAATATAAAATTAAAAAAAAGAAAATCTACAAACAGTTGGAAATTTAAAAAATATACTTTGAATTAATTTGTTGGTCAAAGAGGAAGCTTCATTGAAATAAAAATAATACATAGAATTGAAAAACAATGAAAATTCAACATATCAATATACATGGGATGCCTCTAAAGCTGTTCTGACAGAACAATTTTTACCACTAAATGGTTATGTTAGAAAACAAGAACTTTTTCTAATAAATAATCTAAGATTTTATGTTAAGAAACAAACAAAACATAACAAAATAAATCCACAGCAGGCAAAAAGAAGGAAATAATAAAGATAGGATCAGAAACCAATAAAATTAAAACAGGAAAATAAAACAAGGTAGCAAATAATTGGTTCTTCAAAAAAATCAATAAATATGATTAACTTTTAGCAAAACTGACAAATATAAAAAAGAAAGAGAGAAGACACAAATCACCAGTATCAAGAATCAGACAGGAGATATCATTAAAGTTTCCACAGACATTAAAAAAGATAATGAAAAAGAAATACCTAAGTGGCTCAGTTGGTTGAGCATCCAACCCTTGATTTTGGTTTAAGTTGTGATCTCTGGGTTGAGAGATCAAGCCCTGTGTTGGGCTCCGTGCTTAGCAGGGAGTCTGCTTGAGATTCTCTCCTTCTCCTTCTGCTCCTCCCCCCAGTCAAGCTCTTTCTCTAAAATAAATAAATAAATATATTTTTAAAATATAATGAAAGAATACTATGAACAATTTTACACTCATAATTTCAATAACATAGAAGAAATTGGACCAATTGCTTGAAAACAACAAAGTATTAAACCTCAAGCAAAATAAAAGAAATCTGAATAGTCCTATAATCATTATAGAAATTTAATGTATAATCATAAGTCTCCCTCAAAAAAGAAATCCTTGGGTACAGATGGTTTCACTGGAGAATTCCACAAAACTATTTATTTAGGAAATTTAGGAAAATTTATTTAATTTAGGAAAATTAACTCCAATTTTGCACAATCTATTCCAGAAAATAAATGATGAAAAAAAAACACTTCCTAATTCATTTTATGAGGTCGTTATTACATGGATACCAAAACTAGACAAAGATAGTACTGAAAAAGGAGATCTACAGAACAATATCCCTCCTGAAGGTAAATGCAAAGTTAACAAAAGAATAGCAAATTGGATCTAGCAATGCACAAAAATAATTATACAGAATTATGCACCCTGACCAAGTGGGATTTATTCCAGGTATACAAGTCTGGTTCAACATTAAAAAATCAATGAATCCTCCATATCAACCATACAAAGAAGAAAAAAACAAAACAAATAAAAAAACCCAAAAACAAACATATGATCTTTTCAATTGAGGCAGATTCTTTACCAAAAGAGAAATACAGATGGCAAATAAGAACAAGAAAAAAAATGGCAAAACCAACATGCACTCATGATAAAATATCTTAACAAACTATGAATAGAGTGATTTCTCTATTTGATAAAAATTATCTACAAAAAAACCTGCATACCAAGAACCAACCAACCAAACAAACAAACCCTACAACTGACATAATACAAAAACCTCTTAGAATCAATATATGACTTAGCAAGCTTGTAGGATACAAAATTAATACACATATACAAAAAAGCATTAATTTTCATTTCTGTATGTCAGTAAAAATTGAAAACCAAAATCAAAACATACAATACTATTTACAATAACCACAAAGATAAGTGAAGTTGTTAGGTATAAAATTAACAAAATATGTACAGGATCTTTATGCTGAAAATTATAAAATGCTGAGGAAGAAAATAAAAAAATAATTAAATAAATGGAGAGACATACCACGTTTGCGTATTGGATAGCTCAACATAGTAAAGATGTCAACTGTTCCCAAATTGACCTAAATATTAATACAATTTTTATCAAAATCTTAATAAGTTTTTTGTAGATAGGTACAAACTTAAGATATATATTGAAAGCATGTAATACATATGTACATACAATTGCTACACACAAAGATTAAAATAGGAGGAATTACTCCACCCAATATTAGGGCCTACTGTATAGCTACTATAATCAAGACAGTGTGGTATTGTTATAGGGGTAAACACATAGATCAAAGGAAGAGCCTAGACAACCTAGAAATTAACCCACATAAACACACCCAGTGGATTTTTGACAAAGGTGGAAAAGCAATTTGATGGAGGAAGGACAGTCTTTTCAACAAATAGTGCTGAAGCAATCAACTAAAAATCTCATACCTAATCTAAAAATTTACTCAAATGAATAAGAGATAAATGCAAAATACAAACTTATAAAATATTAAGAAACAAAACATTAGAAACAATCTTTTAATCTAGAGCTAGGAAAGTATTAGACATGGCACCAAAAATGTGATCCATAGAAGGAAAAATTGATACACTGGACATCATCAAAATTAACAACTTTTGCTCTTTAAAGCACCTATGAAAAGGTTGAAAATACAAGCTACCAACTGGGAGAAAATATGTGCAGACTACATATCCAACCAAGGACTAATATTTAGAATACACAAAGAACTCTCAAAACACAGCAGTCAAACAAAAAATCCAATTAGAAAATAGGCAAAGGACACGAACAGATATTTCATTAAAGAGGATATATAGATGTCAAATGAGCACATGAAGAGATATTCAACATCTTACGTTGTATTAGTTATCGTTCTCCAGAGAAGCAAAACCAGTATGATGTGTATATATAGAAATTTTTTTTTAAGAAATTGGCTTACACAGTTTTAGAGTCTGACAAGTCCAAAATTGGCAGAGTGGGCCAAGAAGCTAGCCACCCAGGGAAAATCCAATGTATCAGTCCAGTTCTGTAAATTGTCTGCTGACAAAATTCTTTCTTGCTCCCTTGAGGACAGTCTTTGTTCCATTAAGGTCTTCAACCAATTGGATGAGGCCCACCCACAGTATGGAGGGAAATCTGATTTATACAAAGTCCACTGACTTAAATGTTAATCTCATCCACCCTGCTCCCCACCCCAGCAAAAGAGAAAAAAACAAAATTTACAAAGGTAATCCAGAATAATCTTTGACTAAAAATGTGAGTACTATGGCCCAGGCAAGGTGATACATAAAATTAACCATCACATTACCCATTAAGGAAATGAAAATTATCACCACAATGTGATATTAATACATATCTATCAGAATAGGTAAAATAAATAATGGCAGCACAAAATGCTGGCCAAGATGAAGAAAAACTGGACAACTCACCATTGCTGATGGGAAAGTAAAATTGTATAGTCACTCTAGAATACAGTTCAGCATTTTTTAAAAATAAAATGAAACCTACAATTACCGTATGACCCAGGAATTTCACTCTTAGACATTTATCCTAGATAAATGAAAACTTTATCCACTCAAAAATCTGTACACAAATGTTAGGGAAGTTTTGTCCATAATAAGAAAATAAACTGAAAACAACTCAGAAGTCTATCAACAGGTGAATAATTAAACAAATGAGGTATGGCAGAAAAACAGACACATAGATCAATGGAACAGAATAGAAAACACAGAAATGAACCCAAAACTATATGGTCAACTAATCTTCAACAAAGCAGAAAGGAATAACCAATGGAAAAATGGCAGTCTCATCAACAAATAGTGTTGGGAAAACTAGACAGCAACATGTAAAAGAATGAAATAAGACCACTTTCTTACACCATACACAAAAATAAATCCAAAATAGATGAAAGACCTAAATGTGAGACAGGAAACCACCAAAATCCCAGAGAAGAAATAGGCAGTAACCTCTTTGACATTAGCTATAACAACTTCTTACTAGATATGTCTCCCAAGGCAAGGAAAACAAAAGCAAAAATAAGCTATTGGGACTTCATCAGAATAAAAAGCTTCACGGCAAAAGAAACAGTCAATAAAACTAAAAGGCAATGATCAGAATGGGAGAGGATATTTGTACATGACATATCTGATAAAAGGTTAGTATCCAAAATCTATAAAGAAGTTATACAACTCAACAAACACCCAAAAACCAAATAATCCAGTTAAAACATGGGCAGAAGACATGAATAGACATTTTTCCAAAGACAGACAGATGGCAAACAGACACATGAAAAGATTCTCGACATCACTGATCATCAGGGAAATGTAAATCAAAACGACAATGAGATGTAATCTCACACCTGTCAGAATGGCTAAAATCAACACAGAAAATGACAGGTGTTGACAAGGATACAGAGAAATGGGAACCCTCTTGCACTGTTGGTAGGAATGCAAACTGTTGCAGCCACTGTGGAAAACAGTATGGAGTTTCCTCAAAAAGTTCAAAATAGAACTACCCTATGATCCAGTAATTGCACTATTAAGTATTACCTGAAGGATACAAAAATACTGATTTGAAGGGATGCATGCACCCCAATGTTTACAGCAGCATTATCTATAATAGCCAAATTATGGAAAGAACCCAAATGCCCTTTGACTGATGAAAGGATAAAGAAGACGTTGTATACACATGCAGACACACACACACACACACACACACACACACACACACACACACACTGGAATAGTACTCAGCCTTCAAAAAGAATGAAAGCTTGCCATTTGCAATGATGTGGTTGGAGCTAGAGAGTATTACGCTAAGTGAAATAAGGCAACCAGGGAAAGAAAAATACCATATGATTTCACTAATATGTGGAATTTAAGAAACAAAACAGATGAACAAAGGGGGGAAAAAAAGAGAGGCCAACCAGGAAACAGACACTTAACTATTCAGAACAAACTGAGGGTTGCTGGAAAGGAGGTGGGCTGTGGGATGGGTTAAATGGGTGATGGGTATTAAGGAGAGCATTTGTTGTGATGAGTACCAGTCGTTGTATGTAAGTGATGAATCACTAAATTTTATACCTGAAACTAATTTTACACTGTATGTTAACTAACTGAAATTTAAATAAAAACTTGAAAAAAAGAAATTTTAAATGAAACAACAGCAACAACAACAAAATGTGGTATATACATATCATGGAATAATAGCAGTAAAAAGTAATAAGCTATCAATATATGCAATGACTTGGATAAATCTCCAGGGATATTCTGAGTGAAAAAAATTTAATCCAAGAAGATTATATACTGTATAATTCCATTTGTGTAACATTTTTGCAAAGACAGTGTTTTAGAAATGGAGAACAGATTAGCTGTTGCCAGGGATTAGAGAAGGGTGGGCAAGAGTGAAAGAAGGAGTTACCTGTGATTATAGAAAGGCAACATGAGGTATCCATGTGATGATGGAACTCTTCTGGAAGTTGACTGTGGTGAAAATGCACCTATTTAATTACACGTTATTCAATTATATTGCACTAAACACCCTCCCCCCACACACATAAAGGCATACACAGAGTACAAGTACAAGTGGGGAGATCTGGATAAGATTGTTCGATTTTATCAGTATCAACAATCTGGTTGTGCCATTATTCTCTAATTTTGTAAAACATTTTTTAAGTTTATTTATTTATTTTTAATAATCTCTACACCCAACATGGGGCTTGAACCCATGACTGGATCTCAAGAGTTGCATGCTCTTCTAGCTGAACCAGCCAGGCATCCCAATTTTGTAAGATGTGACCATTAAGTGAAACTGAGTAACATGTACATAGTATCTCTCTGTATTCTTTTTTAACAAAATGTAAATCTACAATAATTTCAATGCAAAAAAAATTTAATTTAAGAAACTGCACAAGGATATTTTCAGATAATCAAAGATTTAGAAAAATACCATAAATGGATGTACTGCATGATATATGAATTATATTTCAATAAAACTATTTTTAAAAACTATAAGAATTTGGAAAAATAAAATTACTCCAAGGTCTCTGTATATAATTATAATTGTCCTGTATATAAGTTAAAATGAAGATTAAAAGAAAGGAGAAGTCATAGTGGTGCGTATTGAAATCTACTAAACATACAATTAAATCATATTAAGAGTTGTGACAAAACAAAGCAAATGCCAAAAATAACTCTTGACTGCAAATTTAAAAAATATAAATCTAATAATTTAATAATAGTTATATTGCCCAAATTTCTAAATTATATTAACAAAAAAAACAGGAATTTTTAAGAAACAAGTGGATAAAGTGATTGCATTCAAATATACTCCCTTTTTTAAAAAGATTTTTTAAATTTATGTATTTGTCAGAAAGAGATAGAGAGGGAGAGAGAGAGAACACAAGCAGGGGGGGAGGCAGGCAGAGGGAGAAGCAGGCTCCCAGCTGAGCAAGGAGCCCAATGCAACACTTGATCCCAGGACCCCAGGATTATGACCTAAGCTGAAGGCAGACGCCTAACCAACTGAGCCACCCAGGCTTCCCTCAAATATGCTCCATTTTTATGTTCACATCTTAAACAGCCTTTCATTCTAGTAAGTAGAATATAATGTGTTCATAAGGGTCTATACTGCCAATTCACAAAAGAGATGTTTGAAAAACAAAAGAAACCATAGTTCATATATCAAAAATTAGGAAACCAAGGAAATCTCAGGGAAAGATAAAATTAAAATGTATAAAGTAAGATCACAAAAGCAAAACTCTAACATAGAAATTGTGAAAAAAATATAAATGGATTGAACTGCCCATTCAAAGACAGAACTCCAAATTTAATAAAACACAAATTTCAATTACAGATCTTTATAAGATATGTAACTACAAAAAACTGTATTAGAAAACTAAGATTCAAAGAATGGCCCATGCTATATAGGAAAACACAAATAAAGTAACACATAGGTCACAACGTCTTTTAAACATGATAGTATTTGAGGCAAAATATAGTACACAGTGGCGAAAGGGGTGCATGTATATAATGAATGAACTATGATTTTAGGCAAAACACACAAACACAAAAGCTGAAAAAATTTAATAAATTACAAAGAGCAGAAGTTGTAAAGGATACATGATCTGACTATAATGTAAGAACACTAAAAATTAGCTACATGTTCCAAAAACTTGAACATTTCAAAACACTTCCAAAATAGCTTCTGCGTATGTGTGTGTGTGTGTGTGTGTGTGTGTGTGTGTGTGTGCGCTTGTGTGTGTGTATGCAATCAAAATCAGGATGGGTAAACTCCAAACTGTTACTATAGAATATGTATAGGGATGGGTTTATACAAGGTTTTAGTTTTCTACTTCACAAATCTGAAATGTATCAATTTTAATATATGCTTGTATTAATTTTATTTTCTATTAATTTCTACTTTGTTAATTCTTCTATTTCAAATTCTCTAGGATCTTGAGTTATTGGTGTAGTTTATTTTCTCAAAATGTGTTGTATTTGTAAAAATTTAATTAGCTTTTATGGCAAGGGTAATACACAATGTAACACATCAAGCAATTCAGAGGTGTATAAAAAATGTAATAGTCTGCTTCTATTCCCTCATGATAATAGTAATATGATCCTATCCCTCTGAGGCAACCTATGTATACATTTAGTAACTATTCTTCTACCTTTTAATGTATATCTGTATTTATATGTATTTATATGTCTATCTTAATAGACATCTTAATAGAGAGACTATCTTAATAGTCTATCTTAATAGACATATATAGTTTTTAAAATAGAATCATACACAATATACACATAGTTCTGTGATTAAGTTTTCTCACTCAATATACAATAGACATGTTTCCAAGTCAACACATATTATGCTAGTTATTTTAATATTGACAAACTTTATAAAGCATATGATATATCACAGCATTCCCAGGGATTTCCTTATTGAGGCACACTCAGGTTAATTTCAGGTTTTTCTAGCACAATAAATATAATTGAACATATGTTCATAGTACTGGTACTTTTATTTCTTTAATAAAATGTATTATATTTCTATTGCTGCATTACAAATTATCATAAATATAACAGCTTAAAACAAGGCCCACTTATTAATTCATAGCTCTGTAGGTAAGAAGTCCAGCACAGTATTGTTTGATTTTCTGCACAAGGTATTTCAAAACTGAAGCCAATGTGTTGGTTGTGTTCTTGTCAGGAGGCTTGGCTATGGATATATTCATTTCTGAACTCATTTATTTTGTTGGGATAATCCAGTTTATCGAGGTTGTAGGATCAAGATTCCTGCTTCCTTGTTGTAGCAAGAAGCTTCTCTTGTCTCCTAGAAGTCACTCACATTACTTGCCACATGGCTCCCACCATCTTCAAAGTCAGAATATTGATGCTTTTCCATGCTTTGAATCTCTGACTTCTGACTCTGACTCAGAAGTAAAGGGCTCATGTGATTAGTTCAGGTTCTCCCAAAATATATCTATTTGATTAACTCAAAAGCAACTCAATAATAAATTTAATCACATCTGGAATATCTCTTTTACTGTATATGTAACATATTATGGGAGTGATGTCCCATCAAATTGACAGGTTCAACAATCAACAGAAGGAGATTATGCAGGGTGAAAATCACTACTAATCATTTTAGACTTTGATCTACATATATAGATTCCTAAGTGGAATTACTGGGTCTTTTTTGGACATAAATCATTTTGAACTTTATTTTCACTGTTTTCTCGTCTTCTCAGAATCAAAATACATTGAGGGGAGGTGGAGCATAGTTTTCTTTCTTAAATTTTGTGGGTGTTGTGGGATGATAATTTATACTAAGTAATTTCCAGCAAGTGATACGTACATTTCTACTACAAATTCCTATGAATACTCAAGGAATATCGAAAACTCAGATATCAGAGTACATTAAAATCTCAGCTCCACTACTTAATAACTTTGTGGTCATGGAAACATTACTTAATCTCATTTACAACAGAAAAATAAATCCTCATAAGGTTGTTTAGATGATCAAATGAGAGGTTAAGTTAAAGCTTAAAGCAGAACTTTGTTTTTAGTAACTGCTCAATAAATGTTAGTTCTTTTCTTCTTTGTCTCGTCGTCCTTGTGTACTCAAGGGATGGACATGTACTTAAGTTCAGCAAATGGGTCACACTCTTCTGGGACCATAATCTTTAGCAATTGATATAAGCACAGAAGAAAAAGTAGTTGTTTTCTTTTTAATATTCTTCTCAGCAGTGGTACTCTGATCTGACTGTCACTGCTATAGGTTATGTTAAGATTCTTGCTTTTAAACAATACATTAAAAATTCTGGGTAGCTTAAGAAAAAAATAATTTAGTCAGAAACCATCATATGGCTTTTTATATGTGTATTTGCCTTCTGTATATCTTCTTTAATGAGGTTTCTGTTAAGGTCTTTGGCCCATGTTTTAATAGGGTCATTTATTTTCTTATTGTTCAATTTTGAAGTTCTTTGTATATTTGAGTAACAGTCCTTTATTAGATGTGTCTTTTGCAAATAATTTTTCCCTTTACATGGCTTATCTTCTCATTCTCTTGACATTGTCTTTATAGAGCAAAAGTTTTTAATTCTAATTAAGTCCATTTGATCAATTATTTCCTTCATGAATTGTATCTTTGGTGTTGTATGTAAAAGAGCATCACCACAATCAAAATCATCCAGATTTTCTCTTATATTATCTTCCAGGAGTTTTATAGTTTTGCATTTTACATTTAGATCTTGATCTGTTTTGAGTTAGTTTTTGTAAAGTGGAAAGGTCTGTGTTTAGGTTCTTTTTTTTTTTACATGTGGATGTCCAGTTGTTCTAACACTATTGGTAGAAGAGATTATCTTTGCTCCATTGTATCAACTTTGTTTTTTGCCAAAGATACATTGACTAAATTTATGGGAATTTATTTCTGAATGCTCTATTCTGTTCATCAATCTATTTTTCTACCTTGGCATGGTATTGGCATAAAAAACAACACATAGATTAATGGAACAGAATAGAGTCTTTGATTTAAAAAATAGATTTAAACTCTGGGTAGGTGAAGCAGAAAAAAATGTAGTCAAAAACCATCATATGATTTACAGAATCAATGCCTGGAGTAGTGAGAATCAGAACACAGAAACAGAGGGAGCATGTTCACAGCCAGGCTTTCATCACAGGAACAGTCTTCATAAATCACTGTTAATGGAAGAAACACTTGCTGCCATCTCTGCTAGCATCACTGCTGTGCAACACTTCTATGCTCTTGAATTCAGTGTGGCAGCTGTAGAAACTGTTATAAGAACATACAACTGTCCAGTCTAAATAACATCGTTATGTCTTATCTGTCATAGAACTGGAAAGGGGAATGTCTGTTCCCATCCCCCTCTGTCAGATTCAATAGTAGGAGGTGAAGTTGTATTTTATCTATCTTTTCTCCAAATTTGAAGCAAGTTTGGATACTCAAAATAGAAAAAAAAGATAAATCTCTCCTGCATGGGTAATCATGGAAATTGATGTTAAAAAATTAGATATAATCTGCAATATTAGTAAAAATAAAAAGTCTGATAAGACAAAGTATTGGTTAAAATACAGGGAAAGAATACTCTCATTAGTACTTTGGTAGGAATGCAAATTGATGCAATCACTTTGGATTGTGATTTAGTATTATCAAATGAAGTTGAAACTGTGCAGATCCTATAAGCCAGGTATTCTGTTTATAGGTGTATGTTTTAGATAAACTCTTGTACTTATGTACTAAGAAAGCTGTAGAAGGATACAAATTATAAAAGTTAAAAGTTGGACAATAGATAAATAATTTATGGTTTATTTTATCAATGAATTACCTAATACACTTACAATGAATGAACTTGATCTAAATGCATCAAGAAAGATAGTAATAAAAATGTAATTTTGAATGAAAAGCAGGTTGCAGAATAATATGTAGAGTGTGATAACATTTGTATAGTTTTTAAAAATATACCAAGCAACATTGCATTGTTCACAGATACAAGTATCAAATAAAAGTTAAAAAAAATAATGGTAGGTGTGATGGTTAATTTCATATGTCATCTTGACTGGGCCATAGAGTACCCAAATATTTGGGCAAACATTATTCTGGGTATTTCTGCAAGGGTGTTTATGGATGAAAGTAACATTTAAATTGGTAGATTGAGTAAATCACATTGCTCTTCCTAGTATGGGTGGGTCTCATCTAATCAGTTGAAGGCCTGGCTGTAACAAAATCTCTGACCCTTTCTTAAGTAGGAGAGAATCCTTTCTGTCTGATGAACATTGGCTTTTTCCTGCCTTGAGACTCAGATTGAAACATCAGATCTCTCTGTGTCTCGAGCCTGCTAGCCTTCTGTTTAAAACTAAACCATTAGCTCTACTAGGCCTCCAGCTTTCTCACCCTGTAAATCTTGGGGCTTACCAGCCTTCATAGTTGCATGAGCCAATTCCATGTAATAATTCAATCAATTGATCAATCTCTCTATCTACAAATAGAGATAGATTAGAGAGAAAGATATACAGAGATAGATATAATAAAAATAGAGATAGACATATCTTATTGGCTCTGTTTCTCTGGCAAACCCTGACTAGTACTATCATATGTTGGTTATATATCTATTATACATATGCACACATATATTGATGAGAGAGGATGATTCCAGGAAAGTAGGGAGGAGTATGGGATTGGTGAGGAAGAAAAGGAAAACCAACTTTACCTCCATGATCTTTGCCTTTAAATTAATAATAATAAAAAAAAATGACAAAACATCAATATTTTTAATAATGAAATAATTTGTTATATTATTTTCTGCATATTTCTGTATTTAATGCTTTCCTTAATAGCCAGTTTCTCTGCATAGTATTTTAACTGATATTCAATTATAAATATTCTATCATTTTTATCTTTAAACTGTGAGTTATTTAGTAATATATTTGGGAATTAAAAAAATCTTTAAATGTTATTTTCTGATTTATTTACATCATGATCAGAACTGTTGGTGTGAATGTTACCTATTATTTAAATTCTGTTATGGATTTTGTAACCTGGTATGCAGTCAAATTTGTAAATCTTCCTTGTGTACCTGAAAATAGTTTATGTTCTCCACTTGTTGAGTATTTGCTGAAGGTTATTACTGTTTTTCTACTACTGTATGTTTAACAAGTCTTTGTGTGATTCATCAGTTTCTAATGAAAATCTATTAAAATCACCTACTATCTTTTTATGATTTTAGTGTGAGGGTATCCATGGATCCAGAATTATTCTATCTTATTTTTCTGTCAACACTAGAACATTTCCCATATGCATGGTCCAAGAAATCTCACTGTTTTGACCATATTCCAAGTAGTAGAATACAAAGAGAAAAGGGGGGGCAGTGTTTGCTAACTGTAAGAATACATCCCAGAAATTTCACATGTCACCTTTCATCTATGTCTTTGGCCTAAACTTTGTCATATTGGCCACACACTGGTACAAAGAAGATTGAGAACTGTGCTACTCTTGGTGGTATGTGTAGAACCAAAATTGGTGGTAATAGCACTAAGAGAGATGGGAATCTAGGCTTCAGGAAGCAAGTAGGAGCTTCTATCAGTCAGGTCAGCAGGCCACTTCTGAAATGGATGAATGTCAACTATTTTAAATGTCTTTGTCCTTCATCTCAAGATTCAAATTTCAGGGAGGGAGCATAGCATGTGCTCATCCTTTGGCTAGGGATGGGGATGGAGATGGATGCTGATTACTTTTCCACCAGACTGTCTTAAATGGGGAAAAAGTAATTGATCAAAATGAAATTAGAGTGCTTTTTGGAAGAATAAATGGGTGCTAAACAATAAAAAATCAGCAAATATCCACTATAAGAACAAATATGAAATTTATTTAGCCATAAAGATTCATTTGTTAAGCTACTACTATTCACCAGGGATCATGCTATACACTACAACTATAAAATCAATAAGGTGCCACCCTATCTTCATAAAACTCATAATCTAGTGCAAGAACTCGGGTTTCTATGATATAATGTATAAGGAATTTTAAAAAGATAAGTAACAGATAATGTGAATAAATTTGTTTTGCATAACAACTGACACAAAGTAAGCTTTATAACAATAATGTAAAATCTATGAGGGAAAACCATCCTGAGTTTACTAGAAAATCCAGTTGACTCATTTCCTTAACATATTTTTCTATGTCAGTCATAAATAATTGTAGATATTTTTTGAAATATACACACTCTCAATGTGGTTTTACACCAGTTAGAATGGCAAAAAATAATAAGGCAGGAAAAAACAAATGTTGGAGAGGATGGGGTGAAAGGGGATCCCTCCTACATTGTTGGTGGGAATGCAAGTTGGTACAGCCACTTTGGAAAACAGTGTGGAGGTTCCTCAAAAAGTTGAAAATAGAGCCCCGTATGACCCAGCAATTGCACTACTGGGTGTTTACCTCAAAGATACAGATGTAGTGAAGAGAAGGGGCACATGCACCCCAATGTTCATAGCAGCATTGTCTGCAATAGCCAAAGTGTAGAAGGAGCCAAGATGCCCTTCAAGAGATGACTGGATTAAGAAGATGTGGTCCATATATACAATGGAATATTACTCAGCCATCAGAAAAGATGAATACCCACCATTTGCATCAACATGGATGGAACTGGAAGGGATTATGCTAAGTGAAATAAGTCAAGCAGAGAAAGACAATTATCATATGGTTTCACTCATTTATGGAACATAAGAAATAGCAGGAAGATCGGTAGGAGAAGGAAGGGAAGAATGAAGGGGGGTGTAAACAGAAGGGGGAATGAACCACGAGAGACTATGGACTCTGGGAAACAAACTGAGGGTTTCAAAGGGGAGGGGCTGGGGGAATGGGTTAGCCTGATGATGGGTATTAAGGAGGGCACATATTACATGGAACACTGGGTGTTATATGCAAACAATGAATCATGGAACACTACATCAAAACTAATGATGTACTGTATGGTGAATAACATCATAATAAAAAAGAAATGAAAGCACAGTTACAAAACAATAAAAAAAGAAATATACACACTCTATATTTTGTAGCAATAATTATTTTACCCTCTTAAAGTTTTTATTTTGAAATAGTTTGAGCCACAAGAAGTTGCAAAAATAGTACAGAAAGCTTCTGTGAACTCTTCCTCCAGCTTCCCCCAATGACAATAACTTACGTAATCATATTGCATTGCCTGGGCATCTTTTTAAAAACAATTTTTCTTGTCAAGAGTATGCATATACACACATACATCTGTGTTAGTCAGGGTTTTCCAGAGGTACAAGAAAAGTAAGAGAAAATGTGTGATTATAGAGGCTGAGATATGCCACAATATGCCATCTGCAAGCTGGAGGACTAGGGAAATCAGTGGTATGATTCAGTCTGAGTCTAAAGTCCTAAGAACAAGGAGTTGCTGGTGTAAGTCCTGGAATCCAAAGACCCCAAAACCGGGAGCTCCAATGTCAAAGGGCATGAGGTAATGAATATTCCAGCTCAAGAAGAGAGAGAATTAGCTCCTCCACTTTTTGTTCTATTCTGACCCTCAAGTATTAGATGATCATTGCCCACTTTGGTGAGGGTGACTCTTCTTTACTCACTACTGATTCAAATGTTAATCTTTTCCAGAAACACCTTCACAGACACACCCAGAGATAATGTTTTATCAGCTCCTGGGAATAACCTTAGCTTAGTCAAATTAATACATAAAATTAACCATCACAACACCTTTATTGTGCTATCCTATTTTTCTCTTATTAATCCTTCCGTAACCAACTTAAATTACCTTAAGTGTCATGGTTAGGTATTAGGTATGCAAGAGCTACATACTACATTTCATGGTTTTAAGAGTTTTTGACAGAAAAGGAGTTAGCATAGCTTAGTTGCCTAGTCTGTAGCTCTTCCATTAGCATGTGTGTGTGTGTGTGTGTGTGTGTGTGTGTATATATAGATATATATAGTATATATATATGTGTGTGTGTGTGTGTGTGTGTGTATATATAGTATATATATATATGTGTGTGTGTGTGTATATATATATATATATATATATATATATATATATATATATATCTCTGTGTGTGGAGACAAGGAAAGACAGACACAGAGAGAAGGTTCATAAACACTAGTAAGTGGCTTGTATAGCCTTGTCTAAATTTTAGAAATAAATCCATTTTCTTTAACTAGGTTTTGGAATAAGTATTAGATTCTTTTTCTAACCCCCAAGGTAGGACACTTGAGGGAGAATTATTTTGATTGAAACACAATAGACACCTAAATTTTATTTGTTCCTGGTCAACAGTTTGTGTGTTACCAAATACTATCAGGAAAATAAGTTTCTTCTTGAACCAAAATGTATAGAGGAAGATTAGTTAGTGACTAAACACCTACCCTGTTAGAATAAACCAGCTACCCTGTTACAGTAAATCAGGGCCTGTGTTAGTAAATAGTAAAAATGGCTAATATAATTACTTAGGTACTTGTGTACTAACTTGACGCCCCCACCCATTAGCTAACTTAAAGAGGAAATGTAACTGAGAGAATAGTACTCCCTTAAAACTCTGATCTTGAAGAAATGCTATGGGCTAGTAGTTAATAAATCCTCCTACTACTAGAAATGGGCTGACCAGAATTAATATTAAGTTTCCCCCCTCCGCCCCTCTAAGAATTTGATCCGGACTAGGGCAAAGAAAAGTGATAATTTTAAAAGCTTTTTGGGATGCTTGAGTGGTCAGAAAGTAGAAAGGTAGACTACAAGTGTTGATAGTTCTGTTGTTTGGAACAAGCATAGTAATGAGGCCCATTTCTTATTGATAGACTTCTGGTATTGAGATATACATATATATATAATCTCCCCAAGTGAGCATAATGACAGGTGACACTATTCTGAATAATATAAAATGCCTTCTATACCAGAGGCAGAGTATATCTATGCTAATTCTTAATATAAAACTAGACTCTCCTAAGAATTATGATTTTTCCTTGATAAGTATACCTCTGTGTGTGTGTGTGTGTGTGTGTGTGTGTGTGTGTTTAAGAGAGAGAGAAAGAGAGAGAGACAGAGAGAATAGTTAAACTTTAAATGATCATAAGATATAGTATTAGAGGAAGAACTATCTTCATCTTCCACTCAGAGAAAGATCTCAAAGACCTCAAGCAACTGGATCTTTGCCGGCCAAAATTCATCTTTGAGTATTCCACTGAAGAGTTCATTTTCCTCACCCAAACATGTTCATGCCCATAAAGTTTTTTTATTCATAATTCAGACTTTGGAAATGCACTGTTCCACGTCATTGTATGCAATGGATTGCACTGGTGGTAGTGTTTAAGGGAGTAGATCCTGAAGAAAGTCTGACCCCTGTACTTAGAACAGGATTTCCCAATGATTTAAACAATAACTGAAAACTGGTGTTGTAGAATTTTTCAGAAGAGAAATTTCTCAAAAGAAAGTAGAAAGATTAGATCTTGAGAGAGGGGAGCAAGGCTAGGAACTATTGGGGTCCATGAGTAAAATCAACATGAAGAACTTAAAGATATTTTCCATTGAACTACTGGTACAATCATATTTAGCATACAGTTTTACATTTTTTTCTGACATTGTATCTTTTTATTACTTGGGATATTTTATTAAATCTTACTGTTGTATGTATTAAATCTTACTGATGTATGTTTTAAATCCTTACCACCACTATACCATGCAGATGTAACGAAGACAAAGGTGGCCTTTTCCACATCACTGCCCCATACAGGCAAATGTATTGGTAGCAGAATAATATCAAGGAGTAAACAGCCCCAGAGTTCCAAGCAGTGACATGCACCAAAGCAAACAGACGTCTTCAGTGAAGGTAAAAGAAATAAGGAAGAACATCTCAGATTGAGAAACAGCTATCATGTGAATAATTCAGAAAAAATTTGTGAGACAAAACTATTTTTCCCAAATACAGGTAACCCTTGGGGGTAGGAGAAGATTATTTTGACTTGTATTACTAAATTTTTTCCTTATATTAATGCATTTTCTCCAATAAACTTAGCTTTATTAAGACAGTGACATTCACAGAGAAATATCCTTTCTGTTCTTTGAAGCTTCCCACAGCCAAAAATAAAAAGGCCTATCTTATGAGAGTCAGTGAAACTGGCCCTAGGGCTGTTATCCATGCAGTGGAAACTTTATATCAGGCCAAGAGCTGGGAACCAATCTGTAAGGCAGGGTCCAAGTTTGCCTACTTTCTTCAGAGCTCTTTTTTTTTTTTTTTTTTGTTCTCAGTTATGACATGTTCAAAGAACTAAATATGGATTGTGGTGACATTAGCTCTGAACATGTACTAAATGATATTCAGGTGGCTAGTTTTTTACCAGTAATGGGATTCCTTTTTCTCTGATGCACAAGTCCCCCTCCCTTATTACTTGTTTTGGAACATTACAGGGTTGACTCACTCTTTTCATTAGCCTTGGACCATTATTACTACATTGTGTATTGCCATTTAGAGTAAAACTAGGATTAATAAGAACCTAATGAGTTAGTGCCTATATTTAATTCAGTTTTTTCTATGATCTTTGTTTATGAGAAAGAAGCAAATCACAAGGAAATAAGACAATATCGGGGTTTTATAAGGGTTTTTTATTATAAGTTTTTTTTTTATAATTTCTTTCTTGTATAGCCCACTTGTCCTGGATAGATCCAATTTGAGTTTCTGCACCTTTTGTATCTAAAAAAGGAAAATCCTACGAGCAGAGTATGCAATTGCCAATATAATACAACCTACTACCAGTCATTTCATCATTATATGTTATCTCTTTTGGCCCTTTCTTCTCTTTCGTGAGTCCCCTTTTAACACTGAAAAAAGCTATGCCTTAAACTGGTTGTTTTCTAACATCCTAATTAATAGGTATCAACTGAGTTGACATACAGGTGACAACAGAAGCTGGCTGGAAAATAGGCAGTTGGGTAGGGAAAAGAGCATGCCAAAAAGGAGACATTGCTGATGGGGATCAAGGATGTAGGAAAATAGCCAAGGACAAATTTGGCTTCCTTCACATTTTTTTTGGCAGCCAGACCCTGTTTAAATTAGCAAGGGTGTGTTAACAAGGATTAGCCTAAGGCAATAAAACAATCCCAACCCATGAATGAAAATACTTAATTCTGTTGATTAGCTTATAATTACTAAGGTAAAAGAATGGACACATGACTTTTAGAAAGTGATTCTCAAGCCAATTCACAAGAGATAATGTAATTCAAAATGAAGCTAAACTAACATTGCCTGTTTTATTGGGGCATGGGTATATAATCTCTAAGGTTTTTCCCCTTCCCTTTTATCTCCATTTCATGCATCAAATAAGTTTTCAAATATTAATTACCTGATATGTTTACACAGAAGATATTTAACAAGTTCTACAAAAAGCACATTCAATACCCATTTCTCATGTTAACTTACAAGTTCCATAATAATGAGTTCTAAAAGAAAATTATATAATGCAAAGAGAGTGCCTATCACCCTACATTTACAACCTTTTTGCATCCATTATTTTATTTGAGATGGAAAACAATGTCATCATTCCCCACTTTTCAGATGATGATATTGAGCACAGAAAGGTTTAATAACTTGCTGAAACTCACTCAGCTGATAAGTAGCAGAATCAGAGATCAAATCTCAAATTTTGTTGCTCCAAACTCATTCTCTTTTCGTCTCACTTTGCTTTTTATGTTAGTGGTCAGAGCTGGTCTGAAGAAGGGACTTCAATTTTTTTTAAACCAATGTCATTTTTTCCTAGATTGGTCTAGAGAAATATGCAGTTATCAGAGTGAAATGATACCCTATGAAACCTACTTCAGGGCTTTCATTAACTCACTTAAACATGGTCTGTTTTGAAAGTGGGGGGTGGCTAAGCAATGACCTTTGGGACTAAAGACCAAGCTGCAAGTACTGTCAGGAAACAACAGTCACATTAATTATCGCCTTATCTTTAATCTTATCAGAAAGGTTAAGTTTTATTAGGGCTTTTTCCTTGATTTCCATTGTCATCTTGTGAAAACATTGCCTATCCTATTAGAAATTAAGCCTCTTAAATTTACACTTAATTATGAAAATCAAGCACATTTTCACTTACTGACAGCTACTGATGCTTCTAATGAAGTCAGGTGACTGCAGTTCAAATAAATAAATGATTATGGTTGACAGCAAAAGTGTAAACAAGGTCCTAATTAAATTAATGAATATGCTAACTGCTGTGGTTGTCGCCCAGGAGACAACAACATGTATTTTGTTACCAGGATTTCCACACAAACAGAAAAAAAAAAACCAAAACTATATGTCTGTGGTCAGAAAGTCAAAGTCCATAGGCTGGTGAACAGTAAAAAATTAGGAACCACTGGCATTTTGCCATTTTATAGACTCTTTCTACATGTAAACAGATACTTATATTATCTTTTAACTTTTCATGCAGACTGCTCAAAACAGTGAGGATTGAAGGCATCCTTTCAGGCTTACACTATACTTGCCATTCAGTGTTAGAAAAAAGCACATTACACAACCCTATTTCTCATGTTCTAGTAAAACTACTGAGTTTTAAACAAAAGTAAAATCCTCTCGGCATACAGATTTTAAAAAACATGCAACTCATAATGTAATAAAAATCTGATTATCATCAGAATTTTTTGCAATACTTCATGCTACAAGTAAAAGGGATGACATATTTAAGTTACCCAAGAAAATAAAATGTGAGCAAAGACTTTGTATCCAGAAGAACACTTAGACTTAAGGGCTCACAGAAATAGGAAAACTATCCTAAAATTTATATAGAATTACAAAAGACCTCAAATAGTCTACACATTCTTGAGAAAGAACAAAGCTGGAGGCATCATGCTTCCTGATTTCAAACTATGTTGCAATGCTATAGTAACAAAAACAGTATGGTATTGACATACAAACAGACACATACACCAATGGAACAGAATCAAGAGCCCAGAAATGAACCCATGCAGAAGTGGCCAAATAATATTTGACAAGGGAGCCAAGAATACTCAATAGGGAGAGGATAGTCTCCTCAATAGATTTTATTAAAACTGGATAATCACATGCAAAAGAATAAAATTGGATCCCTATCTTGTATTCACAAAAATTAAATCAGAATGAATTAAGAACTTAAAAATAAGACCTGGAACCATAAAACTCCTAGAAAAAACATATTTAGAAGCACCTTGATAAGGGCCCTGGGTGGCTCAGTAGTCAGTTAAGCATCTGCCTTTGGCTCGGTTCATGATCCCAGGTTCCTGGGATTGAGCCCCACATCAGGCTCCCTGCTCAGCAGAGAGTCTGCTTCTTCCTCCCCCTGCTCATGTATACATGTGTGTGCTCTTGCTCTCTCTCCCAGTCTCTCTCCCTCTCAAATAAATAAAGTCTTTATTTATTTTTTTATTATTTTTTTATTATATTATGTTAGTTGCCATACAGTACATCCCTAGTTATTGATGTAAAGTTCCATGATTCATTACTTGTGTATAATACCCAGTGCACCATGCAATACGTGCCCTCCTTAATACCCATCACCAGCCTATTCCATTCCCCCACCCCCCTCCCCTCTGAAGCCCTCAGTTTGTTTCCCAGAGTCCATAGTCTTTCATGGTTCATTCCCCCTTCTGTTTACCCCCCCTTTCTTCTTCTACTGATCTTCTACTTCTTATGTTCCATAAATGAGTGAAACCATATGATAATTGTCTTTCTCTGCTTGACTTATTTCACTTAGCATTATCTCCTCGAGTCCTGTCCATGTTGCAGTAAATGTTGAGAAATTGTTCTTTTTGATGGTTGAGTAATATTCCATTATATATATATATATATATATATATATATATATATATATATATTACTCAACCATATATATATATATTGAGAAATTGTTCTTTTTGATGGTTGAGTAATATTCCATTATATATATAATTATTATATTATATTATAATTATAATTATATATATATAAATATATATATATTTATATATATATAAATATATATATAATATATATAAATATATATTATAATTATAATTAATATATATATGTAATGGAATATTACTCAACCATATATATATATATATATATATATATATATATATATATATATGCCACATCTTCTTAATCCAGTCATCTGTTGAAGGGCATCTTGGCTCCTTCCATGATTTAGCTATTGTGGACAATGCTGCTATGAACATTGGGGTGCATAAGGCCCTTCTCTTCACTACGTTTGTATCTTTGGGGTAAATACCCAGTAGTGCAATTGCTGGATCATAGGGTAGCTGGATCATAGGGTAGCTCAATTTTTAACTTTTTAAGGAACCTCAAAAATTGACAAGGCAGGAAACAACAATTGTTGGAGAGGATGTGGAGAAAGGGGATCCCTCTTACATTGTTGGTGGGAATGCAAATTGGTACAGCCACTCTGGAAAACAGTGTGAAGGTCCCTTGAATAAAGTCTTTAAAAAAAATAAAAGTTCCTTGATAATAGTCTTGGTGATGATTTTTTTTTTTGACACCAAAAGCACAAACAACAAAAGCAAAAATCAACATGTGGGACTACATAAAACTAAAAAGCTTCTGCACAGCAAAAGAAACCATCAGCAAAATGAAAAAACAATCTACAGAAAGAAAGAAAATATTTTAAGCCATATATCAGATAAGGGTTAATATTCAAAATATATAAAGAATTCACACAATACAAAAGCAAAAATTAAAAAACAACAACAACAAAAAACTGACTTGAAAACAGGCAAAGAACCTGAAGAGATATTTTTTCCAAAGACATACAAATGAACAGGTACATGAAAGGGAACTCAACATCACTAATTAGGGAAATACTTGTAAATCAAAACAACAATAAGACATCACCTTACACCTGTTGAAATGGCTATATCAAAAAGACAAAAGATAAATTATGGTAAAGATGTGGAGAAAGGAGAACCCTAGTGCACTGTTGGTGAGAGTGTTAATTGGTACAGCCACTATGGAAAATTGTATGAAATTCCTCAAAAAATTAAAAATAGAACTACCATATGATCCAGTGATCCCATTCTGGACATATATCCAAAGAGATGAAATCTTTGTCTTGAAGCGTTATACGTACTCCCACGTTCACTGTAGCATTGTTCACAATAGCCAAGACACGGAAACAACCTAAGTGTCATCAACTGATGAATGGATAAAGGATAAATGGATAATGGATAAATATATATATATAGTGAAATATTATTCAGTCATAAAAAAGAAAGAAATCTTGCCATTTGCAACAATGGCAAATGGATGGACCTTAAGGGCATTATGCCAAGTGAAAGAAATCAGACAGTGAAAGACAAAGCTATATGATCTTAATTACATGTGAAATCTAAAAAGACCAAATTCACAGAAACACAGGGAAGAATGGTGATTGCCAAGGGCTTAGGGGAGAGGCAAATGGGGAGATTTTGGTCAAAAAGTACAAACCTTCAGTTATAAGATGAATAAGTTCAGGGTATCTATCTACAGCACAATGATTATACTTCACAATATTATATTGTATACTTGAAAGTTGCTATGAGAGTAGAGCTCTAAAGTTCTCACCATAACAAGAACAACAACAAAATGGTAATTATATGAAGTAAAGGATGTGTTAACTAATCTTATTGTGGTAATATATATTTGTATCAAATTATCACATTATATACCTTAAAATAACACAATGTTATATGTCAATTATATCTCACTAAAACTTGAAAAATGAAAGGTGTAAGGGGCAAAAATGTCATTCACATGCAAGAACTCAAAAGATATATTTCCCAAGATCTTTTTCTAAAACATCTAGAGAATAAGCTTCAAACAATGAAAATGACTAGAGGTACGACAATGAAAGAACTTGTAGTGACCAATATTTATATAATAACCTGTGGAATTGATATTAAATGAAAGTTATAAGAAAAAATATGTATTTAAATGGCTATGTTTTATATCAAAGTAGATGTAGCACAATTATGAAAACTGAAAGGGGCTAGGGAGAAAACATATGCAAAATATTTAACTATTTTCAGTAACAATATTTGTACAATAGTTTTAGTATATTTATTCCGAGACTGTTTTGTGTGTTACTGGATCAAACAAATTAATAATTATGTTACAATCGAATTCTGTCACCCTCTACATTTTGAGAAGCAGTGTTCTTCATGTAGAAAGAAGGAGATATAGATGTAATATAGTAAAAGTTAAGTAAAAATCTCATACTATTGTATTACAATTGCAAGTATTAAAATGGATTCATAATTATATATAGATATGGGAGATTGTATATACACACATAATATGTGTTATATGTAAAATTATTACAATGTGATATGCATATTATGTTATATATAATTTTGTATATCACACTTCATATATTATAAATATAATATATAATGTATATACTCTATAAAATATATATAATATACACAATTATAATTTTTCATGTGATTTACATATCATATATATACATCTATAATATTCTATTTTTGGTTACTGAAATACCTGGAAACAATGGTCTTGAAATACCATTTTTCATGAAAGTAAAACAGGCCATTTTAGAGAAATGGCTGATTTCATTTCTCTACAGAGGAAAGATCTGAGGTGGGAAAGGTACATGATAAACTATAACATGTGATTATATTAGATACCAAAGAAGCTATGAAGAACTACTTTGGTCCTCTCAAATTGAACTGAGGAGCAAAATTAAAGAGGCTCCCAGTGGGCAGAGATGGATAGATTTAAGCTTCAATAGGAATAATAATTAAAATGGTATGAAACCCATCAAATATGTTTAAAGTTACAATAATATATAGTAATTAATAACCTAAATAAGATGACAGCTAACAAATTTTGTTTTTTGGTAAAGAAATGAAAAAAAAAGGGGATGGCTAGATGATGCAGTCAGTTAAGCATCAGATCTTGGTTTCGGCTCAGGTTGTGATCCCAGGGTCATGGGATAGAGCCCTGCGTCAGGTTCTGTACTCAGTGCAGAGTGTGCTTGAGATGCTTTCTCCCTCTCTGCCCCTCCTGCTCATGCTTTCTCTCCCTAAAATAAGTAAGTAAATCTTTAAAAATAAATAAATACCCTCAAGGATTTATTCTACCTTTCCCATGTAATTTTTACTATTGGGTAACCCATTAGTATATGTAGAAAAATGTTTATTTATAAAAGTATTCTAACTAATTATAACAGAAATGATAGATTTAAAAAATCGCACAAGTTGGTAACAGATAAACCACAAGAGAAAAAAAAATTAAATGAAGGAGAAATTTATAGATTAAAAAGACCTAAAGTGCATATCAATTGAAAAAAATGAGAATGACTTAACTATGATGTCTAGGGATTCACATTTGTGTCATAAAACTACTAAGAAGTGTGAGGAATCGGAGGAGTTAAGATGGCGGAGGAGTAGGAGACACCTTTTTCAGCCGGTCCCCCGAGTCCAGCTGGATAGGTACCAGACCAGCCTAAACAACCACAGAACCAGCCTGAGACGCAGGAAGATGCATCTGGATCTCTACAAATGAACATCTCTAGCGCTGAGTATTGAGGTACGAAGCGGGGAGCCATGAAACCGTGCACAGATATCGGAAGATAAATGGAAGGGGGAGGGAGCCGCCGCGTTCGGGCGCCAGGAAGTGGTAGCCACTTGCACGGGGGAGCGGGCGGGCTCGCGGACGGCACCCGCAAAACAGCAGACTGAGACCGTGAGCCGGATGCCCGCGCCACCAGGCATCTCGCAGAACACCGGAATCCCGGTGCGCTCACTGGATCCAGACTGAGACCGGGAGCTTCCGGAGCACGCGCGGGGCGGCTGGTGGCTGGCGGCCTTAGAAACACAAAGGACAGAGACGCGCCGGCCCTGGAAGTGAGGGCTGGGACACCAGGTGTGGGGCGCACATCCCGGGACGCTGCAGGGTTGAGCAGCACCAACAGAAACAGAGTTAAAGTGGCCAGAACATTAGTAGAGAACGGGCCGCAATCCCTCTGTTCTGTGACAGAGGCTGAAATTCGGCCCCTGCTGCTCTGACTCTCAGAAGAGGCACAGCAAACCGCCAGGGAAAGCCACCAGAGAACAAAAGCCTGGAAATACCAGCTCAGAGAGTGCCCATCCCCATCCCCCCTCGCAGGGGACATGGAGACTCTACCCAAACAGGGTTGCCTGAGTATCGGCGGGGCAGGCCCCTCCCCCAGAAGGCAGGCTGAAAAATCAAGAAGCCCACAACCCAGGCGCCTGGGTGGCGCAGTCATTGAGCGCCTGTGTTCGGCTTAGGGCGTGATCCCGGCGTTCCGGAAAGGCGTCCCTCATCGGGCTCCTCCACTGGGAGCCTGCTTCTTCCTCTCCCACTCCCCTGCTTCTGTTCCCTCTCTCGCTGGTTGGCTGCCACATAAATAAATAAATAAAATCTTTAAAGAAGAAGCCCACATCCCTAAGATCCCTATAAAACAAGGGGCACGGCCTGGGACCCAGTCAATAATTTGGGCTCTGGACAACCCCGCAACCTCTCCTCATCAGAATGACAAGAAGGAGAAGCCCACCCCCCCCAGCAAAGAAAAGACAGTGAGTCTGTGGCCTCTGCCACAGAAATAATGGATATGGATGTAACCAAAGTATCAGAAATGGAATTCAGAGTAACGATGGTCAAAATGATGAGTAGAATGAAAAAACTATTAACGAAAAGGTTACTGAGAATATAGAATCCCTAAGGACAGAAATGAGAGTGAATCTGACAGAAATTAAAAATTCTATGAGCCAAATGAAGGCAAAACTAGAGGCTCTGACGGCCAGGGTCGCAGAAGCAGAGGAAAGGGTTAGTGAATTGGAGGATGGGTTAATAGAGGAAAAAATGAAAATAGAAGATGTTCTTAAAAAAATTCAAGCCCACGAATGTAGGTTACGGGAGATTACTGACTCAATGAAACGATCCAATGTTAGAATCATCGGCATCCCCGAGGGGGTGGAGAAAAACAGAGGTCTAGAAGAGATATTTGAACAAATTGTAGCCGAAAACTTCCCTAATCTAGCGAGGGAAACAAACATTCGTGTCCAAGAGGCAGAGAGGACCCCTCCCAAGCTCAACCACGACAAACCTATGCCACGTCACGTCATACTGCAATTCACAAATATTAGATCCAAGGATACAGTATTGAAAGCGGCCAGGGCAAAGAAATTTCTCACGTACCAAGGCAAAGGCATCAGAATTACGTCAGACCTGTCTACACAGACCTGGAATGAGAGAAAGGGTTGGGGGAGCATATTTAAAGCTCTTTCAGAGAAAAACATGCAGCCAAGGATCCTTTATCCAGCAAGGCTGTCATTCAGAATTGATGGAGAAATAAAGACATTTCAGAATCGCCAGTCACTAACCAATTTCGTAACCACGAAACCAGCCCTACAGGAGATATTACGGGGGGTTCTATAAAAGTAAAAAGGCCCCAAGAGTGATACAGAACAGAAAGTCACAACCAATACAAACAAAGACTTTACTGGCAACATGGCATCATTAAAAGCATATCTCTCAGTACTCAGTCTTAATGTTAATGGCTTAAATTCTCCCATAACATTGCACAGGGTTGCAGACTGAATAAAAGAAATGACCCATCCATTTGCTGTCTACAAGAGACTCATTTTGAACCCAAAGATGCATTCAGACTGAGAGTAAGAGGATGGAGTACCATCTTTCACGCAAATGGACCTCAAAAGAAAGCTTGGGTAGCAATTCTCATATCAGATAAATTGGATTTTAAACTACAGACTATAGTTAGAGATGCAGAAGGGCACTATATTATTCTTAAGGGAAGTATTCAACAAGTGGATATGACAATTATAAATATATATGCCCCCAACAGGGGAGCAGCAAGATACACAAGCCAACTCTTAACGAGAATAAAGAGACATATAAATAAAAATACATCAATACTAGGGGACCTCAACACTCCACTATCAGAAATAGACAGAACACCCTGGCAAAAACTAAGCAAAGAATCAAAGGCTTTGAATGCCATACTCGACGAGTTGGACCTCATAGATATATGTAGAACACTACACCCCAGAACCAAAGAATACTCATTCTATTCTAATGCCCATGGAACATTCTCAAGAATAGACCATGTTCTGGGACACAAAACAGGTCTCAACTGATACCAAAAGATAGAAATTATCCCCTGCATATTCTCAGACCACAACGCTCTGAAATTGGAACTCAACCACAAGGAAAAATTTGGAAGAAACTCAAACACTTGGAGACTAAGAACCATCCTGCTCAGGAATGAGTCGATAAACCAAGAAATCAAAAATCAAATTAAACAATTTATGGAGACCAATGAGAATGAAAATACAACAGTCCAAAACCTATGGGATACTGCAAAGGCAGTCCTAAGGGGGAAATACATAGCCATCCAAGCCTCACTCAAAAGAATAGAACAATCTAAAATGCAGTTTTTATATTCTCACCTCAAGAAGCTGGAACAGCAACAGAGGGACAGGCCTAATCCACGCACGAGGAAGCAGTTGACCAAAATTAGAGCTGAAATCAATCAAGCAGAAACCAGAAGTACAGTAGAGCAGATCAACAGGACTAGAAGCTGGTTCTTGGAGAGAATCAATAAAATTGACAGACCACTGGCAACACTTATCCAAAAGAAAAGAGAAAGGACCCAGATTATTTAAATTATGAATGAAAAAGGAGAGGTCACGACGACACCATTGAAATTGGAAGGATTATTAGAAATTTTTATCAACAGCTATATGCCAATAAACTAAGCAATCTGGAAGAGATGGAATCCTTCCTGGAAACCTATAAACTACCAAGATTGAAACCGAAAGAAATTGATTCTTTAAACAGGCCAATTAATTATGAAGAAATTGAGTCAGTGATAAACAACCTTCCAAATAACAAAACTCCAGGCCCGGACGGTTTTCCTGGGGAATTCTACCAAACATTCAAAGAAGAAATAATACCTATTCTCCTAGAGCTATTTCAAAAAATAGAAAGAGAAGGAAAGCTACCAAACTCATTCTATGAGGCCAATATTACCTTGATCCCCAAACCAGGCAAAGACCCCCTCAAAAAGGAGAATTACAGACCGATTTCCCTAATGAATATGGACACCAAAATCCTCAACAAGATACTTGCTAATAGAATCCAACAGTACATTAAAAGGATTATCCATCACGATCAAGTGGGATTCATACCTGGGATGCAAGCGTGGTGCAATATTCGCAAATCAATCAGCGTGATACATCATATCAACGAGAAAAGACTCAGGAACCATATGATCCTCTCAATCGATGCGGAAAAAGTATTTGACAAAATACAGCATCCTTTCCTGATTAAAACCCTTCAGAGTGTAGAAATAGAAGGTATATTTCTCAATCTCATAAAAGCCATCTATGAAAAGCCTACTGCAAATATTATTCTCAATGGGGAAAAGCTGGAAGCCTTTCCCTTAAGATCAGAACTCAACAAGGATGCCCACTCTCGCCACTATTATTCAACATAGTACTAGAAGTCCTTGCAACAGCAATCAGATGACAAAAAGGGATCAAAGGTATTCAAATTGGCAAAGAAGAAGTCAAAATATCTCTCTTCGCAGATGACATGATACTCTATATGGAAAACCCAAAAGAAGCCACTCCCAAAATATTAGAAGTTATAGAGCAATTCAGTAACGTGGCAGGATACAAAATCAATGCTCAGAAATCAGTTGCATTTCTGTACACAAATAACGAGACCGAAGAAAGAGAAATTAGGGAATCCATCCCATTTACAATAGCACCAAAAACCATATGTTACCTTGGAATTAACTTAACCAGAGATGTAAAGGACCTATATTCTAGAAATTATAAATCACTCTTGAAAGACATTGAGGAAGACATAAAAAGATGGAAAGATATTCCATGCTCATGGATCGGAAGAATTAACATAGTTAAAATGTCCATGCTACCCAGAGCAATCTACACTTTCAATGCTATCCCGATCAAAATACCAAGGACATTTTTCAAAGAACTGGAACAAATAGTCCTTAAATTTGTATGGAAACCGAAAAGGCCCCGAGTCTCCAAGGAACTGTTGAAAAGGAAAAACAAAGCTGGGGGTATCACAATGCCGGATTTCGAGCTGTACTACAAAGCTGTGATCACAAAGACAGCATGGTACTGGCACAAAAACAGACACATAGACCAATGGAACAGAATAGAGAGCCCAGAAATGGACCCTCGGCTCTTTGGGCAACTAATATTTGATAAAGCAGGAAAAAACATCCGGTGGGAAAAAGACAGTCTCTTCAATAAATGGTGCTGGGAAAATTGGACAGCTACATGCAAAAGAATGAAACTTGACCACTATCTTACACCATACACAAAAATAAACTCCAAATGGATGAAAGACCTCGATGTGAGACAGGAATCCATCAAAATTCTAGAGGAGAACATAGGCAGCAACCTCTACGACATCGGCCAAAGCAACCTTTTTCATGACACATCCCCAAAGGCAAGAGAAACAAAAGATAAAATGAATTTATGGGACTTCATCAAGATTAAAAGTTTCTGCACAGCCAAGGAAACAGTCAGAAAAACTAAGAGGCAGCCCACGGAATGGGAGAATATATTTGCAAATGACACCACAGATAAAGGACTGGTATCCAAGATCTACAAAGAACTTCTCAAACTCAATACACGAGAAACAAACAAATCAAAAAATGGGCAGAAGATATGAACAGACACTTTTCCAATGAAGACATACAAATGGCTAACAGACACATGAAAAAATGTTCAAAATCATTAGCCATCAAGGAAATTCAAATCAAAACCACACTGAGATACCACCTTACGCCAGTTAGAATGGCAAAAATAGACAAGGCAAGAAACAACAATTGTTGGAGAGGATGTGGAGAAAGGGGATCCCTCCTACATTGTTGGTGGGAATGCCAGTTGGTACAGCCAGTCTGGAAAACAGTGTGGAGGTCCCTTAAAAAGTTAAAAATGGAGCTACCCTATGACCCAGCCATTGCACTACTGGGTGTTTACCCCAAAGATACAGACGTAGCGAAGAGAAGGGCCATATGCACCCCGGTGTTCATAGCAGCAATGTCCACAATAGCTAAATCGTGGAAGGAGCCGAGATGCCCTGCAACAGATGACTGGATTAAGAAGTTGTGGTCCATATATACAATGGAATATTACTCAGCTATCAGAAAGAATGAGTTCTCAACATTTGCTACAACATGGACGGCACTGGAGGAGATAATGCTAAGTGAAATAAGTCAAGCAGAGAAAGACAACTATCATATGATTTCTCTCATCTGTGGAACATAAGAACTAGGATGATCGGTAGGGGAAGAAAGGGATAAAGAAAGGGGGATAATCAGAAGGGGGAATGAAACATGAGAGACTATGGACTATGAGAAACAAACTGAGGACCTCAGAGGGGAGGGGGGTGGGGGAATGGGATAGACCGGTGATGGGTAGTAAGGAGGGCACGTATTGCATGGTGCACTGGGTGTTATACACAACTAATGAATCATCGAGCCTTACATTGGAAACCGGGGATGTACTGTATGGTGACTAACATAATATAATAAAAAATCAGTAAAAAAAAAAAGTGTGAGGAATCACTTTACTTTTGTCATTACTTGGGGGGTAGGGAGGTGTGATTAAGATGGGATACACGGGGGTGAGTTTTTGAGTGGCTAATGAAATTCTGTTTTTAGACCTAGATGGTGGTTACAAGGGTGTTTGTCTCATAATATTTTATTGAGCTACATTTGTGTGTGGGGGGGTGTATGTGTGTTGTATTTCTGTTTTATTTTATATTGAAAATATTACTTCAAAAATGATTGCAGTCTATGTGAATGAAAGCTGAAAATATGATCAAATTGAGGTATCTGGAAATAAAATTTGACATAGCAAACAACCTCAACCAAAAGTAACGTAACCTCTAGGGCCAAAGGAAGAGCTTTGATGGGATGGGGAACATTATTGGATTCCCACACACAAAAAAGACTGAAACAGAGACAGAGACAAATTTATTGGAGAGTGCTCTTGGGATCTCCACTCAACAAAGGGAAGGGAAGAAAGAAAAATTGGGAAGGAGAAGTTGGACTGTGACACAGTCTCAGGGAAGCCCTTAGCTAACCCCATGGGAATTTAAAAATTAAACGTGGCTCTCCAAAGTTGTGGCAGGTTGGACAAAGGGACCAGATTTTCTATACCTCCCCACTGGATGATAAGCTTCTCTGAGGTGGGTATAGCTTGAACGCAGCCAAGGCAATTCTGAAGAGAGCTGAAAGCTGAGAGACATCTGCTCACAGACTCCCAAGAAACTGGAGGAATAAGTTCTTCAACTGCAAAAGGGATCTGGGTGGTGCAGCACTGCATCTTTTACAGTGATTATTTCCTGCCTCTGTGTTTCTTTTCCTGCTTCCTTCCATCTGTATCTATCTCTTATCTATTCTATTCATATTTCAAACACAAGGTTGCAAGTCTCAGCTTACTTGTGATTTTGAGAAATGTTGTTCCCATTTCACACATAGTAGAACATTTTCAGAAGAGTTAACAGTTATAGTAACCCTGGGTTGTGAGCCACCTTTGGACCAAACATGTAACCTTCATTATTTTATTTGAAAATCTCAGTAACCTTATGAGTTAAGCACACTTCATTTCCTCATTTTACAGATGAGGTAGATGAAAGTCATAAAAGTTGAATGATTTGCCCAGCTAATCAGTGGTGGAGCCAGAATTCTAATTAGATCTGTATGAATCCAGCACTCTACTCTCAACCAATGTTTTCCTTATTTTGTGAGTCTAGATGATTTCTGCAGAAAAGGATGATCCAGGAGTTTAACTCTGATTCCCATCTCCAAGGTGTTCAATCCCTTTTCCATAACTTCTCCAGGGTCTTGTTCCCTCAAAAAAGGCTATTTTGAAGGAATAAATGGTTATCCCTCTTAGCTAGCAGAGAAGGATTTTCAATCACTTAATCCAAAAAAGTCACAAAGGTAACATTGTATGTAAACTGTTGAATTAATGGGGACAAGTGTTTGGATAAATGGATGCCTTTTGGACCTCTCAGATACCACCAAGCACACCCTACCAATTCTTCCTATGTGGAGGTCAACTCTATAGGCCATTGAATAATTAAGTGGATAGAGGGCATAATTAATAAGAACAAACTAAAGAAGATCAAAAGTCTTCAGTCTGGATGACATGAAGATCAAAGGTGAATTTTTCTAAGGTAAGAAAAAGTTTACACTGTGTAGAAATGATGAGACATCATATGTTTCAGAGCATTTGAAGTAAAAGACTTTTTGAAGACTCAAAAAGCTCAATTTTGAGCAAATAGAAAGGAAACATTAAACTACAGGTAGCTGACCACTGAAACTCATTCACCTTAAAAAGCAATATAAACTGTCATAAATTGGTTCAAGATGGTTTTGGTCAATTTATGGATGAGAAATTCAGAATAAAAGAAGTGAGCAGTGGCTCTGTCTGAGTATGCATTGTGGAGTAAAACCCTATCCTTCCTCATTATCTCAAAGGAGAGCTTTGGGTTATCTTTCTGAAATGCAGCTCTGGGCTATGTGGACTAGGACCCTGATTCATGCTACTTGCAGGCTTCCTTTATCTTCCCTGAAACTACCAACTCTTGTCCCTCTGTACCAGTGCTTGGAATGTTCTTCCCTCTACTTTTGTGAAGCTGGCTTCTTCTCATTCTTTTTATCTCAGTGTACAAGTTATCTCCAGCTCCTACTTCAAGCCCTGTCAGTATCATAATCTGTAATTATCTTGTGTATTAATCTGTTTACTTGTTTATTACCTGCTTCCACAAGTAGAAGGTAAGCCTTATAAAGACAGGGTGCTTAGAAAGTCTTGTTCACAACAATACCTCCTGCATCTAACCTAGTGCCTGTTATAAACACACATAATTATGGAATGAATGAATTAGTAAATAAATAAATGATTCAAGAATCTCATTTTGAGTCAAATGAAAATTCTTCCCCCCTAAAATAAGGTGCCATCACTTGGTATTTTTTTCTTACATTTATTTTTTATCCATTATATATATTTTTTAATGTTTTTTTATTATATTATGTTAGTCACCATACAGTACATCCCTGGTTTTTGATGTAAAGTTCGATGTTTCATTAATTGCGTATAATACCCAGTGCACCATACAAAACGTGCCCTCCTCACTACCTATCACCAGTCTATCCCATTCCCCCACCCCCTCCCCTCTGAAGCCCTCAGTTTGTTTCTCAGAGTCCATAGTCTCTCATGCTTCATTCCCCCTTCTGATTACCCCCCCTTTCTTTATCCCTTTCTTCCCCTACCGATCTTCCTAGTTCTTATGTTCCATAGATGAGAGAAATCATATGATAGTTGTCTTTCTCTGCTTGACTTATTTCACTTAGCATTATCTCCTCCAGTGCCGTCCATGTTGCAGCAAATGTTGAGAAATTCTTTTTGATAGCTGAGTAATATTCCATTGTATATATGGACCACAACTTCTTAATCCAGTCATCTGTTGAAGGGCATCTCGGTTCCTTCCACGATTTAGCCATTGTGGACAATGCTGCTATGAACATTGGGGTACATATGGCCCTTCTCTTCACTATGTCTGTATCTTTGAGGTAAATACCCAGTAGTGCAATGGCTGGGTCATAGGGTAGCTCAATTTTTAACTTTTTAAGGGACCTCCATTATATTTTTGAGACTCACTCTTTTTTGTTCTTTTTCTGATAAGCTTCTAAAAAAGATTTAATATACTAGCATGGACACAAACACACTCACACACACAAGAAAAATAAAGAAATCTCACCTCCTTTGTTCCTTATGGAAAGTCTTGATGGAATTGGACAAATATGCATTCACTAAGTGTGCATATCTGCTCTTGGGTGCTTTGTTCATCAGTTTTCCTGGAACACTTATTTGAATCAGCCTGACACTAGCAACATCCAAAGCCCATCTGGCTGCTCAAGGACTTACATACACAGCATTGTTGCTGCAGAGCATGCTGTACTTCATGGCACCCTTTTAAAGTGTAATACCTGGAATTCTAGGAAATCTGCTTCCCCTGAAGAATCCTCCCCTGAAGAATCTATTCCCTGAATTGGAATAGACACCCCATTACTATGGTTGCCAGAATGCATGCATCATCTGGTAGCAAAAGAGTGCTTTGTAAAGTGATACAGACCCTTCAATTCACAGCAAGTAACTAACTAAAAAGCTAAGTGAGTAAGTAAAATAGATATATGAAGTAGAGTAAAGATGATTCTTGTACTTTGGAATTAAGTCCAGAGATCTAAATGTTTGTAAAATTGGAGACTTGTAAAATTTGGAGATTTTGAAGTGAAGTCCAATATGCTATTCTCCTTAGGATGAAACAGCTCTGATTATTTATAAAAAGTAACATTGCAGTTCCTCCAGGGTACTGCTCACTATAGACAACTCATAATTTTCCAACTCAACAGGAGTGTCATTTTAGGGTTCGTTTTGATTTAGATATGAATATTGAGGAAGAAATGGCCTCAGAAGGATCTCTTTGTTTAATTCCTTAAGTAATGATAGGCTAGCCTGTGGGTTCCCCTGTTCTGTAGATTCCACAGTCCTGCAATGTACTAAGAGATATCTTAGCTCCTAATGGAGTGCAGCCAGTGTGCAGCAGTGAGCCTAGGGCCAGTCACGGTCCTGCTGTTGGGGTGTTAGCAACTGATAATGTAAAAATCGATCATTAAGAATCAGTTGGAAAAAAATGCAATTCATTAGCGAACTTCTTGGGAAAGAAATGATAGCACCAATCTGCTAAAGTCCAACCACTTCAGGAAAGACATTAGAAAAAGTCTGATGGGAATGGAATAGAGGAGAATAGGATATGGAAAAAGGAGTTAATTTCTGTAAGACATCTATGTTTTATGATCTCTGCTTCTTGTACTTTGCATCACAAATTTTTATTTCAAATATGTTATGCTCTTTAACCCAAATTCTTAAGTCTATAACAAAGTAGAATATAATTTTTCATAAATTCAAGAATCAGCACATTGTGAGTGGATCATCTTTTAGTCAAAGTACTGGGAAATGTAGGCAACTATCCTCAAATATGAGAATTACAGGGACACTTGCCAACATTGGACCAAATAGATGAGAATGAGTGGGAAATTTCTGACAACACTTTTCATTTGTTGATACTCAACTCTGCTGCCCATTTCAGAGAATCACTTCAAGTTCTCATAGAAAGGCAGGAGGCAAGCAAGCAAGGACTTGGGAGAGTAATAAAACAAACCCAGCAAGCATCAGGGTTTGAATAAGAGTCCACTGTTAAAAAGAACTTTAAAAAAAATTAAACCCCAGTTTATTCTTCCAATTGAAATTTAATGGTGAGAAAATATTTAATTTACTTTGTCCCTCAGTAAACCATAGTCTACAGAGCATGAATAAAAAAATGATCAAGATGTAGTAAATACCCATGTAGTAGTAAATACTACTACCCACGTAGTAGTAAATACTATCCATGCATGTAGTAAATACCCATGCCACTGATGAGACTGGTCAGAAGGTTTTGATCTTTCTAGTAAGAACATTAAGAATGAGGACTGCTCTAGTGTGGTGTAGTGCTTGAGTTTGAGCCTATTCCAGAACGATACTAAGATGTCAAATGCCACTAGGGCAACACTGTAACACTGGAGACATAACTTTTCTAAAACACTCTCAAATGTTCCTTGATAATTGCAAACCAAAAACACACAAAATAAGAGCAGCATAAACTGCTTCAGTCCCCTATAAGCATCAACCTCCATCCTTTTAAAAAGCTTCACACATATAAAACTAAGTTTAGATATTTGGTGAAATCATTTTTATACTTACCCCAGTGCCAGATAAAACCCCGAGTCCAGAGACAGTGTTTACCTCTAAATATTTGTAGACTTCTCACCTTATGGGTAGACAATATTGAGGTGAGGATGAAGAGCTCATACATGTGAAATGAAATTAATCACAGCAGGGTAACAATCATGATAAATGCTCTTGTCTCCTCTACCAGATGTTATCTTCAGTAGCCATTTCTATACTGCCCTCTCTGGCATATTAATGATGAGCTTAATTCTTCTCTTTCCTATTCTCTTTTCTCATCCTCCCAACACACACACACACACACACACACACACACAAGAATGTGTTTTCTCTCAAGATCAAGGCAGCTTCAGTATTACTTTTTAGCTGTAATAGAACAATTTTCTCTCCAAAGAACCTATCCACAGCTATCAGTTTAGAACTTATCTCTCTGCTGTGCAGCATGAAAACTTCGAAAGAGTTGCCGCACCTTTTAGAGAAGTAAAATGCCTGCTAAGTGATCAGCAGAAGGCATGCATTCTTATTCTTGGTCTATTACCATATAAAGGGAGCTGAATTTTCTCAATTTGGTCCACAATTGTAGAGCTTACTATCTAGACCATGGGAAGGAGAATCATAAAGATTTTTTCTTACTCAAATGATAAGGAAAACAATGATGATGGTGGTGGTGATGATGATGATGATGATGATGGTGATGAAGACATCAGAGACCAAAAGTCTCCAAACCATTATATATGCAGTATTATTTAAACCACACATATGGTAGAACAGGAATGCATATGGCCTAACTCGTGACTGACTCTTTTCTTTTGTCTCTTATAAAAATCTGCTTCCATTTGTTCTTAAATTGGCTTGCCCCCTGGATTTGGGATTTAAGATAACAACTCTTATTTTTCTGAAACTTTTTTGAATATTTGCTACCTGTTTCAGATGCTGCCTCTAGCATTGTATTCTAACTTCACACCCATACCATGAACTAGTATGCTCCTAGCCTCTTCCTCTGCCAACCTGTGCTCATCAGACTGAACATGCTAGATATTCTTGCTTGTATTGATGCCAGGCTCTGCTTGGGAAAGTGTTTTCAGGATGCAGTAATGTCAACTTCATGCATATGGTTAGAGGCTCCTCTTTTACAAGTTGTTATAGTATAGTGTTTCTTTTCCCCTTGTAGTTGCTTGCATGCCATTTTAGTGGTATTTCAGGTTCACAGGACACTTCCCTAGGAATTGTTATGTCTACATCCTAGAGCCCAGAGCTCTGTAATCAATTGCCAGTGTGGAAAAAGATATATTGTAACATTCTGAGGGAGTCAGATAACCGTGTTGTGACTTTTCTGTTACCCCATCTATAAACCATGGGGTTTATACATGTCACCTCAGGAAGGTATTAGAGTTAATGAACCAGAGGTTGTAAGGGGGATTTAGCCTGTCAGATGATAGGTGCTGCTTTAGTATAGAGCATTCCAGTTTTATGTGTCCTGATTCTTCAGGGCCAAAGCAACATATCGGGAAGTCATGGAACTACTGTGAAAGGGCAGAGGGCACCATCAGTACATTCTCAATGTAAAGTGTGAACAGTCTCCAAAAGGAGTAGTTTAGGGTTTTATAATTTACTGTTCAGTGGCATCTCCTTTCTTTGCTGCAGCTGCCACATCCCGTGCATGATAAAATTAATTTTATTTTGTGTGATTTGTTCTTGGTTCCTTTGACACAACATGCACCCCTTAAGATTCCTTTTGGATGAAACTATGGTACATAAATATAACGTGTACAAACACATCAGCTAAAATGGATAAGATTAAAAACCTGCAGGAAAAGCAGTGCCTCTGGCACGTTTTTAGCTGTTCCTTTTGAGATATGCAAGCCAGAAGACATCTGCAGCAAAGATGCATTACCGGGTTTTTGTTATTACATCAGTGAAAGAAGGTAAAGCAAGACAAACGGAGCAAACATAATATGCCACCTCTAAGTAGCATTGTTTTTTTTTTTTCCTAAGTAACATTATTGATATTTGTCACACAGAGGACACAAACACTTGGAGTATACTTCCTTTCCACCCATTTTATTTGGATTACTCATTTTTGGGGTATTGAGTTTCATAAATTCTCTATATATTGTGGATACTAACCCTTTATTAGATATGTCATTTACAAATATCTTCTCCCATTCGGTAGGTTGCCTTTTAGTTTCATTTTTGAACTTTTATCTTTTAAGTAATCTCCATACCCAATGTGGGGCTTGAACCCACAACCTTGAGATCAAGAGTTGCATGCTCCACTGACTGAGCCAGCCAGGTGCCCCAAGTTGCCTTTTAGTTTTGTTGATTGTTGTCTTCACTGTGCAGAAGCTTTTGATTTTGATGAAGTCCCAATAGCTTATTTTTGCTTTTGTTTTCCTTGCCTCAGGAGACACATCTAGAAAGAAGTTGCTATGGCCAATGTCAAAAAAATAGGCAGAAGACATGAATAGATATTTTTCCAAAGAAGACATCTAGATGGCCAACAGACACATGAAAAGATGCTCAACAACACTCATCATCATGGACATGCAAATCAAAACTAAATGAGACATCACCTCACACCTGTCAGGATGGCTAAAATCGACAACACAAGAAACAAGTGTTGGCAAGGATGTGGAGAAAAAAGGAACCCTCTTGCACTGTGAGTGGGAATGTAAACTGGTGCAGCCATTCTGGAAAACAGTATGGGACTCCCTCAAAAATTTAAAAATAGAGCTACCTTATGATCCAACAATTGCACTACTAGGTATTTACCCAAAGGATACGAAAATCCTAATTCAAAGGGATACACGCACTCTGATGTTTATAGTTGCATTATCTACAATAGTCAAATCATCAAGAGTCCAAGCATCCACTGACTGATGAATAGATAAAGAAGATGTGATATATATACATAACTCAGCCATAAAAAAGAACCCAATCTTGCCATTTGCAATGACATGGATGAAGCTAGAGGGTATTATGCTAAACAAAATAAATCACAGATAGACAAATACCATATGATTTCACTCATATGTGGACTTAAGAAAAAAAACAAATGAGCAAAGGTGGGGGGAGGAGAAGAGAAAGACAGGCAAACCAAGAAACAGACTCTTAACTATAGAGAACAAACTGATGGTTACCAGAGGGGAGGTGGGTAGGGGGATGGCTTAAAAACATGGTGGGGATTAAGAGGTACACTTGTGATGAGCATCAGCTGTTGTATGGAAGTGTTGAATCACTATATTGTACACCTGAAGCTAACATAACATTGTATGTTAACTGGACTTTAAATAAAAATTAAAAAAAAAATCCTTTCTAAAGACTTCTCATTCTGCTTATATAACATGTGACAATTCTGCAGGGCTCATTTTATTTGACTTGAGGTTTGTTTTCTTCTTAACTGATTCCCCTACTGACCACATTAACTCTCATCTGCTCTGAGTTCAACCTTTTCTGTCCTGTACTAGCTGCTACCAAAAGGGTCCTGCCAAAACACCTAGAGTTCACTGCTTTGGGGGACATTTATTTATTAACATTTTAAATTAGTGTGTTTTGAATATATTCTTGCTTACCATTGAAGAAAAATTCACATTTATAATGAGATTAGCTGTAAGGGATTTAGAACGCACTTCATTTTGTTTGTAATTTCTGCAGACACTTCTCACTTTCCATAATGATAAAGCTGATTTTCCTAACCAGGGGAAAAACCATAAATATTAACAAGTTTGGAGAAAAAAATATATTTTTTTGAATAATGAAAGACCAGTAGTGTGAAAAGAGAGAAGTTGGGGAACTGTGTTTCGTGCTGTTTCCCTCCCTTGCATTCTTTCCTTTACTTAGCCCTACCCTTCTTGTAAGAATAAGTAAAGTAGAAATAAAAGACTCCCTCTTGATTTTCCCCCACTCTGAGATACCCTAAGTTTTACAAGATGATATCTTCTCCATTATAGCCAGACTCTCTAAATCAGCTGTGTGATTGAGGACACTTGAATCCTTCTAAACCTGTGTGTTTACTAAGTTTTACAAGCTGAAAAGCATGGCTCTTAGGGTACTAGGGGGTGTTTTAAAATTAAAGTAGTTCTGCCTGATGCTCTGAATACAACTACAAAAAACACAAAAATCAGTTTTCTCTTCCCTTAGCAGTGGAGTTGCAATGTTTTCCGGGAGACTTTGACACTTCCTAGTTTATGCACTACTTCCTCTGATAGTGTATAGTCTCCTTCACATTCTTTTTTGAAACACTTTAATGTTCAGCATTCACTCACATTTTAATGGGGAGACAACAAAATTTTGCATGTTTCTGAAGATTAACAGTATTTAGTCCTGATGACACATAGTTAAATCACTTTGTTTACTGCCTACATTTGGTCTCTGCTGCAGCGGCAGGAGAGATACCTCTGGTGTTACGTCTTTGCTCTTCAGATACTTTTCTGCTATGAGAAAAGATTTCAGGTCACTGTGATGTATATGGAATGGCAGAGTGAAACTTGTTTCTTTTGGGTATGGGACTTAGAACCTGATAAATAGCTGAATTTTCAATGAGTCAAGTATCAGGAAAGAAGTTTATTTCATTTTCCTTTGCACTAGTTAATTTGTAGAGGTGCTGATTTTTCTCTTCAGAATTATAAAGCCGGAAGACATATTTCTGAAGTGGCACTAAAGAATCATGAAAGAAAACTGCCTAACAGGAAAGAAGAGAGGCAGATATATCCTAACAGGTGAAATCTAGCAGGTTTTTGGTTTTGTTCTGCTTCGCTTCCATGGCTATTCAAGTTTGGGTCTACAAAGATACCTGCTGCCTTTTATTTTATTTTATTTTATTTTATTTATTTTATTTTATTTTATTTTATTTTTAATAATTTTTTTTATTATATTATGTTAGTCATCTGCTGCCTTTTAAAGTGTAGATCAAAGGCCAGATGAAGTTGCATCTTTGCTGCTGGTGACATACATGAAACATCAGCAAAGCACTGTTATGTTGTGGGTATCAGTACTTTGCTGCATTTAACTCCAATTTGAGCATCGTCTTATTGGCTTGGAAGTCTTTTCTTTCAAAGTGAGACAGAAAGAAGTTATCTTTTTGAAAAATAATATATGTAAACCAAATGAGAAGTTTCATAGCATAGATCTAATTACTACCCACTATTGTTCACGAAATGAACTCAGGGACTGATTTCCACTAGGGATTCTTGTCATTGAATAAAGAGGTTGAAAAGTTCTGGGGTGGTTTATATTTCAAAACTTAAGCTCTATAAGAATCTTAGAGCTATAGAATGTCCTTTCTGATCTGAAAGTAAGCATCTAATGAAAAAATTAAGTGATCGTAGAGTGCTATTAATTAATTAACTTTCAAATGAATCTGTTTCTGTGATATGTCAATGCAAAATGAACAAACTTTTTAGAATTTCTTTTAAAAAAATGGAAGAAAGTTTTATTTGAGCCCAAGTGAAGACAGCTGCCCAGGATGCACAATCTTCACAAAGAGAGTGCTCCAGAGAAGGAATATTCAATACAGGGATATAGATATTTTTTGTTGCATCAAGAGTTACAAATCATCTGAAGGACATTTCAGAACACTACAAACTTTATCTTATGCTTTTAGTATGTACAAGATTGCAGGCTTCAGAGGTATGGGAATGGAATTTAGGGAGATTTTTACTCTTATCTTTAGATTGAAATGTTTCTTTTAGGTTATTTTCTAAAGAAACAGGTGCACAATGTGTGCTCAGGGCAGAAATAGAGCTCATGCTTTGAAGTTTGGTGAAGTCATTCTGACCTTGGTAAAACTATAGCTTCCCTGGGAGCCCAGGAACAGGGCTTACGAACATTGAAAGTTAGTTGAAAATTTGTTTTATCAGATATTACCATGGGTTTATTAACATGTTCAAGTGTCCACAAACTGTGTCCAAGACAGAGGATATACAAGCGTAATATTTAACATAATACCTTAACTCCATAATAATGGCTGTCAAATTTGAAATCTGTAGAGATTATTTCTTATTCAGTTCACACTCAGCTTTGTTTCCTTCCCTGAACCCCTCCACCGCAGCTTTCCTCCATACCCTCTCTCATTTCCTTCATTCTTTCCCTTTCTTATTGTTATATGCCAGCACCCAACTTTACTCACTAGCTTATGAATTCTGTTGAGAGTATTTATTCATCTCAGAGGATGTGGGTAGGAAAAATATGTTAAGTGAATAGGCAAATATATATAATTCATTGTTCATAGTCACCATTCTAACAAAACTCACATTTTTTTTCTATTCTGTATTACAAAGCCTCTATCATTATAACGGCGATGCACCAGCTATATGTCTCTATGTGATGGTTGATGACGAGAACAGATGGAGGAAACACAATCTATTTTAGCTCTATCAGTATGCAGTTGAATGCTGCCACTAAGATCAGTCATGGAAATCTTTTACCATTGTACCTGGCACATGGTAAGCATGCAATAAGTGGTAGTAGTTGTTCCTGTTATTGCTGTTGTATTTTGGCCATTATGTTTATTCTCCTACATATAACACTTTTTATTATAGAGGTCGTTGGAGAAAAAAAAAAAGTCTGCTTTTTATAGATACACCAGTATGCTACATAAAGTTGTTCTCTCTTCTCACCCATTGAACATGCCCCGTCACATTTCCTCATTAGTGAAATTCCTGGAAACTTGTATGCACACTATATTTTTCCCTTCCCCATCCTTATTTTTTTCTTTTCTTATCCTGTTTTCTCACCATAGGCCTTACCATGTTAGAGGTGAGATTGCAAGTACGGATGATAAAGAAACTGTCCTAAATCCTCAGACCTAAAGAATATGTTCTATTTCTTACCAAACTTTCATTAAGATGAATCAAAACATTTCCAAACTCTTTGATGTATACTTTATTTTAAATTAAATATTAAGTTTTAAAAATTGGTCATTTTGATATTAAAAAATATGAAACATGGTTTTGGTTTTCTATGAAAAACCTTCTTAATAACTAGAATGTCCTGATGAATGTGATCCATAGGGTTTATTCAAGGGAGCAAGAAAGTTAGGGTCTCAACAGGAAAATTAAGGTCACTCGGGGGTTCAAATGAATTCATATTAAGAATTGCATTTATCGGGGCGCCTGGGTGGCACAGAGGTTAGGCATCTGCCTTCGGCTCAGGGTGTGATCCCAGCGTTGTGGGATTGAGCCCCACATCAGGTTCTTCCGCTATGAGCCTGCTTCTTCCTCTCCCACTCCCCCTGCTTGTGTTCCCTCTCTCGCTGGCTGTCTCTATCTCTGTCGAATAAATAAATAAAATCTTAAAAAAAAAAGAATTGCATTTATCATTTCATGCTGCTCTGTTTCCAACCACTGTTGAAAATGTTCTAAGAAATCCATAAGGGCTTCTGCAGAAATTATATCATCTACATGTAAATTTTTAGGAATTTTTTAGCTGAAAGCACCACCTTATATTTAGCCCAGGTATTTCTGCAATAGAGAAAATATATCATGATTACAGAAATATTGTACCTGTACTAAATAATCAGAGGGGACATCAGAGGGACATTTTGAATGCATTTCCACTGGTGTCTACCTATGAACATTGGTATTCTTTTCCTGAGTATTCATCTCAGGAAACAAACATTTAATTTTCTCCAAGATTGGTATTTGGAGCATGTTTTACACATCTTAAAAAGTAAAGCATTAGTTCAACTATAGAAAATGATTGGACTTCAAGTACGAGGATGTTTGTCATGTACCTACTAGGCCTCACAGTAGTTATGCCTATTCAACAAATACTAAATGTGTTCTGAATTATACTACGTGGCTAATACTCTAACCTCTAGAAAACTCAAGGCTTTCCACCTTTTCACAGGCCCTTTAACCCTTCAAGAATAAAATTCAACAACAGAACCAGGAAGTGTGGCTTTCAGTGAATGGAAAAGGGGATTCTAAATAGAACTTAACAAAATCCTCTTATGAGGAACTGATGTAATAAGATGAGCCCATGAGAAAAGATTCCTTCCTAACTTCCCACTGCTGCCCTAGAGTAGATTGAGAGCAAAGGAAGGCCCAAACAAAAAGTAGGACGGGAGGCCACTGGACTTATATTTTCACTAACTCCTGCCAATATGTACTGTGTACCAACTCTGTACCAACAACTTCTGCAGGCACTAGAAGATAGCAGTGAACAAGATCAACAGGGTCCCTGCCATCCTGAAACTTAAAGCATACGTAGGGGAATAGGTAAGTCAAATGTTTCTAGTCTAGTCCTAAAGCTAGAGGAGAAAAAAGGAGTTCCAGTACTCACATTTATTCTTAGAGTTTCAATCTAAATTTTTGGGTAGTAATAAGTTTTTTTTTTTTTTGTATTTCCCTTTTTGGAGGAATTTTTGTATTTTTTTAAGAGAAAAGCTAGATATATCATGTAACCCTAGGCCAGTGGTCAGAAATTTGGGGATTTCAGATCTTGGCTTTTTTTTTCCACCTAAATATTGTGACTATCAGTGTGGGTTCTGCATCTGTTAGACTGGAAAGAAAAATGGGCACTTCTTTTTCCTTTAATGATGATGTACAGAAGACCAATAGTTGAATAGAAACACCTCATTTTTATGCTACCAGAGACTGGCTTCTCCTTGTACTGCCTGTGGCCTATATTATTCTCCCAATCAGGGTATATAAAGAACAAATGTTTAAATAATATTTAATACTTTAAGACCACTTATTGTCATACAAAGAGACTGGGATTTTATAGAAGTGTTTTATGGAGTTTTATTTTCTGTTCCTTTTTCTTTTTCTCCTCCCTCTCTCTTTTACTTTTTACATTTTTTGTTTTCTTTTTTCCTGAAAAACATATTTTGAAAGCTAAAAAAAAAGGTCAAACACACCATTTTATTAAAGCATCAATCCCATATACTATTGCCCACATTCTTCCTCCCTCCCTCCCACCATCACTCCTTCCCTCCCTCCCTTCCTCCCTCTCTCCCTTTCCCCCTCCTTTCCTTTTCCTTGCCTTCTTGCTTGTATTATTTGGTTATTTTATATTTCTGTGTTTTTAAATAGAGACACCCCACTGGAGATTCTCTTTTCTAGCACATTCTTATAAAACTTATTCATATGCAATAGTTGTAACATTAGAACAGACCCTTGTTTCTTTGTAGTTATAAATATGAGAACCTAGATGATATTCATTTTATACCCATATCTGCCATACTTCAAACAAAAATATTGTTTTTTAATTTTTTTTATTTTAATTTTTTTTTGTTTTTTACTGTGATTTTTTATTCCTATGATTTATTTTTTAATTCAATTAATTAACATATAATGTATTATTGGTTTCAGATGTAGAAGACAGTGATTCATCAGTCTTATACAATAGCCAGTGCTCATTATATCACGTGCCCTCCTTAATGTCCATCACCCAGTTACACCATGCCCCCACCTCACACCCCTCCAGCAACCCTGTTTGTTTCCTATGGTTAAGAGTCTCTTATGGTTTGTCTCCCTCTCTGGTTTTGTCTTGTTTTATTTTTTCCTCTCTTCCCCTACGATCCTCTGTTTTGTTTCTTAAATTCCATATATGAGTGAGATCATATGATAATTGTCTTTCTCTGATTGACTTATTTCGCTTAGCATAATACCCTCTAGTTCCATCCACATTGTTGCAAATGGCAAGATTCAATTTTTTTGATGGCTGAGTAGTGTTCCATTGTATATATACACTGCATCTTCTGTATCCATTCATCTGTTGATGGACATCTGGGCTCTTTCCACAGTTTGGCTACTGTGGACATTGCTGCTATAAACATTGGGGTGCAGGTGCCCCTTCAGATTACTACATTTGTATCTTTGGGGTAAATACCCAGTAGTGCAATTGCCGGGTCATAGGGTAGCTTTTTTTTCAACTTTTTGAGGTACATCTATACTGTTTTCCAGAGTGGTTGAACCAGCTTGCATTCCCAAAAACAGTGTACCAGGGTTCCCCTTTCTCCACATCCTCGCCAACATCTATCATTTCCTGTCTTGTTAATTTTATTCATTCTGACTGGTATGAGGTGGTATCTCATTGTGGTTTTGATTTGTATTTCCCTGATGCCAAGTGATGTTGAGCATTTTTTCATGTGTCTGTTGGCCATTTATATGTCTTCTTTGGAGAAATGTCTGTTTGTGTCTTGTGCTCATTTTTTTTATTGGATTATTTGTTCTTTGGGTGTTGAGTTTGATAAGTTCTGTATAGATTTTGGATACTAGCCCTTTATCTGATAAGACATTTGCAAATATCTTCTCCCATACTGTTGATTGTCTTTTGGTTTTGTTGACTGTTTCCTTTGCTATGCAAAAGCTTTTAATCTTAATGAAGTCCCAATAGTTCATGTTTGCCTTTGTTTCCCTTGCCTTTGGAGTTGTGTTTAGGAAGAAGTTGCTGAAGCTGAGGTCACGGAGTTTGCTGCCTATGTTCTCTTCTAGGATTTTGATGGATTCCTGTCTCACATTTAGGTCTTTCATCCATTTTTGAATCTATTTTTGTGTATGGTGTAAAGAAATTGTTCACTTTCATTCTTCTACATGTGGCTGTCCAATATTCCCAACACCATTTATTGAAGAGACTGTCTTTTTTCCATTGGATATTCTTTCCTGATTTGTCAAAGGTTAGTTGGCCATAGAGTTGAGGGTCCATTTCTGCATTCTCTATTCTGTTCCATTGATCTATGTGTCTGTTTTTGTGGCAGGACCATACTATTGATGATTACAGCTTTGTAATAGAGCTTGAAGCCCGGAATTGCGATGCCATCAGCTTTGGTTTTCTTTTTCAACATTCCATTGGTTATTCTGGTTATTTTTCTGGTTCCATACAAGTTTTAGGATTGTTTGTTCCAGCTCTGTGGAAAATGCCAATGATATTTTGATAGGGATTGCACTGAATGTGTAAATTGCTCTGGGTAGCATAGACATTTTAACAACATTTGTTCCTCCAATCCACGAGCATGGAATGTTTTTCCATTTCGTTGTGTCTTCCTCAATTTCTTTCATAAGTGTTCTATAGTTTTCTGAGTACAGACCCTTTGTCTCTTTGGTTAGATTTATTTCTAGGTATCTTATGGTTTTGGGTGCAATTGTAAATGGAATTGACACCTGAATTTCTCTTTCTTCTGTCTTTTTGTTAATGTATAGAAATGCAACTGATTTCTGTGCATTGATTTTATATCCTGCCACTTTGCCTTTTTTTTCTTTTTGTTGTCTGATTGCTGAGGCTAGGACTTCTAATAATGTTGAACAGCAGTGGTGACAGTGGACATGCCTGCTGTGTTCTTGACCTTAGAAAAAAGCTCTCAGTTTTTCCCCTTTGAGAATGATATGCACTGTGGCTTTTTGTATATAGCTTTTATGATATTGATGTATGTTCCCTCCATCTCTACACTGTGAAGAGTTTTAAACAAGAAAGGATGCTGTAGTTTGTCAAATGCTTTTTCTGCATTTACTGAGAGTATCATATGGTTCTTGTCCTTTCTTTTATTTGTGTAGTGTATCATATTGATTGATTTGCACCCTTGCAGCCCAGGAATAAATCCCACACAGTCGTGGTGAGTAATCCTTCTAATGTACTATTGGATCCTATTGGCTAGTATCTTAGTGAGAATTTTTCATCCATGTTCATCAGGGATATTGGTCTGTAATTCTGCTTTTTTGTGAGGTCTTTGTCTGGTTTGGGGATCAAGGTAATGCTGGCTTCATAGAAAGAGTTTGGGAGTTATCCTTCCATTTCTATTTCTGAACAGCTTCAGAAGAAAATATTCCATGCTCATGAATCAGAGGAATTAACATAGTTAAAATGTCCATGCTACCCAGAGCAATCTACACTTTCAATGCTATCCAGACCAAAATACCAATGAAATTTTTTCAAAGAATGGGAACAAACAGCCCTTAAATTTGTGTGAAACCAGAAAAGGCCCCGAATCACCAAGGAATTGTTGAAAAGGAAAAACAAAGCTGGGGGCATCACAATGCCAGACTTCAAGCTATACTACAAAGCTGTGATCACAAAGACAGCTTGGTACTGGCACAAAAACAGACACATAGACCAATGGAACAGAATAGAGAACCCAGAAATGGACCCTTGCCTCTTTGGGCAACTAATCTTTGATAAAGCAGGAAAAAAAACGTCCAGTGGAAAAAAGACAGTTTCGTCAATAAATGGTGCTGAGAAAATTGGACAGCTACATGCAAAAGAATGAAACCTGACCACTGTCTCACACCATACACAAGATAAACTCTAAATGGATGAAAGACCTCGATGTGAGACAGGAATCCATCAAAATCCTAGAGGAGAGCATAGGCAGCAATCTCTACGACATCGGTCACAGTAAACTTTTTCATGACACATCTCCAAAGGCAAGAGAAACAAAAGATAAAATGAACTTGTGGGACTTCATCAAGATAAAAAGCTTCTGCACAGCCAAGGAAACAATCAAAAAAACTAATAGGCAGCCCACGGAATGGGAGAATATATTTGCAAATGATGCTACAGATAAAAGACTGGTGTCCAAGATCTACAAAGAACTTCTCAAACTCAATACGTGAGAAACAGATAAACAAATCATAAAATGGGCAGAAGATATGAACAGACACTTTTCCAATGAAGACATACAAATGGCTAACAGACACATGAAAAAATGTTCAAAATCATTAGCCATCAGGGAAATTCAAATCAAAACCATGCTAAGATACCACCTTACACCAGTTAGAATGGCAAATATTGAGAAGGCAGGAAATGACAATTGTTGGAGAGGATGTGGAGAAAGGGGATCACTCCTACATTGTTGGTGGGAATGCAAGTTGGTACAGCCACTTTGGAAAACAGTGTGGAGGTCCCTTCAAAAGTTCAAAATTGAGCTACCCTATGATCCAGCCATTGCACTACTGGGTATTTACCCCAAAGATACAGACGTAATGAAGAGAAGGGCCATATGCACCCCAATGTTCATAGCAGCATTGTCCACAATAGCTAAATCATGGAAGGAGCCAAGATGCCCTTCAACAGATGACTGGATTAAGAAGTTGTGGTCCAGGGGCGCCTGGGTGGCACAGCGGTTAAGCGTCTGCCTTCGGCTCAGGGCGTGATCCCGGCGTTCTGGGATCGAGCCCCACATCAGGCTCCTCCGCTGGGAGCCTGCTTCTTCCTCTCCTACTCCCCCTGCTTGTGTTCCCTCTCTCGCTGGCTGTCTCTATCTCTTTCGAATAAATAAATAAAATCTTTAAAAAAAAAAAAAAGAAGTTGTGGTCCATATATACAATGGAATATTACTCAGCTATCAAAAAGAACGAGTTCTCAACATTTGCCGCAACATGGACGATACTGGAGGAGATAATGCTAAGTGAAATAAGTCAAGGAGAGAAAGCCAATTATCATATGGTTTCTCTCATCTATGGAACATAAGAACTAGTAAGATCAGTAGGAGAAGAAAGGGATAAAGAAAGGGGGGTAATCAGAAGGGGGAATGAAGCATGAGAGACTATGGACTCTGAGAAACAAACTGAGGGCTTCAGAGGGGAGGGGGTGGGGGAATGGGATAGGCTGGTGATGGGTAGTAAGGAGGGCACGTATTGCATGGTGCCCTGGGTGTTATACGCAACTAATGAATCATCGAACTTTACATGAAAAAAATAAATAAATAAATAAAAAGAAGAAGAAGAAGTATTAATTCTTTTTTAAATGCAAGCCATCTGGGCCTGTACTCTTGTTTGTTGGAAGATTTTTTATTACTGCTTCAATTTCCTTGCTGGTTATGGGTCTGTTCAGGTTTTCTATTTCTTCCTGTTTTAGTTTTGGTAGTTTATACATCTCTAGGAATGCATCCATTTCTTCCAGATTGCCTAATTTATTGGCATATAGTTGCTCATAATATGTTCTTATAATTGTTTGTATTTCTTCAGTGTTGGTTGTAATCTCTCTTTTTTTCATTCATGATTTTATCTATTTTGGTTCTTTCTCTTTTCTTTTTAATAAGCCTGGTGAGGGGTTTATCAATCTTATTAATTATTTCAAAGAACCAGCTCCTAGAAAATCTTATGTTTTAAAGCATGCAAGTTTTATTCCTTTAAGTTTCCAAATCTTATACAGATTACTTTTGTCATGAAAGTAACAATATGACAGTCTGGGGGAATTTTGGCATTAAAATTTCCAAAAAACGATCATCATTTTCTCCAGTTCTCTCATTAGATAATTTATTACATGACTTAATTTGGCTTTTCCTCATTTGGCATGCTTTAAAAAGGAGTGATAACATGGTCTTTCTCAACTGGTAATATAAAAAGTATAATTTCAATTTGGGTTTTAGTAGATCCATTTGTGCATTTACAAATAGTTGCAACAAACAAAGTAAATAAATAAGAAGACAAAATAGTCTTCTACATGTTATAGTTTGGGACATGTTGTTTAGGTACCCATTCCCAATAATATCTCCACAGGTACAGAAGTGGAATTTCAACATCTTTTCATTCACTCTTTCATTCATTCATTCAATGATATTTTATTGAATTATGCGCCTACTTTGTTCATGTACTTATTCTAAACATTAGAGGAAATACAGAAAGAAAGAAAAAAAGAAAGAATGAAAGAAAGAAAGAAAGAAAGAAAGAAAGAAAGAAAGAAAAAGGAGCTCACAGTTTAATGAAGCACAGTGAGAAAGGTAAACAAGTAGTAATGATCTCACAGTGCAAGTACTATGGTATAGTAGTAAGAAGTGGGTAGCCTGGGTGGCTCAGTCAGTTAAGTATCTGACTGGTGATTTCAGCTCAGGTCATGATCTCATGGGTTGTGAGATTGAGCCCTGTGTGAGTCTCCACACTCAGTACAGAGTCTGTTTGGGATTCTCTGCCTTCCCCCCCCCACAATTTCTTTCTCTTGCTCTAAAATAAATAAATAAATAAATACAATCTAAAAAAAAAAGAAGTAAGAAGGAATTTCCAGATTATGGGTGACTGGGGGACAAGAGGAATTTGGGGGATTTTGATAGGAAAATATTTGGCAACTTATCAATATAATTAGCTGATTTAATTGGTATGTATGGAGTTCTTCATTCAACTCCACCCTGACCTGCTCTAACCTTTATCTAATTAGCACTAAATATACTAAAAACTTAACCAAATACTTTCATGTTAGAGGTTGTAAGTTAGCCTGTACCTACAGAGACTTACAGAATCATAAATACCCCAAGAAGTGGGAATCAACAATCTCATACTAAGTCTTTGGAATTAAAATATACCATTGTAACTACCCAGGAATTGCACTACTAGGTATTTATTTAAAGGATACACAATGATTCAAAGGGGCACATGCACTCCGATGTTTATAGTAGCAATGTCCGCAATAGCCACATTATGGAAAGGGCCCAGATGTCCATCAACAAATGAATGAATAAAGATAATGTGGCATATATGTGCAATGGAATATTATTCAGCCATCAAAAGAATGAAATCTTGCTATTTGCAGTGATGTGGATGGAACTACAGGGTATTATGTTAAGCAAAAAATGTCAGAGAAATACAAATACCATATGAATTCACTCATATATGGACTTTAAGCAACAAAACAGATGAACATGGGGAAAGGGAAGGAAAATTAAAATAAGATGAAAACAGACAAACCATAACAAACTCTTAATTAGAAGAAACAAACTGAGAGTTGTTGGAGGGGAGGTGGGGGATGATGGGTAATCAGATGATGGGAATTATGGAGGGCACTTGATGTAATGAGCATTGGGTGTTATATGCAACTGATGAACCACTAAATTCTACCTCTGAAACTAATAATACAGTCTACTTTAACTAAATAGAATTTAAATTTAAAAATTAAAAGTGTATATCATTGGAGTCCAGAGGTAGTAGAAGCTTCAGTTCTGTGACTTCCTCGACCCACAACACCATTAATACCCCACTTTTACCTATGGGAAAACTTCTTTTAGAATGATTTTACAGGGTTATATTATGCGGTTGGGAGCTTGTAAGATAATTATTTGCTTCTAAACCCCAATAAGTCTTCCTCATCTAAAGAATGCATTTAGCATTTAATACCAGTAAAACATCCAACATGAACTTGAGATTTATAAAGCCAGAGACCATGAATTTTACTTATTTTTGCCCTTCACTGATTCAGTCACAGTCCCTTGCATATAGTAGACTTGAAAAATATCTGTTGTTTTTTAATAACCTGGAAAAAGAGATAGCAACCCAGGAAGTATGATATAGGAGTGAATTGATTTAAATCTGGGCTCTAAGAGCACAAAGACAAAACAAGTAGCTGCCAGGATTGATGCTTAAAAATATGGAGGCAGCATTTTGACTATTCCAAGATTAGTGTTCAGGTTCATTACATATTAACAACAAAAGTCCTTACAATCCATCCACTAGAGGGCAATCAATACATTAGACACAGACATTTCCCCCTACCCTGACAGGGAACCGAGTAACTTTGAAGGGTTCAGATAAATACAAAGAAGGAGGTATGTATGGAACTTTTTTCACCAAAAATAGCACTGTAGTCTCTTTTGGACTCCCTTCATGGACACTGGGACTGGAAAAGCCAACTAAAGCTGAGCTAGACCTCTTCTTTTGGCGTTTCTTAGCTAAGTGTCTTCCAGAGACTTAATAAGCATTTACTTGTGGGTAAAGAAGCATTTACCTGAGGTAAATGAGATTTCACTTTAAATGAAATGAATTTGAGTTTGTCACAGAGTTCACTATATCCACTGCCTCTGGCAGGAAGCAGTGGTAATACATATACAGATACAAGTTTTGTATATAATGCTTGTCAAGCCATCTTGGTTATTAGACAATTTCTCTTCTGATAACTTTTTCTACTAAAAATATCTCTCTAGCTTTTGCTAACACTGATGTCATGAATGCAAAAATAGTTTGAAGGAAGAGAACTTTAACACTTTTATGATGAATAGAATACTGAAAGGGCTTGGAATCAGAAAAACAAACAAATCATAAACTGCTGTTACAGGGGACACACATATCAAGTATGGCTGACCCTGTAGACAGTTATTCTGGAGGCTTTAGTATTTTGGGATTTCTTCTATTAATTCATTGTAAGCCCACATCAGTTGTGGGCCACTAGTTTCTCTCCTATGAATGGGTATGATACCTTCCCATTTCATGCATAAGGATTTATGAAGTTCTCACAAATAAAAAAAAATAAAAATAAGATTCTCCAGAATATCAGGAGAGATCTTCCTTCAAAATTGACTATGAAACCATATGTGCACATGGCATCGTTTTGTTCATTTGCATATTATAAAGTGGTAGATGTGTTCCTCCATAAACTAAGGACACTACTATATAGCAAAATCTTTCTTAGGAATTTAACAAAACTTTAAATGTATACGTTCAAAATATATTAGATTTGCTGAAAAAATGAAAATTAATCATAATTCTCAAATAACTTAACAAAATAAAGATATTAGAATCTATAGAAATTGATTTGTGAGACTAGTTCTTAATGTTTCTTAGTTTAATGACAGTGCTTATTCAGCCAGAGCTGGTTGACACTGCCTTAGATACCTTAGGACTACTTTCTTAGGGTAAAGCTACTAAAATGAGTGCAGCAACCTTGTTTCAAGATTTCCATTGATATAATATGAATTTCTAAGATCTAGCTTTCCTCTAGATTTAGCTTATCTAATATCTGGAAGTATAGACACATACTAATACATCTATTTGCATCCATTCCTAACTTTCTCAATGCTTCTAATTTTAAATCTAAGCTAATGCTTCTAATTTTATTTCCTAGGTAAATAAATATATATATTTTGGCACTTTTATTATCACTTGTATATAGTGACTTCTTTCTAGATAGTTTTAGACTCCCTGCTTAACATAAAGGTTGCAAAGAGGGATAAATAGACATCTGTGTTATACTGGAATAAACATTGGCCTTGAAATTAGATGCATGGGTTTGACTAGTGGCACTTGGCTCTTATACTAACTTAGTGACATTGAGCAAGTGTCCAACCTTTCTGAGACTCTCATTTTTCATTTAAAAATGAAGATAACAGCAGTTACTTCTTTGGGATGTTGTGGGGCTTTAACACATACAATACATAATTAATTAGTAGTGGATTCTTCCTCTTAGCTAAACTTATATGTTCAAGTATGTCAACAAAGATTTCGCTTGCCTCTGGGTCCTTCCTACCCTCACTTCCACTGTTCCATAAAACCTTAAACAAAATTTTAAATAGCATATATCTTTTCTCCTCTTTAAAACTAGAAAACACGTTAGTGGGTGTTAAACGTAAATAAATAAATTATTACAATATGGCAAATCCATCTATTTTTATTTTATCATAATAATTTAGTTTAATTCTACTAACTTTATTAAGCGTCTTTGATGTAAAAACAAAACAAAACAAAACACTGTGCTGGGCTCAGCAGGAAAAAAGTTATTTCTCTGTTCTTGAGGAACTCATTATCTAGTGGGAGAGACTGATACCTGCATCATGACTCTAGTTCAAGGCTGACTGGAGTAAGCATTACCACATGGGTGCAAATAAGAGAGGGATATGTGTCTTCATCCATTTTGAATTTTTAGTAGTACAGGTCTGAGAAGGGACAGAAGTCAGGCATTCTTCTGAATCAGAGACAAAAATATTACTATGAGGGGTTAGGCAAATAGAAGATTGCATCAATCTCTTTCTCTAATCACTGAATTATTGTTTATTTAATTGTCTATAAAACAGAACATTTTTAGTGTCATGCACTGTTCCATCAACTTTAGTACAATGTTGTTTCTCTGTCAAATGCCCATCAATGTCTAAAGCCATATTACTTCCTTTTCAGTTAACATCTCTGTTGATGAGTACTGTAAGTGGTACGAAACACTCCTGCAGTGCATTGTCACTATACTGCACTCCTACCTCCTATAGTTACCATTACCTGAAAGGGACAATACCTATGCAGAAATCCCTAGTGATAACCTTAGAGGTACCTGCAGAAACAGTTATCAAATCTGAGCAGTAATCCAGGGAGCAATAGTGGGTGGCATTGAGGCTGTTAAGGCTGTCAGCTACTTATGCTGCATTGGCAATCTCTAGAATTGTCTTGGACTCCACAGGTTACAGAGAATGGAGTTTCCTTTTTACCTGCAAAAAATTTTTCATGCTACACTAAGAAAAGAGTATACACTACACTCTATGCATTGTACACTAAATGTAGTGTATATTACATTTAAGAAAATAGTTAAATTCAGGTGTCTTGTGTATTTCCTTGTTACTTTCATGTGTTGATGTGATCTACTGCTTTGAGTTTTTCTCAGAACAAATGGTGCTTAGAAATTGTGTTTTACTTTGGTTTGGATTTCCCTCTAAGAATTTACTTTGATAATAAAGGTTTTTATATATATAACATTCACATACATGTAAAGTTGTTGGACTGTTTTGTCAGGAACTTACATTGTGCTTTTTTCAAACTTAAATTATTATTGAGAAAAGCACATATCTAAATAATATACATAAAAGTTTATTTGTAAATATGTATGCATTTCCACATGTATTGAAAACAATTTTTTTTTCAGACGAGAAATATTTCTCTTCCAAAACCAGATAGTATGCTGGTAGTATGTACCAGTACCCTTAGAGGAGATGACCTAAATTATAGCCAGAAACCCCCTGGTGACTGGCTATTTGGGTTTTCATTTTCTAACCTGTTGATAATGATTTTTGGCTTAACTGCCTCATCAGGATGTTGTCAAAATCAACCAAGTAATGTTTGTGAAAATATTTGGAAAATAAAAAGCTCTGAAAAAAGTGATCAGACAAGAAAGGAATATCACTTTGTGCTACAATTATATTTTCCCACTCGGCACAATAACCCTGTAAAGTAAGTACTGTTATCTTCATTTACAGTGAGGAAATGAGAGTTTAATTCATAAAAATTCATACAGCTAGTAAGGGAAAGAGCTGGGCTTTGACCCCTGGGAAAGCTGATTACAAAGCTAGCTGATACTGCCTCCCAGCAACCAAAAAAATTAACTTTCTAAAGAGCAAAACAAAATCTAGTTTCTCACTGTTACCAAAGTCTGATCTCTCTTGAGTTTGGTGGCATATGGCAGGGGTCAAGGGTTGGTTGATTATGCAATCATTTGAATAGGACTTTAGCTTCAAAGGGTACTGGTTAAAAAATGTCTACAAAATTTGGGGCGTCTGGGTGGCTCAGTGGTTAAGCATCTGCCTTCGGCTCAGGGCGTGCTCCTGGCGTTCTGGGATTGAGCCCCACATCAGGCTCCTCCGCTGGGAGACTGCTTCTTCCTCTCCTACTCCCCCTGCTTGTGTTCCCTCTCTCGCTGGCTGTCTCTCTCTCTGTCAAATAAATAAATAAAATCTTTTAAAAAATGGCTACAAAATTTAGATTAAAATGTGCAGATTGAAATATGATATAGGTATGGTAATGGCACAGTACCCAGCATGCCTTGTTTTTTAGAGGTATGGTGAAATATAACTTATCAGTCTATCAATAAACTTAACACAAAAACCTTTTTTCCCCTTTAAATAAATGCTTACACACACACACACACACACACACACACACACACACACACACACGCAGCCTTGTAATTTAGGGATATGGTTGCTCTGCAAAAATGGTTGATACAATAAAGAATAAAAACAGACTTTTCTTATGTATCTCAACATTCTTGATATTAATTTAAATGCAATAATTATAAGCATGGTTTCTTATGAACATATACTGTATCACATCTGCAGTATCTTAGCAATACTAAAGCACAGTGGCTATGTGCTCTTAGCATTAGCAAGCTACATTCAGAAAGACATTCTAAATATATGCATGGTGCCAATGAGTAGGATAGCAGGAAAGTAGGAGACAAAGGATTTTAAAAAGCAAACAGAGAAAATATCATTATCCTGAATTCCAAAAACAAGTAGAAATCTGAAATTGCTATTTCTTCCATAGTGACTCAATATATGGGGATAACAGTATTAATTCACAGAAGGACTCCAGATTCTTGTTGGAGAATTTGTTTCTTTGGGATGATTTTTTTTTTACTCTTTAAGAGTATGTTAATAAAACCACCACACACTTATTTTTAATACTATGTATACCCAGTATTCTGACAGTCAGTTGCAAAGCCAAAATATCAATCCTGAACTTAAAAATGTACTAGTACAAATTGGTGTGTTCTAGCCACCAGAGGCTAAACTGAACAATACACTTTCTGCTTGGAATACAGGACTGAGCTATCCTACAGATGAAAAATGATAGCAACCACTATAGTGGCAAGAAGCTGGAGCCTAACTGTCATCTGAATAAAAATATTACATTTCTACATACCAAATATTGTTTCTCTTCAGCCCTGTATTTTCTTGTTTCCTTCACAAGTACCCCCTCCCAAAAGCAAGCTTGCAACCATGTCACCTGTGCTTACAGTATCCATTTGTAAAAATCTTGACACAATGCTTATAGCTCAGACAACACAGAACTGGCAATGGCAATCTTTTTGTTCAGTTTAGTTTCCCTTTCTGCATATATAACAAAACATTAAAAAATACTTGGAATCAAATTGTGTTGCTAACTTACTGCTCCATGAGGTAACACACCACACTAGGTTGCATCAGTTCTCCAGGCCTAATCCAGCTTCCCTCAGTGGCTCTTGTGCCCCAGGGAGAGATACTGTATCTGTTTCATTTATGAGTCGAAAGATAAATGGTTTTGCCCTTAATAAATGTACAAGACTAGATGAAGAGCTCAGGACAACCTGCTTTTTACTCCCTTAAGCAGCAAGACCTTTTTAATCCTCATTCCCTCTTCCACTAATTTTGCATGAACTATGCTTTTAGCCACATAAGATGATAAATGTTTGAAATAGTCCAATAAGGCTGAGCTAATGAGAGTGTTGTCATTAAAACCGTGCACTATAGCTAAAAGGCAGGACCCAAACTTCGGAGGACAGTTAGGTTTTATACTTTCCTTCCCCAATGCTGCTGATGTAGCAGTACACATTTAACCTTTTTTCAGCACTGGGACTTAGTCAATGAAGAGAGAATTTCTCATCTAGTGTTGATGATATTTTTGACTGAACTTAGATAAGGTTTTAGCCATTTCCTCTGTGTTGTAGGGCTCTGAGCATTCCCTGTGCAGCAGTTGTATGCCAAGCCTGTTCCTACAGTGTCACACTATGAACTGTGACTGTTAATAAACTATTTGCTTGTCCTTTTACAAGTTGCTACAATTCCTCAGGTAGAGAAGAACACATGGAGGGGTCAAGCATGAAGCTAAAATGTTTTATATCTTGTTAGGGAAAATCATGTAACTTCCAGAGAGGCAGTTTCTCACCCTTGCTTTAATCAGCTAGGACAGACAAAAACATAATACACTAAAATTAGTTGATCAGCAATAATTACATTCATCAATTATATTGGTTTGTATATTTATTTTTTTGAGTTTATAGAAGGTGCCCGTCATTGCACACCCTTTGGGCACAAATAAAAAGTCATTTAAAAATTTGGTGTAGTTGAAGAGTTGGTTTTGTCTACTTCAATAAATCTTTTCTATTTTAAACCATACTGGTGGCACAGTTCAATATTAAGCTTACATGTCTACTATGTGGTTCTTCTCTTCTTTTTAAAATTGGCTGGTGAGAAGGTAAGTGCAGGTCTGAATGCCCATTTACCATCTTTTCTCTTTGATCTGAACATCTCCCCTGCCCCAGCAAAACCATTCGAGTATTACAGAAATCAAGAAAGGAAGTTGGTATTTAAACTTCTTATTTTACACACCATAACACATCAACATAAGAATGGTTTATAGGCAACTATATACAGTCAAATAATTGGGAAAAATGAAAGCCATCTTAAATAGTATAACAAATCAAATTACTTATTCCATGGTCTGAAGGGAGGAAGGAAGGAAGGGAGGAAAGAAAAGAAGCAAATAAGGGGGAAAAACAAATCAGTATTTTACCCTGTAGAAATAATTTCAGAATACTTTGAAATTATCACATCACAGTAAGCTGATGAACTTCCATTAATGATACTAAGATCATGTAACTCCTTTGGTGCATTAAACCAAATTTGTCTCTCTCTCTTTCTCTCTCATAAATCAACATATGGCTTCTCAAAAATCAAACAGAGGGAAGTCTTGTTTTTGTGGGATGTTTTTACGGTGCTCGTGGGGTAAGAGAGGAAGAGGCAAAATATGACTGATAACTGAATTAGTATTTTACTTTATTTTATTTTATTTTAAAAGATTTTATTTATTTATTTGACAGAGATAGAGACAGCCAGCGAGAGAGGGAACACAAGCAGGGGGAGTGGGAGAGGAAGAAGCAGGCCCATAGCCGAGGAGTCTGACGTGGGGCTCGATCCCATAACTCCGGGATCACGCCCTGAGCCGAAGGCAGACGCTTAACCACTGTGCCACCCAGGCGCCCCGAATTAGTATGTTAGTTGTGCAACAAACTAAGTCACTCATGTGGTGAGCTAAAGGAGGTTATAAAACTGCAAAAATAATATACTACCTATGTACAATTATGTTCAAATATAGATATGTTGATATTTAGGCTATAAATATATGACCTGTCTATAAAAACATGAAATGGAATGGATAGTTGAATATTAACCATTGAAGAAAGGCAAGCAAGATAATTTAGATTTGGGATCAAGGGACTTTATTATCTACCATGGATGTATACATTAGCCAAATCAATCAGGTATATACAGTAAAATTATATTTTGCCCTAGACAGTCTCAGTAAAGACACAGTTTTCTTAGTCCATCGTAATGATTGTGTTTTCAAATTGGCAAGTAATTTCAATGATCAAATTGACTGGATCAATAAGAAAAAATCCTATATTATTCCCTTAGAGCCATAGATTCAGTGAGGATCCAGTTTTCTTAGTCCATCTCTCTAATTGCCTTTTCATCTCACCCATTTCTTTCAAGTGTTGAGCAGTTGGACATGTGGTAATTTCTGCTGTTAGTATCTAACACAGAGATTAGCAGCATATGTGGCTGTCTTTCATAAAAGCCTATCAAACCATCAGGACAATCAAAAGGGATATTGCCTCAGCTTTGTATAGAATACCAGATGCCATCAATTTAGATATTCCAGGTTTTGCGGATTAGAATTTTCACAAATATTCCAATTTAGTATTTCTGTAAAGATTTCTAAAAAAAGTATCTATTTAGTTTCTGAAAAGGACAATGGGTAATTTAATTCAGTCACATCTTCATTGTCTTCATGATAAAAAGTAATTATCAACAAAACAAAAGCAACAAAAACAAGAAGCAATCAAATGGCAAACTGTACTTCTCATTTTAAAATTGCATAGCCATTCCAGGATCTGTTTATGTCACCTGTTTTGGTTTATGCTAATCTTACATCAAATTACTGATTGATTCATCAATTCTGTCAATCAATCATTCATCTAGTGGAATAATTTGTTGTAATAGTTAATGGACTAAATTGACCATTAAATTCCAGACAATATTTAATCACTTCAGTATCACCATTTATATACATATACAAATATATTTTTGGTGTTATTCCTAAGCTATGCCCATGAGGGAAAAAAAAAGAAATGAAATCAGTCATTCTAGAATTTTTAGCAACCTTAGGTATTAAAGAAAATCGATGTAGAGTCATCAATATGACTGAAATGTGGTTTAACCAGAAACTGGTCAGATAGTTAAACATGAGGCTCAATAATGTGGCAGTGACAGAAAAGAACAAATAAAAAGAGAAAACTTACGTTATTTAAGAAGATAATGGCCAGTTTTTAACTCATGACATATATAACATATAACATGTATGACTTAACCTATGTATGATTTTCATTTTGTTCAATTTAGCACTTTCTTAGAAAATCCCATAAGCAATTTAACATTCAAAATAAAAAGAGTTTCAGTTAATCTAAAGGATACTTCTGTATGTGATGCCAAAGCTTTTCTTCTCATCAAAATGAAAAAAAAAAAGCTTTTAATGTTTGTATCATTGTTTTGGAAAGCAATGAAATAACCACAAAACCATAGAATATAGGATTATTGAATAACACATAAGATCGGGTGAAAATGGAGGTCACAGATTATGAAGTTAGCCATTGTATATAGATCATAGTAGCAGGGACACAAGCAGAATTAGATGTTTCTCAAAGAGCCCTGTTCCATGCTCTCAAATGGTTTTGTTTTGGTGGACCAAGTTACTATGCTGGCCTATATAATAGTTCACACCTCTTATGCACATCCAAAAATAGCCAGGGATGCTACTGAAGCAGCTGTTGCTGATGGTGGTGGTGGTGGTAATGGTAGCAAGCACGATAATTTAATAAGAATTCACTACAAATACAAATGAACAGAAAATTTTTTAAAAATCAACATCCCTGCATTTCTTAGGATATAAGCCAGCAGTTAAGGCACTTCAAATAAGGTAAAGTATTCTAGACAGCACCATAATTTTCTTTATTCAGTAAACAGAAACAGCCACCAACAAACACGCTGATACCTAAGCCTATACCTGAATAGCTGAGCCAAGTATTCCCCATCGTACCTTCTGTCTCATTCTTAGAATCAATGCATTGTAACTAAAAACGATACAGCTAATAAGATAAAGAAAGCTTAAAGTAGAGCCAATATTTTTTCCTTTTTTTAAGATTTTATTTTAATTCAAATTGGTTAACATATAGTGTAGTATTAGTTTCTGGTGTACAATATAGTGATTCAACACTTCCATACAGCAATCGGTGCTCATAACAAGCACATCACAAATTAAGCACTACTTAATTTCCATCACCTAGTTCATGCATCCCACCCACCTCCTCCCTGGCATCCATCAGTTTGTTCTCTATAGTTGAGAGTCTATTTCTCAGTTTGTCTCTTTCTCTCTTTCTCTTTTTTTTCTCTTTGCTCATGTGTTTTATTTCTTAAATGACACATATGAGTGAAATCATATGGTATTTGTCTTTCTCTGACTATTTCACTTAAGATAATATTCTCTAGCTCCAATCACATCATTGCCAATGGCAAAATTTCAATATTTTTATGGCTGAGTAATATTCCATTACATGTATATCATTTATATTATATATATATTATACAATTTTTCATTCCATTATATATATACATACATACACACACACACACACACACACCATATCTTCTGTATCTATTCATAAATAGATGGACATATGGGCTGCTTCCATATCTTAGCTATTATAAATAATATTGCTATAAACATTGGGGTACATGTGTCCCTTCGAATCAGTATTTTTGTATCCTTTGGGTAAATGCCTAGTAGTACAATTGCCAAATCGTAGGGTAGTTCTATTCTTAACTTTTTGAGGAACCTCCACACTGTTTTCCAGAGTGGCTGCTCCCAACTACATTCCAAACAACAATGCATGAGGGTTCTCTTTTCTCCACATCCTTGCCAACACCTCCTGTTTCTTGTGTTGATTTTAGCCATTCTGACAGGTGTTAGGTGATATCTCATTGTAGTTTTCATATGTCTTTCCCTGATGATCAGTGATGAGTGTTGGGGTTAATGTAGAACATGCAATCAGCCATAATACGTGGCTTGCTAAAATCTAACACTGAGGCCGCTGGGAACAAGGGAAGTTTTCTGATAAGGGCATAGACCTTTGGAATGCTGAGCCCAGTGTGACCATTCTGCTGTAGGAATGCCAGCCTTCCCAGAAGATTTCTTAGCCAAAACAGCCGCCCTGTGATCTAAGATGTATGCATTGTCCCTCAGGCTATGTTTAGCAGAACTCATAGAACATGTAGATTAGCATATCTTATCTTTCCCCTAAACAGCTCCTTCCAGTTCCAGTAAGACCCCTTGTCACACATCACATGCTTGAGAAACAGTGATAAGGATTTTTGATTATCCTGAAGGACCAATAAAAGTGGGAGCAAAGAAGAGCAAAGGGTCTTGTCTCTAAGCATTAACCCCCTTGCCTTCTCTGTTTCACAGCAAAGATTGGAGTAATCTTTCACCCGTGGGTAAAGGATTGCTGGCCATTCCTGGCAGATGAGCATTTTTCATGTATCTTTTGGCCATCTGGATGTCTTTGGAGAAAGATCTGTTCGTGTCTTCTGCTCATTTTAAATTGGATTATTTGTTTTCTGGGTGTTGAGTTTGATAAGTTCTTTATATATTTTGGATACTAACCCTTCATTAGGTATGTCATTTGCAAATATCTTCTCTCGTTCTGTAGGTTGCCTTTTAGTTTTGTTGAATGTTTTCTTCACTGTGAAGATGCTTTTTATTTAATACAGTCCCAACAGTTTATTTCTGCTTTTGTTTGCCTTGCTTCAAAAGACATATCCAGAAAGACGTTGCTACAGCTAATGTCAAAGAAGTTACTGTCCGTATTTACTTCTAGAAATTTTATGGTTTAAGGATTCACATTTAGGTTTTTTTTTTTTTTAAAGATTTTATTTATTTATTCGACAGAGATAGAGACAGCCAGCGAGAGAGGGAACACAAGCAGGGGGAGTGGGAGAGGAAGAAGCAGGCTCATAGCAGAGGAGCCTGATGTGGGGCTCGATCCCATAATGCCGGGATCACGCCCTGAGCTGAAGGCAGACGCTTAACTGCTGTGCCACCCAGACGCCCCCACATTTAGGTTTTTAATCCATTTTGAATTGAATCCACTTTTGAATTTTTGTGTGTGGTCTATGAGGTCCAGTTTCATTCTTTTGCATACCTCTGTTCAGTTTTCCCAACACCATTTGTTGAAGAGACTATCTTTTTCCCATTGCATATTCTTTCCTGCTTTGTTGAAGATTGGTTCACCATAGAGTTGGGGGTTCATTTCTGGGTTTTCTATTCTGTTCTATTGATTTTTTGTCTGTTTTTGTGCCAGTACCATACTGTCCTGAGGACTACAGCTTTGAATATAACTTGAAGTCTGGAACTGTGATGCCTCCAGCTTTGCTCTTTTTCAAGATTGTTTGGGCTATTTTGGGTCTTTTGTGGTTCCATTACAAAGTTTAGCATTATTTATTGTAAGTGTGTGAAAAATGTTGGTGATATTTTGATAAGGATTGCATTAAATGTGTAGAGTGTTTCATTTCTTGTTCTTTTTCTGGCTCTTTTAGGTGTAAATTAGGTTGTTTATTTAATATTTTTCTTGCTTCTTGAGATAGGCCTGTGTTGCTATATATTTCCCATTTAAGACTGCTTTTGTTGTATATGAAAGGTTTTGGACCATTGTGTCTTCATTCTCATTTATATCCACGTATATTTCTATTTCTTCTTTGATTTCCTGATTGACCCATGTAGTAGCACGTTGTTTAACCTCCATGTATTTGTGGTCTTTCCACATTTTTTTTCTTATGCTTGACTTCTAGTTTCATAATGTTGTGGTCAGAAAAGGTGCCTGGTATTATTTCAGTCATTTTGTATTTGTTGAGGCCTGATTTGTGACCTAATATATGATCTATTCTGTAGAATTTCCTTTGTGCTCTTAAGAAGAATGTGTATTCTTCTGTTTTAGGATGGAATGTTCTGAATACATCTGTTAAGTCCACCTGGTCCAGTGTGTCATTCAAATCCATTGTTTGCTTCTTTGTGTTCTGTTTAGATCATCTGTCCATTGATGTAAGTGGGGTGTTAAAGTCCCCTACTATCATTATATTATTATCAATGATTTCCTTTATTTCTGTTATTGTTTTATATATTCGGGTACTCCCATTTGGTGCATAAATATTTACAATTTTTAAATCTTCTTGTTGGATTGTCCCCTTTATTATGATATTGTGCCCTTCTTCATTTCTTATTACAGTCTTTGTTTTCAAGTCTGGTTTGTCCAATACAAGTATTGCTATTCCAGATTTCTTTTGACATTCATTTGTGTGATAAATGTTTCTCCATCCCCTCGCTTTCAATCTTCAGGTGTCTTTAGGTCTAAAATGAGTCTCTTGTAAGCAGCATACAGATGCGTGTTGTTGTTGTTGTTTTTAATCCATTCTGCTACCCCATCAGTTGATTGGAGCTATGGTTCCTGAACTATTTCTCTGATCCTTTCTTGTCTTTGTCACTTCTGGTCTCTCCTTTGCACAAAGACTCCCTTTTAATATTTCTGGCATGGCTGCTTTAGTGGTCATGAACTCCTTTAGTTTAGTTTAGTTCTGTTTTAAGATTTATTTATTTATTTATTTATTTATTTATTTATTTATTTATTTATTATTTATTTGAGAGAGAGTGAGACTGAGTGGGGAGAGGGACAGAGGGAGAGAATCTCAAGCAGACTCCCTGCTGAGCATGGAGCCCAATGCAGGGCTGGATCCTTACCACCCTGAGATTATGACCTGAGCCAAAATCAAGAGTCATATGCTTAGCCTATAACCACCCAGGTGCCCCATGAACTCCTTTAGTTTTTGTTTGCCTGGGAAACACTTCATCTCTCCTCCTATTCTTGTTAACAGCCTTGCTGGATAGAATATTATTGGCTGCAGGTTTTTCCCATTCCGCACTTTGAATATATCATGCCACTCCCTCTGGCTTGCCAAGCTTCTGTTGAGAAATCTGTAGCTAGCATCACAAGTCTTCCCTTGTATGTTAAGATTTTCTTTTGTCTTGCTGCTTTTAAGATTGTTTCTTCACCATTATGTTTGGCAAATTTGATTACAATTATGCCCTGGTGTTGGCCGGCTTTTGTTGATTTTGATGGGGGTTCTCTGTTTCTCCTGGATCTAGATATCTGTTTCCTTCCCCAGATTAGGAAATTTTTCATTCAATATTTCTTATATATTTTCTGACCCCTTTTCTCTCTTCTTCTTCCAGGACTCCTATAATATGAATGCTATTTGTTTGATGGAGTCACTGAGTTCCCTATGTCTATTCTCATTTTGCATTTTCTTCTTTCTCTTTTGTTCAGCTTCATTGTTCTTCATTCCTTTCTCTTCTACATCACTAATTCATCTTCTGCTACTTCCAACCTGCTGTTCTTTGCAACAAGTATGTTTGTTTGTAGTATTGTTTATTGCACTCTTCATCTCTGATCCTTTTTTTAACTCATTTATGTATGTGGTAAGGGTCTGGCTGATAATCTTCCATTCTTTTCTCAATTCTAGTGAGTACCTTATGATTTTTGCTTTAAATTCTCCATCCAGCATGTTACATATATCTGTTTCATTTAGATCTCTGGCAGTGGCTTTATCTTGTTTTATTTGGGATATATTTCTCTGCCTTTGCATTTTGTCCAAGTCTCTGCCTTTTTCCGTGTGTTAGAAATGCCTGAAAGTAATGACTTCATGAAGAAGAGGTCATGTAGTGCCCAGGGTCTGGAGCTTCAGGGTGTGTTTTCAGTGTGTGATGCATGCACTCTGTTTTTGTTTCCTGGCTGTTTTATCCTGTGAGCTAGTCCTGTGTAGAGGCTCTCCTTGCCTGCAGTGGGCAGTGTTTGGTCCCTGGCCTACTCCCTGTTCTTGATCTGTAAGTCTAATTTTTCACTGAGAACAGCATAAAATCAAGGGCAGCAGGATATAACCCTATTGTGCTTACTTATAATATAAAATATATAAAATTTCCAAAGGAATTTTTAAAGCCTGACCTATTGCTGCCTATTTTTCTCAGAGAAAGGTTTCCCCTCATCCTACCACCAATATCTGTAGTCATGTGCACTTACAAATAAAAATTCCTGTCAAATGCAAGCATATTAATGAATAATTCTTCCTAACTTAACTGTTGAAGAATTTCTTTTTTCTTTAAGATTTATTTATTTTATTTTAGGAGGGGAGAGAGAGAGCACATGTAAGTGGGGGGAGGGAAGAATCCTCAAGTAGAGTCCATGCTGAACATGGAGCCTGACACAGGGCTTAATTCCAGGACCCTGAGATCATGACCTGAGCCAAAATCAAGTCAGCTGCTTAACTGAGCCACCCAGGCTCCTCTGTTCCAGAATTTCTGTGTGCATTTGATGTAGGTACCTTTTACTAAAGCTTAATTGTTAAAAACTCTTCAGTTAAAAATAAAATTAATGGAATTGTTTGAAACATCTTGGCTTTATATTTTGATGGTGATATTGGCTTTGATTCAGTTCTCAAGCAAATTAAAACTCTTATTTGTGTAGTTATTATTCATATAATCCTAACATTTTTCCATTTACTAATTCATTAAAACAAAATGAAGGTAGAAAATATTCTAATGTTCTTTTCAAGTGGATATTTGACTCCTAGTGAGCCTGATTTTTCCTAGACATCTGTGGGAAAAAAGCAAGGGCACATTATTTGTTAATTTACAATCTTTGATACAGTTTTTTGTTTTTGTTGTTGTTGTTGTTGTTTGTGGAAATCACCATTTGACAGCCATTACATTGTATTTAGGTCCATTGAGAGCAATACATTTTGTCATGGCAACTGAGTCATTGAGATGTACATCTGTTACATTTAGAATGTATTCTCCCTAAACCTGTATTATTTATTCTTCTTCTGATGCTATTATTGGCTATCAGGTATATGCACACAGCATTTGGTGGAGCAGTAGTTTTGGAAAAATGCAATATGCTTCCTTAATTTTGTTTTTTATCTTATTTAAATTTAGTTAATTAACATATCATGTATCATTAGTTTCAGATGTAGAGTTCAGTTATTCAACAATTGTGTATAACACCCAGTGCTCCTTACATCACATGCCTTTCTTAATGTCTTTCACCCAGTTACCCCATTCCCCCATGCACCTCCCCTCCAGAAACTCTGTTTATTTCCTATAGTTAAAAGAGTCTTTTATGGTTTGTCTTCCTCTCTAATTTTGTCTTATTTTATTTTTCCTTCCCTTCCCCTATGGTCCTCGGTTTTGTTTCTTAAATTCCACATACAAGTGAAACCATACGATAATCATCTTTCTCTGATTGACTTATTTTGCTTAGCATAATACCCTCCAGTTCCATCCATGGCATTACAAATGGTAAGATTTCATCTTTTTGATGGCTGAGTAATATTCCATTGTGTATATATGTCACATCTTCTTTATCCATTCATCTGTCGATGGACATCTGAGTTTTTTCCATAGTTTGGCTATTGTGGGCATTGCCACTATAAACACTGGGGTTCAGGTGCCCCTCCAGATCACATTTGTATCCTTTGGATAAATACCCAGTAGTGTAATTGCTGGGTCATAGGGAAGCTCTATTTTTAACAACTTGAAGAACCTCCATACTGTTTTCCAGAGTGGCTGTACTAGCGTACACTCCCACCAACTGTGTAAAAGTGTTCTTTTGCATCCTCGCCAACATTTGTTGTTTCCTGACTTGTTCATTCCAGTCATTCTGACTGGTGTGAGGTGGTATCTCATTGTAGTTTTGATTTGCATTTCCCTGATGCCAAGCGATGTTGAACATTTTTTCATGTGTCTTTTGGCCATTTGTACATCTTCTTTGGAAAATGTCCATGTTTTCTGTCCATTTCTTGACTGGATTTTTTGTTTTTTGGGGTGTTGAGTTTGATAAGTTCTTTATAGATCTTGGATACTAGCCCTTTATCTGATAAGACATTTGTAAATATCTTCTCCCATTCTGTAGTTTGTCTTCTGGTTTTGCTGACTGTTTCCTTTGCTATGCAAAAGTTTTTATCTTGATGAAGTCCCAATAATTCATTTTTGCTTTTGTTTCCCTTGCCTTTGGAGATGTGTCTAACAAGAAGTTGCTGCCTGTGTTCTCCTCTAGGATTTTGATGGTTTCTTTTAGAATCATTGTTTTGTTTTGTTTTTTCTCAATATAAACCTATTTATGGACATTTTATAAAATAATATTTTGGATAAAAGAGGCTCTAATGGTTTGTTTGGAATCATCATGGACCATCAGGTCTCAATGTTTCCTATATAATAAAGCTGCTTTTTTTTCTCAGTTGCCTTATCTCTTATAGCCCCATGCTATAGAGGGTGGATATAAATGAATGAAGGATTTTCTGTTTGTTTTTGTATTATCGCATCAATACATATTACATAGTGATATTTAGTGTATGCCAAGGCTACCAACACTCCTACTTCTAGCTCTCTAGAGTGACAATATTGACAGTAGTGACTAAATGGATTTTCTGGGGTCCAGACTTCTTAGGCCCAAATCTTGGTTCTATCATTTATTAGTTTGGTTACCTTAGGCAAGTTGCTTAAGTTCTCTATACCTTAATTTGCTCAGCTATAAAGTAAGCATAGTAATAGTGTTACTCTCCCAGGTTGATTTAATGAATATCCAATAAGTTAATAAAGTTGAAAAAGCTAGGATAGTGCCTGATATAAAACAAGGGACTCAATGAATATTAGCTCTCATTATCACTACTAATTGTACATAAGGTGGTGACTAGACAAGAGAAATTTGAATAAAGTGGACTAATACTGGTTGGGTAAAACATGAAATTTGATCATATATTTAATGGGCTTCTTTACTACCTGATGCAAGATTCCAAGAGTATTGAGCTAGGATTCAGGAGAATACAGTGGTTGAACAGTAATTGATTTATCTCATAGTCCACATATCCTCTCTGAATTTCAGATCCCTCTCTCTCAAAGAAAAATCACAATCTGTCTTATCTTCCTTTAAGACCTGTTGGGAAAACCAAATTAAAGAATATCTTTGATAATGCTTTCATACTGAAAAGCTCAGCACAAATTTGAAGTGTTATTTTCAAAATGACCTTAAGCTCAATTGCTCAAAGAAATATTGAGCCATACAATGAACCACAACATTTGAATGTCTGTGATTGTGCCTCCAGTTTGGAATGTTGTCCTTCCTCTAAATACAGTAGAAAAATCACTACCCAACTGTCAACTGATCAAGATTCTCTTTCTTGGACTGCCATCTATTAGCTGTACAACCTGAGAAATTTACTCCTCATTTATATGTCTCAGTTTTCTCATGTAAAATTAATACCTGGAGTCAGTTGATCTCTAAGGTGCTTTCCAATTCTGACATCCAAGAACATTAATTAATCCCTGGAATTGACTGATAAGTTTCCAGAGAAAGGGGAAGGGAAGTATCACTGAGGGTGCTTCTAAAGCCAGCAGTGAAATTATATTTTTACTTGAATTCTTGAGTTCCATCAATATTGATAGCCACAGGGGTGCACACAGAATAAGGCTCTGATTATAGTCCAAGATTTGACCAGAGCCTGGTGTAATAAGTCTCCAACAAATTTCTTACATTGGAAAGAGATTCATAGAGCCATTTTTAGACTTTATTTGTGGACTCCTAAAGATGTGTGGTCTCCTTGGTGCTTCCCATATGGAATTAAAATGAAGTCTTATTTAGAACTACTCAAGCTGTATTCATGGGAGCTCATTATGTGCCATTCCCCCCAGAACAGTATTTCTGTCTGAGACTTCAGGTGGTAGACAACTTAAATGAGGAAGTTAAATATCACTGACTGCCCTTCTGTAGCTTTGCTGAGCTTTCCACAGTGTATGGGGTAAGTCATTTGGAGACTTTAGGCTCTCAGTAGTCCTCTTAGGAAAGTTGGAGCAATTACTTTAGAGGCAAACGTGGACTAATCATTTTGAAATTTCGGTTTAAGCCCTCAGCCTTTTTGAGTTAGACAAGCACTAAAATGATCACAAGAGATTCATGTCTCAGGGCCTGGTGACAGCCCACAACCTAGCATTGCTGACAAATCTTTCAGTACCACACATGTGTAAAACTGCTTTCCTTTACTTCCCAGCTCCAAAAAGTGCATTGCCAGAGATCCAAGTAACTTTTGTAGTGTAGATAATACAATCCTTATGACTAAAGGGTGACTCCAAACTTGAAGAGAATAACTTCATTCCTGAATAGTTATTAATAACAAAGGGGTAACCAGACATATTATTTAGCACTGATAAGGCTCATCATTCATGGCTCTGAACTTACAAAACTTATCATTTGATTGTGAATTTAGGAATGAGTCTTGCATCTAGAAAAGTAACTTCAGTACCTATTGTTAACAGTACTCAATACTGAACGGTGATGTTAAGGTTAATTATAAGCAATTCAATAACGGAGCCCCCTTTTGACTTAGAAAATGTCTTGGTAGGTGACATTCACATGAGTGAAAACATGTAGGAATAAACATGCTGAGAGTTTAAGTGTTCATTGATTGTCTGGAAAAGAATCATTCCTGTCTTAGACACTAGAGTCGGAACTGGGGAGTAGTCCTAAAGTGTTTCCAGTTCTTAAAATGGGTATTTCAAGGCTAGGCTGGCCAAGTGAAGAATAGAGTGGGCCCTCCAAATAAACCTAAATAAATTGGAAATCCACAGTGTCTTGCTTCATAAGGGGATCTCTCCAGAGTATTTCTGCAGAACATCCCCTGACAATTCAAGTAACACAAGCAAATACGCTTTCTCTAACTCTGGTTAAAAGTCTCATCTCTATTTCCCAAGGGTTATTTAACTACATTTTATTTTGTTATTTATTTCATGAACTACTTTTCTCTGTCTCACTAAAGCCTAAGTACCTTTTGAGCAGGGGACAGACCATATTTCACTTGCACCCATGCCCCAGTGGTGCTGGAACATATTCTTTTGTATATCATAGGTGCTCAATAAATCCCTTCCTAGTGACTCCTTTTCTTCATACATATAAACTAGGAACTATATGTAATTGGATAACCTAGGGAGTTTATCTAATTCTAAAATGAGCTAATTATTATTCAGATTTGGCTTCTCTGATAGTGTCTACTAAGGAGAGAAGGGAAAATGCTCCTTCCTGGGTCATTTGATTTCACAATCTGTTGCTTCCTGAAACAATGAAGTTGAAACTTTTTTTTTTAATCTGCCAGACTTTCCAAATGCTAAAACTTGCATCCAGTTGTACTTAGTATGAAACACCCTCTCTTTTGGGAAGGAGGTTCTCATCCTAGTTCTGTGCAAGATCAAGTTACCAGATCAGTTGGTGCACTGTAAGGCATTCTGTTACTGGCTTTATCTCATTGTCTGAGAGTTAATGATAAACTGAATGTCATCCAGTTCACAAGCTTCTAATCATGACCGGCTGGTGTTTATAGGTCTTATGCCAATAAATGCATCCAAAAATGACAAATGTAACTGGATCAGTGAGCATTTGGCTTCAACTCACTGTCAATTAGAAATAAAATGAGGGATTCCAGATCTTTATTTTTTTTGAACTGGTGAGTATATCAAATTTCGACCCCCAAACAATCTCTGCAATGCAGCAAAAAGGAGCATCATATGAAAAATTCATTCAAGATAAGAAAAGGATGCTTTATTTTCTCACTGTTTTCATTTCTAAATGGTTCCAGTTTTTGTATTCTCTTTTTCCAAATTTTAATACTGCCTTACCTAATGGAAACAGACGTGGTGGGAGAAGGGGAAGTGTTCCATTTTAACTTGACTCTAAAGACGGAAAAACAGTATGAAGAAAAATGGGTGGAGATAAGCTGTCTATGAAAAATTATTCCAAATCTAAATGAGGAATCTTTCAAATTCCTCCCTTTATATCACTGACTGGTTAAAATTCAGTGTTATCTTTTAACTGTATCTTCAGTGATAAACATAGTCTTAGGTGCTGTAGAGCAGCACCAGAATAAAAGATATAGTCTCTATCCTAGCAGAACAAATGATGAGATTTGAGACAGCCAGGGGAGACATTTAAGGACCGCCTAATCAATAAGTGCAGATTCACATTTGGCACTGGGAAATGAGTACAAATGGAATTCTTAGTGAACAAAAGGGGGATTAGTTGCAGAACATTTCTAGAATATCTGTTGAATTTAGTAATTTCCATCCAAACCTATCACCAGGACCCTAGTCCAGTCAGCCATTTTCTCTCAAATGGACTATGAAAGACATGCTTAACTGGTTTCAATTCCTTCCGTCTTATATCTTTCCTATCAATTTCCTTTTTTTTTTTGATTTTTTTTATAATGATTTTTTACTATATTATGTTAGTCACCATACAGTACATCCCCAGTTTTCGATGTAAGGCTCGATGATTCATTAGTTGTGTATAAAACCCAGTGCACCATGCAATACATGCACTCCTTACTACCCATCACCAGCCTATCCCATTCCCCCACCCCCCTCCCCTCTGTAGCCCTAAGTTTGTTTCTCATAGTCCATAGTCTCTCATGTTTCATTCCCCCTTCTGATCACCCCCCCTTTCTTTATACCTTTCTTCCCCTACTGATCATTCTAGTTCTTATGTTCCATAGATGAGAGAAATCATATGATAGTTGTCTTTCTCTGCTTGACTTATTTCACTTAGCATTATCTCCTCCAGTGCCGTCCATGTTGTAGCAAATGTTGAGAACTCGTTCTTTCTGATTGCTGAGTAATATTCCATTGTATATATGGACCACAACTTCTTAATCCAGTCATCTGTTGAAGGGCATCTCGGCTCCTTCCACGATTTAGCTATTGTGGACATTGCTGCTATGAACATTGGTGTGCATATGGCCCTTCTCTTCACTACGTCTGTATCTTTTGGGTAAACACCCAGTAGTGCAATGACTGGATCATAGGGTAGCTCAATTTTTAACTTTTTAAGGGACCTCCACACTGTTTTCCAGAGTGGCTGTACCAACTTGCATTCCCACCAACAATGTAGGAGGGATCCCCTTTCTCCACATCCTCTCCAACAATTGTTGTTTCTTGCCTTGTCTATTTTTGCCATTCTAACTGGCATAAGGTGGTATCTCAGTGTGGTTTTGATTTGAATTTCCTTGATGGCTAATGATTTTGAACATTTTTTCATGTGTCTGTTAGCCATTTGTATGTCTTCATTGGAAAAGTGTCATTCATATCTTCTGCCCATTTTTTGATTTGTTTATTTGTTTCTCGTGTATTGAGTTTGAGTTCTTTGTAGATCTTGGATACCAGTCCTTTATCTGCAGTGTCATTTGCAAATATCTTCTCCCATTCCGTGGGCTGCCTCTTAGTTTTTCTGACTGTTTCCTTGGCTGTGCAGAAACTTTTAATCTTGATGAAGTCCCATAAATTCATTTTATCTTTTGTTTCTCTTGCCTTTGGGGATGTATCATGAAAAAGGTTGCTTTGGCCGATGTCGTAGAGGTTGTTGCCTATGTTCTCCTCTAGAATTTTGATGGATTCCTGTCTCACATCGAGGTCTTTCATCCATTTGGAGTTTATTTTTGTGTATGGTGTGAGATAGTGGTCAAGTTTCATTCTTTTGCATGTAGCTGTCCAATTTTCCCAGCACCATTTATTGAAGAGACTGTCTTTTTCCCACTGGATGTTTTTTCCTGCTTTATCAAATATTAGTTTCCCAAAGAGCTGAGGGTCCATTTCTGGGCTCTCTATTCTGTTCCATTGGTCTATGTGTCTGTTTTTGTGCCAGTACCATGCTGTCTTTGTGATCACAGCTTTGTAGTACAGCTCGAAATCCGGCATTGTGATGCCCCCAGCTTTGTTTTTCCTTTTCAACAGTTCCTTAGAGATTCGGGGTCTTTTCTGGTTCCATACAAATTTAAGGACTATTTGTTCCAGTTCTTTGAAAAACGTTCTCGGTATTTTGATCGGGATAGCATTGAAAGTGTAGATTGCTCTGGGTAGCATGGACATTTTAACTATGTTAATTCTTCCGATCCATGAGCATGGAATATCTTTCCATCTTTTTATGTCTTCCTCAATGTCTTTTAAGAGTGATTTATAGTTTCTAGAATAAAGGTCCTTTACGTCTCTGGTTAATTCCAAGGTAACGTATGGGTTTTGGTGCTATTGTAAATGGGATGGATTCCCTAATTTCTCTTTCTTCGTTCTCGTTATTCGTGTACAGAAATGCAACTGATTTCTGAGCATTGATTTTGTATCCCGCCACGTTACTGAATTGCTCTATAACTTCTAATATTTTGGGAGTGGCTTCTTCTGGGTTTTCCATATAGAGTGTCATGTCATCTGCGAACAGAGACATGTTGACTTCTTCTTTGCTGATTTGAATACCTTTGATCCCTTTTTGTTGTCTGATTGCTGTTGCAAGGACTTCTAGTACTATGTTGAATAATAGTGGCGAGAGTGGGCATCCTTGTCGTGTTCCTGATCTTAAGGGAAAGGCTTCCAGCTTTTCCCCATTGAGAATAATATTTGCAGTAGGCTTTTCATAGATGGCTTTTATGAGATTGAGAAATGTACCTTCTATTCCTACACTCTGAAGGGTTTTAATCAGGAAAGGATGCTGAATTTTGTCAAATGCTTTTTCGGCATCGATTGAGAGGATCATATGGTTCCTGAGTCTTTTCTCGTTGATATGATGTATCACGCTGATTGATTTGCAAATATTGAACCACGCTTGCATCCCAGGTATGAATCCCACTTGATCGTGGTGGATAATCCTTTTAATGAACTGTTGGATTCTATTAGCAAGTATCTTGTTGAGGATTTTGGCGTCCATATTCATTAGGGAAATCGGTCTGTAATTCTCCTTTTTGAGGGGGTCTTTGCCTGGTTTGGGGATCAAGGTAATATTGGCCTCATAGAATGAGTTTGGTAGCTTTCCTTCTGTTTCTATTTTTTGAAATAGCTTTAGGAGAATAGGTATTATTTCTTCTTTGAATGTTTGGTAGAATTCCCCAGGAAAACCGTCCGGGCCTGGAGTTTTGTTATTTGGAAGGTTGTTTATCACTGACTCAATTTCTTCATAATTAATTGGCCTGTTTAAGAAATCAATTTCTTCCTGTTTCAATCTTGGTAGTTTATAGGTTTCCAGGAAGGATTCCATCTCTTCCAGATTGCTTAGTTTATTGGCATATAGCTGTTGATAAAAATTTCTAATAATCCTTCCAATTTCAATGGTGCTCGTCGTGACCTCTCCTTTTTCATTCATAATTTAAATAATCTGGGTCCTTTCTCTTTTCTTTTGGATAAGTGTTGCCAGTGGTCTGTCAATTTTATTGATTCTCTCCAAGAACCAGCTTCTAGTCCTGTTGATCTGCTCTACTGTACTTCTGGTTTCTGCTTGATTGATTTCAGCTCTAATTTTGGTCAACTGCTTCCTCGTGCATGGATTAGGCCTGTCCCTCTGTTGCTGTTCCAGCTTCTTGAGGTGAGAATATAAAAACTGCATTTTAGATTTTTCTATTCTTTTGAGTGAGGCTTGGATGGCTATGTATTTCCCCCTTAGGACTGCCTTTGCAGTATCCCATAGGTTTTGGACTGTTGTATTTTCATTCTCATTGGTCTCCATAAATTGTTTGATTTGATTTTTGATTTCCTGGTTTATCGAGTCATTCCTGAGCAGGATGGTTCTTAGTCTCCAAGTGTTTGAGTTTCTTCCAAATTTTTCCTTGTGGTTGAGTTCCAATTTCAGAGCGTTGTGGTCTGAGAATATGCAGGGGATAATTTCAATCTTTTGGTATCGGTTGAGACCTGTTTTGTGTCCCAGAACATGGTCTATTCTTGAGAATGTTCCATGGGCATTAGAATAGAATGAGTATTCTTTGCTTCTGGGGTGTAGTGTTCTATATATATCTAAGAGGTGCAACTCATCGAGTATGGCATTCAAAGCCTTTGATTCTTTGCTTAGTTTTTGCCAGGGTGTTCTGTCTATTTCTGAGAGTGGAGTGTTGAGGTCCCCTACTATTAATGTATTTTTATTTATATGTCTCTTTATTCTGGTTAAGAGTTGGCTTGTGTATCTTGCTGTTCCCCTGTTGGGGGCATATATATTTATAATTGTCATATCCACTTGTTGAATACTTCCTTTAAGAATAATATAGTGCCCTTCTGCATCTCTAACTATAGTCTGTAGTTTAAAATCCAGTTTATCTGATATGAGAATTGCTACCCCAGCTTTCTTTTGAGGTCCATTTGCGTGAAAGATGGTACTCCATCCCCTTAGTCTGAATGCATCTTTGGGTTCGAAATGAGTCTCTTGTAGACAGCAAATGGATGGGTCATTTCTTTTTATCCAATCTGCAGCCCTGTGGTGTTTAAAGCAAGAATTTAAACCATTAATGTTAAGACTGAGTACTGAGAGATATGCTTTTAATTCTGCCATGTTGTCAGTAAAGTCTTTGTTTGTATTGGCTGTGACTTTCTGTTTTGTATCACTCTTGGGGCCTTTTTACTTTTATAGAACCCCCCGTAATACCTCCTGTAGGGCTGGTTTCATGGTTACGAAATTGGCTAGTGACTGCCGATTCTGAAATGTCTTTATTTCTCCATCCAGCCTTGCTGGATAAAGGATCCTTGGCTGCATGTTTTTCTCTGAAAGAGCTTTAAAAATGCTCCCCCAACCCTTTCTCTCATTCCAGGTCTGTGTAGACAGGTCTGACGTAATTCTGATGCCTTTGCCTTGGTACGTGAGAAATTTCTTTGCCCTGGCCGCTTTCAATACTGTATCCTTGGATCTAATATTTGCAAATTGCACTATGACGTGACGTGGTGTAGGTCTGTCATGGTTGAGCTTGGGAGGGGTCCTCTCTGCCTCTTGGACACGAATTTTTGTTTCCCTTGCTAGATTAGGGAAGTTTTCAGCTACAATTTGTTCAAATATCTCTTCTAGACCTCTGTTTTTCTCCACCCCCTCGGGGATGCCGATGATTCTAACATTGGATCGTTTCGTTGAGTCAGTAATCTCCCGTAGCCAACATTCGTGGGCGTGGATTTTTTTAAGACCCTCTTCTATTTTTTTTTTCCTCTATTAACCCATCCTCCAATTCACTAACCCTTTCTTCTGCTTCGGTGACCCTGGCCGTCAGAGCCTCTAGTTTTGCCTGCATTTGGCTCATAGAATTTTTAATTTCTGTCAAATTCACTCTCATTTCCGCCCTTAGGGATTCTATATTCTCAGTAACATTTTCCTTAATATTTTTTTCAAGTCTACTCATTATCTTGACCATTGTTACTCTGAATTCCATTTCTGATAATTTGGTTACATCCATATCCGTTATTTCTGTGGCAAAGGCCACAGACTCACTGTCTTTTCTTTGCTGGGGGGGGCTTCTCCTTCTTGTCATTCTAATGAGGAGAGGTTGTGGGGTTGTCCAGAGCCCAAATTATTGACTGGGTCCCAGGCCGTGCCCCTTGTTTTATAGGGATCTTAGGGATGTGGGCTTCTTCTTTAAAGATTTTATTTATTTACTTATCTGAGAGAGGGAGACAGACAGTCAGCAAGAACGGAACAGAAGCAGGGGAGTGAGAGAGGAAGAAGCAGGCTCCCAGCGGAGGAGCCCGATGAGGGACTCCTTTCAGGAACACTGGGATCACGCCCTAAGCCGGAGACAGGCGCTCAATGACTGCGCCACCCAGGCGCCTCGGGTTGTGGGCTTCTTGGTTTTTCAGCCTGCCTTCTGTGTTCTGGGGGAGGGGCCTGCCGCGCCGATACTCAGGCAACCCTGTTTGGTTAGAGTCTCCGTGTCCCCTGCGAGGGAGGATGGGGATGGGCACTCTCTGAGCCGGTATTTCCAGGCTTTTGTTCTCTGGCGGCTTTCCCTGGCGGTCGGCTATGCCTCTTCTGAGAGTCAGAGCAGCAGAGGCTGCATTGTCACAGAACAGAGGGATTGCGGCCCGTTCTCCACTGATGTTCTGGCCACTTTAACTCTATTACTGTTGGTGCTGCTCAACCCTGCAGCGTCCAGGGATGTGCGCACCAACCCGGCGTCCCTGCCCTCACTTCCAGGGCCGGAGCGTCTCTGTCCTTTGTGTTTCTAATGCCGCCAGCCACCGGCCGCCCTGCAGGCTCCCGGGTCTCCCGGTCTCAGTCTATGCCCGGTGAGCACACCTCGATTCCGGAGTTTCGTGAGAAGCCTGGTGGCGCACGCACCCGGTTCAGGGTCTCAGTCTGCTGTTCCGCGGGTGCCGACCGCGAGTCCGCCCGCTCCCCCGTGCAGGTGGCCCGCCAGCCGCCAGCCGCCAGCCGCCCCGCGCGCGCGCTCCGGGAGTTCCCGGTCTCAGTCTGGATCCCGTGAGCACACCGGGATTCCGGTGTTCCGGGAGATGCCTGGTGGCGTGCTTTCACGGTGGGCTCACCGGTCTCAGTCCGTTCTCTCGAGGGTGCCCTCTGTGAGTCCGCCCGCTCCCCCGTGCAGGTGGCTGCCGCTTCCCGGCGCTCAAACACGGTGGCTCCCTCCCCCTTCCGTTTATCTTCCGATATCTGTGCACGGTTTACAGCTCCCCTCTTTGTACCTCAATACTCAGCGCTGGAGATGTTCATTTGTAGAGATCCAGATGCATCTTCCTGCGTCTCAGGCTGATTCCGTGGTTATTTAGGCTGGTCTGGTACCTATCCAGCTCAACTCAGGGGACCGGCTGAAAAAGGGGTCCCCTACTCCTCCGCCATCTTAACTCCCTCCCTCTCCTATCAATTTCCTACATGGTAGTCAAAAGGGCTTTTCTAAAATAGCCTATGTGGTAGTTAAACTGGCTTTTCTAAAATGCAAACAGAAATTTGTTATTTATTTCCCAGAGTTCTTATACAGCTTCTTATTTCTCTCAGGATAAAGTTAAAGCTACTTATCATTTGCCAAATAAGGCCCCTAGAAAAGTTTTATGATCTGATCATAAAAAGTTGGCTTCTTCCTCATTTCTTATTACTCTCATTACTCTAATCTATGAATAATTCACTCATTTATGTATTTATTCAACAAATATTTATTGAGCACCTAGTATACCTTAGGATCTGTTATAGGTGCTGATGATACAACAGAAGGAAAAGCAGGTATTAAACATTTTCAGTCTTCACTAACATTACATTCCAGTGGAAGCTACAAATTCAAAATCTCTAAGGCAGAACAATTTTAGATGTGTTTTAAAAAGAGTAAAGAACCGGGGCACCTGGGTGGCTCAGTCCATTGAGTGTCTGACTCAGTTTCAGATAAGGTCATGATCTCAGGATTTTGAGATCTAGCCCTGCATCAGGCTCCATTCTCAGTGAGGAGGATTCTTTCCCTTTCCTTTCCTCTCCCTCTGCCCTCTCCCCCTGCTCATAAAAAATATTTAATTTAATTTAATTTTATTTTATTTTATTATCTGTTCTTTTAGAAACAAGGAGGGAGTGCACAAGTGGGGGGAGGGGCAGAGGGAGAGGGAGAATCAGACTCCCCACTAAGCAGGGAGCCTGACATAGGGCCCAATCCCAGGACCCCAAGATCATGACCTGAGACAAAGGCAGATGCTTAACCAACTGAGCCACCCAGGTGCTACTAAATAAGTAAAATCTTAAAAAAAAAAAAAAAAAGAACAAGGGATCAGTGTGGTTGAAGACATATGAGTGAGGAGAGTAATAGGTGAGGAGTTCAGAGAAGGGAAAGTTTGTGGAGGCCTTGTGGGCCATCATGAAGACTTGGCTTTTATTCTTAGTGTACAGGGGAGCCATTGCACACTTTGAGAAACAATATGATCTTTCTTGCTTTTCAAAATATCTAAATTCCTTGGTTTCCTATTATTTTGCTTTTTACAAATGATGTATGATTTATGGACATTAAAATTCACTTCTTTAAAATGTACAGCCCCGAGTTTCCAAAATACATACAATCATGTAATTACCATGATAATCAAGATATGGAAGAATTTCATTGCTTTTCAAAATTCTCTTCAGCCCCTTTGTAGTCAACACCTACCCCATGCATAGCAACTGGTAACCACTGATCAGTTTCTTACTTTGTAATATTGTCTTTTCCATGTGTTATATAAGTGGGATCATAGCATATACAGCATTTTGAGTATGCCTTCTTTGACTTAGGAAATGCTTTTAAGACTCATTCATGTTGCTGCATGTGTATCATTGATGCATTCCTGTTTATTGCTGAGTATAATTTCATTGTATAGATGCACCAGTTTGTTTATCAATTCATCTTTGGCAGGACTTTTGGGTTGTTTACACATTTGGCTATTACAAACAATAAATAATGTTATGAACATTCACAAAAAAGTCTTTCTGTGGACATGTTTCCATTTTCTTGGATAAATACCTAGAAGTGGGTTTGTTGGGTCTTATGGTAAGTGTATGGAAAATTGTTTTCCAAAGTGGTTGTATTATTTTACATTACTATCAGCAATGTATTAGAGTCGTCGCTTATCATACTTGACAAAATTCATTAGTTTTTTCCCCATATTAATATGCATATAGTGGTATCTGTTTGTGGATTTATTTTGCTTTTCCCTAATTTAATGACATTGAATATCTTATATGTTTATCTGCCATATATATATACATTTTTTGGTCAAGTTTCTATTCAGATCTTCAGCCCAGTTTGTTTTATTGTTTGTTTTCTTAATGTTGAGTTTTGAGAGTTCTTTATATATTCTAGATTCAACTCTTTCACTGATATGAATTTTGAAGGTATTTTCTCCCATTCTATAGTGTACTCTTTCATTTATTAACAGTTTCTTTGCTTTTTTTTTTTAAGATTTTATTTATTTATTTGACAGAGAGAGAGACAGCCAGCGAGAAAGGGAACACAAGCAGGCGGAGTTGGAGAGGAAGAAGCAAGCTCATAGCGGAGGAGCCTGATGTGGGGCTCGATCCCAGAACGCCAGGATCACGCCCTGAGCCGAAGGCAGACGCTTAACGACTGAGCCACCCAGGCACCCCAAGAGTTTCTTTGCATTTTACATCTTATTGACATATAATGTGCATCCACTAAACTTCACATAAAGTATACAACTTGATAAATTTTGACATATACATACATGCATGAAATCATTACCACATTTAAGGTGGTGAACATATCCATCACCCCCCAAATTTCTTCATGCCCCTTTGTAATTACCTCCTCCATCTCTCCATGCTCCTTATTCTCAGACAACCCCTGACCTATTTTCTGTCACTCCTGAATAGTTTGTGAGCTTTAAAATGTTATACGCAACTAATGAATCATGGAACTTTACATCAAAAACCAGGGATGTACTGTATGGTGACTAACATAATATAAAAAAATATATTATTAAATAAATAAATAAATAAATAAATAAATAAATAAAATGTTATACATTAAAATCATGCAATATTTACTTTTTTTACCATGTGGCTACTTTGACTCAGATAATTATTTTGCGCATTGTCCATGGTATTCTGTGCATCATTTATTCATTCTTTCATTAGTTTTATTTCATTGTATGGATATACTGATAATTTAGTCATTTGTTGATGAACATTTGGATTGGTAGTAGTATCTTTTGAAGACAAAACTTTTAAATTTTGAGGAATTTAATTTTTCATTTTTATTTTAGCAATTTTACATTGTTTTGTATCTAAGAAATTGTTGACCCCTGCAAGTTTGTAAGAGCATTCTCTTACATTTTATTTTAGAAGTTCAATGGTTTTTTATTTTACCTTTAAATCTATGTCATTTTGGTATATGAGGAAAGGTATGGATTGAGGTCATTATTTTTTGCATATGAATTTCCAATTATTAAAGAATTATTGTTGAGAGAGAATGTTTCATCATTTAATGGTGTTTGCATCTTTGTTGAGAATCAGTTGACTAATACAACACTCTATTGAATAGTGTGTCTTCCAATTTTGCTCCTTTTCTGAAATTGTTTTAGATCTTTTAGATACTTTATTTTTCCATAAATATTTTATAAACAGCTTATTTATTTCTATAAATTGCCTTGAATTTATACATCAGTTGGGGAAGAAATGACATATTAACAATACTGAGTCTCCCAAACCATAAGCACAACATATATAGTATATCTCTCCATATAGTTAGGCCACCTTTGACTTTCTCCTCAGTGCTTTGTGTTATTCAACATACAGTTACTGCACATATTTTCAAAAATTTACATCAAAGTAATTCAAAGAGCACTATATTTTAAAGTTTAATTTCTATTTTTTCATTGCTAGTGTTGAGAAATATAAATGATTTTTAAATGTTGGCCTTTTATCTTATAAGTTTGCTGAACTAATTTAATAGATCTCCTGGCCTTTGAATAGACTCTTTAGGATTTTCTATTTAGATGATCATGACATATGAGAATACAAAGAATATTATTTGTTTCTTTCTAATTTGAATTGTTTTCTTTTAAGTTTTTATTTAAATTCTGCTTAGTTAACATGCAGTATAATATTAGTTTCAGCTGTACAATATAATTATTAAACATTTCCGCACAGTACTGGGTGCTCATTAGAACAAATGCACTCCTTAATCCCAGTCACCTATTTAATTCACCCCCACCCACCTTCTCTCAGGTATCCATAACCTTTTCTCTATAGTTAAGAGTCTGTTTCTTGGTTTGCCTCTTTCTCTCTCTTCTTTTTTTTTTGCTCATATATTTTGTTTCTTAAATTCTACATATGAGTGAAATCATATGGTATTTGATTTTCTCTGACTGCCTTATTTTGCTTAGCATAATAATTTCTAGTTTTTCATGTCATTGCAAATGGCAAGATTTGATTATTTTTATGGCTGAGTAGTATTCCATTGTTTGTGTGTGTATCTATATATCTACCTATATCTCTGTAGCTATATAATATCTTCTTTATCCATTCATCAGTCAAGAGCCCAAGTGTCCATTGACTTCCAACAAAACAAAACAAAAATGCTAAATAAAAGAAAATATGTACCCTATATTTATTGCAGTGTTATTCACAGTAGCCAAGAAATGGAAGCAACCCAAGTATGTGTCAATAGATGAATGGATAAAGATGTGGTGTGTGTGTGTATACACACACACACACACATATATGGATATTTGGAATGTATATATTACATATGGATATATAGATAATGGATAAATAATATATGATATATATACATACATATATATATATATATCCACACACCCACATTTCTATCTATTATCTATCATCTATCTATCTATCTATCATCTATCTATCTATCTATCTATAATGGAATAGTACTTAAAAAATGAGATCCTGACATTTATAACAACATGGATGAACCTAGAGGGTAGTAGGCTAAGTGAAATAAGTCAGACAGAGGAAGATGAATACTATATGATTTCACTTACCTGTGGAATCTAAAAGCAAACAAACAAGTGAAAAACAAACAAACAAACAAACCCAAAAAACAGAATCAGATCCATGAATACAGAGAACAAATTTATAGTTGCCAGAAGAGATGGGAATGAAGAGATGGACAAAATAAGGAAAGCAGAATGGGAGCTACAGGCTTCCATTTATGTAATGAATTGTCACGGAGATAAAAGGTAGAGCATAGGAACTATAGTCAATGGTATTGTAATAGCGTTGTATGGTAAAGATGGTAGCTACATTTGTGGTGAACATAGCATAACATATTAACTTGTTGAATCACTATGTTGTACACCTGAAACTAATGTAACATTGTGTGTCAAGTATAATTTTTTAAAACAATATATAGACAAACAGATCACTGAAACAGAATAGAGAGCCCAGAATTAGGCCCCAATAAATATAGTCAATTGGTCTTTGACAAAGGAGAAAAAATAATACAATAGAGCAAAGATAGTCTTTTCAATAAATGGTTGCACAATCACTGGACATCCACAGGAAAAAAATGAATGTAGACATAGTACTTACACCTTTCACAAAAAAGAACTACAAATGGATCACAGATCAAATGAAAAACACAAAACTACAAAACTTATAAGATAACATAGAAAACAAAAACAAAAACAAAAAACTAGATGCCCTTGGATGTGGGGATGCCCTTTTCAATACAACATCACAGACATGATCCATGAAAGAAATCATTGACAAGCTGGACATCATTAAAATTTAAAACTTCTGCTCTATTAAATACAATGTCAAGAGAATAAGAAGGTAAGTCACAGACTGGGAAAAGTATTTGCAAAACACACATCTAATCAAGGACAGTTATCTGAATATATAAAGAATTCTTAAATCTCGGGGGCACCTGGATGGCTTGGTCAGTTAAGCATCTGCCTTTGGCTTAGGTAATGATCCTAGGGTCTTGGGATTGAGCCCCTGTGTCCTGGCTCCCTGCTCAGTGGGGAACCTGCTTATCCCTCTCCCTCTGCCCCCCCCCAGCTTGTGCTCGCTCTCTCTCTCTCTCTCAGATGAATAAATAAAATCTTTAAAAAATTCTTAAAACTCAAAAATAAAAAGACAAATAACCTTACTAAAAATGGGCCAAAGCCCTTAACAGACACCTTATTAAATAACATATACAGATAGCAAATAAGCATATGAAAAGATGCTCAACATCATGTCATCAGAGAAATGTTTATTAGAGTAATAATTAAATACCACTGTACACCTATTAGAATGGGCAAAATCCAGATCACTGACACCTAATGCTGATGAGAATGTGGAGCAACAGAAACTCTCATGTGTTGCTGGTGAAAATACAAAATGGTACAGCCACTGTGGTGGTACAAAATGGTACAGGTTTGGTGGTTCCTTACAAAAGTAAATGTACTCTTACTGTATAATCTAGCCATCACATTCCTTACTATTTATCCAAAGAAGCTGAAATTTTATGTCAACACAAAATCCTTCATAAGGATATTTTTAGTAGCTTAATTTATAATTGCTAAAATTTGCAAGAAATCAAGATGTCCATCAGTAGATAAATGGATAAATGAACTGTGATACATCCAGCTGTAACAATGAAATATTGTTCAGCACTTAAAAGGAAATGAGCAATGAATCATGAAAAGACATGGAGGAAACTAAAATATATATTACTAAATGAAAGAAGCCAATCTGAAAGGGCACATATTGTATGGTCCAAAACCACAGAATGTACAACACCAGAAATGCACCATAATGTAAACTCCAGACTTCAGGTGATTATGATGTGTTCATCAGTTGTAACAAATGTATACTTTTGGTGGGGGATTTTGGTGATGGAGGAGGCTATGCATGTGTGGAGGCAAGCAATGTATAAGAAATCCCTAAATTTTGCTCTGAACCTAAAATTGCTCGTAAAAATAGTCTTAATAATTGTAATACTAGAAGACATATGGACCCAGAGGCTTTTTTCATCAAAAAAAATTTATGTACATTTTTTAAGTTGATACGAAATTTTTCAGGTTATCTATTTCTTTTTGAATCAGTGTTGGTAGTTTCTTTCAAGGAATTGGTCTTTTCTAAATTGTAGAATCAATGCACATAAAATTGTTATTCCATTTGTATTTTTTTATGTATCAGTAGACACTGTAGTAACCTTCCTTCTGTTTGTGGTATCAGTAATTTGTATCTTTTCTCTTTTTTTTTCTTTGTTAATCTGGATAAAAGTTTATGAATTGTATTAATCTTTTCAAAGAGTAATTGAATTGAGTTATTGTTTTTCTTTTCTCAATTTCTGCTGTTATCTTTATTGTTTCTTTCTGTTTACTTTGAGGTTATTTTCCTCTTCTTTTTCTAGTTTTTTAAAGTAGAAGCTTAAATCATTGATTTTAGACATTAGGCAGTGTTAAAAAATTGCTTTCCAAATACCTTTTAGTTTGCATCCCAGAGATTTTGATTTGTTGTGTTTTCTTTTGCACTGAATAAAAAATATTTTTCTAATTTCCCTTGTGACTCTCTCTTTTACCCATGGGTTATTTAGAGGTTTTGTTTGTTTGTTTGCTTTTAGCTTCTAAATACTTGGACTTTTTCCAGAGATTTGTTGTTATTGATATCTAGTTTAATTCCTCTGTGGCTAGAGAACATACTATGAATGATTTCACTTAATATTTTAAAATGTAATTTTACTGAGGTATAATTGACACATAACACTGTATACATTTAAGGTATAAAACTTCTTGATTTGATACATTTACATATTGCAGTATTATTATCACCATTGTGTTATCTAATACTTCTATTATGTCACATAACTATCATTTCTAAATAATACATTTAGAGATTTATTTTATAAGCCAGAATATAGTTTACATTGATAAATGTTTTATGATTATATGTAAAGAATGTGTGCTCTGATGTTGTTTAATGAATTGTTCTGTTAATGTAAATTAGGAAAAGTTGAATGATAGTATTGTTTATGTAGTATATCCTCACTGATTTTGCTTTCTTGTTCTTTTAATTAGTAAGAATGAGTTTTGAATTCTTCATATGTAATCTTTGACTTATTTTACCTTTCAGTTCTATCCCTCTTTTGTTTTATGTACTTAAGCTCTGCTTTTGTCTGCATGAGTAATTTGGATTGTTGTGTCTTCTTGATGAACAAACTCCCTTTATCGTTGTGTATCATCTTACTTTATCCTTGGTAACATTTGTTCCAAAATATATTTTTTTCTGATACCAATATAGCCAACCCAATTTATTTATTTTTATTAGAGTTTGCATGGCATATCTTTTTCCATTCTTTCACTTTTACCTTAATTACTATTTTGTCTTTAAAGTGGATTTCTTGGGGAGCCTGGGTGGCTCAGTTGGTTAAGCATCTGACTCTTCATCTCAGCTCAGGTCTTGATTTGGGGTCATGAGTTCAAGCCCTGCCTTGGGCTCCACAGTGGGCATGGAGCCTACTTAAAAAAGCAAAGCAAAGCAAAACAAAACAAAACAAAAAACAACAAACATTTATAGACAACGTATGGTTAGCTGCTGTTTGTTCAATCTGACAATTTCTGTATTTTTCTGGTATACATAGTCTGTTAACATTTAACTTAACTGTGGATATGTTTCACTTAAAATCAATCATTTTTCTAGTCATTTTCTACTTGTTCTTTCATTTTTTTTCTTCTGTCTTTACTTTTTCGATTGGTTAAATATTATGTAATTCTATTTTTTCCCCGCTTTTGATTTATTATTTTAAATATTGATTGTACTCTTTTTTCAATTATTATTTGTAATGGTGAGGTTTATGACACATCTTTATTTAATCACAGTCTACTTTTAAATAACAGCAAACCACTTCATTTATAGTGTCTGAGATTTGTAACAGTATGCTCCAAACTCCACTTTCTCATCTTTTGTGATGTTTTTCATGTACATTTTTCTTTTACATATGCTATAAACACATATTACATTACTTTATTTTTGCTTTATGCAACAATTACTTTAGCATTATTAAAAATCGCATAAATGAATTTTATATTTATCCTAACTTTTATCATTTCCAGAGTTCTTTATTTCTTTGGGAGAATCCAAGTTTCTTTCTGGTAATCATACACCTTTTGTCTGGAGGAATTTACTCAATACTTTTTTAGTATTGGTCTGTTTACAATAAAGGATTTTGACTTTAGATAGTTTGAAAATTTTTTAATTTTTGAAATATACTTTTATTGGGTACAAAGTTACTGGTTGATTTTTTTTTCTTTCAGTACTCTAATGATACTAGTTCATTGACTTTTACCTTTTGTAGCTTATGACAAGAAGTCTGCTATTATTCTTATCTTTGTTCCTCTGTATGCAATGTGATCTCTCACTCTGCAATATCTTCAAGATTTTCTATTTTTCATTTGCAGCAGCTTAAATATGATGTATCTGTGTGTGTGTGTGTGTGTGTGAGAGAGAGAGAGAGAGAGAGAGAAACAGAGAGAAACAGAGATGGGGGTTGGGAAGGATTTATTAAACCTGGTGTTTTCTGACATTCCTGAATTTGTCTTTTAATGTCTTTCTTTATTTTCAGAGAGTACTCAGCTGTTACTTTTTTCAAATATTTTTTTTTCTACCAAATACTTTCTCTCCTCATTGGAATCCAACTACACATAAGTTAAACCGATGTTGTCTCAGTGTTTGAACCCTTGGATAACCTTTTCTTCTTTGTGTGTTGCAGTTTTATAATTCCTATGTACCTATATTAAAGTTTAGTATTTTTTTCTGCTATCCAGTCTAGTGATGAACCCATCAAAGTACCCTTTAGCTCTGTTACTGTGTTTTTTCCCTTAATTTCGTATTGATTCTTCATTATATTTTCCATGTCTTTGCTGAAATTATTCATATGTTAATGGATATTATACATGTTTTCCACATATAACTTTTAATTTATTAATTATAGTTATTTAAAATCCCTCTCTTTTATTAATTACCAACTTCTGAGTCATACCCGAGTCTTATTTTACTGATTGTTTTGTTTCTCAACAATTTTTCTTTTATCATTTGACTTTTTTAAAAATTAAAGCTGGACATTATGTGTAGAACAGTAGATACTGAGGTAAATAACACTTATGCCTGAGGACATTTCTGTTAAGTCTTCTGTTAGGTCTATTGTGAGGGTTTGAATAAGTCTAGTAAGGAGTTGAGCTAGATTTCTCTTTTGTTGCTTACCTACGGTGCACCATGATCTTTAAATTCTAAGTTTACTTGTTGTTTGGTGCATTCTCTGTTGTCCTGGTTCAGTATAAGTTTTAGGTAGACCGTTTGTCCCTGGTTCTTGGGCGTGGCAATTTCTCAAAGAGCCTTCCCCTTCTACTTGTGACAGCTGAATTCTACCTTGGATCTTATCTTTAATAAAGCTGTACGGAAGATGGTTTTTGTTTCTTCCCTTAGCAGACATGGATTTCTAATGATCTGAGCTTAGGATGGTTTCCTATACCTTTCTGCAGAGGGTTTTTATGGTTTGTTTTTCCTTCATCTAGTAATGGAACTTTAAATGTGGCCTGGGGGATTTTTCTCCCCTCCCCCCAGTATCTTAAGGCTTATGTTCTTAGAAGAATAAGATCTAAGTGGGGCTTCTTGCCTTTCCTGTAGCTAACTTTGATCCTTTCACCTAGGCTTGTACCAATAAGGGGTGTTCTTTCTAGTTTTTACCCTGGATCTCATGTCTCTCTTGAGAACATAGTAAGATCCATGGAGACAGCAAGTGGATGCAAATTTCTCTTTATTTCCAGCTCTTAAAATTTCCATACTCTCACATTAAAAAACACTAAACCTTTAGCAATTAATTTAAAAATTGTCCTAAATATTCCCTGTATCTGTGGTAGCCCCATCTTCCTCCTATGTATAGCTCCTGGTAAACAAATGTGTGAATCCCACGTGACTTTGGAGATACCTTTCTTTCCTTGGGTTTACTTCAGTTCTCTGATGAATTTAAGAAAAGTTATGGTTTTGTAGGTTTTTTGTTTCATTATATGGTTGTTAATTTGGGAATGATTCTTTTTTCAGCTTTCTATAAATGGGCAAAGCCAAAAGTCCTGACATCCAATTTTAAAGGATCCTTATGGCCACTGTCATAAGATTAAGCTCTATGGTAGCAAATGAAAGCAGAGTATAATTCAAAATTTATTGCAGAAAGATAGGCAATAAGTTATGAGATTTTATTTTATTTTTATATTTATTTGTAGTTTCAAATTTTTATTTAAATTACAGTTATTTAACATACAGTTTAATATTGGTTTCAGGAGTAGAATTTAATGATTCATCAGTTACATATAACACCCAGTGCTCATCACAAGTGCCCTCCTTAATACCCACCATCCATTCAGCCCATCCCCCCACCTAGCTCCCTTCCAGCAACCCTTAGTTTGTGCTCTACAGTTAAGAGTCTGTTTTATGGTTTGCCTCTCTCTCTCTCTTTCCCCCCCCAATGTTAATCTGTTTCATTTCTTAAATTCCACATCTAAGTGAAATCATATGGTATTTGTATTTCCCTGACTGACTTATTTCACTTAGCATAATACACTCTAGTTCCATCCATGTCATTGCAAATGGTAAGATTTCATTCTTTTTTTATGACTGAGTAATATTTCATTCTATGTATCTATCACACTTTTTTATCCATTCATCAGTCAGGGGACATTTGGGGTTTTTCTGTAATTTGGCTATTCTTGATAATGCTGCTATAAACAGTGGGGTGCATGTATCACTTCAAATCAGTATATTTTAATCCTTTGGGTAAATATCTAATGGTGCAATTGCTGGATCATAGGGTAGTTTAACTTTTTGAGGAATCTCCATACTGTTTTCCAGAATGGCTGCACCCGTTTGTATTTCTACCAACAGTGTAAGAGGGTTCCCTTTTCTCCACATCCTTGCCTACATCTGTTTTTTCACGTGTTGGTTAACTTTAGCCATTCTGACAGCTGTGAGGTGATATCTAATTGTAGTTTTGATTTGTATTTTCCTGATGATGAATGATGTTGAGCATCATCATGTGTCTGCTGGCCATGTGAATGTCTTCTTTGGAAAAATGTCTCCTCATGTCTTCTGTCCATTTTTTAGCTGGATTATTTTTTTCATGTGTTAAGTTTTATAAGTTCTTTATATATTTTGGACACTAATCCTTTATCACATACATAATTTGCAAATATTTTCTCCCATTATGTAGTTACCTTTTAGTTTTGTTGATTGTTTCCTTCATGGTACAGGAGCTTTTTATTTTGATGAATTCCCACAGTACATTTTTGCTTTTGTTTCCTCTGCTTCAAGAGACATATCTAGTAAGAAATTGCTATGGCTGATGTCAAACAGGTTATTGCTTGTGTTCTTCTCTAGGATTTTGATGGTTTCCTATCTCATATTTAGGTCTTTCATCCATTTTGAGTTTCTTTTTGTGTATGATATAAGAAAGTGGTTCTGTTTCATTCTTCTGCATGTTGCTGTCCAGTTTTCCCAACACCATTTGTTGAAGAGACTGTCTTTCCCATCGAATATTCTTTACTGCCATCTTGGACATAATTATTCAAGTGGCTTCCTCCAGTATAGTCTTGTAGGATTAAATAATTTGTTGTACTTATACGAATTGATGACTAAGTCTTCAGGAAGCTGTCAGTGATCTCACTTAGTTAGGTGCCTGTGATATGTGATCTTTTAATAATTTATATTCCACTCTCATATAATTTAATTGTAGTAACGATTTGTATCTCTCCCAATAGACTGAAAACCCCATAAGGGAAAAGAGAGTCTATATTTCTCATTGTTATGTCTGTCACATGAATAGTGCCTGGTATATTTCATGTGTATCGTATTGTTAAAACTATGAAAGTTAATAAACATTTTCTTTATACTTTTATTCTTTTTTTTTCCAAAGGAATATTTTAGAATTTAGGAGTTTGTGACCAACTTATCTTGGTTTTCCTGGAATTGCTTCAGTTTCATCATTAAGAGTACCACATTCCCAGAAAACACTCAGTCCTGACCAAACCTGGATAATTGGTTACCTTATTAGTAATGGACATTACAAATATAAGATTACATAAAAATAAGAGTTATTTTGAACAGCAATGGTCTGTCTTGTGAGAGGTCTCTTTCACTAGAAGAGTATAGTACAGACTGGTAACTACAGTCCATTCCAATGGCTACAGAGATTATAATTAGACATTTATACATCCATGAGGATGCCAATTTCTCAAAATGTGGTTTGTGGTCGTGGATACTTACCTAAAATGCTTAAATATAAGCTTACCCCAGGTTTGCTCAATAAAAACTTTTAGAGATAAGGCCCGAGTTTCTACGTTTTATTTTATTTTTTTAAAGATTTTATTTATTTATTTGAGAAAGAGAGAGTGAGCATGGGCAGAGGAGAAAGGGAGAAACAGGGTCCCCACTGAGCAGGAAGCCTGATGTGGTGCTCGATCCCAGGACCCTGGGATCATGACCTGAGCCAAAAGCAGATGCTTAATTGACTGACCCACCCAGATGCCCCAAGTTTCTACCTTTTAATAAACTGCATAGGTTAGTCTGATACACACTGAAGTTTGAAAATTGGAATTTAACACTGGAATTATGATGTGAGAAACAACACAATTACAGCAATGTAATCAAATTGCTACTGAATGTGGACTGATTTTCTTGAGGGGACAATGCAATAGGAAGAAAGAAAGAAATAATATTTTGACCTACTGCCAATAATAAATAACTTTCTGAGGATTTACAATATACTAGGTTTTGAGAAAAGTGCTACATTTATACTCTCACTGAGGATCTAGATTTGATCAAGTTAAATAACTAGCAACAAAATAAATTGGATTCTTCATTTTACAAGTCCTATAAACTGGGGGTCAGCATAAATAAAATGGAAGAAAGTTGTTATAAGATATAATAGAGAGTAAATAAAATGGCACACATTCTAGAAAATTTAAGTAGAAAAAGTAACCAGCAGAAAATTGGAAAATAAATGAGGAATGCTGTCATAACATCTGACATAGATCACTTGGCAGCAAACCACACTAGATCAGAGATAACTGGGACTCAGAAATAAGAATAGAATTATCAGATGTAGGAAATAAATGGTCATGGAAGAAAAATAAAAGTCATATCATCAAATGGCAGTCTTTCCAACATTTGCAGTCATTATTGTGCCCTCCCTGTATCTTCTCTTTTCCAGGTAAAGCATCCACTATTGTTTTTATTACTATTCATATTGTGTGGTTTTCAGACCCTAGTTGAGCTCTGCAACTTTATGCTTTTCCATACTTTATTACATTAATTAGGTAAACTGTATTTTTGACTCTCCTTTTACAAAATGAAGGAAGTAATGCTATCACAACACATGTTCGATAGTTTGGCTGCTTATAGACTTTTATAATACAATCATTTTCCCTTAGATATTTGAAGGCATCACTGCATACCTTTCTGGAACCTAGCACTGCTGAGGAGAAATCTGAAGCTAAGCTGATTCATATTTCTTTGGAGGTTATCTTTTATTTATTTTAAACCATTGAAGCATTTAGGATTTATTTTTACTCTTGGTGTTACCAAATTTCATCAGGAAATTCCTACATGGGTCAGTTTTTCTCTCATTCAGAATGGCATGTTGCAGGCTCTTTCAATCTGACAATTTTAGTCCCACTTCAGCTCTGATATATATTTTTCTATTATTTGTTCCATTATTTTCTGTTGGAATTCTTGGATTTATCTTCTAAGACTTTCTTCTTCTTCTTGTGATATATATCTCTATGTCATGTAATAAACCTTCTGAGATAAGCCTTCAATTTTTTTTTCTAACCCATAGGAGACTGGCACAATAATGTCATAGAGGAGTGATTAGAATTCAAATCAGGGTGGTGACCATAGAAACGGAGTGGAATTGATGAATCTGAGAGTGAGTTTAAGACTTAACTCACACTATAAACCAATATTTCAAAAATTTCAGGTGAACAAAAGCCTTAAATGTAAAAATTAGACCCAGGAGTTGTTGAAATTTTTTAAAAAGGGGGGAGAGGAAATGAATGAATTATTCCCTAACCTGGAATATAAACATCTTATGATTCTGCTAAGTATAAAAGCAAAGGAAGAATACCAACAAATTCGGTTATACAGATATTAAAATAATCTCTAATTATACAACAAAAAATCTGTCTTAATAAAAAACAAACTACAAAGTAAGGAAAAGTTATAGCATATGATGTGTTGATAGCCTTAATATAAGCAGAACTAGAAATCAGTAAGAAAAATACATATAAGCCCCCCAAAAACAAAGAATGGGAAGGGACAATTTTTTTTTACAAAGGACATACAAGCAGCCCATAAAATATGGAGCAAGGATATTGTTATTTTGCTTCTATGTATTCAGCAACTTTAAATAATCTTTTAGCCCAAAAGTTCAAGTAAAGAAATAATCAGAGATGTTTCAAAAGATTTACCTAAAGTATGCTCAGTACAGTGTATTTTATAATAAGACAATTTATAAACTACTTAAATGACCTAGTTAGTATAAAGATTTGACTAAATGAATTATGATAATCCAAAGGCTGGGATGTATTTAGGAATTAAGGCTTGTGTGATCAAAAATACATAAGAATCTGTAGAATGCCAGTTTATAAGTGAAAAAGTTGTGTGAAAAGTAACAAACATTATTTCTAAACTTCATTGCTTTTAAGAAAATGGTGAGTCCTGTTTGCTGAAGGCCTCTGCTTTCCCGAGCACCTTGATGGGAATGATCATGAACACTGGGGTAGCAAATGAGACAGGACTGAATTATCCTGCAAAACACATGCGTGGAGCAGGTGAAATTATGTTGGGAAAATCCTGATGGGGAAAAAAGGACCTAATAAAGAACTGCAGGAAGGAAAATTATTTTATACCTTTCTGAGTTTGACCAGGACAGGATTTTAAGAATATAACTATTTGAAATAAATTTTAAATTGTTTGTCCTAGGTATCTGTTCACAGGGGAGGAGTGACAGAGGGCAAGGATATCTAGGAAAGTGATATAAAATCCCTATTCTGGATCCTCTACAAAATCTTCAATAAAGTTGACATTTCTTAATATGGCTTTTATGCATGGTAATTCAAATGGGGAAAACTGAGACTGTACACTATGTGAATAATGAAAGGAGAACTGTGTATTGGGAATAAAAATTATTTAAAAATACAGTAAATTTCTATATTTAAAAAATGGTATGTGCGAATTTTATGTGTTATTCATGTGAGGTGTATGTATGTGTGTATGTGTGTGGAGAGAGAGATTGGGATTGGAAGTACATACACACACTCAAAGACTTGAGTGGTTATCATTGAATGGTAGGTTTTTATGATTTTTTCACTCATTCTTCAGCGTATTCCAATGATTTTATGATAAAAATATTTTGTTTTTTAAATTAGAAAAATATTCATTAAATAAGGCTGGAGGCATTATATTAATGTTATTATAAAATTCCTCTCTCGTCTCTTTTTCCTTCATATAAATGCCTCCAAAATGCATATTCAGAACAGTTTAAAGAACCAGAGAATTAAAGGTACATGAACTTTGTCATAATATATTTTGAGCATTCTTTCAACATTCTTCTCCTTTTCAGACATGGCAGTACTTAAATCATTAAAACTAAAACTAAAACCAAAAAAAATTTTTTTACTCTTTTTACAAAGTTATTGAAAAATAATTTCTCTTAATTTTCCTGGCATGGTGGTTATAGTTAGATTGCATAAGGAAGAGAGCAATGTGACAGATATTTGCCTTTATCTGGGACAAATGATGAACTGTTTCAGGTCTCCCAAACTTAATGAAACAGAAATAAATATCAAGAAAGCAGAATCTCTAAGTAGTGCTTTTCAAATTACCTGTGATGAAGAAGCAGTCTTTTTTTTTTTCAATCTTTTGGGCATAAGTATATTTGTAAAATATAATAAAATGAATTCTTATAAAAATATTGACTTCTTTATCTTTTATCATAACCCTAGAAAATATAAGGTGAAAAACTACTAAAACATTCAAAATGTAAGCCCAAATATTGTATTCTTAGGTTTAACAGATATAAAACAACATCAAATGATTATAATTTCTAAACGCTTAAAATTTCTGCATTTATTTCCTCATTGGACTGGTAATGGTTTGTAGTTCAACATGTGTTATGGGTCACAGTTTGAATAGCTCAAAAGTATACAGTACAGAGAGTAAGAAAATAATAGATGGAGACTCTTTTCTCCTGTTTTATTCACTTTACCTGGCCTGTAATTTAAATGCCTATGGCTGTGGTCTCTATTTTAAAGTGGATATGGAAGAATCTGGGAATTCTAATAACAAGAAAAACTAATGGGTAGGAAAATAGTTTTCATAAATACATGTTATAAACTTGGGGAAAAGAAGAGAAAATATTTTCTCCAGAAATATAATGATTTGTTTGCTTCTTTAGTTCCTTTTTTACCTTTTTTTGGTAAAAATAAAACACAGATGCAAAAAAACTGCACAAAACAAATTTATAGCTTACTTTTTTTTTCTTTTTACGTAAGCTCCATGCCCAACATAAGGCTTAAACTCACAACCCTGAGATTGTCATATGCTCTACCAACTGAGCCAGCCAGGTACCTGTATAGCTTACCTTATTATGAGGCAAACACCCTTGTAACCACCACCCAGATCAAGAAATAGATCTTTGTCAGGCACCCGAGAAGCATTTCTATATACCCCATTCAAACCAGTGTCCTTCCTCCTTCCAAAAGTAACCACTACCTTCACTTTTAGGAGTATCTGGCTTGCATTTCTTCATGGTTACATCACTAAATTTCCCTTCCATCTCTTTCTTTTCCTTAGAATTTATCCGCTGAAATACCTAGGTCATTTAACCTGAATTTTGCTGATTTCAGACTCACAGAACAGTTCAAATTGTTCCTCTGATCTTTGTGTTTCTGCAAATTGACGGCTGAATCCAGAGGCTTCATCCGATTCAGTTTTGATCCTTTTGCCAAAGCTGTAGGAAGTTATGTGAGATTTTTAAGAGGAGATATAATAATATTTGATTTCATTCTTTAATTGTGGATTACAAAATGGTGATATTATAATTGCTCCCTTTAACTCTCATTTAGTCTTAGTTTTGCATATAGCTGTATATTTAGTTCTTACTACCAGCTTTATAGTACTATCTCATTGGTCATTTCAGATGTCTGAAACTTACTCTCCAAAGATTATTTAGGAAGAACCTCTGGGAATGATATTTTTTTATGTTCTCCCTTATTGGTAATTTGGGAGTTTGTCTGTGGAATTCAGGAAGATCCAAAATTGTGCTACCACCAGCACCAGCGTTTTCCCAGAATCGGTTTCTTTCTTTTTCTTTTTTTTTCCTTTTTTTAAAAGAGCATTGAACACTTTATTCTCCATAAAAGGCCAAGTGGAAATTGTCTTAAATTAAGGTTTAAGGTGTTTCAGGCTAAATGTCTTGGAATCTGTGAAAAGATAATAGAATAAATGTTCTCTTACCCTGGTACAGTTAGAGGCAGAAAGGAGCAGGAACAAAGAAATTATACTAAGCAAAAAGGTGGGTTGGTTATTGCAAAGCCGTTTTCCTTCAGGGGATAGTAGGGGTCTATCAGATAGGTTACTTAATTAGTGCTGATCTGGTTATTCCTGACTGACTGGTTTAAGATTCCATTTCTGGGAGAGACTAAGCTATAATTATGGCTCAGTTTAGTGATGTGCGGCTTAGCATAAGTGACTCCATTTTGGGCCTATTGTCTTGCTTTTAACAATGCAACGTTGTAGTCAAGGAAGTGAGAAAGTGAAAATAAATTTAGCTTCTCAGAAAGAAAATATATTTGCTTTTTCATTTTGCACCAAGAAGAACCAATTTAATACTGGCACAATGGAAATCCAAGTATGAATGTAATACCTCTGCAAAAATTCAGCTTTTTGCTCTGCAAAGAAAATTTTCTCTGATTATAATTATTTCTTTCTGTGCTACTAAGACATTTTTTCTGTTATAATTCAGTCTGAAAATTAGAGTTTTATTTATTTATATTAGTTTCTTTATGATAATTCAAGGCTTAATGATCCCATATTATACACTTTATTTGACATGTTGTACAGAAATTAGACCAAACCTAGAATATTGTGCTTTATTGTGGATACCACTATTTAAAAGGTGCATTAATGAACTGGCATTTTTCCAACTACAAAGGCTAAGGGTCTGATAAATGAGGATAGTTGATACACAAATTTTTTAGCCTAAAAAGTCACTTTAATGATAGGATTTAAAACTTAACTAAAAATACTTGATTCATAAGAAGAGGGATGTCTTACTCTGAGTCAAGAAAAGAAAAGTATCTACTGAAGGGTAAATACATGAGGGAAACAAATTTTTAGATCAATATCAGGAAAAACAGCAAAAACAATTTACCATATGAAATGGACTTTCTTAAAAAGTGAGTTTCTTAACACTGGAAGTGATTTATTGAAAGGTTTTATGGAATACTTGGAATGGAAGGAAAGGCAGTTAAAACCCTGCTCTGAAAGGGAGATTTAATATGGTATATATGGTTTGAGACACACATTTTGAATCCAAAGTGCAACATGTTAAATGAGACCACAGATAAGTTCTTCTGTTGAAATTCTGTTTGGCTTTCACTTTTCCTAACATTTAAAATCAAGACATCATAATCTTCCCAATCTAACATTCCACTTCAAAACTTTAATCCATGGTATACATAAGGCTGAATTTCAATGCAGTGTCATTTTATTAAACCTTAGGACACTCATGTCTTTACGTATAACCTAGATTTCTTCCTTTTTTAAGATATTATGAAATATGATTAAAATTTTTATACTATTCAAGTTTCTTAATCAACTATTTTTCCAAAATAATGTATAAAAAACAATGAAATAAGTTCAACAATTGGAAGTTATTTAGAATGCCCACAATGAGATACAACATCAGCGAGATTTTTATGGTGATAAAAACAGTCTGTATCTTGTTTGCAGCGGTAGTTACATGAATCTACTCATGCCTATTTCCTGGTTCCATAAGATGTAACTATGGGAAACTGATTAAAGGGTACATGGGACTGCTTTGTACTATCCTTGGAACTTTTTGTGAATTTATGTTTATTTTTAAATATAAAGTTTAAAAAGAAATAGTATAAAATACATTCCTAAGTACTTATCCAGCTATATTTCCCTCTAAGTTCTGTTTAATCAGCAGTCCTGCAGGGCTTTAGGATACCTTTACACTCATAAAATTATTAAAGACTTCAAAGAACTTTTGTTTAACCTGATAGATACTTACTGGACTAGAAGTGAAATCTGAGAACATTTAAAAAGTATTTATTAATTTTTAATTTAAATATAATAAATCCATTATATATTAAATTAATATTTTATAACTATATTTTACAAAAATATACAATATAGCATAGTTTTTCACTTTTACAAATCTATTTAATACCTGGGTTTCTGAAGACAGCTGGATATTATGATGCAGTTCTACATTCAACCCACTGCACTGTGTTATGGTGGTTGAAGGATATGAAGAAAATTGGCTCACACAGATATGTAGCTGGGAAAGAGAATGTTAATAGACTTTTCAGAGTGTATATATTCTTCTGGATTACTAGACCAAAACTACAAAAGTGGAAGTCTCCTAAAGCTTAGTCAAAATGTCTACTCAGAAGCCATATCAGTTAATTCTCATACTCTGTTTCCTCAAACTCTACTGTTTAATCTATAGTTTAGTGGCTTTGCCATGCATGTATTTGTAATAACATGTGTTGGTCATATGTTTAGTAACTTTTAATGTTATGTTCTTGTTCCTTGCAACTTTATCTGTACTAAATAATTAAAGCTTTTATTCAGGGTGTGTTTCTTCAATGAAGGTTAGCATTTGTTTCCCTGTGTTACCACTTGAAAACTAAAATTTCAATTTGAAATTGAAAAAATTCTCAATTTTTTTATGGATGAGTCATGTTGGTTTAAGAAATGTGGTCCCAAATCTGCCTGATTGGTGTATTAGTTTCCTTCAGCTGTAATAATAAATTTCCATAAACTAGGTAGCTTAAATGAACAGAAATTTATTGTTTTATAGTTATGGAGGCTAGATGTTTCATATAAAGGCGTCACCAGGACCATGCTGTCTGTGAAGACTTTGGGGGAGGATTCTTCCTTGGATTTCTTTTGAAAAAAAAAATAATAAAATTGATAAACCTCTAGCCAAACTTATCAAAAAGAAAAGGAAAGGACCCAAATAAATAAAACCACAAATAAGAGAGAAGAAATTACAATCAATACCACAGAAATACAAAAAATTATAAGATAATATTATAAAAAACTATATGCCAACAAATCAGAAAACCTGGAAGAAATGGATATACTCCTAGAAACATATAAACTACCAAAATTTAAACAGAAGAAATAAAAAAAAAATTGAACAGACCAATAACCAGCGAAGAAGTCAAATCAGTAATCAAAAATCTCCCAACAAACAAAAGTCCAGGGACAGATGGCTGCACAGGCAAATTCCACCAAACATTTTAAAAAGAGTTAATACCTGTTTTTCTCCAACTATTTCAAAACATAGAAATGGAAGGAAAACTGTCAAATACGTTCTGTTAGGCAGCATTACCCTGATTTCAAAACCAGATAAAGACTCCACTAAAAAAGAGAACTACAGGCCAATATCCCTAATGAACACGGATTCAGAAGTTCTCAAAAAATACTAGCAAACTGAATCCAACAAAACATTAAAGGAATCATTCACCATGCTCAAGTGGGTTTTATTCTTGGGTTGCAAATGTAGTTCAATATTTGCAAATACATCAATGTGATACACAGCATTAATAAAAGAAAAGATAACTATATGAAAATTTCAACAGATGCGGGAAAAGCATTTGACAAAGTACAACATCTTTTCATGACAAAAACCCTCAACAAAGTAGATTTAGAGGGAACATACTTCAACATAATGAAGACCACATATGAAAAACCTGTAGTTAATAACATCCTTAATGGGCAAAAACAAAGCTTTTCCTCTACAGTCAGGAACAGGACAAGGATGTCCACTCTCACCACTGTTATTTGATGTACTACTAGAAGTCCTAGCCACAGCAAGCAGACAACAAAGAAGAATTAAAAGACATTCAAGTCAGCAAGGAAGAAGTCAAACATTTGCTATTTGCAGATGGCATGATTCTATATAGAATACTTAAAAGACTCCACCAAAAAATTGATAGAACTGATAAATGAATTCAATAAAGTTGCAGGATAAAAAATCAAATGTTACAGAAAATGTTGCATTTATATATACAGTAATGAAGGAGCAGAAAGAGAAATTGTGGAATTGATCCCATTTATAATTCTACCAACAACCATAAGATACCTAGGAATAAACCTAACCTATGAGTTGAAAGACCTGTACTGTGAAAACTATAAAACACTGATGAGAAAACTTGAAGAGGACACAAAGAAATGGAAAGGCATTTCATGTTCATGGATCAAAAGAACAAATATTGTTAAAATGTCTATAGTACCCAAAACAACCTACACATTTAATGCAATCCTCATCAAAATACACCCAGCATTTATCAGAGAGCTAGAACAAGCAATACTAAAATTTGTATGGAACCACAAAAGATCCTGAATAGTCAAAGCAATCTGAAAAAGAAAAACAAAGTTGGAGGCATCACAATTCCAGACTTCAAGATATATTGCAAGGCTGTAGTGATCAAGACAATATAGTAGTGGCACAAAAATACAAAGATCAATAGAACAGAATAGAAAACCCAGAAATGAACCCACAACTATATGGTCAACTAGTCTTTGACAAATCAGGAAAGAATATCCAATGGGAAAAATACAGTCTCTTCAACAAATGGTGCTGGGCAAACTGTACAGGAACATACAAAAGAATGAAATGGGACCACTTTCTTACACCATACACAAAAATAAATTCAAAATGGATTAATGACCTAATTGTGAGACATGAAACCATTAAAATCTTAGAGGAGAACACATAAAATAACCTCTTTAACATCAGCCATAGTAAATTCTTACTATATCTTCTCAGGCAAGGGAGACAAAAGCAAAAATTAACTATTGGAACTTCATCAAGATAAAAAGTTTCTGCACAGTAAAGGAAGCAATCAACAAAACTAAAAGGCAACCTATGACATGGAGAAGATATTTGCAAATGATATATCTGATAAAGGATTATTATCCAAAATATATAAAGAACTTACAAAATTCAACATCTAAAAAACAAATAATCCAATTAAAACCTGGGGAGAAGACATGAGTAGACATTTTTCCAAAGAAGACATCCAGATGGCCAGCAGACACATGAAAAGATCCTCAACATCACTCAGCATCAGGGAAATACAAGTCAAAACTACAATGAGACTTCACATGACACCTGTCGGAATAGCTGAAATCAATAATGCAAAAAAACCAAACAAATAATAAAACAGGAGTTGGTGAGGATGTGGAAAAAATGGAACCCTCCTGCACTCTTGGTGGGAATGCAAACTGGTACAGCTACTCTGGAAAACAGTATGGAGGTTCCTCAAAAAGTTAAAAATAGATCTACCTTACTATCCAGTAATAGTACTCTTGGGTATTTACCCAAAGAATACAAAGTACTAATCCAAAAGAATAATGCACCCTGATGTTTATAGTAGCATTTTCTACAATAGCCAAACTATGGAGGGCACCCCCATGTCCACTGACTGATGAATGCATAAAGAAGTGATATATACATTGAGATTTACTGCAAGATGTGTTATGAATAGTAATTGGTTGTTGGCATTCTTAAAAACACCCATGTTTAAACTTTCCTTGGTCAGAAATGTGAGAAAACTTGTATTTGAGTGGCTTCAATAGATTATGTTTAAATATATTTCTATCTATCAACATCTATCTATATCTGTATCTATCTATCATCTATCTATCATCTATCTATCTATCTATCTATCATCTATCATCTATCTATCATCTATCTATCTATCTATCTATCTATCTATCTATCTATCTATCATCTATCTATCTATCATCTATCTATCTATCAACTATTTAATCTGTCATCCATCTATCCTTATAGATTGAATGGTCTATAACTGCCCTTCTCTGCTAAGAACCAAAAAGGGAGTAATGCATCTGAGCCCTGGTCTTCCACAATGTGAGCTATTAGAGAAAAAGGAACTCTATTCACATGGAGGGTAAGCTAGGTTTAAACTGCAAAACCTGAGATGCCAGGATATTAAAGTGCAGTCCTTTTCAACAGTTTGTAAGTTAATAAGAGCCCGATACTAGATAGTCTGAACGTGCAAAGAGAGACATACACCTCTTTGTATTTAACACTTAATTTCTAGTAACAACTAAATATATCATTGTACTCAATTAAATTAAAAGGAATACATAATGTTTCATAGTGCCAAATTTGTCCCCCAAGTACCACTTGTGATTATTGGAGAACTAATTTCAACTCATTATCTTCAAACAGCAACATTTAAATCTATTTCTGTGTCAGATGTGAAAATCTTGCACAATGAAAAGATACACTATAAAAATACTATTAGTATTTCTTTCAACTCTGCAGAGTGGAATGATTCCAGGGGCATGGAATAAAGAACTTACACTATCACAAACACATCCTAGCTCTTCCAGCCTGGACTTTAGATGTAGAGCAGGAACAGGAACAGAGAGTCACTACCATTCTGCCAAAACTCATTTTCAATTATAATTTTAATATTTCTCATATAAGTGGTTTGGAGGACTGTCATATCATTACTGAAAAAGGTTCAGAAAATATGTATGGCCCTCAAGATCCCTGTGATTAGTAGTATTTAATCAGGGGGTCTATTCTATTCCTTTAAAATATCACTGCATGAATTTCTCCCAAAAAAACTACCCTCAGGTTTGTATTGGTCCAGAATGACAATCATCAATGCTGAATAAAAATCATTCACTAATTATATAACGCAAAAATTGAGCCAGAATCTGCTGGATGAGGAAGCTACTCTAAGGGTACTAATGGGACACTTCGGGCCACAAAGGAAGCATTTAGAACAATGTAGAATCAGGCAAATAAAAAGGTGATGTGTGAAAACATATGTCAATATCTAGCATCTGGCTTCCAATCTTGTTAAACCCCTTTACATATGTATGAAGAAATCAGTAGAAACCAGTGTTTCCTGACTTTGTGAGCTAAAAAGTAGATGCACAGGGACAATAGAAGATTGTCTCCCCGTAACTCAGTGACAAATGCGGGAGTGGAATTCATGCCATTTATTTCTCAATCTGAACCTCTGTGGCTAAGCTATGTAGATTTAGAATAATTTAGGGATCTGAAAGCACCTGGTTTACTTGAGTGACAATATTCACATTAAAAATATTTTGGCTGTGATTTATAGTCTCTACATAGACCATGAAGTGAAAAAAGGTACAAGATGTGAAAATGATATACCCTGAATACTGCTGATCACAATGACACTGGCTTACAATGTTTTTTCTTTGTTTTTTTTTTTTTTAAAGATTTATTTATTTATTAGACAGAGAGAGACAGCCAGCGAGAGAGGGAACACAAGCAGGGGGAGTGGGAGAGGAAGAAGCAGGCTCCCAGCGGAGGAGCCTGATGTGGGGCTCGATCCCACAATGCGGGGATCACGCCCTGAGCCGAAGGCAGACGCCCAACCGCTGTGCCACCCAGGCGCCCCTGTTTTTGTTTGTTTGTTTGTTTCCTCCTGGTGTGCATACCTCAGTGAACCCTAAAAGAACTCCGCCTAGTGTCCTATACAGCAGGCTACTTGAAGAGCAATATGAGCCATAGGGATCAAAGCACACCCGTACTGCATTTGCACCATTGAATTTAACCCAATGCATTGACTATTATGGAGGACTTTATATGTTCACAACATAATACTGGATATGAAGGTAGATACAATAATAATTGAAACATGGCTCTTGCTTCTATAGGAATACTGACTTCAGGGTAAGTTAAAGGTTTGGGACCTTCTTAAAATAGTGTTTTCCTGATATTTATCTAACTCTGCCTCTTGCCTTCAAGCAGAAATATTTGCTGAACAATTTCAGTCATCTGTCTACCACCATCCATTCATTCATTCTAAATCATTTACATACAAACATCATGTGCCAGGGTCTAGGCAGTGTGCTGGGGATAAAGAGATGAATAAATCACAGGTGCTGTCCCAACAGTGCTCAGAGTCTATTAGAGGGAGGCAGATAACATAAAAAGTAATCTTAATGTATTGATTTTTAGACACTTTATATATGTAAATATTTACATGGACATTGATTAGAGAACATGCTATCCATGGTATCTCGACTCTTTCATAAATAAATTAACTAGATTATTCAATATGTGTGTTATTTTCTCCCTATATAGTTGAATTCTGAAGAAAAAAGGACAGTTTAAAAAACTTTTTGATACTTTCATTTAGAATAAGTCCAGATAAAATTCGTATGATTGGGTCTCCATGGATCACATCTAATTTTGCTTCTAAACAGCCTTATCTTTAATAATCTTTTAAATTTATTTTTACTAAGACAATAAAGGGGGGAAATTACTTGTTCAAAAATAGAGTTGATACACAGTGATACAATGTTTATTCACTAAAACCTACTTCCAAATGTTTATAATACACATAGAAAAGCTTTGCCATAGATATGCCATTTTCCCAATCGATTAAATTTTAAAAGGAGCAAATAATAGTTGAATAGGCTTAGCACATTATAGTTTTCCTGAAAAATAATTCTTTACACTTTTGAAATATTTTAAAAATACATAACAGTAGAATAATTTATTGAATAATATGACATAAGTGAGGTAAAGTCATCCAAAATGTATTTTTTCATACACTATTCTTTCAGACCCATTCAATAATATATCTATACTTGGAAAATTTCTTCAGAAGATCCCCTAACTTATGTGGTAAATTTCAGGTTTTAACATAGTCTTGCTCATATTTATTAAGAAGTCCAGTCCAATACGAATTAAAAAAAAAATCTCACAATGAATTTAAGCTGTATGCCTACACAGACAGGTCTTGTCCTGAATCAGATTCAAAAATTTAAGTGAAAAGATGGAATGACCTGTACTATTCTTCCTGTTTCACCTCTTACACAACTCCTGTTTCACCTCTTTCACAACTTGATCTCCTACTTCTATTTTCCCCAGGTCCTGGTTGGAAAAGAGGGGGTGAAAAAGGTTGAAAAAGTTATTACCTGACTAAACGGAATCTATATTCTTCATTATTATGTTGGGACCTGGAATTGGTGCCCTCTGTGGGACAGATGCCCAGACTCTGGCTCTTCATTTATGCAGCAATTTGGTGGCTTCATTGGGGGAAGCTTGTGGGAACTTCCCATTACACTATTGTTTGAAAAGGCAACCCATTTTCTGCTTACTGCTTGTTAACTCCCCTTAAACCCTGGTTAGGGCAATAAATTCAGCACAGATCTGTCTGTTGGGTTTATTATACTGTGGCAGATTGATGACTTTGGATGGGATGCTAGCTAGATGCTGTATGCCCAGCTATATTCTTTAGTGCACATTCTGGCTCATGGGAAGCATGGTCCGTCCGCTCAATATTCACCCCTAACCCCTGCCCCTGTCAACAAATAATTTACTTTCTTTCTCTATGAATTTGCTTATTCTGGACAACTCATATAAATGAAATTGTACAATATGTGCCTTTTTGTTTTTGATTTCTTTCACTGAGCATATTTATAAGGTTCATGTTGTAGCATGTACCAGAACTTTACTTTTTATTGCCAAATAGTATTTCATTGTATGAATACATCACATTTGGGATATCCATTCATCTGTAGATAGATATTTGGATTGTTTCTGCTTTTTGGATATGATGATTAATGCTGCTATGAACTTTGGTGTACCAGTTTTTGTACGGACATTTGGTTCAAGTACATAGGAACAGAATCACTGGGCCATTTAGTGAATCAGTTTAACTTCTTGAAGAACCATTAAACTGTTTTCCACTAATTTTTATTATTTTACATTTTCATTAGCAATGTGTGAGAGATCCAATTCCTCTATGATTTTGCTAATACTTATTACTGTCTTTTAAAAAAAATGGCCATCCTAGTGGATATGAAGTGATATCACATTCTGGTTTTGATATGTTTCCTTTTGACTAATGATGTTGAGCATCTTTTCATATGCTGGTTGGCCACTTGTATATCCTCTTTGGAGAAATGTTTATTCAAATAATTTGGCTATTTTTTAAAAATTTGGTTGCCTTTTTATTTTTGAGGTTTAAGAGACAGTTATACATTTTGTTATATATATATTTGTTGTATATATATTTGTTATATATATATATTTGTTGTATATATATTTGTTATATATATATTTGTTGTATATATATTTGTTATATATATATTTGTTATATATATGTGTGTATATATATATATATATATATATATATATATATATAAAATAACAGATACATGATTTGCAAATATTTTCTCCCATTCTGTGGGTTGTCTTTTCACTTTCTTGATGAGGTTTTTTAAAACACAATAGCTTTAAATTTTAATGAAGTCTAATTTATATTTTTTTCACTTATACTTATGGCATTATATCTAAGAAATGGTTGCCTAATTTGAGGTCATGAAGGTTTACTTCTATGTTTTCTTCTGAGAATTATAGTTTTAGTTCTTACATTTAGATCTATCATCCATTTTGAGCTAATTTTTTAATATGATGTGAAGTATGGATCCAACTCCAATTTTTAATATGTGAGTATCCTGTGGTCATGGAAGTGTTTGCTGAAAAGACCTTTATTTCTCCATTGAAGTATCTTGGCATCCTCATAAAAATTGACTGTAGGGACACCTGGGTGGCTCAGTTGGTTGAGCATCTGCCTTTGGCTCAGGTCATGATCCCAGAGTCCTGGGATCCAGTCCCCTATCGGGCTCCTTGCTCAGCGAGGAGCCTGCTTCTCCCTCTGCCTGCTGCTCCCCCGCTTGTGCTCTCTCTCTGACAAATAAATAAATAAATAAAATATTTTTAAAAATCAATTGACTAAATATAAAGGTATATTTCTGGACTCCCAATTCAATTTCACTGAACTCTATGCCTATTTGTATCCAGTACCACACAGTCTTGATTCCTGTAACAATGTAAATTGTGACGTGAGACTGTAATTTCACCAACTATGTGTATTTTTTAAAAATTTTCTTTGTTGTTGTTATTCTGGTTCCATTTAATTTCTGTATGAATTATGGATCTGCTGGTCAATTTCTACATAAAAGCAGCTGGGATTTTCACAGATTATCTTGAATCTGTACATCAGTTTGCGAATATTGTCATCCTAACAATTTAAGTGTTTATGATGCATTAACATGGGATGTTCTTACATTTATTGAGGTCTATTAAAAATTCTTTCAAAGATGTTTTTGAGTTCTATTTTTAATGATTTTTTTAAGTTTTTATTTTATTTATTTTTTCTTTTTTAATAATATTTTTTATTATATTATATTAGTCACCATACAGTACATCCCTGGTTTGTGATGTAAAGTTCGATGACTCATTAGTTGCGTATAACACCCAGTGCACCATGCAATACATGCCCTCCTTGCTACCCATCACCAGCCTATCCCATTCCCCCACCCTCTCCCCTCTGAAGCCCTCAGTTTTTATTTTAATTCCAGTAAGCTAACATACAACTATAATAGTTTCAGGTGTACAATATAGTGATTCAAAAATTCCATACATCACCTAGTGCTGATCACAAGTGTGCTCCTTAATCCCCATCACATATTTCACCCATCCCCCCACCCACCACCCCTCTGGTAACCATCAGTTTGTTCTCTATAGAGAACCTCTTTCTTGATTTGTCTCTCTCTCTTTTTTCCATCACTTATTTTTTAAATTACACATATGAGGGAAATCATATGGTATTTGTTTCTGATTGATTTGTTTCTCTTAGCAGGATTCCCTCTAGCATTATCCATGGCCTTACAAACGGCAATATTTCATTCTTTTTTATGGTTGAATAATAATATTCCATTGCATATATACACCACTTCGGTATCCATTCCTCAGTCAGTGGACACTTGGGCTGCTTACATAATTTGGTTATTGTAAATAATGCTGCTATACACATTGGAGTGCATGTATCCCTTTGAATTAGTGTTTTTGTATTCTTTGGGTAAATATCCAGTAATGCAATTGCTGGATTCTAGGGTAGTTCTATTTTTCACTTTTTGAAGAACTCCCATATTGTTTTCCACAGTGTCTGCACCAGTTTGCACTCTGACCAACAGTGCAGTAGAGTTCCTTTTTCTCCACATCATTGTCAACACTTGTTGCTTCTTGTGTTATTGGTTTAGGCATTCTGACAGTAGTGAGGTGGTATCTCACTGTAGTTTTGATTTGCAATTCCTTAATGGTAAGTGATGATGAACATCTTTTCATGTGTCTGTTGGACACCTGGATGTCTCCTTTGAGGAAATGTCTATTCATGTCTTCTGTCCATTTTTAATTGGATTATTTATTTTTGGAGTATTGAGTTTTATAAGTTCTTTATATACTTTTTATCTTAATCCTTCATTAGGTATGTCATTTGCAAACATCTTTTCCCATTCCATAGGCTGCCTTTTAGTTTTGTTGACTGTTCCCTTCACTGTGCAGCAGCTTTTTATTTTGATGTAGTCCCAATAGTTTATTGTTTTTGTTTTCCTTGCCATAGGAGACATATCTAGAAAAAAGTTGCTATGGCTGATGTCAAAGAAATATGTGCTTGTGTTCTTTTTTGGATTTTTATGGCTCCAGGTCTCACATCTAGGTCTTTAATTCATTTTGAATTTATTTTTATTTACGGTGTAGGAAAGTGCTCCAGTTTCATTCCTTTGCATGTTGCTGTGAGTTTTCCCTACACCATTTGTTGAAGAGACTGTTTTTTTGACAATTCATATTGTTTCCTGCTTTGTTGAAGATTAATTCACCCTATAGTTGTGGGTTCATTTCTGGGTTTTATATTCTGTTTTATTGATCTATGTGTCTATTTTTGTAACAGTACCATACTGTTTAGAGCATTAGAGCTTTGTAATTTAACTTGAAGTCCAGAACTGTGATGCCTCTGGCTTTGCTATCCTTTTTCAAGACTGCTTTGTCTCTTCTGAGTCTTTTATGGTTCCTTAAAAATTTTATGATTATTTGATCTAGTTCTGTGAAAAACGCTGTTGGTATTTCGATAAGGATTGCATTCAATGTGTAGATTGCTTTGGGAAGTATGGACATTTTAGCAATATTTGTTCTTCCAATCCATGAGCATGGAATATTTTTCCATTTTTTGTTCTCTTCAATTTTTTAAATCAGTGTTTTATAGTTTCCAGGGTACAGGACTTTCATCTCTTCATGTTTATTCTTAGATATCTTATTATTTTTGCTGTAATTGTAAAGGAGACTGTTTTCTTAATTTCTCTTTCTACTGCTTCATTGTGGGTGTATACAAATGTAACAGATTTCTTTACATTGATATTTGTATCTGGCAACCTTACTAAATTCATTTATCAGTTCTAGTAGTTTTTTGGTAAAGTCTTTTATATTTTCTATATATAGTATCATATCATCTGCCAGTAGTGAAAGATTTACTTCTTTACCAATTTGATGACTTATATTTCTTTCTGTTTGTTTGTTTGTTTGTCTGATTGCTATGGTTAGGAAATCCAGTACTATGTTGAATAGAAGTGGGGAGAGTGGATATCCCTGTCTTGTTCCTGACCTTAGGGGAAAAGCTCTCAGTTTTTCCCCATTAAGGATAATGTTAGTTGTGGGCTTTTCCTGTATGGCCTTTATTATGTTGAGGTTTGCTCCCTCTAAACCTACCTTTTTGAGGGTGTTTATCATGTATGGATGTACTTTGTCAAATGCTTTTTCTGCATCTATTGAAATGATCATGTGGTTCTTATCCTTTCTCCTATTTATCACATTGATTGATTTGCAAATATTAAACCACCTTTGTAACTCAGGAATAAGTCCCACTTGATTGTGGTGAATGATTTTTTAATCTATTGTTGGATTCAGTTTGCTAGTATTTTATTGAGAATTATTGCATCTGTGTTTGTCAGGAGTATTGCCTGTAGTTTTATCTGCTCTTTGTATCAGGGTAATGATCGCCTCATGAAATGAATTTGAAGTTTTCCTTCCTTTTCTATTTTTTGGAATTATTTGAGACTAGGTACTAACTCTTCTTTAAATATTTGGTAAAATTCACCTATGAAGCTATCTGTCTCTGGAGTTTTGTTTGTTGTGAGATTTTTGATTACTGACTCAATTTCTTTGCTGGTTAATGGTCTGTTCAAGTTTTCTATTTATTTCTCTTTCAGTTTTGGTATGTTCTAGGAATTTATCCATTACTCCTAGGTTGTCCAATTTGTTGGCACAATATTTTATAATATTTTCTTATAATTGTGTGTATCTCTGTGGTGTTAGTTGCTATTTCTTCTCTCTCATTTGTGATTTTATTTATCTAGATCTTTTTTTCTTTTTGATATGTCTGGCTAGAGGTCTATCAATTTTATTAAATTTTTCAAAGAAATAGCTCCTGGTTTCATTGATCTGTTATATTGTTTTTGTTGTTTGTATGTCATTTATTTCTGCTCTAATATTTATTATTTCCTTCCTTCTGGTTTTAGGCTTTGTTTGTTCTTTTCCCAGCTCCTTTAGGTGTAAGGTTAGGTTGTTTATTTGAGATTTTTCTTGTTTCTTGAGATAGGCCTGTATCTTTTGCTGCATCCCAAAGGATTTGGACCATTGTGTGTTTTCCTTTTCATTTGTTTCCATGTATTTTTTTTTATTATTTCTTTTATTTCCTATTTGACTACTCATTATTTAGTAGCATGTTATTTAACCTCCATGTACTTGTGGTCTTTCCACATTTTTTTTCCTGTTGTGATTGACTTCATGTTTCATAGCCTTATGGTCAGAAATGGTGTCTCGAATTTTTGTGAATTTGTTGAGGCCTGACTTGTGACCTAGTATGTGATCTATTCTGGGGAAATTTCCATGCACATTTGAAAAGAATGTGCATTTTGCTGGTTTAGGGTGGCATGCTCTGAATATACCTGTTAAATCCATTTGGTCCAGTGTGTCATTCAAATCCATTGTTTCCTTGTTGATTTTCTGTTTAGATTATCTGTCTATTGATGTAAGTGTGATGTTAAAGTCACCTACTATTATTGTCTTACTATCAATTAGTTCCGCTATATTTGCTTTTAATTGTTTCATCTATTTGGGTCTCCCATACTGAAAGCATAAATATTTACAATTGTATCTTCTTGTTGGATGGTTCCCTTTATTATGATATAGTGCCCTTCTTTGTCTCTTGTTATAGTCTTTGTTTCAAAGTCTAGTTTGTCTGATATAAGTATGGCTGATCCAGCTTTCTTTTGACATCCTTTTGCATGATAAATGTTTCTCCATCCCTTGACTTTCATACTACAGGTGTCTTTAGTTCTAAACTGAGTATCTTGTAGGCAGCATATAGATGGGTCTTGTTTCTTTTGCTTGTTTGGTTGGTTTTTTTGTTTTTTGTTTTTGTTTTTGTATTCATTTTGACAATATCTTTTGATAGGATCATTTAGTCCAATTACATTCAAATTAGTTGATAGATATGTATTTTTGCCATTTTATTACTTGCTTTGTTTCTGGGCATTTTCTCTGATCCTTTCTTGCCTTTTCTCTTTCATGTTTTCTTGGTTTTCTTTACTGATACATATGGATTTTTTTCCTCTTTAATATATATATATATATATATATATATATATATATATATACACATACATATATATATAGTTGTCTTGTGGTTACTATCAGGTTTGTATATAATATCTTCTGTGTAGAATAGTATACATTAAGTTTATGGTCATTTAAGTTTGAACCCATTCTTTTCCCCTGTCCTTCCCGTGTTTTATGTAGGTATATGTTGTCATAAACTTACATCCTTTATTTTGTTAGTACCTTGACTGATTTTTTAAATAAACATTCATTGTTAATGCTTTTGTGTTTCCTACTTCTTACTGTCATATTTGGCCTTTCTTTTTCATTCACAGAGTCCCCTTTATTAGTTATTGATGGGCTGATTTAGTGTTCGTGAACACCTTTTTTTTTAGATTTTATTTATTTGACACAGAGAAAGAGAGTGAGAGAGAGAGAGCACAAACAGAGGGAGTGGCAGGCAGAGGGAGAGGGAGAAGCAGGCTCCCCACTGAGCAGGGAGCCTGACATGGGGCTTGATCCCAGGACCTTGGGATCATGACCTGAGTGGAAGGCAGATGCTTAACTGACTGAGCCACCCAGGTGCCCTTCATGAATATCTTTAATATTTGTTTGTCTGTTAACCTCTTTATTTCTCCTCCTATTTTGAGTGTTAACCTTGCTGTATAAAGTATTATTCACCGCAGGTTTTTCCCATTCAGCACTTTGATTATATCTTGCCACTCCCTTCTGGCATGGAGAGTTTTTGCTGAAAAATTTTGTGATCACCTTACGTGTTTTCTCTTGTAAATAACTCTCTTCTTTTGTCTTACAGTTTTTAAGATTTTTTTCTTTATTACTATATTTTGCCAGTTTAATTACAATATGTCTTGGTGTTGGCCTGTTTTTGTTGATCTTAATGGGAGTTCTCTGTGCCTTCTAAACCTGCATATGTTTCCTTCTCCAGATTAGGGAAGTTTCCAGCTATTATTTCTTCAAATTAATGTTTTGCCCCCTTTTATCTCTATTCTTCTTCTGGGAGTCTTATAATATTAACATTATTATATTTGATGGAGTCACTGAGTTCTTTACATCTAATATTGTTTTGCATAATTTTTTTTCTCTTTTGTTCAGCTTGATTACTTCCATTACTCTTTTAGGTCATTAATGCCTTCCTCTGCTTCTTTCAGTTTGCTATACATTGCATCAAGTATGTTTGTAATCTTGTTTATTGCATTCTTTATTTCTGATTGATTCTTTTTAAACTCTTTCATCTTTATGGGAAGGGTCTCCCCATTCTTTTCTTAAGTCTGGTGAGTATCCTTATGATCATTGCTTTAAATTCTCCTCAGGCATGTTATTTATCTCTGTTTTGGTCATCTCTGGCCATGACCTTATCTTTTTCTTTCATTTGGGATAAATTCCTCCATTTGGTATTTTTTTCTATGCCTGTGTTTTATTCTCTGCATTATAAAAGGCAATTATGTCTCCTGATCCTGAAAGTAATGGCCTTATGAAGAAGAGGTCATGTAGTTCCCAGGGCCTAGCACTTCAGGGGATGTCTCTTTTGTGTGCTATGTGTGCTCTGGTGTTGTGTTCTGATTGGTCTGTACTTCAGGCCAGTCATCTTCAGAGGTGCTCCTTGCCTGTTGTGGGCAGTGTTTGGTCCCTGGCCTGAACGTGGTGAGTTTTAACTAGGTGTGCTCTGGTCAGCTTGTGAAATGAGACCTGTCACCACCTCCTCTGGAACCAAGGCTACAAAACTCTATGGTCAGGGGTTATGCCGTTAGCAAAGGTTTCTGATGGTCCTCTGGGGAATGGTGTCTTATCACGCTGGAACTGAGTATATGTGACTGAGTGCATGGGGGGGCACTTAATGTAAACAAGTTAGGCAGCCCATGTCTACACTGTGCTGGTTCCCACAGGTGGCTCTGTGCTTATGCTGGGGGCAGGGGAGGGAAATGGTGCCAGCCATCTTCCTTGTTCCTAGAGAGGTCTTTCTGTGAATGCTGCCTCTCAGTCACATGCTCCAAAAAGAGCTAAAAATCTTCCCACTGTGTGCCCCAGGCACTATTCAGATTACTGTTTCCATGCTATACATACACAGGTTGTTTGCCTGCCTTCTCTCCAGGAGCAGGGCAGTGCCCTATGGGCTCAATCCCAGCCAATCCCACTGACCTTTATAACTCCAGGGTTTAAGCGTCACTGGTTTCAAGAACTGAGGAAATTCAGCCCTTCTCGTTTCCCAAGCCATTGGCTTTGGGAATGTCCTCCTTGTGCACTCTTGTATGTGTTCCTGTCTCTCTCACTCTTCTCCACAACCATGGTTCCCTCCCCTTTACAGCAACCAAGATCCATTTCTTCCCTAAACCACATCTCTGCTCTTCCTACCCTCTTCAGTGTGGCCTCTTCTCTACATTTAGTTGTGGAGTTTGTTCTACCTGTCTTCAGGTTGATTTCTGGGATTTTTAGAATGATTTGATGGTTATCTAATTGTGTTCATGGCAGGAAGCAAGCTTTGGGTCCCCCTCCTCCACTGCATCCTCTCCCCTCCCTGATATCAGTCTTTTGACTTTAGGATTCCTCTGAAAGCTTGCATCAAGCATGATCCAGTAGTCTCTAATAAACACTTTGGTATTCAAGATACACTCTCCCTCAGCCACAGGAAAACAGCAACAACAAATAAAAAAGGCACTTCTTTTGGCTCCTTAGTCCACTTAGCCAAAAATGTTTGAAAATTCTGTTGACCTATTGGGGAACTTGGGTTTCTAAAAGAATTTCTGAGCCCCAAATTTCACTTAGCTCAGATTCAGTTCAGAACCCATTTTTTCTTATTGGTTATGTATTGATTTAGACTTAAAAGAAATCAGTTACAAATTCAAGGAAAGCTTCTTCTATGTACTTAAATAAAAGTTGGCCAATGAGGCACCTGAGTGGCTCAGTCAATCATTCAACTTGATCTCAGCCCAGGTCTTGATCTCAGGGTCATGAGTTCTAGCCTCATATTGCTCTCCACACTGGGTGCAGAGCCTACTTGAAAAAAAAAAGTTAACTAATGAGTCACCCTGCTGCTAATCAAAGAACTCTTGGTAGTTTACTTCATCTTCCAATATTCCTGACCTAGAAAAATGCTTTCCTCCACCCTTAATTGCCTTCTTTTATTGCAGCTTTGTCTTTTATCTACTTTTCAAACTTGTTGTTAAGATTCCTTCTCTAGATTTTGTTTCTTTATGCATTGAGTTATTTTATGTCACATTTCCACCCACTCTTGTAGTGAAATTCTTATTTATTTATTTATTATTTATTTTTAAAGATTTATTTATTTTAGAGAGAGAGAGTACAAGTGGGGGAAGGGGCAAAGGGAGAGGGAGAGAGAGATAGAAGCAGATTCCCCACTAAGTGGGTAGCCTAGTGTGGGGTTCAATCTCACAACCCTGAGAGCATGACCTGAGTCAAAATCAAGTCAAGCGCTCAACCAACTGAGCCACCCAGGCACCCTGTAGTGAAATTTTTATATGTGACATTATCTGTTACATTTTCATACAATTTAAATAAAGTTCACATTCTTTATAACCTAAATTATATACATATATATGATATACAATGCTTGAATGTATAAATATTTATGATACGCACACACACATACATACACACAGAATTGTTATATATAAGATATCTGTTAACTGTTGTATATCATTCAGAGCTTTTATATCATTGTTCTGTATCATCCTGTAGGTTAATTCATTCTTAATTAATGTTCTTTGGATCATTCGTAAAATCTCAAGTTTAAGAACTCCTCTGAGTAACATGGAAAGCCTGTATGTTTATTGCAGTCAAGATGTTCACAACCAGAGAAACAAAACCAGGTAAGTTTCAACTATCATAGACAGCAACTTTAGCAAGACTTACTTCTATACAAGTAAACTATGCATGTAATGTTCACCTGTGTGATTACTTTTGGAAGAAGTAAGTTTGTGTGAAGGTAGCTAATAAATGAAAGTCAATTGTCAAATGAAGTCTGAACAGCTAATCTTTGGATTTTACTTAAAATTTGTCATTAATTTTATAGCTTGAAGGTAAACTCTACCCTCCAATACACAGTTGCTTGCTTTTTTTTTTTTTTAGAGAAAGAGAGCAAGAGAGCATGTACGAGTGGGGGGATGGGCAAAGGTAGAGGGAGAGAATCTTATGCAGACTCTATACTGAGTGCAGAGCCCAACCTGAGCTGAAATCAAGAGTCAGATGCTTAACCAACTGAGCCACCCACGTGCCCCTACAGTTGCTTTCTTGATATTTCCATTGGAAAGGTTGAAAGCATTCTCAAACTTAAAATATTCAAATTTAAGCAACATAAATGTCCACCAATGAATGAGTGGATAGACAAAATGTGGTATATAACATACAGTGGGATATTATCCATTAGATGTAAGATGAAAAGGTTCTGTAGATCTGTTACACTAAAATGTGAGATCTACTGAACTGTATATTTTTAAAAGTTTAAAATGGTCAAATTTATGAGTTTTTTCCACAATTAAAAATTAAATATATGTATCTGAAATTAATATAAACCCAAATATATGATATTTAAATGATCACTATTGCCCTATCATTTCCCACAATCAGTCCATCATCAATTCCTACGAATTCTGCCTGTATAGTATGTCTTAAATATGTCCATTTATTTTGAGTTTCAGTGACTCAAACTTGATGCAAGTCATTATCGTTTCTTATGTACATTCCTAATGTGTTCCCTAACCCTGTTTTGCTACACTCCAATACAGTATTCTCACAGCATGCAAAATATTAAAAATAGCAGTAAGTTGAAATATGCCATGTCACTTATTAAAATTCTTCTATGGTTTTCCCATTGCTCTTAGAACAAAGTTCATAATCCTTAACATGGTCTTCAGGGCTGTACACCAGCCTCATCTCATGTCATTTGCACTTTCAGTTTTGACATTCCTGCCAGACTGGTCTCTTTTCATTTCCTCCAAAATGTGAAACTTTTTTCTACATCAAGGATTTCATGCATGGTGTTGCCTCTGCACTCGTCTCTTCTGAAAAAAAAAAAAGTCATATTCATCTTTCTCATCTTACCTTAAGTGTAAGTTCTTCCAAGTGTCCTCATTTAACCACTAAACATTGTTTTGTTCTTTTTTAAAACACAAACATGCATACAAAGTGCATATATCATAAAAGTAGAGCTCAGTGAATTTTTAGAACCTAAAAAACAAGCATATCACCAACACCTATATTAAGAAACAGAAGCATAAGCTCTTTAATAGCCATGAACCCTATTTTTAACAGTATAGATCAGTTTTTACTGTATATGAATTCATATACATGAAATAATACTATGTATACTCTTTGTGAATATTTTTTGCTTAATATTATGTTCATAAGACTCGTGCATGTTGTTATTCTGGTTGTTGTTAATTTTAATTGCCACATGGTATTTCATTATATAAGTAAACCCAAATGTATTAATCCATTTTATTTTAAATGGGAATTTCTTTCTAGATTTGCCTATTACTAATAATATTGCTATACATAACATTGTTATGTGTGTGTGTTTGTGATCAAATGTACAAATGTCTGTTGGATATTTACTGAGGAGCGAAATTGCTAAGTCATTGAATAAACCCTTGTTCATCTTTAGTAATATTGTTACATGGTTTCCTAAGTGTGTATACCTATTTACAATCTCACAAGTATTGTATGAGGGTTACAATTTCTCCATATTCTCACCAACACTTGGTATGTACTGTCTTTATTTTAGCAATTCTGGTGTGCATATATTTACAATTTGCATTTTCTTGATAATTAATGAACTTGAGCACCTTTGAATATGTGTTTTGGCTATTAAGTTGCACTTTTTCTGAATGGTCTAATAAGGTCATTTGTCTATATTTTGGGGGATTTTCTGCTTTTCATTTTCCTTTTGAAATTTCTTTATTTTTTAATAGATTTCAAAGAGTTGCTTGTATATTCTGGGTATAAGTTCTTTACTGGGTATGTGTATTACACATAACTTTTCATACTATACAACTTGCATGTTCATGTTCTGCATAGTGTCTTTTGATAAATGAAAATTCTTAACTTAAATGTAGTCAGTGACAGAAATAACAAAATGAAAAAGCAACCCGTGGGATAGGAGAAGATATTTGCATATGACACACCTGGTAAAGGGTTAGGATCTAAAATGCATAAATAACTTATACAACTCAATACCCAAAAACTAAGTAATCCAATTAAAACCTTGGTAGAAAACATGAATAGACATTTCTCCAAAGAAGACATCCAGATGGCCAGGAGACAGATGAAACAATGCTCACCATCAATCACCATCATGGAAATACAAATCAAAATTGCAACGAGACATTACCTCACACCTGTCAGAATGGCTAAAATCAACAACACAAGAACCAAGAGGCGTTGATGAGGTTGTGTAGAAAGGGAAACACTTTTTTTAAATTTTTTTTAAAGATTTTTTAATTTATTTATTCAACAGAGAGAGAGACAGCCAGCGAGAGAGGGAACACAAGCAGGGGGAGTGGGAGAGGAAGAAGCAGGCTCATAGCAGAGGAGCCTGATGTGGGGCTCGATCCCATAACGCCAGGACCACGCCCTGAGCCGAAGGCAGACGCTTAACCGCTGTGCCACCCAGGCGCCCCAGAAAGGGAAACACTTTTGCACTGTTGGTGGGGAAGCAAACTGTTATAGCCACTCGAAAAACACTTGGACATTCCTTAAAAAGTTAAACCTAGAACTATCCTATGATCCAGCAATGGATAATAACAATAATAATGCCTAAGTGTCCATCAACTGATAAATGGATAAAGATGTGGTATACAATAGACTATTACTCAGCTGTAAAAAAATACTGAAATCTTGCCATTTACAATAACATGGATGGAGATACAGAGTATTATGCTTAGAGAAATAAATCAAAGAGAGACAAATACCATATGATTTCACTTATATGTGGAGTTTAAGAAACAAAACAAATGAGCATAGGGGAAAAAAAAAGAGAAAGAGGAAGGCCAACCAAGAAATAGACTCAACCACAGAAAACAAACTGATGGTTACCAGAGGGGAGGTGGGTGTGGGGATGGGTTAAATAGGTGATACGGATTAAGGAGTGCACCTGTCATGATGAGCACAGGGTGATGTATGCCGTATGCAAGTGTTGAATTACTGCATTGTACATCTGAAACTAATATTACATTGTATGTTAACCAAATGGAATTTAATTAAAACTTGAAAAAAAAAAAAAAGACTGAGGTGCCTGGGTGGCTAAGTCGGTTAAGCGTCTGACTTTGGCTCAGGTCCTGGGACTGAGCCTGGCCTTGGGGTCCCAGCTCATGGGGAGTCTGGTTGTTCCTTTGCCCCTCCCCCTATTATATGCACTCTTTCTCTCTCTCTCTCAAATAAGTACATAAAATCTTTTTAAAAATTAAAACAAAAAGACAAAATGGGCCTAAAATAATTAAAAAGTAAAAATAAATAAATAAATAAATAAAGTCTATTATCATTTTCCCCTTTATGGTGATCATATTCTGTGCCCCATTTAAGAAATCCTTGCCTAACTCCATTTTATGTAGATTCTCTTATTTTTATAAAAAAGCTTAAATGGTTTAGATTTACATTTAGGTTTATAAACTAAATTTGGTTTTGTATATGGCACAAAGTAGTATCAAGATTCTTTTATTCAACATGGATATTCAAATAACTCAGCAAAATTTATTGAGACCATTTTTTCCCTGTATACCACAGCATTGTTATTCTTGTCATAAATGGATTGACCAATAAATGTGTGGATCCACTCCTGGATTCCACATCATGGCCTTTTAGTTTATTTGTATATACTTGCGCTGATACAGTATATACTTAATTATATAATTTTGAAAATAGATATTAATTTATAGAAGTTTATGTCTTCCCATTTTGTTTTTATTTTTTTTAATTTATGCACTTCCTATTTATCAAGATTTCCTTCACTATTCATGGTTTTTCTTTGCTGTTTGTTTTTTCACTGTCTTCTAAAATAGCCATAATTTTCCACAATAAAACATGATAGCATATCTTTTTTTAAAGATTTGATTATTTGAGAGTGAGTGAGAGAGAGCACAAATGAGGGGAGGAGCAGAGGGAGAGGGAGAAGCAGAAGCAGATTCCCCTCTGAGCAGGGATCCTGATGCAGGGTTCGATCCCAAGACTCCAGGATCATGACCCAAGCTAAAGGCAGATGCTTAACTGACTGAGCCACCCAGGCACCCCATGATAGCATACTTTTAAAATTTCACCGTTAAGTATAATGCTTAATGTTGGGTTTTACAGATCATCTTTTTCATACTAAAGGTGTTTCCTGGGACACCTGGGTGGCTCAGTGGGTTAAGTGTCTGCCTCTGGCTCAGGTCATGATTCCAGGGTCCTGGGATCGAGCCCCACATCAGGCTCCCTGCTCAATGGGGAGCCTGCTTCTCCCTCTCCCTCTGCCTCTCTCCCAGCTTGTTCTCTCTCTCTCAAATGAATAAATAAAAATCTTTAAATAAAAAATTTTAAAAAAGACATTTCCTTTCTTCCTAAGTGCATTTTTGTCTTACTGTAAATACATTATTTAAAAATATTTATTTTTTTGTACATTGATCATGATAAACATGATTTTCTACTAAAAGAATGTAATGTGTGTAAACCAAGAAATCAAAGAAGAAATAATAAATTACATGGAAACAAAAGAAAATGAAAACACAATAGTCCAAATTTTCGGGGATGCAGCAAAAGCAGTTCTAAGAGGAAAGTTATAGCAATGCAGGCTTATGTCAAGAAGTAAGCAAAATCTAAAAAATACCGTACAATTTCACTTGTAAGTGGAATGGAAGAAACAGAAGAAATGGAGAAAGGTAGAAAAAGAGAGAGAGAGAGAGAGAGAGAGAGAGAGAGAAACGAAGAAACAGGTTCTTAACTGTATAGAACAAACTGATGGTTACCAGAGGGGAGGTGGTGAAGGGATGGGTGAAATAAATGATGGGGATTAAAAAGTACACTTACCATCATGAGCCCTGAGTAATGTATAGAATTGTTGAATCACTATATTGTACACCTAAAACTAATATAACACTGTATGTTAACTACTCTGGAATTAAAGTAAAAAACAATAAAATTTAAAGAAAATTTAAAATATGATGATTACATTAGTTGATGTTTAAACACATTTGCATTATTTGGATAAACTTGGTTGGTCGTGTCTATATTACAGGATTTAATTGTTAATATATAAGTTAAAATATTAACATTCATATTTATGAGAGAGAAGTTTCTTTAAATTTCCTTTTTTCTTAGGTTTTGGTTTCAAAGTCATACTGCTCCATAAATGAAGTGAAAACCCTTCTCTTCTTCTCCTGTTTGGAAAAGTTTATGAAAGACTGGTATATTCTTTGATTAAAAAGTGTGCAGAAGCTCATCATTGAGGCCATTAGAGACTGGTCTGTTTGCTTATTTGTTCGCTTTGTTTTTGTTGTTCTTCTCCTTAGAGGGAAAGGATTTTAATAGCAGAGTCAGTTTGTTTAATAGACATAGATGTTTTTCTATTTTGAAGAGTTTAGTAAATTGTTTTTTTAAGGGAGCTTGCTCATCTTACCTAATTTGTCAAAATTTTTTGTATAAAACTTTTCATGATATTTCTTCACTTTTTATATTTGTAGACTCTATAGCAGTGTACCCCTTTTCATTTTTGAATGGCTAATTTTGTTTCTTCTCTTAAATCTTGATTATCTTGCCAGAGTTTCATCAATTTTATAAGTAACATAAGGCAACTATTGCTTTATTCATGATACATGAGAAAATAATTTCATAATAAATGTTTCTTCTGTCTATCATGACCTTGTAGGTTGGCTCTATTTCAGTCTATGTGTCAGCCAGGCTTGGTTTGGTGTTTTTCATCCTCTTTTCCTCATTTAGTATTTTATTTTGCAACAAGTGGGCATGCTTTACTGTGATGCTTTAACTTGTTTAATTATTTATAAACTATTTTTGGAGGGATTTTTAAGTAGTTGCTCTAAAATTTAATATGTACATCTTAGCTTATCAGAATATATTTCCAATTTACACTAATTCCACTGAGATATAAAACTTTACTCTTATTTACTCTATTCTATTCCCAACTCCATTTATATGCTATTATTGTTATATATATATTATGTCAGTAAATGTTACAAACCCAACAATACATTTTTATAATTATTACTTTATGTAATTTTGTCTTTTAAATAACCTGAGAGATGAAAGAAGGGTAAGTACATATTTATAAAGGTATTTTAACCTTCTTATTAAACATTTATCTTCACTTCTTATGAATGTGATTTATTATCTAGTGACATTACATTACTGCAGTATAGCTTTGTTCTCAACCTACATTTTGTGCTATTATATTCAAATATATTACATTTATAAGTGTTATAGACCTGACAATACAATTATATATACATACAATGTCCTGTACAATCTTTTAAAATCAATTAAGAGAAAAAAGGATAAAATATGCATTTATACCATCCTCTATGATTACATACATGAACATGTGTACCAAAAACCTTTATTTTTTTTGTATGGACTTTAAATCCTGTCTAATGTCACTTGATTCAGACTAACAAAGTTATTTTAGTGTTTCTTGTAATGTGAGTCTACTTGCAACATATTTTCAGTTTTTGTTTATCTGGGAATATTTTTATTTCACCTTAATATTTGAAAGATGGTTTGGTGGATATAAGACCTAATTGGCAGGTTTTGTTTTGTTACTTTTAATATGTCATTCCACTGCCTTCTGAACTCCATTATTTCTAATGATAAGTCAGGTATAAATTTTATTAAAGTTCCCTTGTGCTTGATGAGTTGTTTTTCTCTTGCTGCTTTCAAGAATTTCTATTTGTCTTCATCTTTCAATATTTGACTATGTTGTGTCTGGTTGTGGGTTTCTGTTCTTACCTTACCTGAAGTTTATTGTGTTTCCTGGATGTATAGATAAATGTTTTCACTAAATTTGAGATGTTTAAGTCATTATTCTTTCAAATAATTTTCTAATCTTTTTTGTATCCTCTCTTCTCCTGGTATTCCTATTTTATATATGTTTGTGTTCTTAATGGTGCCCCGCATTTCTCTGAGGTGTTGTTCATTTTTCCTCATTTTCCTTTCTTAGCATAATTTATATTAATGTCTATTAAAGTTGGCCCATTCTTCTGCCAGCTACTGTTGATCTCCTCTATTGAGATCTTTTTTTTTAAAGATTTTATTTATTTGACAGAGATAGAGACAGCCAGCGAGAGAGGGAACACAAGCAGGGGGAGTGGGAGAGGAAGAAGCAGGCTCCCAGCGGAGGAGCCTGATGTGGGGCTCGATCCCAGGACTCTGGGACCATGCCCTGAGCCGAAGGCAGCCGCCTAACGACTGAGCCACCCAGGCGCCCTTCCTCTATTGAATTTTCTATATTAAGTATCATACCTTTTAACTTCAGAATTCTTATTTGTTTCCTTTTTATAATTTCTATAACTCTATTTGTATTCTTTATTTGATGAGAAATTATCATAATAACTTCCTTTAATTCTTTCAGCACAGTTTCCTTTAGATCTTTAATCATATCTGTTGTAGTTGTTTTGGCATGTTTTCCTACCTAGTATAACCTCTGGGTTCTTCAAAGGCAATTTCTATTGCCTGTAGTTTTTCTTATGCACGTGTCACACTTTCCTGTTTCTTTGCATATCTCATAATATTTTGTCAAAAACTAGAAAGTTTAGAAAATATATTGTAACCACTCTAGTTCCTAATCCCCTGTACCCAGGACTTGTTTTTGTTGTTCTTGTTTATTTAATGACTGGGCTACACTGGTTCAGTGAAGTCTGTTTTTTCCACAGGGTACAGTCTCTGATGTTTCTCCCCAGATGCCATAGCCTTGTGCAGTCACATAATCTCTCTAAACACCAGGAATGACTGGTGTTATATGAGTTCTTTTTTATTATTTCTTCCCCTGACCTCCTGATTAAACTTCTGATCAGTCTGCAATACTGGTATCACACCCACCTGTTGGCTTTAGCTCATTAATATCTCTACAGCTCTATTATTTTTTGTTCTTCTGAATTTATGTCCTAGGGTATAAATTATTCCATAGTCTGATTCAACTGAAGTTGGGCCCCTTTAAGTTGTCAGACTTTGAGGCTTGCTCTTACCCTACTCTGAATAGAAACTCTGAGCTAGTCATCTGGAAATGGAGGAGGCAGAATGAGGAACTCACTCTTCATGGCTGCTCCACCTAGATCCTCCCTATGTAGTAGAATTTGTGTGTATGTGTGTGATTGGGGTGGTGGTGGTGGTGAGAACTGGTGTCACTTGTTTGCTGCCACTGCTCTTTATAGATTTTCTACAGCTCCAGCCCAGTGAGAATGAGATCTGTCAATGCTCACCTACTTCTGAGTTTACCAGGGATATATCTGCCATCTCAGTAAGCTGGAAATATGGGAGCTGCCATCAGCTAGTAAGTACATTGAAGCAGGTTTCCTGCAACATAATTGCAATCTTCACCAGCTACCTACCCAAATCTTCATTACATGGTTGGAGTTGGAAGTGAGGGAACAAGTACCCCCTGGCTGGTACTATTTATTCAGTGTAGGCCATCAACAGCATACAGCTATAGAAAATGGGGTTTGCTGATATTCATCAGCTAACAAAACCACCAGGAATAATTCTGGATGACTCCTCAGCCTCTTAGCATATCTTATACAGCATATATTGACTACAGGTGCCAGAGTTATAGATGATAAGGGCTATGGCAACTGCTTTAAGTGCAATGAGGTATCCTTGTAAACATGTTCTTCCTCTAGTGCAAATGAATTATACAAGAAATAATTTAGAGAACTGCAGAAATTTTCTATAATTTGTAAATAAACATTTCTGTGTGTATGTGTGTGTTCGAAACTACTGTAGTTAAAATTTTAAAAATCCTTGCTTCCGTTCATCCTTGCTAGTCACAATTCCCATTGCTGCAAATAACTAAATGTTGACAATATGGTCATAATTACTCCTCGAAGGTAAGTATTTCAACATGAATATATGTAAAACGTTATACTTTTCAGAACACCAGGGTAATTTCATCAATAATTACTTCAGTGCAGTCAATAATGTTTTAGTGGGCTAAAAACAGCAAAGTGTGTCCCCAGTGTACTTTTTGTTCATTTAAGGTATACTGTATCCACAGGAACCCCTGAATAACATATGGATAAGTCTCCAGCAGAAATGTACAACATTTTAAGCTTAGAGAAATTTAATTTTAAATAAGTTTCCTTATTTCTCAATGATTTCAGCATTTACTTTCATATATGAAACAACACATATGCCTAGAATTGTTCTTACTATTGTGAACTGCATATTTCCCATTAGAAATGTTTACAAACATCACCTTGTGTTGGAAAATGCATTATAATTCTAGGTTTTACATCTATTTTCCTCCCTGTACCTTAAAAAAAAAAAGCTAATAAGACTAAGGGGATTTCTCTCTCTCTCCATAATATATATTTGTGTTTGTTCTTTTATCTTCTTACTAATGTGTCTAGCTTAGCTGGCTTTAGTAAAATGCAGATGGCAGAACAAAACAGAGAAGAGTAGGCATAGCCATTCATTTCTATCATTGGAAGATGCTTTAGTCATAAAAAAGGAATGAAGAAGTAGTTCTCAAATTCAGGAGACCATGGAAATTTTTACCAATGAATGGAAAACTTCAAAGGAAGTTACATTTGGTAATACCTGGTGGGGGGTGTGGTTAATGCACAAATTGATTCCATTCTCCTCCCTTTCTATATCACTGTGTTAATATACATTTGTATCTTTATGTTTATTATAAGGAAAAAAAATAAGGACAAGTTTAGTAAACTGAAACTGAGTTGTTCTTCATTTAAGGTGCTAATGAAATTATGTGTTAAGCCGATTAAGTGAAGACCATACACAATTTTTACATAGTCATTTTTCAATGTTAAATCATTTCCCACATGTTAATATTCTGTCAAAAATGTTCCGGTGCTGGGCAAGATGGGGTAGGCTCTTCCTCCCAGGTACTCTTACAACTTCAAAAACCCTGAGATACAATACAGTAAATAAGCATAAGAAAACTAACAGGTAGAAAGAAATTAAACTACTTATGGAGCTCAGGACCTGACAAACAATACGGTAGTGACTTTCCTTACATATTCATTCCCATATATCCGAAAAAGGCTGCAAGAGGCTCCAGTTCAGAACTGCCAACAGCTACATACAAAAGAAGCTTCAGGAAAAGCTTGAGTTTTTTTTTTTGTTTGTTTGTTTGTTTGTTTGTCTGTTTGTTTAGCCTTGGGACATAAAAAAGTATCTTAATAACAGAAAACCTGTTTTGGCAACATCTATTTTACTACTACCAGACACTAACAGGAAAAACTGTTCCTTCCCTATCATTTCAATGAGGCTGGATAAGAAACTAATATGCTACCACACCACGAAGAAGCATGGTATAGCACTCCAATTCTTCTGCATAGTAATGTTGGTGTGTCCAAAAACAGGTTGCTAAATGATCCCTTTGGCAAAAGCAAATGATGCTCTCATTTCCCCTGGTTTGTGTTGGCAGGGCTGAGGAGGGAGCTATTCTTCTATTGACCTTTCACTGGAAGCAGAGAACTCTTTGATTCCCTTGCTAGGGTAGCATCAGTGAAACTAGTAAGAGCTGAGTTTCCACCTCTCATACAATGGAAGCAGGTGAGCTAGATTTCCCTGCCTGAGTAGTGGTATTGGAGTTAACATCAATACGAACATCCATTCTCACTTGTAAGCAGAGAGTTAATAAGACAGTACGAGGCAGAGTTAGTATTCAGTATGCTTCATCTTCACCCCAGGATCAGTGAGTTTCATTGAGGATCTGAGCCTACACCCCACCTGGGATCTATGAAACAGAATTAAATGGTGTGAATCGGAGCTAGTCAACACTCCACTTTCTTTCTGGTGTCAGCAGGGACGAGGGAAAGCTAAATGTCCATAAATATCTGGCAACAGTGACACTGAAAGAGAAGGTTTGAAATAGGGTTTCTTGGCACTCTGTCTCCCACCAGTGTCAGCAAGATCCAATGAGCAACTAAGCCTATACCACCATTCAGAATCAGTGACACAGAATGAGGTGACGTGAGGTAAGGGTAGTCAGCACTCTACTTCTCTACCTTCCCTCATTCAGTAGGATCCCATAGGAAGCTCAGTTTTTATTACCCCCACCTGGCATCAGTGAGGTGGAATATGGTGGTGGGAGGTGGAGCTAGAATGACAACTTCTTCCTCCTTTCCTCCGCAATTATCAGCAGGGTTGAGTAGAGAACTCAGCTTTCAACTCCACCCTATAGCAGCAAAGCATTAGAGTAAGCTTTCCATTACTCCACTCCCTAGTGTCAGTGGGGCCAAGCAAGGAGTTGATATTACACCTGTCTCACTGAGGCAATAAGGAGGTGTGTAGAAATCCCCTACTTTCACTAGGAAGGTGTCAAGAGTGCCAAAGGAAGGTTAACTCCTACCCCTCCCCACCAGCCTGTAAAGAAACATTGTGAGCCAGCATTCCACTATTCCTACAGTACATCAGGAGGTCCCAGAGGGAAGTTAAACATGCACGTATGCACACACACACACACACACACACACATACACACCTGTCCCTTTTACTGCGCTTCAAGAGGAGATTAAATAGGACCACTGTCACATAAAATAATATCCAACAATGCCTAAGATAACAATCATAATCACTTGTTATATCAAGAACCACAGAAATCACTATATGAATGAGAAAAGACAATCAACAAATACCAACACAGGGTTAAATCAGAATTTGGAAGAATTTAATAGTAGTCATCATAAAAATTCTTCAGCAAATACAAATGAAAAAAAAAAACAGCAAAAAAATGAGTTATAGAAATGATCCTCTTTTAGTTCCAGAACAAGACCACATTATCTCACACTTTTCTTCTAAACACAATAAAATATTCTGAAAATAATTCAACAGACAGTTATAACTATGAGAGTTGTAAAGAAGTTTGACTGGCTAAGGTCCTTAAGAGTTGAATTACAACACTTCAGTGAATTCCTTGTGTTTTATTTTCTTAATTTCTTTAGACATGCAGTACTGGGCAACAAAGAGCTCTACAAGTGGCAACCACAAGACAGAGAGAACAAAGAAATAGAAAAGAAAAAAAAAGCCTAATCTTGTTAGGCAAGTCATTGGGAAGGGAAAGCCCAGTGAGGACTTGGGAGGCAGACCCATACTCAATGACAGCAGTGGCTAATCTACATATGCAATATCACTAGCAAAATACAGTAAAGCTGCCCAATTCCCACATCACAGTGGTCAGCAGAAGTAGCACAATCTGCCTTGAAAACATCACTAGCAGAACCTGCAAGGGCAAACCAATCACTGCCTTGCATCAGCTAGCAGCAATAGGCTGCATCTACCTGCAGAAGCATCATGAGAAGAATCTGAGTGGATCAAGGCATGTGTTGCCTCAAAACTGCTGGCAATGGTGAGTAAGGGCTCTCTGCAGCAGTGGCAACAGTGAAACCAAGGAGGGGTGAGGCCATCCCCTGATCCACATCCCTGAACAGCCACAGAGGTATTTGAAGAAATAATAGCTAAAACTATCCCAGACTTGGTGAAAGACCCAATCTGTTCTCAGCATCATCACCAACAGAACCTGTGGGCCAACCCATTCTCCATCCCACAACCACTGACAACAACAGGGCTGATCTAGCCATAATGGGGATATAAGCAGAGCTGAGGAGGACTGCCAGAATACATATGATAAACCCAGAAAGAATGACTGCTTGGTAAAATAGAAAATTTAAATGCAGTTAAAAATCCCCTAGCATAATATTCAAAATGTTCCAGATACCATAAAACATTACTAGTCATCTGAGAACAATGAGAATCACAACTTAAATGAGAAAACGCAATCAATAGAAAACAGTAAGATACATCAAATATTGAAATTATCTGATGATTTTAGAAAAGCATTATAAAATTGTGTCAAAAAGTAATTATGATGATTCCTCTTGAAATTATTAAAAAAGAGAACCTCAGAAGAGAAACTTAAGTTATTAAAAACACAATAGGAATTAAGGGTTGAAAAACAAAATAACCAAAATTTAAAATTACCACAATGGGTCTGTAGAAGAGATGACAGAAGATAGAGTTGGTTAACTTGATAACAGATCAATAGAATTTCCATAATATAAACAACAAAGAAAAAATAGACTATAAAATAAAAATGAACAAAGACTCAGAAATCTTTGGGATAATAATCCAAGATCTAATATTCATATAATTTGAATTCCAGAAGTAGAGGATACAGTGATTGTGACTGAAGAAATTTTTGAAGAAATAAAGGTTGAAACTTCTCAAATTTGATGAAAACAATGAACCTATAGATTTAAAAAGCCAAGTAAACATCAAATAGAATAAACCTAAATAGATTTATGCCAAATATGTCATAATCAAAGTTCTGAAAACTAAATACAAAGAAAACAAATATTAAATGCAACCAGAAAAATGATGCCTTACCAGTAGGAGGATACCAATTCCAGTAATAGTGAATTTCTCATTTGAAATCATGGAGATCAGAAAGAGGTATATTTTTAAAAAAATATTGAAAGAAAAAAAACAGTTAACTAAGAATTATACATTCAATGAAATTATCCCTCAGAAATGAAAGCTAAGAGGAGATACTCATAGACAAAAGAATACTAAGATAATTTGTCCCCAGCATATCTACCTTTGACTAATGCCTAAAGGAAGCTTATCAAACAAAGGAAATGATAGGAAATGGTGGAACTTGATAAATGAAAGAACAACAGTTGGGTAAAAGTAAAGATAATTATAATCATTTTTTTCTTCTTCCAAAGAATTCCTTAAATCATATGTGACTATTGAAGCAAAAATTATGTCATCTGCTGCAGTGTTCAATATTTATGGATGAAATACTAAAAAAATTATATTTAATAGTTAGGGAGTGTAAAAGGACCCAAGTGGAAGCAGAGTTTCAATACTTCATTTGAAGTGGTAAAACACTGAGTGTCTGTAGTCTGTGATAAGTTACATATGAGTAATGGAATATCTGGAGAAACCATAAGAAAGCTATAAAATGATATATTCAAAACAAGTATAATTAAAGCAAAATGAATCCAAAACAAAACACCCACAAGTAATCAACGAGAAGCCAAGGAAAGAGAAAAAGACAATAGAGAAAGAGAGGAAACAAATAGAACATAAATAATAATATGGAAGGCTTAAGTACTAACATGTAAATAATAGCCATATTATTATTTATTTCTTCCAAGATTTTGTTTAAATTCAAGTTAGCTAACACAGAGTGTAGTATCGGTTTTGGGAATAGAATTTAGTGGTTATTTACATATAACACCCAGTGCTCATTAAACAAGTACCCTCCTTAATGCTCATCATCCATTTAGAAATCCCCTCCAGCAACCTTCAGTTTGTTCTCTACAGCTAAGAGCCTCTAATGGCGGCCTCCCTCTGTTTTTATCTTATTTTATTTTTCTTTTCCTTCCCCTATGTTCATCTGTTTGGTTTCTTAAATTCAACATATGAGTGAAATGATGTTATTTGTCTTTTTCTGACTGACTTATTTCCCTTAACATAATACACTCTAGCTCCATCCATGTTATCGCAAATGGCAAGATTTCATTCTTTTTAATGGCTGAATAACATTCCCCCCCTCCACCATGTATATATACACACATATACACCACTACTTCATTACCCACTCATAAGTTGATGGACATTTGGGCTCTTCCCATATTTTGGCTATTATTGATAGTGCTGCTATAAACATTGGGGTGCATATGCCCCTTTGAATCACTATATCTGTATCCTTTAGGTAAATACCTAGTAGTGCAATTGCTGGGTTCTTAGGGTAGTTTTATTTTTAACTTTTTGAAGACCCTCTATACTGTTTCCCAGAGTGGCTGCACCAGTTTGCATTCCCACCAACAGTGTAAGAGGGTACCCCTTCCTCTGAATCCTCGCCAACATCTCTTGCTTCCTGAGTTGTTCATTTTAGCCATTCTGACTAGTGTGAGGTGGTATCTCATTGTGCTCTTGACTGGCATTTAACTAATGATGGGTGATGTTGAGCATTTTTCATGTGTCTGTTGGCCGTTTGTCTGTCTTCCTTGGGGAAATGTCTGTTCATATCTTCTGCCCATTTCTTAACTGAATTATTTATTTTGGGGGTGTTGATTTTGATAAGTTCTTTATAGATTTTGGATACTAACCCTTTATCACATACTTCACTTGCAAATATCTTCTCCCATTCCATAGGTTGCTTTTTAGTTTTGTTGACTGTTTCCTTTGCTATACAAAAGTTTTTATCTTGATGAAGTCCAACTAGTTCAATTTGCCTTTTGTTTCTCTTGCCTTTAGAGACGTGTCTAGCAAGAAGTTGCTGTGGCCAAGGTCATAGAGGTCACTATTCTTCTCTAGGATTTTGATGGGTTCCTGTCTTACATTTAGGTCTGTCATCCATTTTGAATTTATTTTTGTGTATGGTATAAGAAAGTGGTCAGTTTCATTCTTCTGCATGTTGTTGTCCAGGTTTCTCAACACAATTTGTTGAAGAGAATTTTTCCCATTAGATATTCTTTCTTGCTTTGTCAAAGATTAGTTGACCATAGAGTTGAGGGTCCATTTCTGGGTTTTCTATTCTTTCCATTGATCTATGTGTCTCTTTTTCTGCCAGTACCATAGTGACTTCATAACCTAATACAAATTAATGTCTGGAATTGTGATGTTTCCAGCTTTGATTTTCTTTTTCAGCATTACTTTGCATATTCAGGATTTTTTCTGTTTCAATACAAATTTTAGAATTATTTGTTCTAGCTCTGTGAAAACTGCTGGTGGTATTGTGATAGAGATTGCATTGAATGTGTAGATTGGTATGAGTAGTATAGACATTTAAACAATGTTTGTTCTTCCTTCTTTTATTTAAATTCAATTAGCCAGCATATGGTACATCATTAGTTTTTGATGCAGTGTTCAATGATTCATTAGTTGCACATAACACCCACTGCTCATCACATTACATGCCCTCCTTAGTGTCCATCACCCAGTTACCCCATCCCACCACCCACCTCCCTTTCCGCAACCTTTAGTTAGTTTCCCAGTGTGAAGAGTCCCCATGGTTTGTCTCCCTTTTTGATTTCTTCCTGTTCAGTTATCTCTCCCTTCCCCTATTGTCCTCTGCACTATTCCTTATATTCCACATATGAGTGAAACCATATGAAAATTGTCTTTCTCTGCTTGACTTATTTCACTTAGCATAATCTCCTCCAATTCCACCCATGTCAGTGCAAATGGTGGGTATTCATCCTTTCCAATGGCTGAGTAATACTTCATTGTATATATGAACCACATCTTTATCCATTCATCTGTTGAAGGATATCTCAGTTCCATCCACAGTTTGGCTATTGTGTACATTGCTACTATGAATGTTAGGGTGCATGTCCTCCTTCTTGTCACTGCATCTGTATCTTTGGGGTAAATACCCCATAGTGCAATTGCTGGGCCATAGGGTAGCTCTATTTTTAACTTCTTAAGGAACCTCCATACTGTTTTCCAGAGCGACTGCACCAGCATGCATTCCCACCAACAGTGCAAGAGGGTTCCAATTTCTCCACCACCTTGCCAACATTTGTTGTTCCCTGTCTTGTTAATTTTCACCATTCTGACTGATGTAAGGTGGTATTTCATTGTGATTTTGATTTGCATTTCCCTGATGGCAAGTGATATGGAGCATTTTTTTCATGTGTCTGTTAGCCATTTTATGTCTTTGGAGAAGTGACTGTTCATGTCTTCTGCCCATTTTTTTGACCGGATTATTTGTTTCTTGGGTGTTGAATTTGAAAAGTTCTTTATAGATTTGGATAACATCCCTTTATCTGTAATGTCATTTGCAAATATCTTCTCCCATTCTGAAGGTTGCCTCTTAGTGTTGTTGACTATATCCTTTGCCGTGCAGAAGCTTTTTATTTTGATGAAGTCCCAATAGTTCATTTTTTTCTTTTGTTTCCCTTACCTTTAGAGATGTGTCTTGCAAGAAGTTGCTGTGGCTGGTGTTGAAGAGGTTACTGTCTTCCATCCCAAGAGTAAACTGTGGGATCCTATTGGCTAAAATCTTGTTGAGTATTTTGGCATCCATGTTCATCAGGGATATTGGTGTTAATTCTCCTTTTTGATGGGGTCTTTGTCTGGTTTTGGGATCAGGGTAATCTGGACTCATAGAAGAGTTTGGGAGTTTTCCTTCCATTTCTATTTTTTGAAAAAGCTTCAGTAGAAGAGGTATGATTTCTTCTTCAAATGTTTGGTAGAATTCCCCTGGGAATCCATCTGACCATGGACTCTTTTTTGGGGGTGAGGTTTTTGATTACTGCTTCGATTTTGTTGTTGGTTATTGGTCTGTTCAGATTGTCTATTTCTTCCTGTTTCAGTCTTAGTAGTTTATAAGTTTCCAGGAATCCATCCATTTCTTTCAGATTGTCTAATCTATTGGCATATAGTCGCTCATAATATGTTCATATAGTCCCTCATAATATGTTCTAACAATTGTCTGTATTTCCTTGGTATTGGTCATGATCTCTCCCCTTTCATTCATAATTTGGGTCTTTTCTTTTGGGTACATCTGGCCAGAGGTTTATCGATCTTATTTCTTTCAAAGAACCAGCCCCTAGTTTTGTTGATCTGTTCTTCTCTTCTTCTGGTTTTCATTTCATTGATTTCTGCTCTAATCTTTATTATTTCTCTTCTCTTGCTTGGCTTAGGCTTTATTTGCTGTTCTTTCTTGAGTTCCTTTAGGTGTAGGATTAGCTTGTGTGTTTGGGATTTTTCTAATTTTTTAAATTAGATTGGGTTGCTTGGATTGCTATGTACTTCCTTCCTAGGACCGCCTTTGTAGTATCCCATAAGTTTTGAACCAATGTGTTTTCATTCTCATTAGTTTGCATGAATTTGTTAAGTTCTTCTTTAATTTCCTGGTTGACCCATTCATTCTTTATCAGGATACTCTTTAACCTCCAAGTGTTCGAATTCATTGCAAATTTCTTCTTGTGATTGAGTTCCAGTTTCAAAGCACTGTGGTCTGAAAATATGCAGGGAATAATCTCAGTCTTTTGGTATCAGTTAAGACCTGATTTGTGATGCACTATGTGATCTATTCTGGAGAAAGTTCTGTGTGCACTCAAGAAGAATGAGTATTCTGTTGATTTAATTAAGATGGAATGTTCCGTATATGGATAGGTCTTGTTTTTTATCCAGTCTGATGCCCTATGTTTTTTAGTTGGAGCATTTAACCCATTTATACTCAGAGTAACTATTGAAATATATGAATTTAGTGCCGTTATATTGCCTGTAAAGTCCATGTTGCTGTAGATTGTCTCTGTTACTTTTTGGTCTATATTACTCTTTGGGTCTCTCTTCACTTGCAGGATACCCCTTAATATTTCTTGCAGGTCTGGCTTGATAGTCCTATACTCTTTCTGTTTCTGTCTGTCCTAGAAGATCTTTATCTCTCCTTCCATTCTGAATGACTGACTTGCTGGATAAAGTATTCTTGGATTCATGTTCTTCTCATTTAGCAGCCTGAATATATCTTGTTGGCCTTTTCTGGCCTGTCAGATTTCTCTGGACAGGTCTGATGTTATTCTGACTTCCTTCCTTCATATGTAAGGAACCCTCTCTCCCTAGATGCTCTCAGGATAGCTTCTTTGGCTCTAAGATTTGCAAGATTCACTATTATGTCAGGAGGTTGATCTATTTTTTATTGGTTTTGGGAGGGGATCCTCTCTGCCTCTTGGAAATGAATGCTTGTTTCCCTCCCCAAATTAGGGAGGTTCTCAGCTATGATTTGCTCCTATACACCTTCTAGCCCTCTCTCTCTTTCCACCCCCTCTGGGATCCCAATTATTGTGACATTGGTTCTTTTCAAGACATCATTAAATTCTCCAAGCATTTTTTCATGGGCTATTAGTTGTCTTTCTCTCTTTTCCTCGAGTTCCTTCCTTTCCATCAGCCTCTCCTCAAGATCATTTATTCTCTCTTCTTCCTCATTGACCCTAGCTATTAGAGCATCCAATTTTAACTGCATCTCATTCATAGCATTTTTAAGTTCAGCCTGATTAGCTCTCATTTCCACTCTTAGAGATTCTGTACTGTCACTTATGTTTTGTTCAATCCTAGCTATTAACTTTATAATTGCTATACTGAATTCCATCTCTGACATCTTACTTATATCCATATCAGTTAGCTCTGTGGCAGAGAATATTGCCTCTGGTTCTTTCCTTTGCTGTGAATTCCTCCTTCTCATCATTTTGCCCAGGGAATGATGGGTGAGTGAACAGAGTCCAAAATATCAACCATGATCCAAGCAAAATGCACCTTAGAAAAAATCCGAAATTGTTGGAAGCCAGTACAGAAAAGCAAACAAAGCCAGAAGGAGCAAAACAATAAAAAAAGGAAGGGAGAGACTATAATGTCACAGAGTGGACAAAGCAGGGTGATACACTTGTTGCTGATTGAGTTTTGATCTCTGTGTTAGAAGAGACTACATCCCAAAATTTCAAAGAACACAAAACTTTATATCATCTATATCTATATCATCAGTATCTATATCTATATTTATATATAATTAAGTAGAGGGAAAAAAGGACTAGAATGAAGCATATAGCTATAAATGTAGATGTGAAAAAATAAAAGTTAAAAATCTACTTAGAAACATAAGTTGGTAAAATAAGAATCTGGTTGAAATGGGGAAAAGGTAAACAACAACAAAAAAGAAATGGAAAATTTTGGACTGAATGAAAAATGATTTGTGAGGAAACACTTGGAGCTCAATATACTGGCACTGGAGTTTTACAGTCTCATAAGATCCATAAGCTTGTCATTCACCTGTTCTTCCAGTCTGTCTTCTGGGGGAGGGGCCTGCTGTCCTGCTTCTCAGGTGTCTTTGCCTGGGTGGAGTTGCCCTACCCCTTGTCAGGGTTGATGAACTCAATGTAAGCTGGTCATCTGTGTGTGTGTGTGTGTGTGTGTGTGTGTGTGTGTGTGTGTGTGTGTGTGTGTGTGCTTCCCCCTGGCAGCTTTCCTGGCCTCTTCAGAGGGTCAGAGCAAAAATGGCCATGCCCGGATATCAGGCACAGAGCTGCAAAATCGTGGTCCCGCTCTTCAATAAACCCTCTGGGTCAAACATCTCCACTTCTGTGTGTGCTAAACTCTGCAGAGTCCAACGGTTCATGCCCACTGCAATCCTCCCAGGGGACATCCCAGGGATCCAGAAGTATCACTGCACTTTGTGTCTTTCTGACTGAATGTGTTTGTGGGCTCATGCATACACCCTGCTCCTCTGCTCCCAGGTCACTGCTGGGTGCTACTATACTGTCCTTTCTGGGGCCACTGCTCCCTGAGATGCATTGCCCAGTCGTGGGCACAGCCATTTTGTCCTTTCCAAGGGATGGTAAATGGCCCACACATTCCAGTCCTTTTCAGGGTGTTCAGGCAAAGTTTGGTCTCCTGACTGGCCTGGCTCATGGTTTATGGCAACCAGAGCTGAAATTCCCTCTTGGGCTTGCTGACCATAACCAGTTTCCCCGCTACACTACTTGGGACCTCTATTGGTTCAGGCACCTCCATTCTTTCTGTGTCTCCTGGAATCCTGAGACCACAATGACCCACCTAGAATTCTGCCCTTTTCATTCCCTGAACCCCTTTCAGAAAGGGATGTCTCTCAGTAGAGCAGATTTCTGAGGGTTCCAATTGTACACTCCAGTGTTATATCACTTTCCAGTAGCCAGCTTATGGAAGCTCCCTCCCTGCTCCATTTATTTTCCAATATTTCCCCATAGATTCACAACTCTTCACCTCCTACCTTGCAAAAAGCAGTCTTTTTTTTTCTGCTTTGCCTCCCCAATATTTGTTCTTCCAATCACGAGCATCAAATGCTTTTGTGTGTCTTTGTGTCATCTTCAATTTCTTCTATAAGTATTCTAAATTTTTCAGGTACTGACCTTCCACCTCTTTGGTTAAGTTTATTCTAAGGTATCTTATGGTATTTAGTGCAATTGTAAATGGGATCAATTCCTGGATTTCTCTTTCTGCTGCTGCATTATTGGTGTAGAGAAATTCAACAGATTTCTGTACATTGATTTTATATCCTGCAACTTCGCTGAATTCAAATATCACTTCTAGCACTTTTCTTGATGGTATCTTTCAGGTTTTCTACATAGCGTATAATGTCATCTGTGAAGAGTGAAAGTCTGACATCTTCCTTGCAGATTTGGACGTCTTTTATTTCTTTTTGTTATCTGATTGTTGAGGCTAGAACTTCCACTATTATGTTGAACAACAGTGATGAGAGCAAACATCCCTATCCTGTTCCTGACCCTTGAGGAAAGCTCTCAGGTTTTTTGTTTTTGTTTTTGTTTTTTCCTCATTGAGGATGATATTAGCTGTGGGTCTTTTGTGTAAGGCCTTTATGATGTTGAGGTATGTTCTTTCTATACCTACTTTCTTGAGGGTTTTGATCAAGAAATTATGCTGCATTTTGTCAATGTTGTTTTTTTCCCCCTACAACTTTGAGAGGATCTCATGGCTCTTATCCATTCTTTTATGAATGTGGTGTATCACGTTAATTAATTTGTGGATATTGAACCACCTCTGCAACCCAGGATTAAATCCCACTCGATCATGCTGAATAATTCATTTAATGTACTGTTGGATTCAATTTGCTAGTATCTTGTTTAATATTTTTGCATCTATGTTCATCAAGGATATTCATTTCTAATTATCCTTTTAAGTGGGGAATCTTCATCTGGTTTTATAATCAAGGTAATTCTGGCTTCACAGAATGATTTTAGAAGTTTTCCTTCTATTTCTACTTTTTGGAACAGTTTCAGAAGAACAGGTATTAATTCTTATTTAAATGTTTGGTAGACTTCCCCTGGGAATCCATCCATCCCTGGAGTTTTGTTTGTTGGGAGATTTTTGATTACTGATTCAATTTCTTTACTGGTTATGGGTCTGATCACATTTCCTATTTTTCCTTCTTTCAGTTTTGGTAGTTTATATGTCTCAAGGAATTTATCTACTTCTTCCAGATTGCCCAGTTTGGTGGCATATAATTGTTCATAATATGTTCCTATAATTGTTTGTATTTCTGTGGTGTCAGTTGTGATCTCTCCTCTTTCATTCATGATTTTATTTGGGTTCTTTCTGTTTTGTTTTTGATAAATCTGGCCAGAGTTTTATCAATTTTGCTAATTCTTTCAAAGAAACAGCTGCCGTTTTTGTTGATCTGTTTTACTGTTTTTTCTTAAATTTCTGTATCAATTATTTCTCTTCTAATCTTTATTATTTCCCTACTTCTGCTATTTTTAGATTTCATTTGTTGTTCTTTTTCCAGGTGCTTTAGGTGTAAAGTTAGGTTGTGTATTTGAGACTTTTCTTGCTTCTTGAAGAAGGACTGTATTGCTATATACTTCCCTCTTAGGACCGCCTCTGTTGCTTCCCAGTCTTTGGACTGTTGTGTTTTCATTTTCATTTTCTTCCATGTATTTTTTAATTTCATCTCTTATTTCCTGGTTAACCCATTCATTCTCTAGAAAGATGTTCTTTGACCTCCATGTATTTGTGGTCTTTCCAAATTTTTTCTTGTGGTTGATTTCAAGTTTCATAGCATTCTTGTCTGAAAATATGCATGGTATGATCTCAAACTTTCTGTATTTGTTGAGTCCTGATTTGTGACCCAGTATGCGATCTATTCTGGAGAATGTTCCATTTTCACTCAAAAAGAATGTGTATTCTGCTCCTTTAGGATGATGTGCTCTGAATTTATCTGTTAAGTCCATCTGGTCCAGTGTGTCATTCAAAGATATTGATTCTTTGTTGGTTTGCTGCTTAGATGATTTGTCCATTGCTGTAAGTGAGGTGTTAAAATCCCCTACTATCATTGTTTTATTATCAATGAGTTTAAGTTTGCTATTAATTGATTTATATATTTGAGTCCTCCTAAGTTGGGTTCATAAATATTTACAATTGTTAGATCTTCTTGTTGGATAGACCCTTTATTATGATATAGTGCCCTTCTTCATCTCTTACTACAATCATTGTTTTAAAATCTAAGTTGTCTGCCATAAGTATGGCTACTCCAGCTTTCTTTTGATGTCCATTAACATGATAGATGTTTCTCCACCCCTCACTTTCAATCTGGAAGTGTCTTTTTCTAAAATGATTCTCTTATAAGGTGAATATCAATATGTCTTTTCCCCCCTCTGTTCTTATATGCTATGTTTTTTGGTTTGGAGCATTTAGTCCATTTACATTTAGAGTAATTATTGATAGATATGAATTTAGTGCCATTTCATCACCTGTAAAGTCACTGTTCCTGTAGATTATCTCTGTTCCTTTCTAGTATCTGTTGCTTTTGGTCTCTCTTTCTCACTCAAAGAGTCCTCTTTAATATTTCTTGCAGAGCTGTTTTAGTGTTCATGAACTCCTTTAATTTTTGTCTAGGAAACTCTTTATCTCTCCTTCTATCCTGAATGACACCCTTGCTGGATAATGTGTTCTTTGCTGCATATTTTTCCCATTCAGTACATTGAATATATCATGCCGCTCTCTACTAGCCTGCCCAATACCTGTGGACAAGTCTGCCACTAACATTATGTGTCTACTCTTGTTGGTTAATTACCTTTTGTCCCTAGCTGCTTTCTGAGTGCTCTTTTTCTTTGTATTTTGCAAATTTCACTATGATATATCTTAGTGTTAACCTGTTTTGTTGATTTTGAGGAGAGTTCTCTGTGCCTCTTGGACTTGAATAAAAGTTTCCTTCCCCAGATTAGGGAAATTCTCAGCTATAATTTGTTCAAATAAGCTTTCTTACCCCTTTCCCACTCTTCTTCTGGGAATCCTATGATAAGGATACTATGCTTTATGGAATCACTGAGTTCCTTATGTTTATATTCATGATCTAATAGTTTTCTTTCCCTCCTCTCTTCAACTTCGTTATTTTCCATAATTTTATCTTCTGTATCACCTATTCATTCCTCTGCTTTTTCCATCCTCGTGATTAAATCTAGTCAGTTTTGCATCTCAGTTATAGCATTTTTAAATTTAGCCTGACTAGTTTTTAGGTCTCTTTTCTCTGCAGCAAGGATTTCTCTGGTATTTTCTATGCTTTTTTCAAGCCCAGCTAGTATTCTTATGACCGTTTTTATAAATTCTTATTCAGATATATTGCTTTTATCTGTTTAGAGCAAATCCCTGGCTACAGTTTCCTCTTTCTTTTGGGGAGGATTGCTCCATCTTGTCATTCTGTCTAGTGGTTTTTGTTTGTTTTGTTTTGTTTTGTTTTGTTTTTAGTGTTATGAAAGCTTGTTATGTTTCCTGCTCCTGAGAGTAAGCTATATGAAAAAGGGATCATACACTGTCCAGGGTCTAACGGACTTAGAAAGAGTTTCTGGTGTATGCTGTTTGCACTCTGCTGTTGTGTTTTGTCTGCTCTTTCCTACAGGTCAATCCTCTGCAGAGTTCCTCCTTGCTTTCAGTGGGGAGTGTTTGGACCTTTAACAAGGTGTGCTTTGATTTGTTGAAAGTAAGCCCAATTAAAAGAAAAAAAAAGCTTGACCCCCCAAAAAAAGAGAAAATGAAAAAGAAGGGAAAAAGCAAACCAACCAACAAACAAAAAATAATAAGCCTGATTCCAAAGAAAAACAGAGGAAAAAAAGCCTGATCCAAAAAATGAGAAAAGGAAACAAATAGACAAACAAACAAGCAAACCAAAAACTATAATCCTGATTCCAAAGAAAAAAGAAATAAATAATAAAGAGGCTGGTCCTATTTCCACAGTAACTGAAGCTGATGCTTTGGAGTATTCTATGACCAGTAGATTTGATATATATGTGGGGGGTGGTGGTTGCTGTGTTGGTCTGCTGGGGGAGAGACCTACTGCACTGGTTCATAGTCAGACCTGCCTTAGTAAAGATATCCTTGCAGGGTGCAGGGTGGTGGGATTTGGTATAAGTGGCTCCAGCCTCCACCGGGGGTGCTGTTTTGCTTGCTGAAGTCCAACTGTGCTAGTGGGCAGGGGGGTGGAAGATGGTGTCATCCTGTCCTCTCACCCTGGGGAGGGGAATTTACTCCTACCACTGTCCAGAAAGCTCTCACAGAAAAGCAACAATCTCCCCTTCTTTGTCTCAGGCTTCCATCAGATAACTGCCCTGAATCTGTCTGTGCCCAGACCGACCACCAGCATGACCAGCACCACACCACAGTTTTACATTTTATCTCTGGTGCACAGTTGGGATTCCAAACTCCAAATCTAAAAGGATGTGTCAAGGTGAGAACTCACTCTCCTCCCCTGTAGGAGAGCCTCACAGATTGCACCAGTTTCCAGTCTGTCCCAGAATGGCAGTTGCATAACCATGCAGGTGTCTGGAGTCTATGGTGAAACATAGCAAAAAGCTGCAACCAGGTTATCTGTTCTGTGTGTGTGTCCCCTGCTGTTGAATGGTCACTCAATGACACCTGAAAACTCCCTTGTCCTTGGAAAAGAAATATAGCCTCTTCCAAATGAACTCCAGGAAGGGGAACATTCTCTTTCAGTGTGACCCAGAGGATCCTCGTGCCATGCTGTCCAATGTCTGCTCCAGGCCTCTACCCTCCCTCTCCCCAGGAGTACTCCAGGAAATAGTGTAGACTTCTAAAACATCAGAATTTGAGCTTGACTGTTTACAAAAAAACTTGGCATCATCAGTTCCTCTCAGTTCCCCAGTCAATGGTCTTGAAGTGTTTTTCTTGCATGAACCTGAAACACTGCTCTTTCCCCCCCGCCTCACTCCCTGTCTTCTCTCCGTGAAAAGGGCTGCCTCCCCTCTGCAGCACCATGGTTTTTCTTTCCCCCAGTTCATGTCTCTGCACCTCACACCTGCCACTTTCTCTCCCTCTAATTGTGCAGATTGTTATTTTAATCTTCAGATTGATTTCCTAGTTGTCTAAAATGATTTGATGTTGATCTAGCTGTATTTTATGGACAAAGCAAGTCCAGGGTCTCCCTACTACTCTGCCACCTTAAATTCTCACCCCCCTAAATAATAACTTTAAATGAACATAGTCAATATACTCCAAATAAAAGATAGATTGACCAAGTGAATTTAAAAACTGATTCTACTATATGCTGTATACAAGAAGTACTCAGAAAAAAAAAAGAACTAGGTTGAACACGAAAGGATAAAAAAGATATATCATGCTAACATTACTCAAAAAAAAAAGAATGGCTTATTAATATCAGAAAAAAATAAGCTTCATAAAAAATTCTAGTGACGAAGAGGCACATTACATAATTATAAAAGGATAAACTGACCAAGACATAGTAATCCTAGATGTGTATTCAACTAACAAGAGGGCTTCAAAATACATGACACAAAACCTGATAAAGCTGAAAGGAAAAAAAATAGATGAATTCATAAATTAGTTTGATATTTCAAATTCCCATTACCAGTAACTGGTAGAACTACTAGATGGAAAATTAGCAAAGATGCTGAACTCAACAAAATATTAATTAATATGATCTAATTGAAAATTCTATAGAACACTTCACTTAATAACAGAAGAATACACATTTTTTGCAGTGCCCATGGAATGTTCATGAAGATATACCATAACTTGGATATTCAACTTCAACTTATTTTTAAAAGTTGAAATAGCAGAAATATTTTCTTTGATCATAATGGATACAAAGTACGTATGATAACAGAAAGCAACAGGAAGATCTACAAATACTTGGAAATGCCCTTAATAATATATAATTAAAGAAACCAAAGAGGAAATTCAAAGGAAAGAGGTCAAAGTGAAGTCTAAAGAAAATAAAATGCTAAACAGAACTAGATGAAAATGAAAATAAAACACGTAAAAATTATGGGGTATAACTACAGCAGTGCTATAAGGGAAATGTATAGTACAAAAGAAGAAAGTTGTCAAGAAAGGAGGAAAGGAGAAAGAAACCCAAAACAAGCAAATATATATATATATATATATATATATATATATATATATATATATATATAAAGCAGAAATCAATGAGATTGAAACAGGAAAATAATACACAAACCATTAGCTAGTTATTCAAAAATTTTGATATAATTCATAAATCTCTAGCAAAACTGAAAAAGGTACAAAGAGAAAAGACACTGATAGCCAAAATCAGGAGCAAAGCAAGGATGTCACCACAGAACTAGCAACTATCAAAAAAGAAGAAGAAAAAGAAAAGAAGAAGAAAAAGAAGAAGAAGAAGAAGAAGAAGAAGAAGAAGAAGAAGAAGAAGAAGAAGAATAGAAAAAATATTATGGTATTAAATTGGGCAATTTTCGGGCACCTGGATGGCTCAGTTGTTAAGCATCTTCTTTTGGCTCAGGGCATGATACCAGCGTCCTGGGATCGAGCCATGCATCAGGCTCCCTGCTGCATTGGGAGCCTGCTTCTTCCTCTCCCACTCCCCCTGCTTGTGTTCTCTCTCTTGCTGGCTGTCTCTCTCTCTGTCAAATAAATAAATAAATAAAATCTTAAAAAATATAAATTAGGCAATTTAAAAGAAATGGACCAATTCTTTGAAAATCACATACTACCAAAAGTCAACTAAAATGAAATAGTGTGAATAGTCCTATAAAAATTAAGAACATATAATTTGTAATTTAAGAAGCTTCAAATAAAATTCTAGTACCAGATGGTTTCACTGGACAATTCTACAAAATATTTGTGAATATCAATAGTACACAATTTTTCAATTACCTTCTATCTATACTGTTAGTGAAGAAGGGGCTCCCATCCAAAATAATAGGAGATGGCAGAATACCCAACATCCACCAATGGACAGATTATATTTGCAGTTTATTAGTGACATATACTCACATCCTTGGGAAGAAGAACACTGCAAACCATGCAGGGCTGCACAAGGATTGTACTCAGGAATAGATTGAACCAACAGGGGCTGTGGAAGACAGTCTTTAAGTAACTAGGGGGTGATGTGATCTTTGTTTGTTTGTTTTTTAGGAGGATGCCTATCCCATTCCCCCACCCCCCTCCCCTCTGAAGCCCTCAGGAGGATGCAATTTTCTTGTTTGAATAATTTCAAGGGCTCACAGTTAGGTGAGCCCATTAGTTTGAGGACTGGGTGGGTGGCAGCTGGTCTGGTTGATAGGGTAACTAGCTAGGTCAGGAAATTTTCCCTCTGGATTGGGGGCCTACCTGGTGAAGGCAGGAGAATGCATGGCTGAGCCTTTGAGGCCATATGATCCTCAAAGTTAGAAAGGCAGCATTTGAAATTTTTTTTTAAAGATTTTATTTATTTATGTGACAGAGAGACAGCCAGCGAGAGAGGGAACACAGCAGGCGAGTGAGAGAGGAAGAAGCAGGCTCCTAGCGGAGGAGCCCGATGTGGGACTCGATCCCAGAGCGCCGGGATCACGCCCTGAGCCGAAGGCAGACGCTTTAACGACTGCGCTACCCAGGCGCCCCGGCAGCATTTGAAATTTTAGTACTTATAATACAATAGCTTCTTCCAGAAAATAGTTGAGAACACTTCTCAATTAATTTTATGACGTCATTATACACTAATAATAAAACCAGACAAATGCTGGGACAAAAATAAAGTTACAAACCAATATCTCTCATGAACTTAAATGCAAAAAGTAATCAATATAATATGAGGAAACTGAAATCAGCAATGTATAAAAAGAATTGTGCAATATGACCAAGTGGGATTTATTTTAAGTATGCAAGATTGGATCAACATTAAAAAAAAAATCAATGTGGCAGAGCTGACACAACCTGTTTAACTTGCTCACAAGAAGTCCCATAGCCTTGTGCTCTGGTGAGAATGCTCTTGTCAGTCAAGCTGTCTCATTCCCAGGGCAGCAGGCCCCTCCCCAAGAAGACCAGCACAAGCCATTGCCCACATCACATCTCTAAAACCTGGAGTTTTAAAGGTCAGCAGGCTTGGCAGGGATAGAGCCAGGAGAGCACTGCATTGTTCCTAGGGAGAATGCAGGCAAAAAACCTGAGACAGACAGTGTGGAAACAGTAATCTTAAAAATACCTGGGACACACAGTGGGGAGAAAATTTCCTCTTCTCAGAATGCCTCCCTGACAGCAGCATGGACAGAGATCCCTTGTGTCATTTCCCTCCCTCTCCCAGCAGAATCCACTGCCCACACCACATCTCATGTACTTACAGTACATGAGAATAGACTTAGGGAACTCAGTGACTCCATCAAATGCAATAACATTCAAATTAAAGGAGTCCCAGAAGAAGAAGGAGAGAAAAGTGGCAAAAAATGGTATTTGAGGAAATAATAGCTGAAAATTTACCTAACCTGGGAAAGGAAATAAACATTCATATCCAGGAGGCACAGAGAAGTCCCATTAAGTCAACAAAGGCAGGCCAACACCAAGACATATTGTACTTAAATTTGCAAAACAAAGTGATAAAGAAAAAAAAATCTTAAAAGCAACAAGACAAAAGAAGTCCTTAAATTACAAGGGAAGACCCATAAGGATAGTTGGAGATTTCTCAACAGAAACTTGGCAAGCCAGGAGGGAGTACTATGATGTATTCAAGGTGCTGAATGGGAAAAATCTGTTGCCAAGAATATTCTATTCCAAAAGGCTATCCTCCAGAATAGAAGGAGAAATGAGGTTTCCCAGACAAACAAAAACTAAAGGAGCTCTTGATCACTAAACCAGTCCTGCAATAAATATTAAAGGTAACATTGTCAGTACAAAGGAGAGACCAAAAGTGACAAGAACATGTAAGTATCAGAGACAATCTCCACAAACAATGGCAAAGCAAGTAATAAAATGGCACTAAATACATATCTATCAATAATTACTCTGAATGTATATGGACTAAATGTCCAAACAAAAGACATGGGATGTCAGAATGGATGAAAAAACAAGACCCATCTATATGTTGCCTATAAGAGACTCATTTTAGACTTAAAAACACATGCAGATTGAAGACGAGAGGATGAAGAAACATTTATCACACAAATAGACATCAAAAGAAAGCCACAGTACCAATAATTGTGTCAGACAAACTAGATTTTAAACCCAAAACTGAAACAAGAGATGAGGAAGGGCACTATATCATAATAAAGGGGAAAATCCAACAAGAAGATCTAACAATTATAAATATTTATGCACCCAACATGGGAGCATCCAAATGTATAAAACAATTAATAACAAACATAAAGAAATTCATTAATAATAACGCAGTAATAGTAGGAGACTTCAACACTCCCCCACATCAATGGGGAGATCATCTAAGCAGAAAATCAACAAGGAAACAATGGCTTTGAATGACACACTGGACTAGATGGATCTAACAGATATAGTCAGAACATTTCATCCTAAAGCAGCAGAAGACACATCTTTTTTCAAGGGCACATGAGACATTCTCCAGAATAGATCACATAGTGGGTCACAAATCACAAAAAGATTGAGATCATACCACGCATATTCTCAGACAAGAATGATGTGAAACTTGAAATCAACCACACAAGAAAAAATGTGGAAAGACCACAAATACATAGAAGTTAAAGAACATCCTACTAAAGAATGAATGGGTCAACCAAGAGAATTAAAAAAGAAATAATTTTAAAAAATACATGGAAACAAATGAAAATGAAAATATGATGATCTAAAACCTTTGGGATACAGCAAAAGTGGTCATAAGAAGGAAGTACATAGAAACATAGGCCTACCAAAAGAAGCAAGAAAAAAATCAAATAAAGAACTTAATCTTACACCAAAAAGAGCTAGAAAAAGAGCAACAAAGTTTAAAGTCAGTAGAAAGAAGGAAATAATAAAGATTAGAGCAGAAATTATATAGAAACTAAAAAACAATAGAACAGATCCATGAAATCAGGAGCTGGTTCTTTGAAAAAATTAATAAAATTGAGAAACCTCAAGCCAGACTTACTGGAAAGAAAAGAGAAAGGGCACAAATAAATAAAATCACAAATAAGAGAGGAAAAATAACAATCATCAACAAGAAATGTGAACACACAAACAAAATCACAAATAAGAGAGGAGAAATAACAATCATCAACAAGAAATATGAACAAATATAAGAGAATATTATGAAAAAACATATGGTGACAACCTGGCAACTTGGAAGAAATAGATAAATTACTAGAAAAATGTATACTAATAAAACTGAAACAAGGAGAAATAGAAAACTCAGACTGATAACCAGCAAAGAAAATGAAGTAGTAATAAAAAAAGTCACCCAAAAAACAAAAGTCCAGAGCCAGATGGCTTCACAGACAAATTTCACCAAACATTTAATGAATTACTTCCCCTACATCTCAAAATATTAAAAAAAAAAATAGAAAAAGGAAGGAAAACTTTCAAACTCATTCTAAGTCTCCAGCATTACCCTGATAACAAACCAGATAAAGACTCCACTAAAAAATAGAACTGGAAGCCAATATAGCCCTGATGAACATGAATGCAAAAATTCTCAATAAACTACTAGCAAACCAAACCCCAGGACACATTAAAAGAATCAGTCACCATGCTCAAGTGGAATTTATTCCTGGGTTGCAAGTGTCGTTCAATATTGGCAAATCAATAAGTATGATACACTACATTAATAAAAGAACATACAGGAATCATATGATCATTTCAATAGATACAGAAAAAGCATTTGACAAAGTACAGCATCCATTCATGATAAGAACTCTCAACAATGTATGTTTAGAGGAAAAATACATCAACATAATAAAGGCCATATATGAAAATCCAAAGCTAATATCATCCTCAATAGGGAAAAACTTAGGGCTTTTCCTCTATGTTCAAGAACAAAAGACAGGTTCCACTCTTACCACTGTTATTTAATATCATAGTGGAAGTCCTAGCCACAGCAATCAGACAAGAAGGAATAAAAGGCATCCAAATAGGCAAAGGAGAAGTCAATCTTTCACTATTTGCAGATGATATGATAGTCTACATAGAAAACCTGAAAGACTCCACCAAAAATCTTTTTAGAAGTGATACATAAATTCAGTAAAGTTGTAGGATACAAAATCAGTGTTACAGACATCTGTTGTATTTCTGTACACCAATAATGAGGCAGTAAAAAAAAAGGAATTAAGGAATTAATTGCATTTATAATTGCACCAAAAACCAAAAGATACCAAGGAAAAAAACTAACCAAAGAGGCGAAAAACTTGTTTCTGAAACTATAAAATACTGGTGAAAGAACTTGAAGAGAACGCAAAGAAATGAAAAAACATTCCATGCTCATGAAGCAGAAGAACAAATATTGTTAAAATGCCTATACTACCAAAGCAATCTACATATTCAATGCAATCCTCATCAAAATACCATCAGGGTTTTTCAGAGGGTTAGATCAAGCAATCCTAAAATTTCTATGGAACTACAAAAAATTCCCAAATAGCAAAGCAATCTTGAAAAAGAAAGCAAAGCTGGAGGCATCACAATTCCAAACTTCAAGTTATATTACAAAGCTGTAGTGATCAAAACAGTATGGTGCTGCCACAGAAATAAGCACATAGATCAATAGAACAGAATAGAAAATTCAAAAATGAACCCACAACTATATGGTGAATTAATCTCTGACAAAGCAGAAAAGAATATCCAATGGAAAAGAAAAACAGTCTATTCAACAAATGGTGTTGGGAAAACTGGACAGCAAAATGGAAAAGGATAAAACAGGATGACTTGAGTATACCATACTCAAAAATAAACTCAAAATGGATTAACAACCTAAATGTGAGACATGAAACCATTAAAATCCTAGAGAACACAAGCAGTAACTTGCTTGAAATCTGCAGTAGCAACTTGTACCAAATATGCCTCCTGAGGCAAGGGAAATAAGAGAAAAAATTACATCAAAAACTAGGGATGTACTGTATGGTGACTAACATAATACAATAAAAAATTATTATAAAAAATAAAGAAAGAAAGAAAAATAAAAAATAAACTATTGGGACTCCATGAAAATAAAGTTTCTGCACAGTGAAGGAAACAAATCAACAAAACTAAAAGGCAACCTACAGAATGAGAGACATATTTGCAAATGACATATGTGATAAAGGATTAGTATCCAAAATATATAAACAACTTACACAACTCAACACCCCAAAAACAAACAATCCGTTTAAAACCTTGGCCGAAGACAATTAGACATTTCTCCAAAGAAGACATCCAGATAGCTAACAGACACGTGAAGAGATGCTCAACATCACTCACCATCAGGGAAATAGAAATCAAAACTACAATGAACTAACATCTCACGCTAGTCAGTATGGCTAAAATCAACACAAGAAACAACAGGTGTTGGCAAGGATGTTGAGAAAAGGGAACCCTCCTGCACTGTTGGTGGGAATGCAAACTGGTGCAGCCACTCTGAAAAACAGTATGGAAGTTCCTCAGAAAGTGAAAAATAGAACTACCCTACTATCCAGCAATTGCACTACTGAGCATTTACACAAAGAATACAAAAATATGAATTTAAAGGGATACATGCACCCCAATATTTCTAGCAACAATGTCCACAATAGCCAAATTATGTAAACAGCCCAAGTATCCATGGACTGATGAATGATTAAAGAGTTGGTGTATGTACATACAATGGAATATTAGCCATAAAAAGAACAAAATCTTCCCATTTGTAATGATGAGGATGGGGCTAGAGAGTATTACATCAGTCAGAGAAAGAAAAATGCCGTATGATTTCACACATATGTGGAGGCTAAGAAACAAAACAAACTAGCATAAGGGGAAAAAAAAGGGCAAGAGGCAAACCAAGAAACAGACTCTTAACACACAGAGAACAAATTGATGGTTACCAGAGGGGAGGTGGGTGAAAGTATGTGTAAAATGGGTGATGGGGGGCATTTGATGTGATGAGAACCAGGTGTTGTTTGGAAGTGTTGAATCACTATATTGTACACCTGAAACTAATGTTATGCTGTATTTTAACAGGATAATATTTTAACAAATATTAACTGGAATTTAAATAAAAATTTTAAATAGATTGATGATAGATGATGGATAGATAGATAGATAGATTTTTAAAAATAGATCCATTTAAAGATTTTATTTATTTATTTATTTATCTCTCAAGTAAAAAAAAAAAAAAAGAAAAGGTAACCCAGAAATACAAAACCCATCCAAATGGTATTTGAGAAAGCAAAAGAAAAGAAAATCAAAGGAGAAAGGATATCATTTTCAACAATTAATGCATGAAAAATGAGACATCTATAGGCAAAAATAAATTAAAATACACATACATAACAACAAAAACAATACCAGCAAAACCTCAAATCAAAGCAGAAACAAACCAAAATTTTAAAAAACACTCTATATCTAAATGTCACACCTCATACAAAAATTAACTTGATATTGATTATGGACTTGACACAGAAAACGTCATCCAGAGAAGGAAAAAACATCATCAAAGTTAAAAAAAAATATTCTCGGGGCACCTAGGTGACTCAGTTAAACATCTGCCTTTGGGTCAGGTCATGATCCCAGGGTCCTGGGATAGAGCCCTGAGTCAAGCTCCCTGCTCTCCCTCTCCCCCTCCCCCCTGCCCTGCTCCCATGCTCGCTCTCTCTCTTAAGTAAATAAACAAAATCCTTAAAAAATATTCAGCAAAAGATCCTGTTAGGAGGATGAAAAGACAAGCTAAAGAATGGGAGCAAGTGTTCAAAAACCATACATCCAACAATGGAGTAGTATTTTGAAAAGAACTTTGAAAACTCAATGGTAAAAAATCAAATTAGAAATGGACAAATGGCATAAATAAATATTTCACAAAGAGGTTATACAGATGACAAGCACATAAAATATTTAACTTCATTAGCCATTAGAGAAATGCTAATTAAAACCATAACTAGTTATCATTATAGGCCTATCAGAATGGCTGAGATAAAAGAAAACTAGTGACAACACTAAATTCTGGGAAGGATGTAGTAAAATAAGATAACTCATACATTGCTGGTGGGAGTATAAAATGGTATAGCCACTCTGGAAAAAGTTTTGGCAGTTTCTTATAAAATTAAACATGAAAATACTGTAGACCCAGCATTGCACTATTAAGAAATTTACCCAGAGAGGTGCATCTGGGTGGCTCAGTTGGTTGAGTGTCTGACTCTTGGTTTTTGGCTCAGTTTACGATTTTGTGGGTAGTGGGATTGAGCCCCACGTCAGGCTCCCACTCAATGGGGAGTCTGCTTGAAGATTCTCTCCCTCTGCCCCTCCCCCACTTGAGCTTTCTTTCTCTCTCACTCTCTGTAGGATAAATAAATAAATCTTTAAAAAGAAAAAAAAGAAATTTACCCAGAGAAATGAAAACCTATTTTCATATAAAAATATTTATGGGAATGGTAATAGTATCTTTATTCATAATAACCCCAAAGTTGGAACAACCGAAATATCCTTCAGTGTGTGAATGATTAAACAAAAATACTCCCATTCCAAGAAATACTCAACAATGAATTATTGACACACACAGCAGCTTGGATAAGTCTGACTATGGACTCTGGGAAACAAACTGAGGGCTTCCGTGGCGGGGGGCGGGGGGGAATGGGATAGGCCGGTGATGGGTAGTAAGGAGGGCACGTATTGCATGGTGCACTGGGTGTCATACGCAAGTAATGAATCATGGAACTTTACATCAAAAACTGGGGATGTACTCTATGATGACTAACATAATATAATAAACATATTATTACTAAAAAAAACAAAAAGAAAAATGTCAATTACAAAGGTCACATATTACATAACTTGATTTATATAACATTTTTGAAATGATGAAATTATAAAAATAGAGAACAGATTAATGGTTGCCAGCCATTTGGGATAAAAGGTAGGGGTACCAGGAATACATATGGCAAAGAAAGGGTGAAGGATCCTTGTGGTGATGCAACTTTTCTATACTAATAATAACTTTTCTATACTAATAATAGAATATACTAATTCTATATCCTGATTCCAATATTAAACTATAGTTTTGTAAGATGCTGCAATTGTAGGAACTTGGGAAAAGGGCACACGTTATCTCTGTTATTTCTGACACCTATATGTGAATTTAAAATTATCTCAGAATAAGATGTTTAATTAAAAAAAAAAGTTCTCCACCCACCAGTAATGTGATTGTATTACCCGAAGTGGAAGAGAAGTGGAAGAATGCACAGCTTTTATTTACTGAAGTAATTGCCTGGGCTGGAAAATTTTACCCTTTCTGATAATGTTCCCTTCTGCATACTGCTTTGCTAAACTAGCATGCTGCTAATTAAGTTTGTAAACACAAATATATCTCAAGTTCCTGAGCTTTTTATATTTCTTTCAGCTACATGTTCAGAATTTTATGTTTTTAAAGGATTATTCTTAATACATATATTTCTCTGTAGTTGTTATATGATGCACTTATTATTATTATTATTATTATTATTATTATTATTATTTAGCTTAAACCTTGTGTTTGGCAAATAATAATTTGAGTATCATAAACCATGATAAAGAAACCATCAGGAACTTACGAGCTAGCAATTATTTTGCATAAAACAAAGATAACAGGCCAGAACACTCATGTATTATCTATTTTGTGCTGCTGCAAGCAAACCTGGTTTGTAGAACTTCTACCTGCTGTAATATTGTTATGCTATAGCTATACTGTTTCTCTGGTTTTTTTTTTTATCATTTTGCATAATTATCACCAAGTATCTGTATCCTATTTCTTTGCTCTTTCTTGCATGCAGAACATGTTTCCTGCAATCTGTTCTCTTTTCCCTGAGTGTCTCTCTTAAGGAAATCAGTTTGCATTGACACTGCATAGACAGTAGAAGAGTCCTGCTGGGTGCCCTCGCCATAACCTGATTTCATTCCTATTTGTTCCATGGGAAATGGTTACCTGCAGTGTTTAAACACACTTTTAGACTGCTGATTCAGAACTAAACAACTTAAAAAGAATATAGAAATGGGATTTGCAGGATCATTTGGAACATTAGAGCTTTTGCTCAAAGCATTTTTGAACCGCAGAGGTAGTTATTTTTATAGTGACAGCAAAGTTTGGGATGCAGAAATTCAATTTTGTTGTCATAGTCGTGGTATACTGTGCATGACTCCTAGGTGACATTCTACATCATGTTGGCATGTGTAATTATTTTAAATGTTCTTATTCACATAATATGTTTCTCACAGTTCCTTAAAACAATATATTTTATTTCTGAACATTTTTATTTATTTATTTATTTATTTATTTAAGAGAGAGAGTGCACTAGCAGGGGGGAGGGGCAAAGGGAGAAGGAGAGAGAATCTCAAGCTGACTCACCATTGAGCACAGAGTCTGATGCCTGGCTTGATCTCATGAACCAGAGATCACGACCTTAGTTGAAACCAGGAATCAAAACCAGGAGTCAGACACTTAGCCAACTGTGCCACCCAGGCATCCATGAAGAAATTTCTAATTAATTCCACAGGTACATACTTTAGTAGGCTCTGAAGAGCTCTTGAGCTCTGTTATTAAACTTGGAATCATTTGAAGATGTGGTTATGGTTCAAGCCAAAATTCTCATTATCAGATAGCTCTTTGGTGACTTCTGTGAAAAGAGATGCCAGTCTTGGTTGTGTTCCTGAAGTAGAGGTAATCACTGCAGAAAAATCCCTAAAGGGTAATTGTTCCCAGTTAGTGTGAAACTCAAATGAAAGGCCTAGAACTGAATGAATCATAAACAATACAATCCAGCAGTGAGGTGAACTCACATGGCTGTTCCACATTCTAGATACTAGTTAAAAGTAAGATTCATTGCCAGAGGTTGTCAAAGTAGCAATTCTTAGCATTACCAAGGCCATTCATTAAAAAAAAAATCTTTGATCAAGAAATGTAAATCACAGATTTCTAGGCCATGTAACCAACACAAAGATCCTAGAGTTCTAGTTATTGGAAGATTAAATTTCCAATTGATTGGAAAAGATTATGTGATGTGCTCATGCCATAAGCTAGTATATCAAAATGGTCTGTGGTGATAATTTTTTTTTTCCTGGGATTGTGATTATGGACTGAATATTTATTCTTTCAGGAATTTCAGGAATTTTTAATCACAAAATCTGATAGAGGTAGAATTCCATTAGCCTATTTTTTATCTTAATTACTTTGGTTTTATAGTAAGTTTTGATTATTGGTAGCATAAGACCCTTATATATTTTCTTTATAAAAGCCTTTTCCATTATTGGCCCTCTGCACTTCCATGTACATTAGAATCATTTTGTTAACATCCGCAAACTATACCCTTGGCATTTTATTGTAATTGCATTACATTTATAGATCAATTTGGATAGAATTGATATCTTCACAATATTGTCTATTAATGAACAAGGTATATCTGTACATTTACATTAGATCTTTTAAAAGTTGGATGCTTTTCTACAAAATTGTCTTACATGTATTACATTTGTTCCTAAATGTCTATATATTTTTGTTTTTACTGAATATGGTTAACTTTAAATGTTCTAACAGTTGCTGGTGTAAATAAATAAGCATTGGCATATTAATCTTACATGCCATGAACATGCTTTATTATTTTATAAATTTTAATAATTTCTTTGCAGATTGTATTGGACCTGTATATACGTACAACCATATCATCTTTCAATATTAAGTGCATTTTTCATTTCTACTCTTAATAGCTTTATTGCTTTTTTAAACTGGTCAAGACATCAATTTTAAAATTGAATAAAAGAACTGACAGAAAATATTCTTTTCTTTTTCCAGATTTTAAATTAATTGCTTTCAGTATATAACACTGAGTGTAATGTTTGTTTAGATTTTGAGTAAATGCATTTAGCTTGAGGATTTTTTTTTCTATTCCTAGTTTTCTTGAGTTTTTATCATGAAATAATGTTGAAGTTTTTGTTAATGCTTTTTGTACATATATTAAGAAGTTAAATGTCTCATATGTGTTAATGTGGAAAATTACACTAATGGTTTTCTAAAATTGAACAAAATTGGTTAATAATATCCATTTATACATTATTGCATTTAGTTTGCTAATGTTTTATTTATTATTCATTTATGATTATGTTTTTTAATATTTTTGGTGTTCAGGTTACACTTGTGACATGAAAACTGGATACTCCCTTCTTTTTACCTTAACTCTAAGGGCATATAAAAATTTATTTTTATGTTTCTTGAATATTTGCTATAATTTTTTTCCTATATAATGATCTGGGCCTAGTATTTTGTTGTTTGTGAGATAACTTTTAACTACAAACTAATTTATTAGTAAAGAAATGTTTACTTTTTGCAATTTTTATTGTTCAAGAAATTTTTTCACTGTGATTAAGTTTTCAAATATACTGATATAAACTTGCCCAAAATTTTGATTAAAATTTTCAGATGTTTTGACTTTATTATTTTTTCTAAACACAATTTTTGTCAATATTGAACCTCTTCAATATATAAAGAGATTTGTGATGGCAAATTCAATCTTTTACTAGACATAAGACTATATATCAATTCTGTTTTAGTTGCATCAAGACAGGTTTATGTGATTTTCATTTGCTGCAGTTCTAAGTACTTTAATATTTATTTGTGATTTGTTCCTATATTTACACATATATATATACTAATTTTTCTATTTAAAAATTTAGAGTTTTGCATTATCTTTTTGTTACTGACTTCTTAATTATGTTTTCATCACAGAATGTGTTCTTTGGGATACCAATTCTTTGAAGTTTTTTTGAGAAACTTACATTATAGGCTAGGATATAATTGATTTTGGGGTGTGCTTTTTCAAAAATGTATATTTTATATTTGATGAAGTTCTTGTAATTTGCTGTATAAGTATTTATTTCTACTCTTTTAGTTGTTTAGTATAAATGTACTCTGCTGTATGGTATGTGCTGGATGTCTAGTTTGTGCAAGTTCAACCTGAATGTCCCTGTTAAGCACAATCTTGAAAATTTAGAGATCCCATCCTCCCTCTATATTCCCATCAAGCAGAATGTTTAGAAGACTGTGCTGTTTAGCATTCAAGGTTGGGGACCAGGAGTGGGGTGGCCAACCCTGAGGGTATCCCTTCTAAGGAAATGTGCCTGAATGACAGGTCTTGATTTCCTTTGAACATTGGCAAAGCAAGGAGGGAATACCCTCCTTGCTACAGATAACTTGCTAGGCTAAGTTGCTGCATGATAAAAGCTTGAGGCATGTAGATCTTAGCAGCAGATGTTTTGTCCAGTTGGCTGCTCCTGAGGCCCTGTAAGAAAGTTCCCCCCAATAAATCTATGTCTCCTTCACTGTCTCAGGGTCATTTCTTCAGCTTCACTGGACCATCATCCACCCTTGCCTTAGAGTCTACCATACTTTTTTAAAGAAATTTTTGAAATAATATATATTTTGCCCTCTTAACGAACAATACAAGTGCTTTAAAATACTTCATTTCCAATCACCTCTACAAACTTGTATATTTTTGTACTTTGTTTTAGTTTTATCTTTTTTTTTAATTCCAGAAATTAGAAACCATTGGTATTGTCCTATCTTTTGAATTATTAAGCTAATCATATTTTTGAGACAAATATACATAGTCATATAATCAATTTAAAATATTGTTGCATTCAATTTGTTAATAAATCATTAAATGATTTGCATGTAAGTTAATGAGAGATGTTGATCTATACTTTTATCGTAATGACTTCTTCAGGATAAAAAGAAATAGGGTTATAAAATAAAATATGTTGGGAAGTGTTCTCATCTGGGTTGGTGGAAGATTTGTGTTACTTCATTCTTAAATGTTTGATATGTGGGCCAGGAGGTTTCTTTGTAAAGAGATTTATGATTACAAATTCAATCTTTTACTAGACATAGGATTATTCATATTTTCAGTCTTATCTTCTGTCACTTCTAATATTTTCAAGGAATGTGCCTGTTTTAACGAGATTGTCTAATTTGATAGCATAAAATTGTTTATAATATTCTTACTTCTTTAATGAGTGTAGAATCCACAATGATAAGCCCCATTTCACTCTAAATAGTGATGATTTGTATTCTCTTCCTTATTATGATCAAGCTAAGGGTTTGTAAATTTAGTCAATCATTTCAAAGAACTATATTCTGTTTTTTATTTCACTGTTTTTTAACCATATCTCTAAAACTCCCTTTCATTTTCTTATTTAGGAATTAATTTTTCTACTTTTGTAAGGTAAAACATTAAATTATTGATTTAGACAATTTTTCTTTATGTATATACACTTTGAAAACTATACATTTTTCCTTAAGCACTGCTTTGCCGCAACCCACAAATTTCGATATGTTTTATTCTCATAAAGTTTGAAAAATTTCTGATGTGAATTATGATTTTTTTCTCTAACTCATGGAATTTATTGAAGTTTCTCTAAATATCTTATTTTCCATGATTTTTAATTTAATTCTGTTGTGTTTAGAGAACATACTCTATATGATTTTAATCTTTTTAAATTAGTTGAGTTTTTTTTTAATAGCCTAACATGTGGTCTATCTTGGGAAAGTATTAAGTTCACTTGAAAAGAAAATGTATTGTGAAGGACTTTAGTGTTCTGTAAATATTATTTAGGTTAAAGTGGTGAATGATGCTGTTCAGATCCTTTGTATCATTATTTTTTGTCTATTTTTTTCTATAAAATGCAGTGAGAGAGAATGAGAGAGGTATTAAGCTCTAATTTATTATAGTTCTGGCTATTTATCCCCTCAATTCTGTCAAATTTTGCCATATTTATTGCCATATTTATTGATATGTGAGTCTGTTATGAGGTACATACATACTTCTGATTGTCAATCTTCATGATGGATTATTTTATCATTATGAAAGTGTCCCTATTTTCTCTTTACATCAAAGTCTATTTTGTATCATATCAGCATATCTTTCTTAATCCTACTGATAGTATTAGATCTATTTTACCATTTATTAATTAGTTTATTTTTAATAATAATTTTTTATTATATTATGTTAGTCACCATACAGTACATCCCTAGTTTTTGATGTAAAGTTCCATGATTCATTACTTGCATATAACACCCAGTACACCATGCAATATGTGCCCTCCTTAATACCCATCACCAGCCTATCCCATTCCCCCATGCCCCTCCCCTCTGAAGCCCTCAGTTTGTTTCCCAGAGTCCATAGTCTGTCATGGTTCATTCCCCCTTCTGTTTACAGCCCCCTTCTTCTTCCCTTTCTTCTCCTACCAATCTTCCTACTTCTTATGTTCCATAAATGAGTGAAACCATATGATAATTGTCTTTCTCTGCTTGACTTATTTCTCTTAGCATTATCTCCTCCAGTCCCTTCCATGTTGCAGCAAATGTTGAGAAATCATTCTTTTTGATGGCTGAGTAATATTCCATTGTATATATGGACCAATGAAATTTGACCACTCTCTCACACCATACACAAAGATAAACTCCAAATGGATGAAAGACCTCGATGTGAGACAGGAATCCATCAAAATCCTAGAGGAGAACATAGGCAGCAACCTCTACGACATCGGCCAAAGCAACCTTTTTCATGACACATCTCCAAAGGCAAGAGAAACAAAAGATAAAATGAACTTGCGGGACTTCATCAAGATCAAAACTTCTGACAGCCAAGGAAACAGTCAAAAAAACTAAGAGGCAGCCCACGGAATGGGAGAAAATATTTGCAGATGACACTACAGATAAAAGACTGGTATCTAAGATCTACAGAGAACTTCTCAAACTCAATAAACAAGAAACAAATAAACAAATTAAAAAATGGGCAGAAGATATGAACAGACACTTTTCCAGTGAAGACATACAAATGGCTAACAGACACATGAAAAAATGTTCAAAATCATTAGCTATCAGGGAATTTCAAATCAAAACCACACTGAGATACCACCTTACGCCAGTTAGAATGGCAAAAATTGACAAGGCAGGAAACAACAATTGTTGGAGAGGATGTGCAGAAAGGGGATCCCTCCTACATTGTTAGTGGGAATGCAAGTTGGTACAGCCACTTTGGAAAACAATGTGGAGGTCCCTTAAAAGGTTAAAAATTGAGCTACCGTAGGATCCAGCAATTGCACTCCAAAGATACAGATGTAGTGAAGAGAAGGGTCATATGCACCCCAATATTCATAGCAGCATTGTCCACAATAGCTAAATTGTGGAAGGAGCCGAGATGCCCTTCAGCAGATGACTGGATTATTTTACCATCTACTTATGTTTAAACTATACCTTTATATTTCATGTGCATCTATTTTAGATATAGTTTCCTCTACTTAGTAAATCCAATATATGCAGTCTTTGGAGTCTCGGTTTTATATATTTTTTGTGCTGATTCCCTTTTTTAAAAAAATTTATTTATTTATTTGACAGAGAGAGAAAGAGAGAGCAACCACAAGCAGGGGGAACATCAGGCAGAGGGAGAAGCAGGCTCCCCACTGAGCAAGGACCCCCAATGTGGAACTTGATCCCAGGACCCTGGGATCATGACCTGAGCCAAAGGCAGACACTTAACTGACTGAGCAACCCAGGTGTCCCTCTGCTGATTCTCAAACAAGATGGCTTGTTTATTTAGAGATTTTGATTTATTGATTTACCTACTGTGAACTTATATTTGGTCAAATGTTATCTGTGGGACATTTTGAGGTGAGAGTTAAATTGTATTCCTGTATAGGAGATTTTGGTTGCTTGTGCCAGTTTTGTTTTGTTTTTGTTGTTGTTGTTTTTGGAGCACAATCAATACAGAAAAATGCAAACTAAAGTTTCAGCTTTGATTTTTTAATTGTGCTAAAATATGTGTAACATAAAATTTATCATTTTTAGGTGTACAATATTTTAGCATTAAGTACATTCACATTTTTGTGCAACCATCATCACAATCTGTCATCAGAACTTTTTCATCATTCCAAATTGAAACTCTATACCCATTAAAAAATAATTCCTCATTTCCTCTTCCCTCTAGCCTATGTAACCTCTATTCTACTTTCTGTCTATATGAATTTGACTATTCTAAGTACTTCATATAATTGGAATCATACAATATTTATCTTTTTGGTCTGACTTGTTTCACTTAGCATAATGTCTTCAAGGTTTATCTATATTGTAGCATTTGTCAGAATTTATTTTTAAGTTTGAATAATATTTCATTGTATGTATGGATACACAAACACACATACATATTCATTTGTTGATGGGTATTTGATTTCTTCTCACCTTTTGGCTATTGTTAGCACTCACTACAGCTCCAGGCTTCCTGTCAAGAGAACATAAGTACAAAGTACCTCAAAACACTTTAGGCTTATACCACTTTGGCTTCAGATGGCTTGCTAGGGTGCCTCCAGAGCAAAGTGCTCTGGAACCTCTTGGTTGACATCAGATTTTATCCTGTTGCCTTGCCAGGGTGATCTCTTTGCAGACACCCTGGAAACCCCTAGCGGATGTGTACCTCATTTCTAGCCATCCTGCAAGGGAACTCCCGACATGGAGTAAATTGGATCTCCCAATGTGCACTCAGTACAGCTTCAGCTGTCCTGCCATGGTGTCCTCAGCATGTAGAACTATGGGATCCCCTGGTCTACACCCACTTCAGCTTTAGCTGTCCTGCCAGAATTCAAATTATGAAGAAAGTTCTTGGACCTCCCAGTGTGAATCCTCCCTCAACTCCAGCCATCTTGACACGACACCATATGTGCAGAAAGCCCTGGAATATCCAAGATAACACCTATTTCAGCATCAGCTATCTTGCCGATGAGGCTTCTGCATGCAAAGCCTTGCAACACATTGACTTGCACCCATTTCAATTTCAGCTATCCTGTTAGGGCATCCACAAGGTGGAGAGGTCAGGGAACCCTAACCCATACCAGCCACAGCTCCAGCCAGCAAAAGTCACCAAGCACACACATTCTACCTAGGGGATAACCATTCATAAGACCATTCTTTCAAGTTTAGGAGAAGTAGCTGTTCTGCCTAATTCTTAGAAATAAACACAGAAAGTCAAACAAAATGGAGATACAAAAGAATATGCTCCAAACAAAAGAACAAGACAAAACCTCAGAAAAAGAACTAAAAGGAGTGGAGAAAAGCAATATGCCTGATAAAGAATTTAAAGTAATGGATGGGGGGCAAGATGGTGGCGATTTCACCTGGTCCCTCAAATTTAATTGGTTATCTATCAAACCATTCTGAACACACACCAATTCAACCTGAGCTGTAAGGAGATTTATCTGGATCTCTATAAGCTGGAAAAAAAAAAACTACCTTTTGCAAGGTAGGAGGTGCAGAATCTTGAATCTTCTGGAGAAATATTGGAAGATAAATGGATGGGGGAGGGAGCCTCCATAAGCTGGCCACAAGAAAGTATTTATATAACACTGGAGCACAAAATTGGGACCCTTAGAAATCTGCTCTAGTGAGAGACACCCCTTTCTGAAAAGGGCACATGGGATGAACAGCACAGAAGTCTAGGTGGATCACTATGGTCTTGGAATCCCAGAAGACTCAGAAATAATGGGGGAGCCTGAACCGATAAAGTACCCAAGCAGTGGAGCAGGAGACTGGTTATGGTCAGTGAGCCCAGAAAGGACTCTCAGCTCTGGTCACCATAAACCATGAGCCAAGCCCGTAGGGAGACCACTTTCTGCCTGAGCAAACTGAAAAGGACTAGAAGGTGCGGGCTCTTTAACATCCTAGAGGAGCTATAGAATGGTTTGCGCCCACCACAGGGCAACAGCTCTCAGGGCAGTGTGACCCACGAAAGGACACTGGGGCAAAACCTGTGACCTGGAGTGGCAGAAGAAGGTGCACACGCGAGCCCATGGCCACTAGAAATTGCAAAGTCACAAAGTGCAGAGATGCCTGCAGGTTCCGTGACTCCCCTGGAGAGGTGCAGCAGGCTTGAATAGCTTGAGTCTGTTGATTTTGGTACACACAAAAGTGGAGACGGTTTGACTTGGAGGATTTATTGAAGGAAGAGGACTGTGAGCTTGTGGCTCTGGGCCAGAGATTCCCGCATGGCCATATTTGCTCTGACACTCTAAAGAGAAGTGGAAAGACACCAGGGAACAAAAGCCACACAGGTGACCAGGTCACATTAAGTCCATCCCCCTGACAAGGGATGGGGCAAGTCCACCCAGGCAAAGAAGATGCCTGAGAAGCCGAGCAGCAGACCCCTCACCCAGAAGACAGACTAGAAGAACAGGTGAATGAAAAGTTTATTTTCCACAAGACTGTAAAACTTCAGTGCCAGGGGAAAATAATATGGGGAGTTTTCTCATGACTCATTTATACTTTTTACATTTCTTTTTTTTGGCTCATTCTTATTCTTTTTTTTTGTTGTTGTTGTTCTTTTTTCTTTTTACCCTGTTCCCATTTCAAATAGATTCTTATTTCACAACTTATATTTTTAAGTGGCTTTTTAACTTTTACTTTTTTCACATCTACATTTTACAGATTGTTGCACCATACTAGTCTGTTTTACCCTCTGTTTCATTATATATATATATATATATATATATATATATATATATATATATGCAAATGGTGAGTATTCATCCTTTCTGATGGCTGAGTAATATTCCATCGTATATATGAAATATACATTTCATTTGTTCTAGCTCTGTGAAAAATGCTGGTGGTACTTTGATAGGAATTGCATTAAATGTGTAGATTGCTTTGGTCTGTACAGATATTTAAACCGTATTTGTTCTTTCAATCCATGAGAATGGATTCTCCTTCTGTTGCTTCATTATTGGTATAGAAAAATGCAACAGGGGGCGCCTGGGTGGCACAGCGGTTAAGCGCCTGCCTTCGGCTCAGGGCGTGATCCTGGCATTCTGGGATCGAGCCCCACATCAGGCTCCTGTGCTATAAGCCTGCTTCTTCCTCTCCCACTCCCCCTGCTTGTGTTCCCTCTTTCGCTGGCTGTCTCTATCTCTGTCAAATAAATAAATAAAATCTTTAAAAAAAAAAAGAAAAATGCAACAGATCTCTGTATGTTAATTTTGTATCCTGTGACTTTGTTGAATTCATGTATCAGTTCCAGTAATTTTTTTGGTGGAGTCATTCAGGTTTTCTACATAGAGTATCATGTTGTCTACAAATAGTGAATGTTTGCCTTCTTCTTTGTTGATTTGGATGACTTTTTCTATTTCTTGTCTGATTGCTGAGGCTAGGACTTTCAGTAGTATGTTAAATAACAATGGTGAAAGTGGACATCCTGGTTTGTTCCCCCATCCCCACTTTGTTGAGAATTTTTATCAAGAAAGGATGCTATAATTTTTTATTTTTTTCTGCATCTATTGAGAAGATCATATGGTTTTTATCCTTTCTTTTATTAATATGGTGTATCATATCAATTAATTGGCATATATTGAACCACACTTCCAGCCCAGGAATAAATCCCACTTGATCATGTTGAATAGTTCTTTTAATGTACTGTTGGATTTGAGTTGTTAGATTCTTCTTGAGAACATTTGCATTATGTTCATCAGGGATATTGGCCATTAATTCTCCTTTTCAGTGGGGTCTTTGGTTTTGACAAGGTAATCCTGGCCTTGTAGAATGAGGTTGGAAATTTTCTTTCCATTTCAATCTTTTGAAACAGTTTGAGAAGAATAGGTATTAATTCCACTTTAAATGTCTGGTAGAATTCCCCTGGGAATCCATCTGGACCTGGACTCTTTTTTGGGGGGCGGGGGTTTGAGTACTGCTTCAATTTGGTTGCTGGTTATTTGTCTATTCAAATTGTTTGTTGGGAGATTTTTGATTATTGATTCAATTTCATTCCTAGTTATGGGTATGTTTAAATTTCAGTTTCTTCCTGTTTGTTTTGGCAGTTTATATGTTTCTAGGAATTTATCCATTTCTTCCAGATTGCCCAATTTGTTCACATAGAACTGTTCATAATATTATCTTATAACTGTATATCTGTGGTGTTGATTGTGATCTCTCCCTTTTCAATCACAATTTTATTTATTTGGATCCTTTCTCTTTTCTTTTTAATAAGTCAGGCTTGGGGGTTATTAATTTTATTAATTCTTTCAAAGAACTGGCTACTAGTTTCATTGATCTTTATACTGCTTTTTGTTTGTTTCTATGTAATTTCTCTCTTCTCTAATCTTTATTATTTCTCTACTTCTGCTGTTTAAGGCTTTATTTGCTGTTTCTTTTCTATTTCCTTTATGTGTAAGATTACATTGCATATTTGAGACTTTTCTTGCTTCTTGTGGTAGTCCTGTGTTGTTATATCTTTCTTTCTTAGGACCACTTTTGCTGCATCCCAAAGGTTTTGAACCATCGTGTTTTCATTTTCATTTGTCTCCATGTATTTTTTTTTTATTTCTTTAATTTCCTTGTTAACCTATTCATTATTCAGTAAGATGTTCTTTAACCTCCATGTATTTGTGGTCTTTCCAAATTTTTTCTTGGGGTTGATTTCAAGTTTCATAGCTTTTGGTCAAAAAATATGCATGATATGATCTCAATCTTTTTGTAGTTGTTGAGTGATGATTTGTGACACAGTATGTGATCTATTCTGGGGAATGTTCTATGTGTACTTGAAAAGAATGTGCATTTTGCTGCTTTAAGATGAAATGTTCTGTATGTATCTGTTAGGTCCATCTGGTTCAGTGTGTCATTCAAAGTCATTGTTTCCTTGGTTTGCTTAGATGATCTGTCCATTGTTGTAAGTGGGGTGTTAAAGTCCCCTAGAATTATTGTATTTTGGTTAATGAGTTTCATTATGTATTATATTAATTGATTTATATATTTGGGTGCTCCCAAGTTGGGGGCATAGTTAAAATTGATAGATCTCCTTGTTGCATAAACCCCTTTATTATGATATAATGCCCTTCTTCATCTCTTGTTATACTCTTTGGTTGAAAATCTAGTTTGATATAAATATAGGTATTCCAGCTTTCTTTTGATGTTCATTAACATTATAGGTGGTTCTCCATCCCTTCACGTTCAATCTGGAGGTGTCTTTAGGCCTAAAATGAGTCTCCTGTAGACAGCATATAGATGGCCTTGTTGTGTTTTGTTTATTTGTTTGTTTTTTGGTTGGTTGTTTGTTTATTTGTTTTATCCATTCTGATATCCTATATCTTTTGATTGGAACAATTAGTCCATTTACTTATTGTTGATTATTGATAGGTATGAATTTAGTGCCATTATATTACCTATAAAGTGATTGTTTCTGGAGATTTTCTTTGTTCCTTTCTAGTCTTTGTTAGTTGTTGCCTTTCTTTCCCACTCACAGAGTCCCCTTTAATATTGCTTGCATAGCTACTTTAGTGGTCACAAAGTCCTTAAATTTTTGTTTAAGAAATTCTTTGTTTCTCCTTCTATTCTGAATGACAGCCTTGCTGGATAAAGTATACTTGGCTGTACATTTTACCCATAAGAACATTTGAATATATAATGCCACTTTCTCTGGCCTTCCAGGTTTCTGTGGAGAGATCTGCTGCTAACCTTGTTTGTCTTCCCTTGGAGTTTAGGGATATCTTTACCCTTGCCACTTTTAGAATTCTGTCTCTATCTCTATATTTTGACAATTTTACTACTATATGTCTTGGTATTGGCCTCCTTTCATTGATTTTGATGGGAATTCTCTGTGTCTCTTAGATTTGTATATGTTTTCTTCCCCAGATTAGGGACATTTTAAGCTATAATTTGCTCAAATAAACCTTCTATCCCTTTTTCCTTCTCTTTTTTTTCTGGGACCCCTATGATATGAACATTATTATGCTTTTTGGATTTGCTGATCTCTTAAGTCTACACTTGCTATCCAATTTTTTTTCTTTCCCTCTCCTTTTCAGCTTCATTATTTTCCATAATTTTATCTCATATCAGTTATCCATTCCTCTCCATCTTTCATCCTTGTGGTCATTACAGTCAGTTTTGCCTCTTGGTTTTCACATTTGTTTTTACTTCTGCCTGAATAGTTTCTATGATTTTTATCTCTATGCTAAGGGACTTCCTAGTTTCTTCTTTGCTTTTTTCAAGCCCAGCTAGTGTCTTTATGATTGTTGTTTTAAATTCTGTTTCAGTTGTGTTACTTATATCTGTTTTCATTAGGTACCTGGCTGTGACCTTTTCTCATTCTTTCTTTGGGATAAATTTCTCCATCTTGGCATTTTGTCTAGGTCTTTGTAGTGTGTGTGTTAGGAATGCCTGTTATGTTTTCTGCTACTGAGTGTAATGGCTATATTAAGAAGGAGTAATATACTGTCCAGAGTCTGACACTTTAGGAAATGTTTCTGGCGTGTGCTGTGTGCACCCTGCTGTTATGTCTTGGCTGTTCTTTCCCTCAGGTGAGTCTTTTGCAGAGTTTCTCCTTGCCTGCGGTAGGGAGTGTTTGGACCTTGTCCACTGTGTAGTCAGTTTTAACGAAATGTGTTTTGGTCTACCTTTTAAAAGAGGCTAAATCGTATTTTCCCCTAGAGCTGAATTTTTGAAGCGCCATATGGTTAGTAGACTGGGTGGATGCAGCGGGTTTGTGCTGGTGTTCTGGGGGAGGGACCACTGCTGTTCTGACTCTGAGGCACACCTATTCTAGTAGAAAAGCATCTGCAGAGCAAAGGGGTATGCAGGGCTTGGTGTAAGCAGCTCATGCCTACTCTGTGGGTGCTGTACTGCTCACTGCAGTCTGTCCACAGTCATGGGCAGGGATAAAAATGGCATCAGCTGGCTCTCTCATCCCTGGAGAGGGGAGTTTTCTCCCACTGCTGTTCAGGTAGCTCTCACAGAAGTGCGATCTCCCCTCATGGGTCTCAGGCGTCTCTTAGATCCCTGCATTCACCTTTCAGTGTCAGAGCTGTCTGCCTACCCAGTGGCAGTGCTTTTGTGTTTTATCTCAGCCATACTGGTGGGGTTTCAAAACTCCAAATTTTAGGGACCAAGTACTCATGGATACTCACTGATCCTCTGGGGGTGGATCTCACCACACGGTGGCTCATAATGGCATTTGGCTCATTTTGTCCCATAATGGCAGTTGTGTGAATGTGCAGGGGTTTGAGTTTATGGTAAAGTGCAGCAAAGAGCTGCCATTCAGGTTGGCTGCCCTCAGCAGGCATTTCTGCTCATAAGCCAATGAACATGGCAGCTTCATTGTGCCCAACGGCTCTTTTGTTCCCTGAGAGGCAGTGCCACCTCTCCCAAATGCACTCCAAAAAGGGGAACTGTCTCTCCCAGTGCAACCCAGAGGATTCTCAAACTATGCTGTCCAGCCCCAGGCCTCTGGCCTTCTTCTTCACAGAAAAACTGCTATGCCTGCCAGGCTCCACCATGGTGATGATGCAGACTTCTAAAATTTCACACTTTGAGCTTTGCTACTTGTAAAAATTTGCAATTATCAGTGCTTCTCATTTTCCTCATCAATTGTTTTGGGTAAGTGTTTTTCTTGTGCAATACCTTATGCTCTCTTTCTCTTTCTCTCTCTCATTCTCTCTCCCTCTCTCTCTCTTTTTCTTTCCTCTCTCCCAGATTCAGGATCCCTCCCCTCTGCAGTTGGTGATTCTTTTCTCCACCAGATCACATCTCCACACCTCCTACTTTCCACAATGTGACATCTTTTCTTCCTCTAGTTGTCCACTTTGTTCTCTCATTCCTCAGATGGATTTCCACTCAATAATCATTTTAAATGTAAATGTCTTAAATTCTCCAATCGAAAGACATAAGATGGAGCAATGAATGAAAAAATAAGACCCATCTTTATGCTGCCTGCAAAGGGCTTACCTCAGACCTAATGGTGCATGCATACTGAAAGTGAAGGGATGGAAAAACATTTACCATACATTTTTTTTTCTGATCACAATGGTGTGAAACTAGAAATCAATCGCAAGAAAAAAAAAACTGGGAAAACACAAGCACATGAAGACCAAACAACATGATTTAAAAAAACCAATAGGTCAACAAAGAAATCTAAGAAGACATAAAAAATACACTGATACAAATAAAAATGGAAATGCAAAGATCCAAAATGTTCGGAACATAGCAAAAGCAGTTCTAAGAGGGAAATATATAACAATACAGACCTACCTCAAGAAACATAAAAAAAGCTCATATAAACAATCTAACCTTACACCTAAAGGAACTAGATAAAGAAGAACAAACAAAACACAAGTGAAATAGAAGGAAGGAAATAATAAAGATCAGAAATAAATGACAGAGACTTAAAAACAGAAAGAGAGAGAGAGAGGGAAAAAACAATGAAATCAAAAGCCGGTTCTTGGAGAAGATTAAAAATATTGACAAACCTTCATAAGACTCAAGAAAAAAAAAGAAAGAATCTAAATGAATAAAATCAGAAACAAAAGAGAAGTAGCAACTGACACCACATAAATATAAAGAATTATAAGAAAATATTTTTAAAAATATTCTAACACATTGGTCAATCTAGAAGAAGTGGATAAGTTTCTAGAAACATACAATCTTCCAAAACTGAATCAGAAAGAAAGAGAAAATCTGAGAATATTGAGGTGCCTGGGTGGCTCAGTCAGTTAAACATCTGTCTTCAGCTCAGGTCATGATCTCAGGGTCCTGGAATTGAGCCCCGCATCAGACTCCCTGCTCAACAGAAAGCCTGCTTCTCCCTCTCCTTCTGTTCCTCCACCTGCTTGTGCTTTCTCTCTCTCTCAAATAAATAAATAAAAATCTTAAAAAAAGAAAAATGAAAATCTGAAAATATTTCTAGTAGTGACATTGAATTGGTAATTAAAAAATATATCAAAAAATAAAAGTCCAGGACCAGATGGATTCATAAGAGTATCCTACAAAACATTTAAAGAAAAGTTAATACCTATACTTTTCAAAATTTTCCAAAAAATATAAAAGGAAGGAAATTTTCCAAATTCATTCCCCACCCCATCAATCTCCCCTCTAGTAACCATCAGTTTGTTCTCTATAGTTAAGAGTCTGTTTCTTGGTTTGCCTCTCTTCTCCCCCCTCCCATGTTCCTTTGTTTTGTTTCTTAAATTCCACATATGAATGAAATCATACAGTATTTGTCTTGCTCTAATTGACTTCTTTCATTTAGTATAATGCTCTATCTCCATTGGCATCATTGCAAATGGCAAGATTTCATTCTTTTGATGGTCGAGTAATATTCCATTTTCTATATATACCATATGTTCTTTATCCATTCATCAGTAGATGGATATTTGGGATCTTTCCGTGGCATTTGAAAAAATATAACACCCATTCACGATAGAAACTCTCAACAAAGTAGTTTAAGAGTGAACATACCTCAACATAATAAAGGCCATTTATGAAAACTTCATAGCTAACATTACACTCAATGGTGAATAACTGAGAGCTTTTACTTGATTAAGATCAAGAACAATACAAGAATGTCCACTCTCACCACTTTTATTCAACATAGTACTGGAAATCCTAACCACAGCAATCAGATGGTAAAAAGAAATAAAAGCCATCTATAATTGGTAAGGAGGAAGTTAAAGTGTCACTCTTTGCAGATGATACATTCCTGTACATAGAAGACCCTAGATGCTCCACCAAAAAACTACTAGAAGTGATAAATGAATTCAGTAAACTTGCAGGATAGAAAATTAATATGTAGAAATTGGTAACATTGCTATACACTAATAAATTAGCAGAAAGAGAAATTAAGAAAATAATTCCACTTACATTTGCATCAAAAAGATACAATACTTGGGGCTCCTGGGTGGCTCAGTCATTAAGCATCTGCCTTCAGCTGGGGTCATGATCCCAGGGTCCTGGGATCAAGCCCTGCATTGGGCTCCCTGCTTGGCAGGAGGCCTCCTTCTCCCTCTCCCACACCCCTTGCTTGTGCTCTCTCTCTCACTGTCTCTCTCTCTGTCAAATAAATAACATTTTTAAAAAAGTTACAATACTTAAAAATAAACTTAACCAAGGAAGTGAAAGACCTCTGATCTGAAAACTATAACATACTGATGAAATTGAAGGTGACACAAATGAAAAAAGTATTTCATGTTCATGGATTGGAAGAACCAATATCATTAAAATGTCCATATATACTACACAAAGCAATCTATATATTGAATACAATCCTTATCAAACTACCAACATTTTTCACAGAACTAGAACAAATCATCATAAAATTTATATAGAACCACAAAAGACACAGAATAGCCAAAGCAATCTTGAGAAAGAAGTAAAAATCTGGATGTATCACAACCCCAGATTGTAAGATATACTACAAAGCTGAAGTAATGCAAACAGTATGGTACAGGCATAAAAACAGACACATATATCAGTAGAACAGGATAAAGAGCTCAGAAATAAACCCACACTTATATGTTTAATTAATCAGTGACAAAGGAGGCAAGGATATACAATGGAAAATTCACGTTTTCAATAAATGGTGCTGAGAAAACTGGACAGCTACATGCAAATGAACGAAACTGGACCACTTTTTTTACACCACACATAAATACGAACTCAAAATGGATTAAAGATCTAAATGTGAGATTAAAAACATAAAAATCTTAGAAGACAGGAAATAATTTCTTTGACATCAACTGTAACAAACTGTAACAACGTTTTTCTAGATATGTTTCCTCAGGTAAGGAAAATAAAAGCAAAAATCAACTATTGGGACTATCTTAAAATAAAAATCTTTTGCACAGCAAAGAAAACCATCAGCAAAACAAAAAGGCACTACTAAATTGGAGAAGATATTTGCAAATGATGTATCCAATAAGGAGTTAATATCTAAAATGTACAAAGAACTTATACAACTCAACATCAAAACACAGTCTGATTAACAAATGGGCAGAAGACATGAAAAAAGCAAGACATGAATAAACATTTTTTCAAAGAAGACATACAGATGGCCATCAGACACATGACAAGATCTTCAACATTACTAATCATCAGGGAGATGCAAATTGAAACCACAGTGAGATGTCATCTTACACCTGTTATAATGGCTAAAGTCAAAAACATAGGAAATACAAAGTTTGGGTAAGTATGTGAAGAAAAACAAACCCTCATATACTTTTGGTGGGAATGTAAATTGGTACGGCCAGTGTGGAAAACAGTATGGCGGTTCCTCAAAAAAATTAAAAATAAAAGTACCAGGTTCTAATAATTTTACTGCTGGGTATTTACAGAAAGAAAACAAAAACACTAATTTGAAAAGATATATGCACCTCTATGTTTATTGCAGAATATTTACAATAGCCAAGATATAGAAGCAACCTAAGTGTCCACTGATAGAAAAATGGGTAAAATATATATATCAGGATGAGATCTTGCCACTTGTGACATGGATGGACGTAGAAGATATTATGATAGGTGAAGTAAGTCAAACTTAGAAAGACATTTACCATAAGATTTCACCCATATAATAAATCTAAAAAAACAAAACAAAGAAACAAAAGGTAAAATTAGACCTATAAATACAGACTGATTAATTTTCAGAGGAGAGGGAGGTAGGGGATGGGAAAAATAGGTGAAGGGGAGTAGGAGATACAGACTTCCAGTTATGAAATGAATAAGCCACAGGAATAAAAGGTACACCATATAGACAATGGTATTGTAATATCATTGTATGGTGACAGATGGTAATTATACTTGTGGTGAGCATAGCATAACATATAGATATGTTGAGTCACTTTGTTGTACACCTGAAACTAATGTAACATTGTGTGTCAACTACACTCAAATAAAAAAAGAAAATAAATTAAAAAAAAGAGAGAAAGCAGATAAGAAGAGGGAAACCTAGAAGAAAAAAAGGCTAAGTTCTCAGCTGATAAAGGTGCATAAGTCATGAAGATATATAGGACATGATAAGTAAAGAGGAGGGAATGAGAGATCAAACAAAAGACAGCAGGAAATAACACAGGGTAGAACTGATGAAGAAGGGGCAGATATGAATATGTGGAGTAGGTCTGGGGCTTTTGGATGCAAGAAGAGCTGAAGGTTTGCCTTAAAATTGCTCTCTCTTTAACCTCACAGGACCCCAAAGGAGGTTGGGAAATCATTTCTTAAGATTGACAGTATATCCTGTTAGTATAATTCATGGCCTATTTCACTAATTTTACTGTTTGCCATGTCTATCATCTATCTATTTATCTATCTATCATCTATCTATATCTTCATCATCTATTTATCTATTTTGCTAGGAGGTAGTTTTGCTTCTCCCACAGGGTAAAATTCATGATCTTTATAATACACATTTTCTGATTAGATGATACTTTTCTTTCTAATTTGTGTTTTTGTTCCCAGTAGATAAAGCTTCCCAGAATTCTGACCTACGGATAAATAGAGACCTGACAATTTGGAAAATGAGCAGGCACCAGATTTGTTACTAAGTACTTCCATTATCACTATGACAGACTTACAGCTCTTTAAATTTCCATCTCTTTGCCCTGATAGTTATTCTTTATTCAGGAGCTTTCTGGTCTGAGTTAAAACATCTCCTTTTTGTGCATTAGCCAAACCCTCAACTTCAAGCCAGTGGCTACATGACTTACTCAAATTAGAATTCTCCATTGAGAAAAAGTATGAAAATGCATCTTTATCTTTATTCCTAGTCAAAAAAACCTACCATGTTGGTATCAACCGAGTGCCAAGTCAGCATTCTATTTCTTCTAGCCTCTCCTGAAAGGACCAAATTTATTTGGCCTCATCTTTCCTATTACACCAACTTCCCAGAAAAGAAGATGACTATAGTAGTGGTTGCTTGTGGAATTTGTGTAATATTTTAAAATAAAAATAAAATCTTAATTCATGAATATTATAAGCCTATACATAACAGTTTCCTTATGGGTGTATATAATCTAAGTATTACATCTACTTAGGTTTGTCTCTGGCTTAACCTGAGTCATAAAATATAAAGATAAAACTATGTTACCTAAAAAGATATTATCTTTGACACATTTTCTTATTCCATTAATTGCCTGCCATTTTGAATCTTAATTAGATTTTTTATTAATCCTTGTTTTGCCTTTTTGTAGTTTTCCCGTAACAAAATTTGGAGCATTTTGAGTCTTCCATATGTACCAGGTCTTTTCTTTCTGCAGTTACTAAAGAACTGACCATGGTTAAGTTTTACAAGTTATAAATTGATGAACCACTTTTAAAGATAAGCACATTACAGAATGAAACATAGTTTTTGAAAAACTCAGCTTCATTTTCAAAAGCCTTCTAAAATAAATGAATCTCTGCACCCCACCCCCCAAAACAAGTGTCAATAGCTTCATGGAAGAATGAGGTTTGACAGTTAACCAAGTGCTTATCAATTCCATGACAGTACAAGTTCCAGAATTTGAGTTCAAACCAATAGAGTCCAAAATTTTAAACTCAGTAATCACTCTTTTATTGTTTTAATGTTGTATCTTATTATTTCATCTTTTCTTAGTTATTATGCTCCTGACTTAAAAAAAACATATTTCTGACTGCTTAGCACTTTTATCACATAAACTATATGAAAAATCAAAATATACAGTTTTGTTATTTAAATTTTGTAGGCTTAATTAATATTTGGAGAAAGATACAGGTAAAATATTATTTTACTTTTCTGTAACTGACTTTAAGCTCATCATGTATTTGTAACTTGCAAATAAGTAATCCAGACTCTTTCAACTATAAATATTAGGCACAGTTTCAGCATATATTATGCCAGTAAAATTGAAGAAGACAATAATATGTGATACCATGTGATAATTGATAAAATCATATTGGCCAAATCAAAACAAACTATTGATCAATTTGCTGTGTTGTACCAGTGAAAGTTTTCTTTCTCTATGATCATTAGTTGTTTAAGTCATCTCTGTTTAGACCTTTGAAATACTTCAGATTGAAAAATATTACTATGAAGTAGACATATCTCTTTTTTTCCCCAAGATCTCTCTTTTGTTAAGACATGCACCTAGTATTTCTTTTGAAGAATATTTTCTTCACATTCAATTCATATGGTCTACATAGTATTGAGACCATCCCCAAGCCTAAACTGTTCATCTGTTCTCAATGATTGCTTTAAGGATGGGCATTTTTCCTACCGTAGACAATAATATGCAATCAAAATTTTGCTGATGTTTCTGGGAAATAGGCTGTTATTCTTTTTGCTCGGACAGAAATATGAGATGATGTAGACACTGCAGACAGTGTCACTATCTTCTGGTTTTATAGAGATTGAATATGAAGCCAACCCCGCTGGAGGAAGAGTAATGACAAAGAGATGAAATGAGTCCTGATGACATCATTAAACCCTAAATACAGCTGTTCCTGAAGCCATTTCTACCCCTGGATATTTCAGTAGTTAGGCAACCCATATATTCCTATCTCTCTCTCTCTCTTTTTTTTTCCTTAACACACTATATTTTGAGCTTCCTTTTACTTGAAGCTTGAATATTTCTAACAGAAAGACCTTACTGGCAATTGTTAATGGGTCAAATATAAATGGATAGATAAAATGAGATAAATAGGCAAAGTTCCCCAAACTTGGAACATGTTACTATCTTTCTCAAGGCTTCTTAAAGCCTAGGACGTTAATAAATGTTACTTTTGAGAAGAGATGAGATGGGGGGCTTAAATTTTTACATTTTTAATACATCCATATTATATAGATTCTTTGAAATTTCCTGCTGTATGATCAATTTGGTAATTGCTTTGTATTTCTATTGCCTAACCTAGCTCAGTGTTTATTGCATTAAATTTTAATGATTTAAGATAACACTTTATGACTTTAAATTCTATATCTTGTCTTCAATATTTGTTTTAATAATGATGATGATAATAATAATAATAGCTACTATGTATTATGTGCTTGTTATGTGCCAAGCATCATGCTAAATAAAAGACACATAGTTACTCTTTTAATTGAGACTGTATCTTTCTAAACTGAGCATTGTAATTACTACTTTACAAATGTGAGAACTAAGGTTCAGAAAGTTTAAATAATTTGCCTTAAATAACATAACTGGTAAATAGCAGAACGAGATTTGATTCTTTCTGTCTGATCCCATGACTAGGCCTGTAACCACTATGTCCTTGAATTCCAAAGTCTTAAAACACTGTTCAAAATTGTCTTTAAACCAAGTGGTAAAAAACAAACAAACAAACAACAACAACAGGCAAATAAAACACTATGTATCCAAGAAGAGGAGAGGGAAGATAGGTAAAAATGACGTACCAAAATATCAAGGGAAGAAAGTAAAGTATAAAATACATTTAATAACAAAAAAACCCAAACAGTGCATAAAAATGGACAGAGGAACTAAACAGACATTTTTACAAAGAAAACATACAAATGGCCAACAGGTGTGTGAAAAGGTACTTAACATTACTGGTTGTCAAGGAAATGCAAATCAAAAACACAATGAGATATCACCTCACACCTTTTAGAAAGGCTATCAACAAAGACAGATAACAGTGCTGATGAGGATGTGGAGAAAAGGGAGCACGTGCACTATTGGTGGGAATATACTTGGTTCAGCCACTGTGGAAAACAATACAGAAGTTTCTTTAAAAATTAAAAATAGATTTACCATATGATCCAGTAATTCTGCTTCTTGGTATATATCCAAAGGACATTAAAGCAGGATATCAAAGAGGTATCTGTACTCCCATGTTCATTGTAGCACTATTCACAATAGCTAAGATATGGAAACAATCTAAGTGCCCATCAACAGATAATTTAATAGAAAAGTGATATATATATGTGTGTGTGTATGTGTATATATATATATATATATATATATATATATATATATATATGTAAAATTCAGCCATGCAAAAAAAGAAAATCCTGTTATTCCTGGCAACATAGATGAACGCTGAGGACAATATACTGAGATAAGTCAAAAAGAGAAAGATAAATATATGATATCACTTATATATGGAATCTAAAAAGCTGAACTCATCAAAACAGAGAATAAAATGGTAATTACAAGGGGCTGGGGAGTGGGGAGGCGTAGAAAGATTTTTTTTAAGGGTACAAGCTTACAATAAGTAGCAAGTAAGTTCCAGGGATCTAATGCATAGTATAGTGAATACAAGTAACACTATGTATTATAATTATCAAAGTTGCAAAGAGACTAGATTTTAATTATTTCAACCACAAAAAATTAGTAGTAATTATGTGATGTTATAAAAGTGTTATCACTACAATGACAATCACATTAAAATATATATGTGTATCAAATCGGTATGTTGTATATCTTAAACTCACATAATGTAAAATGTCAAATAATTTTAAATTAAAAAAGAGAAAATCATGAGTATATAATGAGAGAAATAAAATAGAATGCAAGTAAAGACTTGGTGTCCTACATTTTGGAGTACAGGATGTTGCATAGAAAATGTTTAGTATTACATACAAATACATAAATTACCCCAAGTTCAGAATTAGATGGTAAAATGAAATTTGAAGAAAAATACTCGTTTGAAATAAAACATGACAGATTTTACTCAAGAGTTACCTAGGGGGATAACACATTTTGGTGACATATGTTAGGTTGCGTAGAAAGAATGAACATTTACAATAAAATACAACTCTCTTAAAAATAAGCTATGCCAGATTCCCCCATGAGATTTCTAAAGATTCTGTTACTGAATTTGCATACTGCTTCATAATATTTTTAAATAAAAAAAAAGACTTCTAAAATGTGATTTTTCAGTTGGATCATTACAAACAAAGACATGATTTACAGTTTCAACAATTTTCACATATGATTAAAATCATAGTAATGTCAAATAATAAACATGTTGACTAAAATAATTAATTTTTATTATATGCTTTTCTTCTTGGAAATAAAGGTAGAATCATTCAGATAAAGTTAGTTTGTTGCTTAAACCTGGGTCTATATCTTTTTGTTAGAGTTCTCTTCAATGACTACCAATTTTTTCTTAATCTAATTTCTTTGATATTTTGAGGAATGATCTAGTCTAAGAACACAATTAGCATACACCAATAAGGATGAAAAACATGGAGATCATATACCAGCCTTCAATAGAGGAACTCTATGAAAAAATTTTTTTTTCCAACAGTATTTCAGATTTTACCATGTTCATAGAATTTGGGGTACTCAAGCTGATTTTGCCTGAGTTTGATTTATTCACCAAAAAGAAGTAAACTGAATCAGAATGGACTATATGTACTTGAAATTACATGGAGAGAATATGGTTCTAATCTGTTAATTTCCACATAAAATTTAAGATCTACTGATTAGTAGATAATGGCCAATTTCCTATGCAATATGAGACCTGAATTAGGATATCATATATGGCCTTAAGAAAGAATTCAACAAAGTCAATTATAAGCCAAATTCAATTGTAAACCAAGATCCATTCACATCAATTCCATCATGATAATAATTCACTGAAAGACTGAGACCTTTGAGTGACCACAATGTAGAGATGATGAAATGGTTATCCATAAAGAGTGAGGTCATAATGATATATCAAAGGAATGTTGGAACATAAGTTTAAAAAGTGCACCATTTTTCAGCAACTCTTGAGGAGTTGGAACCTCTAATTAGCAATAACAAGGATAGCAAGAGAAGCAGGCTATATCTAGGTGAGTGTGGAATCACACAAGCCAAAAGAAGAGAATGTTTCAAGGAGGTGAAGTAAGTTGAGGACTGATCATTGCTCCTTCATTTAGAGGATGTGGATATTATTGATAGTCTCAGCAAGATTAGTTTTGTGAAGGGATGAGGGGGAGTGGAAGTCAGATTAAAAAAAGATGAGAAAGTGGATAAATGAAAATGGCTTTGAAATTTGTCTCTACCACTTAGACCTCAGTAAGTCATTTGATCACTCTCCATTTCCCTATTTCTTCCATGAGGATAGGAGTTCATAGACACAATGTTTATTAGAAACATTAAAGATCATAGCAGCAATGTCCACAATAGCTAAATCGTGGAAGGAGCCGAGATGCCCTTCAACAGATGACTGGATTAAGAAGTTGTGGTCCATATATACAGTGAAATATTACTCAGCTATCAGAAAGAACGAGTTCTCAACATTTGCTACAACATGGACGGCACTGGAGGAGATAATGCTAAGTGAAATAAGTCAAGCAGAGAAAGACAATTATCATATGATTTCTCTCATCTATGGAACCTAAGAACTAGGAAGATCGGTAGGGGAAGAAAGGGATAAAGAAAGGGGGGGTAATAAGAAGGGGGAATGAAACATGAGAGACTATGGACTATGAGAAACAAACTGAGGGCCTCAGAGGGGAATGGGTGGGGGAATGGGATAGACCGGTGATAGGTAGTAAGGAGGGCACGTATTGCATGGTGCACTGGGTGTTATACACAACTAATGAATCATTGAGCCTTACATTGGAAACCGGGGATGTACTGTATGGTGACTAACATAATATAATAAAAAATCATTAAAAAAAAAAAAGAAACATTAAAGAGCACATTTAGCACATTGATTTCACATGCTAGTAAATCAACTTCGAGATTTAAGAAACATGACGTTCACCCAACATGTATTTATTTTATTTAACAAGGGTGATTTTTACCAGCTTTGCCCTGCACTGTCAGGAGGGGAAAATTAGCATGCACTCCCACCTCACCAGTCACCAGTAAATCTAGTATTGTGAGAATAATAGTCAAATGACTTAATGAATTTTTGATATAGTGTCTATAACAATCCCTGAATCCTAAAATCTCTCAAAGGGAAGAGTGGTAGTTTTTTGTTTTGTCTTGTTTTGTTTTTGAAATAATATATCTTTAAAAAGACATGTGTTAGGATGAGATACTTAAGATCAACATGATTTGCTGATGCAATCAGTATGATACAATGAAAATAAATATTTTCTCTGAATTCAAAATTAGTAAAGAGGCAGATTCCTGGACAAGCTGTAATTTCCCCTTTAAAGTTGAGGAAAGCTTGCATATGAAATATCACCCTAAGTTTGATCCAGGATACACTACAGGGTAAATCAGTGTCTCAAAAGTAGTGAGGCTTTAAGCATGTCTCAAGATAATTCCAAAGACAGGTAATGTAAGGGACATGATACAAAGGTGTTTTATTTATTTTTTATTATTTTTTTTTCATTATGTTCAGTTAGCCAACATATAGTACACCATAAGTTTTTGTTGTAGTGCTCAAGGATTCATTAATTGTGTATAACTCTCAGTGGCTCATCCCAACACATGCCCTCCTTAATATCCATCACCCAGTCACCCTATCCCCTCACACCCCTCCCTTCTGTAACCCTTATTTTGTTTCCTAGAGTCCAGAGTCTTTCATGGTTTCTCTCCCTCTCTGATTTCTTCCCATTCAGTTTTCCCTCCCTTTCCCTGTGGTCCTCTCCTCTATTTTTTATGTTCCACGTATGAATGAACCCATATCGTAATTTTCTTTCTCTGCTTGACTCATTTCACTTAGCATAATCCCCTCCAGTTCCATCCATGTTGATGCAAATGGTGGGTATTCATCCTTTCTGATGGCCGAGTAATATTCCATTGTATGTATGGACCACATCTTCTTTATCCATTCTTCTGTTGAGGGGCATCTTGGTTCCTTCTACAGTTTGGCTATTGCAGACATCACTGCTATGAACATTGGGGTGCATTAAAATATGATAGATAGGGCCGTACAGGCAGAAAAGGTACAGATCAAGGAAGTCCAAAGGTTTGCATGCTTTATTCTACCATAGAGTTACAATATCACCAAAATTAAGAGGTAGTGGTGGAATCATGAGGATCTCTGCAAACACTTGCAACTGTAGGATCACATTTGGCAGGGCTGGAACCAGAGCCAATAAGGTATAGCTCTCAACTCTCAGTAAAGCTACTTTTGTGACATAAATGGGGTGGAGGTAACATCTGGACACAACCTGGAGAAAATCAGAACAGTTATTTATAAGTGTGTTATTTTGTTTGTTTGTGTTTCCCCTCAGATATAACAAGATCCATAATAATAAAAGTCACTATTATATTTGGAAAACATAGTAACAAAAAAAAAAAACAAACAATGAGCAAATATTCAAATCAATTGCATGTGTGACAACTAAATTAAAAGAAGAAAAAAAGAAGTCTTCAGTGACTTTTTGACCCTGTGGCATATATTGTTATTGCAGAGCATAGGGATGTTTCTGGCAAAGAAGAGTTATAAAAAATTTGATTGACGTCTTCAAAGTTACAAAGGGGGTAGGTAATAAAATCTTGTCAGGCTCCCATTTTAGTTCTGTGCTGTAACATGAAAATCAAAGTGTCATTTGACATTAATGGCTGACAAATTTGGATATAATAAAAAAATACTATTACTTTGGTCAATGTGAGGCAGGCTGAAGGACTGTGAAGGTCAGAGAGGCCAATTCTGTAGTCAGTTCCAGGAAGGACTTGGTAATTTTATAACCGTTAATAATGTTTGTGGATTTCATGCAAGCTAAGCTAATGAAGAGGGTAGTCAAAGCCAGGCTGCAGTGTTTAAAATAGCCATCTCCCATATGTTAAAGGAATAATCTCATTTTCACCTTGCACCATTAACTCAGACAAAAAGATTATTTTCTCCATCTGGGAGATCCTAACCTAGGTACTGTGCTGCATAGAATCACCACATGACTACATTAACGACATTAATAGAAATATTTCACATTTAATAGTAATTAACACTTTACAAAATACTTTCTAATTATTCATTTACTTTTCATAGTACCCCAAAGTAATGATAATCTCATGGGATATTATTCCTACTTTTTGTTTGTTTTTTAACATGAGTAGAATCTAGGCCAGACATCTCTTAGAACTCAAATAAAGTCCTGTACTATTGATGGCTATAAAATCAGAACACAGGGTTAAGGAGGCTAAGTAATTTCACTGCTTTTGATCTCAGTTTTCTCACCAGTAAAATGGAGAAGATGATCCTTAAGGAACCTCCAACTCTAACATTACAGAAAACTATGAGTCCAGTTTACTGTCAAAGTCAACCTCATTTTAACACAAAATCCTTCCAGCCTGACAGCTTAATAACCCTCTACCATCCTTGTAATACTGACGAAAACATTCATGCACTGCTAAGAGATGATGTGCCCATTTTCTCACTAACGTGTTTTACTTCTTAGGCAGCAGACTGTCAATATTGCATAGATTCAAATCTACTTTCTTTTCCTTTTATTCTCTGTTAAAATAGAATCTTATATGGAAAACTGGTATATTAATACCATGTTCAAATTTCAAGGTACAATGAACTTAAGTGTTTAAGTATGTAACATATTTTTCAAAAACTAAAATTAATTTCTACTAGAGTCCCCATTTTGTCTGAAGCAGAAATAGTAATCAAGCTACTATTCAAGCTTAGCCACTTTTATTATGTTTCACAGTCATTTCAAATTAAATATTATTAAATTTATGATGTCCCTCTTGCCCCTCCCTTCTCCCCATTGTATATTCTAAGCTTAAGAGGGGGTTTATGCAAATGTCACAGTGACATCACTCAATCTTTATTTGTCTTTGTTTTCTAAGATGCAACTAATTCTAAGGTGTTTTTTTTAAAGATCTTATTCATTTATTTGACAGAGAAAGAGAGAGAGTGTGTACACACAGGCAGGAAGAGCTGCAGAAGGAGAGGGAGAAGCCCACTCCTTACTAAGCAGAGAGACCAATGTGGGGCTTGATTCCATGACTCTGGGATCATGACCTGAGCCTAAGGCAGATGCTTAACTGACTGAGCCACCCAGAAGCCCCAAGATGCAATTAATTCTAATATTGAACTACATTCCTGTGTTTGCTAGTATCATTTAGATGCTATGGTGTCCTTGCCTGACTCTCTGTTGGATTATCCACTCTTGACCTCTGTTATAGCCTACTCTCATACCATTCACAAGATCTCCCATATTTTTGTTTTTTAAAGACTTCCGTATTTTCAAATGTTATAGGATTCCCCAGGCTCATTGATATATTCCCTTCTCCAGTTCCAGAATCAGCCATTTGTTCAAACATTCCTGGTTTTTTTTTTAATAATAATTTTTATTATGTTATGTTAGTCACCATACAGTACATCCTTAGCTTTTGATGTAATGTTCCATGATTCATTATCTGCGTATAACACCCAGTGCTCCATGCAATATGTGCCCTCCTTAATACCCATCACTGGCCTATCCCAATCCCCCACCCCCCTCCCCTCTTGTTCCTTTTTTAAAGAGACCCACCCACTGTATTTTGTAATCTTGCCTTGCAATAACCACTAGAGTTTCCCAGAAACCACAGTAATCCTTGGAGGAGTTTGAAAACTACTGGGACATACTCAAAATTTGGATTTAGTACTGGTTCTACCATTAACTATCTATGTGACTTTGTTTAGGGCACTTAATCTATCTTGTATTCTGCTTACCACATTTTTTTAATAGTAAGAAAAAAAACAAAGGGAAAATGGTATAATTAGACCTTCTATGTGTAACTCTTAGGCTAGTAAAAAGAAAACACAGCTAATAGATGTAAAGCATTATTGTCAAGCACTATAGTCAAGAGAAATATGTGTACATACACATCACACACACACACACACACACACACACACACACACGGACACATATATACAGAGAGAGAGAATATTTATTTTCTTTTTGTTTCACTCTGCCTGGTACTTTCAAGATCTCAGCACTTCACTAAAAATATTTTCACAATAATGAACTAACTTATAATGAAATTATGATGTGCCTTTGGTACGCTCAGAGCCTTCATTACCATGACTTGTTATGTTTGCCTCCACAATCATACCCCATTTATACAAAACCTTTTCTTCATCTCCTTCTCTGTCAAAACTTACCATTCATTTAGGATCTTGACCTCTACTGCTCCATTCCTAATAATTCCTGTTAATCTTGGCAAGGATCATCTAGAGGCAATGAACCAAATTAGATTAGCAACTCTACTTCTGTAAATTGAACTCTAATTGTGGATATTAATATTGTGGAAAGATATTTGAAAAAATTAGTGGTGACAGCAGAAGTAGGAGAAGCAGGGTAGATGGGCAGTGAAAAGGTCTTTTGGTATATCATAAAAACAACAAATTTTATTAAATTGAGCTCAGCTTTTAAATACTGAAAAATGTATTTCTTCAGAAAGAATGTGTGGTTGGTAATCTTGAATAGTCATAGAAGGATTAATATCTAGATAATAGATTTGTGTGTGTGTAAAATTTGTGCACACATATTACTTGTGATTGGGAAAAGGCAATATAACTTTTTCTTTCCATCAAAATTTAATCTGTTTCAATTCAAACAATATTTTACAAACATTTAGCAGAACAGGGGAAACCAGCAATAGAACCTGCAAGAAATGAATTAAATGACAGTATTACTGAGCTATAACATACAAAGCATTTTGGAACATGCCACTACTTTATTGAGTCATTTCTTTCCTCTGCTGTTGTTTCAAATACCATGCACAGATTAGGAATGTTTCCCAGCCTACAATTTCCTATTGCTTTATACTTTAGACAGACCAAAGCATTATTCAACAGAGACATAGCCCTTGACCATATTTCTTGGCTGGCTCAATATTCAATTAGCTTTGCCATGCTTTTCAAAAACAGACATATAGTTGAGACTGATATAAAATATCTTTTGTGATGGAAGGTTAAAAAATCTGATCAAAATCTTGCCATGTCTCTTCCCCAAAGAAATCTTATTCCCCATACAGAAACCAGACTATCAGAATCTAAGGAGGAAAATAAGTAAAAACGATGGCAATTGGAAAAAAACAAAACAAAATTCTCATCTACAGCAACAGCTGGGAATGGGCAATAGAACTAAGTGCCATTCAGATGCTGTAAAGCTGATGAAAATGGATGAAAGTGTACAACTTAATGGTGTGAAAAGATGGATTCAGCTATTTGTTCAGAAGAAACATTTCAATAAATTGTTGAATATATTTCAAGGTTTCTGTCATCATTTTGTATTTTCCAAATGCCAGTTATTTGGGAGTAGATGGCAGAAGTGGTAGATACCAAACCATCTCTTTTTCAGAAAAAACTCCATTACCAGTAACGAAGACCTGGTTCCTCTGCATGGAAATTGTCAGTGGAATTCAGAACAAGCATCACATTCTCTGACTTTGTAGCTGTGGGTATTTAAATCTACAACAATTGGGTTGAATTGGTAAAGTGAAAGTCTTTTATTTTTTATTACCAATATCTTTATTAAGAAATATCAAAAGTTCGTTACAGTTTCATACAGGTTTACAAATTTCAAGTGAAGGAAAATGTAGAGATAGCATCATATGCATGTTTGAACACTACAGTAGCTTGCCAAAGAGGTAACCCTACAATTTCTGTCACATTGTTTAACAGGAGACCGCAAAAATGTCTTTTCCTTATTTCTACTACATACAACACAATATCTTAAGTTACGTAAAAGAGTTTAAATGTGTCATAAATACTTCTTAAATATTTGTCCTTTTATTTTGTCATTGATGTTCCCCCCAAAAAGCTGAGCTGTTTATAAGAAGCACAATATTTGAGTTCCACTCACTGTTGTTTGTAGTACATTTTCACCAAGCCTGCTTTGAGAGGGGGATAACATTACAAATTACATGTTACCATATTACACTTAAGAAAGAATCCACACACATTTTTGAAAATTTAGTATTTAACAAAAAGGGGAGAATCAGTCAACTTAGAGACAAAACACTACAGTCTTACAGTGGAATCATTAACTATGGGGGGACATGTCTGCCAATTCCATTGAGCTCCTCACAAACAGTAAAAGGCATGACCAAGAACTGGATCCAGGAACACCAACACAGAATACAGAAAGGGTTCTTCTTGGGGATGATACATCACAATCTTTTATGTCATGGACATTGCATCAGAAGGGAATTACACTTTCAAAATAATTGAGGCTAGTATGTCATTGGTACCTGATGGAAAACAGCAATGGTGTGGTACACCTTGGTGAAGCCTAGTGCTGGGTTATCTAAAGGTAGATTTTTGAAAATATTCTCCAGCAATATCAGAAAGAGCCATCTTGAGAGGAAGGACTCCTTATTCACCCACATGAAGCTGCATGTCTCATTGGGCTTGTATTCATATTCAGTGTCAGAGAAGGGTCTAATGCACTGGCAGTGATCTTGCTTGTGGTAATTGTAGAACTTGACTTGCCAAACCATATTGAAGGCCCCAATGTCAGTGAAGGTCATGGTTATCTGGATGGGTTGTCCTTCTCCACTTGTAGTTGGAGCCACACCCTCTGTGTCATATGTGCCCACATAAACAATCCTGTCCCCCTCAGACTCTTTAGACTTCCACACCAGTTGACAAGTGCACCACCAATGGAAATGTTCTCAACGTGAAGTGTGGTGGGTTTAATGGTGAAGTGAAAGTCTTTATAAAATTTTTGACTTCATTGTTAGAAATCTAATGATAATGCTGTTAAAAAAAACTGAAACACAAATAATCGTGTTCTCCCACCTCCTTCCATGGGGATGCACATGACAGGGGAATGGAGAGGAAATATTACCTTTATCTAATAAAATGGTCATATATTCAATATTTGGCATACTGCTTTCATATACAAAGGAATGATAGGACTCAATTTACCTCAAGCAATATAATTCAATATGTTTCATCAAGAATAAGGCAGAATTCCATTATTGTTGTATAATGGGAAATGACTGAAGAATAAGTATCTAATCCTTGATTAAAAAAAAAAAAGTCAGCTAAAGCTACAGACCCATTCCTTCTAGATCATCTTGATGTGAATAGATTCTGAGCATACTTAAATTAAGCATGATACAAGTCACTGAGACAGCTGGGTGGAAACTCCCAAATGGAGATATAGTCTTGTTTTTTCAAGGTCACTAAATCAAATATCAGCCAGGGAAGTAAGAACTGTGGGTCATTGCCATTTTGAGACTACTTAGGAACCAAAGTGAAATGAATCAGTGGTCTATGTACTACCCTTATAGACTGAGTCAGATATGCCCAAAAGCACCAACATAATTAGTATTAATTAGAGGTCTGGCTGGCAGTCTTAGGAAAATGGTCAGTGCCATTGTTACAGGAGAGGCCAAGTCATTAAAATTCAAATTCTACTTCTTAGCTGTAGAAGTGACTCCTTTAGAACCAAGTTGTGACATTCTTGCTTTAGTAAGCCAAGATCTTCAATCCTCAGTGCCTTCAAATACTTACTAAAAACGAAAATTGATTTTACTATATTATTTTAAATATATTTATGACAAAGATTTATCTTTTTATTTTCTTTCTTAGACATTCTAATTAAATGTCACAGTAATATGTGAAGATTCAAAGTATTTCATTCTATTAAAGAGGGAAGTTATAGGCACACTATACAAATTAGCAATTAACATTATGTTTAGTTTTGTAAGACTTACATCTTAATTTTTCAGCAATAATAACTTTTTTTGTAAACTGTCATGATTTAAAGGAAATCATATAGTATTTGACCACATCTGAGATACCTTCATGACAATTTTTAAGATGTTACACGACACCAAAGGAGCTAGTAGAAAAGTTTAAAAAATGGACTCAGGCAGTCACTTGTAGTTTGGCTAAGCAATGCAAAATGGTTGACATTTTCATATCATTCATGAATTTCTATATTGTGTCAGGCATTTCAAACTTGCAAACTAGTCAACAGAAGTGTGCATGAGAGAGAGAGAGAGAGGGAGAGAGAGAGTAAACGAGTGCATGGGGAGGAGTGGTGAGAGGAATTTGACCAACAATATTTTTTAAGGGGCGCCTGGGTGGCACAGTGGTTGAGCGTCTGCCTTTGGCTCAGGGCGTGATCCCGGCGTTATGGGATCGAGCCCCACATCAGGCTCCTCTGCCAGGAGCCTGCTTCTTCCTCTCCCACTCCCCCTGCTTGTGTTCCCTCTCTCGCTGGCTGTCTCTATCCTGTCGAATAAATAAATAAAATCTTAAAAAAAAAACAATATTTTTTAAATAAATGTTTTGGTACTTTAGTTTGAAGAAAATTACAGAAAAATATTACAAGCTCTTTAACTTCATCCAGTTTTCCCATTTTAAAACACCTTACATGACTTGTCAAAACCAAGAAATTTACCCTGGCATATTACAATTATCCAAAGTCCATAATTTATTTAGTTTCCTTTGTTGCCACCTAATGTCTTTTTTTCTGTTGCAAATTATCATCCAGGATAACACATTTAATTTGGTTTTTATGTCTTCTTCATCTTAGATCTCTAACAGTTTCTAAAGTCTTTCCTTGTTTTTCATTACCTAAGTAGTTTTAAAGAGTACTAATATTAAGGAGGGCACGTATTGCATGGTGCACTGGGTGTCATACGCAAGTAATGAATCATGGAACTTTACATCAAAAACTAGGGCTGTACTGTATGGTGACTAACATAATATAATAAAAATTATTTAAAAAATAAAGAGTACTAATATTTTATAGAATGTCCCTTAAGTTTGGTTTGTCTGCTTTTTTTAAAGTAATTAGACTGGTGTAATAAGTTTTAGGGGAAAATGCCACAGAGCTGAAGTGTTTTCATCCTATTGTATTTAGGAGTAATCTAATGAATTATCCACATGAATTATCACTGATGATGTTAACACTGAGCACTTGGTTAAGTCATATGTCTTCACTGGTAAGTTATTATTTGTGCTTTTTTCTAACACTATTCTTTGGAAGTAGGTCACTAATTTCAGCCTACACCCTGGTGAGAATGGTGTTTGGGGAGAAGGTTTAAGTTCCGCTTTGATGAGGGGAATATCTGTGTATTTTATTTGGAAATCTCCCATAAGAAAGTTGTGTCTATTCTCCTCCATTTATGTATTTATCAATAATTCATTTATATCAGTCCTGTATATTTATTTATGCTTTGGTTTATAATCTAATACTACTTTATTTATTTATTTATTTGCTCAAATTGTTCCAGTTTTGACTACTGGGAGCTATTTCAGATTGTTTCCTGTATCCCTTTGGCATGTCCCATATTTTTGTTTTTTAAAGACTTCCTTATTTTCAAATGTTATAGGATTCCCAAGGCTCATTGATATATTCCCTGCTCCAGTTCCACAATCAAGATTCCTCGTTCCTTTTTTAAAGAGAATCTTGTTTATCTGTCTAGCTAGCTAACTGTCATCTATCTATCATCTGTCTGTCTCTATCTATCTCCTATGTATCTATTTATATAATTAATTCCTTTATTCAGTTTTGGAGTGTTTCTAACAACCAAGGTAGGGAACCAGAGAGTTCTAGATCAACATCATAGAGATTTCCTTTTATTCCCTTCCACGTGATTCAAAAACACTCTTAATAAAACTGGATTGGGGAAGTAGGAGACAATATTAAAGGGGAAGCTCAACTGCTAAAAATTAATTCTTTCCCTTGGTATTAGTTTGTAATTTTGTCTTGGAACATCTAATATCATGGTTGGAGAAAACCTTTTCATTCCTTTCTCCTCCCCTCAGTCCCTGAGTTTCCTAGCTCCAGTATTTCTACATGGGTGATATGCAATGTCATTCAAGGAATGGAGGCAGTTGAGATTCTTCATGTGGTTATTGTAGCTTGTTAATTATTCCTTAAAGCAACCTCCGAGAAAGCTTCAGTTTGCAAACTTTCTGAACGAATGTTGGATTTCAACTGTTGTCAGGTGTTAAGGATTAGGATAGCAAGTTAACTATGGGTTCTTAACATTTTGGGGTAGGTGTAATCATTCATTCTCCAGGCATGAGCTCATCAATACATTCCCTGCTCCAGCCCTAGAATCAGCCATTTATTCAAGGATCCCTGTTCCTTTTTATTTTTTTAAGAGAATGGTATTTAGAAAGCAAGATCTGGGTACTTAATGTGCTTACTGCTGTTGGAAATATATACTTACAAATATCTGTATTTGAAGACTACTGGAAGTGATATTGGTCCTTTAAATGCTTACACCCTTCACTAGTCTTTACTGAATTTTTTCCTGAGCTCCTTATATTTTTTTAAAATTAGGTTTTCATTCCTACAAAGATATTTCAGTGATACATAAAATTTATGATGGCATAGATCAGGTTCTTGATCTCCTGTGTAAAGCCAATAATTTGGAGGAAGTGGTGATTACTTTAGGTTGCATAAAAGTAATTCATTTTAGAATGTGAGACTATCACTAATGTGAATAAATACATGACTTGGTAATGACATATGGCTCTACTTTTTTGTGGACAAAATGGCCTGGACATTATATGCTGAGTATTTATTAAACTCAGCAATTACACTACTAGGTATTTATCCAAAGGATACAAACATAGTAATTTGAAGGGGCATATGCAGCCCAGTGTTTATAACAGCAATGTCCACAAAGCCAAAGTATGGAAAGAGCCCAGATGTCCATCAACAGATGAATGGATAAAGAATACACACACACACACACACACACACACACACACACACACACACACACACACTGAAATATTACTCAGTCATCAAAAAGAATGAAATCTTGGCATTTGCAATGACACGGGTGGAACTAGAGGGTATCATGTTAAGTGAAATAAGTCAATCAAAGAAAGACAAATACCATATGATTTCACTCATATGTGGAATTTAAGAAACAAAACAGATGAACATAGGGGAGGGGAAAGAAAAACAAAACAAAATGAAAATTGAGAAGGAGGCAAACCATAAGAGACACTGAACTCTAGGAAACAAACCGAGGGTTGCTGGCGGGGGGGAGGGATAATTGAGTGATGGTCATTAAGTAGGGCACTTGATACAATAAGCACTGGGTGTTATATGCAGCTGATAAATCACTAAATTCTACTTCTGAAACTAATTTTTTAAAATGCACTTTCTATGCACTTTACAAAAATTTTTTAATTGGGTAAGTTCTCTATGATAGACTTATGGAAACATTTCCAAGATAAATTAGTGATAAAACTAAGATACAGAATAGGGTATATGATATGCTACTTATTGCATAGATAAAAGTGGGTTAGAAAGAGATTTTGTATTCATATATGTCTGTGTATTCACAAATAAATTCTGGAAGGATGCTTAAGGAAAAAAAAAGAAACAAAAAAGATACCTGTTGCTTTGCTGCCTTTCAAGACTGGCTAGCAAATAGAGCATAGGCTTTCAAGCATTTTTGACTGTGATGCACAGTGAGATGCTTAACACTGTGGCCAGTCTATATACCCCTGACATCCACATATATGCATACACACACAAAAACACAAGAGACATATACACATAATGGAAATAAAAGTTTTAGAAGCAATAATTTTTAAGAATAATGTAGTAGGATATTTTTTTCTTCACTTCTCTGTTCTATTGCATTAAAAATTAAGTGTATTTGTAATACAAAAAACAAAACAAAACTAAACTAAAGGGACAATTTGTGCAACCATGTTAATGTAGGTAAAAATAATTTATAAATAAAAGCTTGTTGACTATTGGGTACATTATCTAAATATGACATGAGGTTCATAACATTTATTACTTTATATTATGAAAATAATATATACTGATTAAAAAAATGGAAGTACATGGAGTGAAAATGAAAGTCTTCACTACTTGTAACTTCTAATCTCAATATGCTCCTCCAAAGTAACTATCATTTACATTTCACATTTTTCTCTGCATTTATTTGCACATATATATTTGCACATATTCACTTGAATATTTAATTGTTTTATATGAATAAGATAATATCCATTCTGTTCTGCAACTTCTATTGCTTATTTATCAGTATATCTTAGAGATATTTCCATATCAGAACATGAAGTTCTACGTCATTCTTTTAATAAATCTATAGAATTTCATTTTATGGATATACCATTATTTATTTAAATAGCACTATACTCATGGACATTTGGGTTATTTCCAGTTTGTTCACGATATTAGTAACAAAATATATTTTTATCTATAAAGATGCTTGTGACATAGACTTCTAAGAGTTGAATAAGTGAGTCAAAGAGTATATGCATTTATAATTTAAATAAATACTTAAAACAACCTCCCTAAATCTTAATGGTTCTCATTTTTTTTTAAGATTTTATTTATTTATTTGCCAGAGAGAGAGAAAGTACCAGCAGGGGAATCGGCAAGCAGAGGGAGAAGCAGGCTCCCTGCTGTGTGAGGAGCCCAATGCGGAACTTGATCCCAGGACTCTGGGATGATGACCTGAGCCCAAGGCAGGCACTTAACCGACTAAGCCACCCAGGCGTCCCATGGTTCTCATTTCTTAGAGTACCTGGACATTTGTCTACCCACATCATTATAATTACCAAATATAATTACTGTTTATGAGTTTAAAATCTAAAAAGATTTATTTTATTCAATTTCCATTTCTCCAATTATTATCTTTCATACTGCTTTTATATGTTCATATGCTATTTATATTTCTTCTTTTTTGAATTATTTACCTATATACTTTGCTCATTTCACTTTTTGTTTATTTATAGGATATATTATATATTATTAACAATCATACTTTATCTTCAATAATACATTACAAATATTTTCTCCAGCACTATCATTTTCTCTTTATTTTGTTGCTTTCCATAAAACAGAAGTTTCAAATTCATTATATGATGAAATTCGCTCATCATTTCCTTCATAACTTCTGGGTTTCAAGTGCTGCTTAGAAATAACTTTCCCTTACACAGGTTATCAAAATAATCTCCTATATTATTATTCTAGCATTTTCTTAATTTTTGTTTACATTTATATCTTTATGTGGAATTTTTAACATTAAGCCAATATATTCATTGTTACACTATAAATACATTGCTAAATGATTAGCTAGTAGTGTACTATGCTTATGTTTTCTTTTTTTTTTTAAAGATCTTTTTTATTTATTTATTCGACAGAGAGAGACAGCCAGCGAAAGAGGGAACACAAGCAGGGGGAGTGGGAGAGGAAGAAGCAGGCTCATAGTGGAAGAGCCTGATGTGGGACTCGATCCCGTAACGCCGGGATCACGCCCTGAGCTGAAGGCAGACGCTTAACCACTGTGCCACCCAGGCGCCCCAATGTTTTCTTTTTCAAATTATTGATTAGCCTGTTAATTTTACAATCAAAGAATTTGAGGTTCAAAATAGTAACTTCTTACAATTTTAATGATATTTAATAATTTCTCCCCTTTTTATAGTTTTGCTCTTGAAAAGTCTAATATCAATGTAACCAATTTCCATTTTGCATGACTTTTTTTTTTACTTTCTGAAATTATGAGGATATTCTCTTTATTTCTCACATCCAAAAATATCAGCAACTAACTTAGCATGGTTCTGTACTTATTGTATAGAACATTTGATGGGCCTTTTCCATTTGGAGAGTAGTATGTTTTAGTTTGGAAAATTTTTCCTGTAATATAACATATTTAGAATTTTTTCTTCCTCAATTTTGTATGCACTATCTGGAAATCTTAATGGTCAGATGTTAAACCTCCTAAATTTATCCTGTAATTTCCTTAATTTTTTTATTATACATCACTTTGTATATATGTTCAATATTAAAAATTTTTTGACCTAGTCATCCAGAACTACCATTATTTTCTTACATAAACTTTTTCATATTGAAAGGTTTTTATTTAGAGAAAAATTGCAAAGATAGTAGAGAGAACTCCCATATTTGTCACACCCAATTTCCGCACTTGTTCACATCTTACATTTGCATGGTACATTTGTCAAAATTAAGAAATTGACATTGGTATATTACTATTATTCAAATTATACACTTTATTCAAATTTCATTAGGTTTTTAAATAACATTCTTTTACTATTCCAAAATAGCATCCACTATTGCACATTACATTTAGTCTTTTACTAGTTTCCTACTGCTGCTGTAACAAATTATCACAAATTTGGTGGCTTAAACAACATAAATTTATGTTATAGTTGTGGAGGTCAGAAGTTCAAAATGAGTCTTACAGAGTAAAGATCAAGGTGCTGACAATGCTACATTCCTTCAGGACACTCTAGGGTAGAATCTATTTCTTGCCCTCTCTAGTTTCTAGGGGCTACCAGCAATCTCTGGCTCTTAGTGCTCTTCAGCAATTGCATTCTTCAGACCTTTGTTTCCATCATCACGTCTGCTCTGATTCTGAAACATCTACATTTTTCTTTCACTTTTATAAGAACCTTTGTGATTACAGTGGCCCCACCCAGATAATTCAGGATAATAGAATAATTTCTCCATTTCAAATTCATCACTTTAATCACATCCTTAAAGTCTCTATTGTCATTTGTGGTAACATAGACCCCGGAGCCTAGGACATAGAATTCTTTGTGGAGGAATGTCATTATTCTGCCTACCACAGATGTCATATCTCCTTAAGTTCTTCTTGGTAGTGACAGTTTCTCAGATAATTCTTGTGTCTGATTACCTTAACACTGTTGAGGATTTCTGGTTAGGTATTTGGCAGGATGTCCCATAATTAGGATTGTTTTGATGTTTTTCTCATGATTAGACTAGAATTAGGAGTTTTGGGGAGATAGACCACAGAGGTAAAGTGCCATTTTTTTTTAAGTATCAACATGACCTATCATTGTTACTATTGACCTTCATTACATTTCTGAGGTGGTATTTATCAGGTCAGTCCACTGTAAATATAGTTTTCTCTCCCATTTCATACTGTATTCTAGAAGGGAATCACTATGTGAAGCCCACATTTGATTATGGGGTAGATATGCTCTACCTCCTTCAGAGAGGAGTATCTCTAAAAATTACTTAGAATTCTTGCACAAAGGAAATTTGTCCCTTCATTCACTTTTAAAAATTTATTTACTCAAGCATGTATTTAAGTAAGTATGGATTCATGGATATTTAGTTCATATTTTGTGTTATAATACAATATTTTATTTCGTTACTCAAATAGTTCCAGGTTTGCCCATTGACAACTCTTTCAGTTGATTTCTGTGTCCCTTTGACATGTCTCTGTGTGTGTGTGTGTGTGTGTTATTTTGAACACTCCCTTATTTTGTGGCACTACAAGATGTTGCAGGCCCATCTTGTGCATTTCCAATCATGGTCCTAGAATCAGCCATTTCTCTAAGGAGCCCTAGTCTGTTTTTATTGGAGAACTGTATTAGAAACCAAGATCTAGGTGCTAGATGTGCTTATTACTACCAGATTGTTATTTCTTTTAGGCCCTTTCAGTGTACAAAGCAAACAAATATATATGGGTACCTAATGTGGGTACATATACATATCTATGTTTTTTTCTACGTAGTAATTCATAGCAATATTAAGAAAAACATGAATTCTTACTAATGTCTCCAGTTCTAATCCATTGTCACATTTATTTCAACAGTGAAAAACTTCTCTCTACCAGCTGCTATCCATTTGTTTAATTGTTCAATTCCAGTATATATGTACCCTTGTATCAAAACTGTTAACCTGTACTCTCATGTAAAACAATTTTATCAATGAGAGTAGAGTGATTATGTGCAGTTGCTTTTGCCTTTTGTTTTACAGACTGCACTTATTTCCAAAATGATTTAAGTCAACATCATTTTTCCCATACATATCAAAGAATCTGATTCATGCTTGTAATACAGTTATACATTCTTTGTCACGTTCTGCATTACATCCAGAGATTCCCTGATCTCCTAAGTGATTTTATTGATTTGCATATATGAAGGTTTACTCTTTTTTTTTACTATTAAATTTTATGGTTTTGGCAAATGTAGTCATGTATCCACCATTTAATTATCATACAGAGTAGTTTCACATCCTTAAATACTCCCTTTGCTTTACTTCTTCAACCCTTCCCCAAGACCCTGGTAACCATTGATCTTTTTGCCATTGCTACAATTTTGTCTATTCCAAACTTATTATAATTGGAACAATATGGTATATAACCTTTTCATATTAGCTTTTAAAAAAATTTACCAGTGTGTGTTTAAGTGTTATTCAAGTGCTTGTGTGGCCATATAGCTTATATTTTTTAATTGTTGTGTCTTATTCCATTGTATGCTACTGTTTATCTGTACACTTACTGAAGAATATCTTGGTTGCTCCCAGTTTTGGGTGATTATCAATAAATCTGCTATAAACATTTGTATGCAGTTTTTTTTAAATGGACACCAGTTTTTAAATCAACTGGGTAAATAAATACCTGTGAGTGTAATTGATGGATCATGGAGTAAAAGTATGTTTAGCTTTAGAAGGAGCTGCTGAACTGTCTTCTAAAGTAGCTGTTCCATTTTACATTTTCACTAACAATGAATGAGAGTTCCTTTGTTTTGCATTTGCACCAGCATTTGGTATTGTCAGTTTTTATCTATCTATCTATCTATCTATCTATCTATCTATCTATCTATCTATCCATCCATCCATCCATCATTTATTTATTATATATATATTTATATTTAATATATATAAACATATATTTATATATAGTTCTATTATTTTTTATGAGGGATATTATCTATGAGAAAAATAAAACTCATTACAATATTGTCAGCAAATTGATCAACACAAGAAGGTAAAGATTAATTATGACATATTCATTTATATATTGCCTGTAATGTACTCTGAAACATGGTGGGGTTACATGGTGTTACATATATATGTGTAATTTGGCTTAAATTTGTGTTTTTGGTGGGTGATTAGTCAATGAACTACCATAACCTAAGATCTGCACCATGTAATTTCCTAATGAAGGCATTCAATATTCCAAATCTATGACAGAAAAATCATTAATTATGGTGAGATAATAAGTATAGTTTTACCCTTTTCAGCTTTAATGACATAGTGATGAATAAAATTATATATATTTAAAGTGTATAAGATAATGTTTTGGTATATATATATATATATACACATTGTGAAATGAGTACCATAATAAAGCTAATTAACATATCTATCATCTCATATAGTTACCATTTTATTTTTGTGGTGAGAAAACTTGAGATGTACTTTCTTAACAAATTTCTAGTATATTATACATCATTAATAACTATAATAAGGTCTCCAGACCTTATTCATCTTATAACTGAAAGTTTGCACTCTTTGAGAAGCAACACATCACTTCTCCCAACCCCCAGCCTCTGGTAACCACCATTCTAATCTCCGTTACTGAGTTTGACTTTTTCAGATTCCACATATAAGTAAGATCATGCACTATTTGTCTTTCTGTGTCTGGTTTATTTCACTTAGGAGAATGTCATCTAGGTTCATCCATACTGTCACGAATGGCAGGATTTCCTACTTCTTAACAGAAAAGGAGGCAAACCATGAGAGACTCTGGACTCTGGGAAACAAACCGAGGGTTACAGATGGGAGGGAGTGGGGGGGACAGCATAACCAGGTGATGGGTATTAAGGAGGGCACATGTTGTGATGAGCACTGGGTGTTATACTCAACTAATGAATCGTTGAACACTACATCAAAATTTGTGATGTACTGTATGCTGGCTAACATTAACAAAACAAAACAAAGAATAGTGATCCTTGCATTTCATTAATCTCAGGAAAAGTCCTGTGTATCACTATTAAGTATGATATGAACTGTAGGTTCTTTTTTTTTTAGATTTTGATTATTTACTTATTTTAGAGAGAGAGAAAGAGAGAGAGTGCACAAGTAGGCAGAGCAGCAGGTAGAGGGAGAGGGAGAAGCAGGCTCCCCGCTGAGTAGGGAGCCCGATGTGGGGCTCAATCCCAGGACCCTGGAATCATGGCCCAAGCAGAAGGCAGCCGCTTAACCAACTGAGCCACCCAGGCACCCCTGAACTGTAGGTTCTTTAGAGTTGTCCTTAATCAGGTTGAGGAACTTCTTTCTTATTCCTAGTTGACTGAATGTTTTTATTATGAATGAGTGCGAGATTTTGTCAAATGTATTTTTTTTTCAACTATTGATATGATCATGTGATTTTTCTTCTTTAGTCAATTGGTTATTGAATTTTGAGCCACTCTTGCATATCTGGAATAAATTCTACTCTGTCATGGAGTATAATTATTTTTATATGGTTAGATTTAGTTGTTAATGTTTTCTTGAGGATTTCTGCCCCTATATTCATGAGACATAATCGTCTATAGTTTGTCCTTCTTAAAATGTCTTTTTCTGGTTTTGATAATGCTGGATAAGGTAATACTAACCTCATAGCACGAGTTAGGGTGTATTTCTCTTGGTTCTATTATCTGGAAGTGATTGCAGAGAATTGAAATTGAGTTTTCCTTAAATATTTGATAAATTTGACAGAGAAATAATTTGAGCCTAGTGTTTTCTGTTTTAGAAAGTTATTAGTTCAATTCCTTTAATAGATATATGACTATTAGGTTATATATATCATCTGTGAACTTGGGTAGTTTGTATCTTTAAAGAAATTGGTGCATTTTCAGCAAATTATCAAATTTATGGTTATAGAGTTGCTCATAGTATTTCTTTTTTTCTTTTTTTTTTAGATTTTAATGTTTTTTACCATATTATGTTAGTCACCATACAGTACATCCCTGCTTTCTGATGTAAAGTTCGATGATTCATTAGTTGCGTATAACACCCAGCGCACCATGCACTACGTGTTCTCCTTACTACCCATCACCAGTCTATCCCATTCTCCCACACCCCTCCCCTCTGAACCCCTCAGTTTGTTTCTCAGAGTCCATAGTCTCTCATGCTTCATTCCCCCTTCTGATTACCCCCCTTTCTTTATCCCTTTCTTCCCCTACTGATCTTCCTAGTTCTTATGTTCCATAGATGAGACAAATCATATGATAATTGTCTTTCTCTGCTTGACTTATTTCACTTAGCATTATCTCCTCCAGTGCCGTCCATGTTGCAGCAAATGTTGAGAACTCGTTCTTTCTGATAGCTGAGTAATATTCCATTGTATATATGGACCACATCTTCTTAATCCAGTCATCTCTTGAAGGGCATCTCGGTTCCTTCCATGATTTAGTTATTGTGGACAATGCTGCTATGAACATTGGGGTGCATATGGCCCTTCTCTTCACTACGTCTGTATCTTTGAGGTAAATACCCAGTAGTGCAATGCCTGGGTCATAGGGTAGCTCAATTTTTAACTTTTGAAGGGACCTCCACACAGTTTTCCAAAGTGGCTGTACTAACTTGCATTCCCACCAACAATGTAGGAGGGATCCCCTTTCTCCAAATCCTCTCCAGCAATTGTTGTTTCTTGCCTTGTCAATTTTTGCCATTCTAACTGGTGTAAGGTGGTATCTTAGTCTGGTTTTGATTTGAATTTCCCTGATGGCTAATGATTTTGAACATTTTTCATGTGCCTGTTGGCCATTTGTATGTCATCATTGGAAAAGTGTCTGTTCATATCTTCTGCCCATTTTATGATTTGTTTATTTGTTTCTCGCATATTGAGTTTGAGAAGTTCTTTGTAGATCTTGGATACCAGTCTTTTATCTGTAGCATCATTTGCAAATATATTCTCCCATTCCTTGAGATGCCTCTTAGTTTTTTTTTTTTTGACTGTTTCTTTGGCTGTGCAGAAGCTTTTTATCTTGATGAAGTCCTACAAGTTCATTTTTTCTTTTGTTTCTCTTGCCTTTGGAGATGGTCATGAAAAAGGTTGCTTTGGCTGATGTCATAGAGGTTGCTGCCTATGTTCTTCTCTAGGATTTTGATGGATTCCTGTCTCACATCGAGGTCTTTCATCCATATGGAGTTTATCTTTGTGTATGGTGTGAGAGTGTGGTCAAGTTTCATTCTTTTGCATGTAGCTGTCCAATTTTCCCAGCACCATTTATTGACGAGACTGTCTTTTTTCCACTGGAAGTTTTTTCCTGCTTTGTCAAAGATTAGTTGCCCAAAGAGCCAAGGATCCATTTCTGGGTTCTCTATTCTGTTCCATTGGTCTATGTGTCTGTTTTTGAGCCAGTACCATGCTGTCTTTGTGATCACAGCTTTGTAGTACAGCTCGAAATCCGGCATTGTGAAGCCCCCAGCTTTGCTTTTCCTTTTCAATAGTTCCTTGGTGAGTCGGGGTCTTTTATGGTTCCATACAAATTTGGACTATTTTTTCTAGTTATCTGAAAAATGTCATCGGAATTTTGATCAGGATAGCATTGAAAGTATACATTGCTCTGGGTAGCATGGACATTTTAACTGTGTTAATTCTTCCGATCCATGAGCATGGAATATTTTTCCATCTTTTTGTGTCTTTCTCAATGTCTTTGAAGAGTGATTTATAGTTTCCAGAATATAGATCCTTTACATCTCTGGTTAACTTAATTCCAAGGTAACGTATGGTTTTTGATGCTATTATAAATGGGATGGATTCCCTAATTTCTCTTTCTTCAGTCTCATTATTCGTGTATAGAAATGCAACTGATTTCTGAGCATTGATTTTGTATCCCGCCACATTACTGAATTGCTCTATAACTTCTAATAATTTGGGAGTGGAATCCTTTGGGTTTTCCATATAGAGTATCATGTCATCTGCAAACAGAGACATTTTGACTTCTTCTTTGCTGATTTGGATACCTTTTGTCCCTTTTTGTTGACTGATTGCTGTTGCAAGGACTTCTAGTACTATGTTGAATAATAATGGTGAGAGTGGACATACTTGTCGTGTTCCTGATCTTAAGGGAAAGGCTTCCAGCTTTCCCCATTGAGAATGATATTTGCTGTAGGCTTTTCATAGGTGGTTTTTATGAAATTGAGGAATATACCCTCTATCCCTACACTCTGATGGGTTTTAATCAGGAAAGGGTGGTATATTTTGTCAAATGCTTTTTCTGCATCTATTGAGAGAATCATATGATTTTTGAATTTTTCTTTCTGGATAAAATCTAAGACACTGATAGATTTGCGAGTGTTGAACCACCCTTGCATCCCAGGGATGAATATTACTTGGTCATGATGGATAATCCTTTTAATGTACTGTTGGATTCTATTAGCCAGGATCTTGTTGAGGATTTTGGCGTCCATATTCATTAGGGAAATCGGTCTGTAATTCTCCTTTTTGATGGGGCCTTTGCATGGTATGGGAATCAAGGTAATATTGGCCTCATAGAATGAGTTTGGTAGTTTTCCTTTTGTTTCTCTTTTTTGAAATAGCTTTAGGAGAATAGGTATTATTCCTTCTTTGAATGTTTGGTAGAATTCCCCAGGAAAACCATTCGGGCCTGGAGTTTTGTTTTTTGGAAAGTTTTTTTTTTTATCACTGACTCAATCTCTTCATAATTATTTGGCCTGTTTAAAAAAATCAATTTCTTCCTGTTTCAGTCTTGGTAGTTTATAGGTTTCCAGGAAGGCTTCCATCTCTTCCAGATTGCTTAATTTATTGGCATAAATATGTTGATCAAAGTTTCTAATAATCATTCCAATTTCATTGGTGTTGGTTGTGACCTCTCCTTTTTCATTCATAATTTTATTAATTTGGGTCCTTTCTCTATTCTTTTGGATAAGTCTTGCCAGTGGTCTGTCAATTTTTTAATTCTCTCAAAGAACCAGCTTCTAGTTCTGTTGATCTGCTCTACTGTACTCCTGGTTTCTAATTCATTGATTTCTGCTCTAATCTTGGTCAGCTGCTTCCTTGTGCATGGATTAGGCCTGTCCCTCTGTTGCTGTTCCAGCTTCTTGAAGTGAGAATATAAAAACTGCATTTTAGATTTTTCTATTCTTTTGAGTGAGGCTTGGATGGCTATGTATTTCTGCCTGAGGACTGCCTTTGCAGTATCCCATAGGTTTTGGACCGTTGTGTTTTCATTCTCATTGGTCTCCATAAATTCTTTAAATTGATTTTTGATTGCCTGGTTTATCAAGTCATTCCTGAGCAGGATGGTTCTTAGTCTCCAAGTGTTTGCGTTTCTTCCAAATTTTTCCTTCGGCTGAGTTCCAATTTCAGACCGTTGTGGTCTGAGAATATGCAGGGAATAATTTCAGTCTTTTGGTATTGGTTGAGACCTGTTTTGTGACCCAGAACATGGTCTATTCTTGAGAATGTTCCATGGGCATTAGAATACAATGAGTATTCTTTGGTTCTGGGGTGTAGTGTTCTATATATATCTATGAGGTCCAACTCGTCGAGTATGGCATTCAAAGCTCTTGTTTCTTTGCTGAATTCTTGCTTAGGTGATCTGTCTATTGCTGATAGTGGAGTGTTGAGGTCCCCTACTATTAACATATTTTTATCTATATGTCTCTTTATTGTGGTTAAGAGTTGGCTTGTGTATCTTGCTGCTCCCCTGTTGGGGGCATAGATATTCATAGTTGTCATATCCACTTGTTGGATACATCCTTTAAGAATAATATAGTGAACTTCTGTGTCTCTAACTAGAGTCTTTAGTTTAAAATCCAATCTGTCTGATATGAGAATTGCTACCCCAGCTTTCTTTTGAGGTCCATTGGTGTGAAAGATGGTATTCCATCCCTTTACTTTCAGTCTGAATGTATCTTTGGGTTCAAAATTAGTCTCTCGTAGACAGCAAATGGATGGGTCGTGTCTTTTTATCCAAGCTGCAACCCTGTGGCGTTTATGGGAGCATTTATGCCATTTATATTGAGACTGATTATTGAGAGATATTATTTTAATGATGCCATGTTGCCAGTAAAGTCTTTGTTTCTATAGATTGTGACTTTCTGTTCTGTACCACTCTTGGGGCCTTTTTACTTTTATATAACTCCCCTTAATATCTCCTGTAGGTCTGGTTTTGTGGTTACAAAATTGGTCAATGACTGGTGATTCTGGAAGGTCTTTATTTCTACATCAATTTTGAATGACAGCCTTACTGGATAAAGGATCCTTGGCTGCATGTTTTTCTCTGAAAGAGCTTTAAAAATGCCCCCTCTTTCTCTCATTCCAGGTCTGTGTAGACAGGTCTGATGTAATTCTGATACCTTTGCCTTGGTACGTAAGAAATTTCTTTGCCCTGGCCACTTTCAATACTGCGTCCTTGGATCTAATATTTGCGAATTGCACTATGACGTGACGTGGTGTAAGTTTGTCTTGGTTGAGCTTGGGAGGGGTCCTCTCTGCCTCTTGGACATGAATGTTTGTTTCCCTTGCTAGAGTAGGGATGTTTTCAGCTACAATTTGTTCAAATATCTCTTCTAGACCTCTGTTCTTCTCCACCCCCTCGGGGATGCCGATGATTCATACATTGGAATGTTTCATTGAGTCATTAATCTCCTGTAACCTACATTCCTGAGCGTGGATTTTTTTGAGTCCAGATTCTATTTTAGCTTTCTCTTCTACTAACCCATCCTCCAATTCGGTGATACGTTCTTCTGCCTCATTCACCCTGGCCGTCAGAGCCTCTAGTTTTGACTGCATTTGGCTCATAGAATTTTTAATTTCTGCCAGATTCGCTCTCATTTCCGCCCTTAGAGATTCTATATTCTCATTTACATGTTCATTAATACTTTTTTTAAGTCTACACATCATCTTGACCATTGTTACTCTGAATTCCATTTCTGATAATTTGGTTATATCCATATCCATTAGTTCTGTGGCAGAGGGCACAGACTCATTGTCTTTTCTTTGCTGGGGGGGACTTCTCCTTCTCGTCATTCTGATGAGGAGAGGGTGCAGGGTTGTCCAGAGCCCAAGTTATTGTATGGGACCCAGGCAGTGCGTACTTGTTTTATAGGGATCTTAGGGATGTGGACTTCTTGATTTTTCAGCCTGCCTTCTGGGGGAGCGGCCTGTCATGCCAATACTCAGGCAACCCTGGTATTTCCAGGCTTTTGTTCTCTGGTGGCTTTCCCTGGCGGTTTTTTGTGCATCTTCTGAGAGTCAGAGCAGCAGTGGCTGAATCTCAGCCTCTGTCTTAGAACAGAGGGATCGCGGACCATTCTCCACTTATGTTCTGGCCACTTTAACTCTCTTTCTGTTGGTGCTGCTCAACCTTGCAGCGTCCCAGGATGTGTGCCCCACACCTGGCGTCCCAGCCCTCACTTCCAGGGCTGCGTGTCTCTGTCCTTTGTGTTTCTAACACCGCCTGCCGCCAGCCACCAGCTGGCCCTGCGCACTCCCAGAGCTCCCGGTCTCAGTGTGGTTCCAGTGAGCATACCGGAGCTCCATTTCAGTCTGGTGGCACGCGTTCCCCGGCTCACAGTCTCAGTCTGTTCCTTCACGGGTGCCAGTCCGCGAGTCTGGTCCGCTCCCCAGTGCAGGTGGCTACCTCTTCCCAGCACCCGAATGCGGCATCTCCCTTCCCCTTCCATTTATCTTCTGATATCTGTGCACGATTTCATGGCTCCCCACTTCGTACCTTAATACTCAGCGCTGGAGATGTTCATTTGTAGAGATCCAGATGTATCTTCCTGTGTCTCAGGCTGATTCCATGGATGTTCAGGCTGGTCTGGTACCTATCCAACCTCGGTAATTACTATTAACTCTTCATAGAGGATGTGAAGAGGAGTTTGGTAGTGATTGGTTGTTCAGACTGAGACCTCACTGTAGCTTCCAGAAAAATATAGGGACAGGGAGAGGTCATGTGATTGGGCTACAGTCTTCGGACCGTTGGTGTTTCTGAAGAGAACCAGTGAGATCAGGTTGCTGTAGTTTTCCAACATCACATCCCTGTACAAGTCCCTCTGAGTGGCGTTAAGGCATTCCCACTCCTCCAGAGAGAAGTCGATGGCCACATCCCTGAAAATCACCAACCAATGGGGCATGTTTTTTAGAACTGTCAGGACTGATTGGTTTTCTGGGTTCTTCTCCTGAAGATGTGCAGAGTCCAGAGAAGGCAGGGCGCTCTGGAGGCTGGAAGTCCAAGATCAGGGAGTCAGCTTGGCCAAATGAGGGTCCTCTTCCTGGTCACAGACTTATTGTATCCTCACTGGGTTTCTTTTATAAAGACACTAACCTCATTCATGAGGAATTTATTCTCATGATGTCATTACTTCCCAAAGGCTCCATCTCCAAATTTTTGGAGATTAGAATTTCAACACAGGAGTTTTTGGGCATTAGAATTTCAACATAGGAGTTTTTGAGGAGGGTCAAACATTCAGTCCATGGGCATGCTGGCAGCTGCAGACTGGCTCATAGTATTTCTTTTTTTTAAATGTTTGTTAGTCACCATACAGTACTTCATTAAGTTTTGATGCAGTAGTCCATGATTCATTATTTGCATATAACACCCAGTGCTCATTGCAATACATGCCTCCTTAATACCCATCACTGGGCTAACCCATCTCCCCACACCCCTCAACCTCTGAAATCCTCAGTTTGTTACCCAGTGTCCATAGTCTCTCATGGTTGGTCTCCCCCTCTGATTGCCCCCCCCATCAGATTTCCCTTCCTTCTCCTAATATCCTCCATGCTTTTCATTATGTTCCACACATACGTGAAACCATGTGATAATTGTCTTTCTCTGCTTGACTTACTTAACTTCATGTAATCCCCCCAGTTTCAGCCATGTGGTTGCAAATCCTGGGTATTCATCCTTTTTGATAGCTGAGTAATATTCCATTGTATGTATGGACCACATCTTCTTTATCCATCATTTGTGGAAGGGCATTTTTGCTCCTTCCACAGTTTGGCTATTGTGACCATTACTGCTATGAACATTGGGGTGCATGTGTCCCTTCTTTTCACTACATCTGTATCTTTGGGGTGAATACCCACTAGTACAATTGCTGGGTCATAGGGTAGCTCTATTTTTAACTTTTTGAGGAACCTCCATACTGTTTTCCAAAGTGGCTGTACCAACTTGCATTCCCACAAACAACGTAAAAGGGTTCCCCTTTCTCCACAATCTCTCCAACATTTGTTGTTTTGTGCTGTATTAATTTTTGCCATTCTGACAGGTGTAAGGTTGTATCAGTGTGGTTTTGATTTGAATTTCACTGATGGCTAATGATGTTGAACATTTTTTCATCTGCCCATTAGCCGTTTGTATGTCTTCTTTGCAGAAGTGTCTGTTCATGTCTTCTACCCATTTATTGACTGGATTATTTGTTTTTAGGGTGTGAAGTTTGAGAAGTTCTTTATAGATCTTGGATACCAGCCCTTTATCTGTAGTGTCAATTGCAAATATCTTCTTCCATTCTGTAGGTTGCCTCTTTGTTTTGTTTGTTTCCTTCACCGTGCAGAAGCTTTTTATCTTGATGAAGTCCCAAAAGTTCATTTTTGCTTCTGTTTCCCTTACCTTTGGAGACATATCTTGAAAGAAGTTGCTGTGGCCAATGTCAGAGTGGTTACTGCCTATGTTCTCCTCTAGGATTTTGATAGATTCCTGTCTCACACTGAGGTCTTTCATCCATTTTGAGTTTATCTTTGTGTATGCTGTAAGAGAATGGTCCAGTTTCATTCTTCCGCATGTGACCATCTAATTTTCCCAGCATCATTTATTGAAGAAACTGCCTTTTTTCCATTGGATATTTTTTTCCTGATTTGTCGAAGATTAGTTGACCATAGAGTTGAGGGTCCATATCTCGGAGCTCTATTCTGTTCCATTGATCTATGTGTCTGTTTTCGTGCCAGTACCATGTTGTCTTGGTGATCACAGCTTTGTAATATAGCTTGAAATCAGGCAGTGTGATGCCCCCAGCTGTGTTTTTTCTTTTTCAACGTTTCCTTGACAATTTGGGGTCTTTTCTGGTTCCATACAAATTTTAGGATTGTTTCTTCTAGCTCTGTGGAAAATGCCATTGGTATTTTGATAAGGATGGCATTGAAAGTGTAGATTGCTCTGGGCAGCATAGAGGTTTTAATAGTATTTGTTCTTCCAATCCATGAGCATGGAATATTTTTCCATCTTTTGTCTTCTTCAATTTCTTTCATAAGTGTTCTGTAGTTACTAGAGCAGAGATCTTTTAGCTCTTTGGTTAGGTTTATTCCTAGGTATCTTATGGGTTTTGGTGTTATTGTAAGTGAAATTGATTCCCTAATTTCTCTTTCCACAGTTACAATGTTAGTGTATAGTAATGCAACTTTCTGTGCATTGATTTTGTATCCTGCCACATTACTGAATTGTTGTATGAGTTCTAGTAATTTGGGGGTGGAGTTTTTTCAGTCATCTGTGAAGAGAGAGGGTTTGACTCCTTTGCCAATTTGAATGCCTGTTATTTCTTTTTGTTGTCTGATTGCTGAGGCTAAGACTTCTAGTACTATGTTGACCAATAGTGATGAGAGTGGGCATCCCTGTTGTGTTCCTGACCATAAGGGAAAAGCTCTCAATTTTTCCTCATTGAGAATGATATTCACTGTGGGCTTTTCATAGATGGCTTTTATGATATTGAGGTATGTTCCCTCTATCCCTACACTTTGAAGAGTTTTAATCAGGAAAGGATGTTGTATTTTGTCAAATGCTTTTTTCTGCATCAATTCAGAGAATCATATGATTCTTGTCTCTTCTTTTATTAATGTTTTCTATCACATTGATTGATTTATGAAAGTTGAACTACCCTTGCATGCCAGGAATAAATCCCACCTGGTCGTGATGGATAGTCCTTTTAATGTCCTGTTGCATCCAATTGGCTAGGGTCTTGTTGAGAATTTTGGCATCCAGATTCATCAGGGATGTTGCTTTGTAATTTCACTTTTTGATGGGGTCTTTTCCTGTTTTGGGGATCAAGGTAATGTTGACCTCATAGAAGGAGTTTGGAAGTTTTCCTTCTGTTTCTATTTTTTTTTGAAACAGCTTCTGTAGAGTACGTATTATTTGTTCTTTAACTGTTTGATAGATTTCCCCCTGGGAATCCATCAGGCCCTGGCCTCTTGTTTTTGGGAGGTTTTTGATCACTGCTTCAGTATAATTACTGGTTATTGGTCTATTCAGATTGTCAGTTTCTTTCTGTTTCAGTCTTGGTAGTTTATAGGTTTCCAGGAAGGCATCTTCTTCCAGATTGCTTAATTTATTGGCATATATTTTCTGGTAATAATTTCTAATACTTGTTTCTATTTCTTTGGTGTTAGTCATGTCCTCTCCCCTTTCATTCATAATTTTATTAATCTGGGCCCTTTCTCTTTTCTTTTGGATTAGTCTGGCCAGTGGTTTATCAACCTTATCCTTTCAAAGAACCAGCTTCTAGTTTCGTTGATTGACTCTACTGTATTTCTGGTTTCTAATTCATTGATCTCTGCTCTAATGTTTATTATTTCTCTTCTTCTGCTTGGCTTTGACTTTATTTGTTATTCTTTCTCCAGTTCCTTAAGGTGTAAAATTAGCTTGCGTATTTGGGATTTTTCTATTTTTTTGAGTGAGGTTTGGATTGCTATGTATTTCCCTCTTAGGACCAACTTTACAGTGTCCCATAGGTTTTGGACTGAAGTGTTTTCATTCTTATTGGTTTCCATGAATGGTTTAAGTTCTTCTTTAATTCCCTGGTTGACCCAAACATTCTTAAGCAGGATGGTCTTTAGCTCCCAAGTGTTTGAATTCCTTCCAATTTTTTTTTCTTGTGATTGAGTTCTGGTTTCAAAGCATTGTGGTCTGAGAATATGCAGGGAATAATCTCAATCTTTTGGTATCACTTGAGACCTGATTTTTGACCCAGTATGTGATCTATTCCAGAGAAAGTTCCATGTGCATTCGAGAAGAATGAGTATTCTGTTGTTTTAGGGTGGAATGTTCTGTGTATATCTATGAAGTCCATCTGCTCCAGTGTGTCATTCAAAGCTCTTGTTTCTTTCTGTTTAGATGATCTGTCTATTGTTGAGAGTGGAGTGTTGAGGTCTCCTACTATTAAAGTATTATTATCAATATGTTTCTTTATTTTGGTTAATAGTTGGCTTATGTAGCTGGCTGCTCCCATGTTGGGGGCATAGATATCTATAGTTGTTAGATTTTCTTGTTGGATAGAACCTTTAAGAATGATATAGTGTCCTCCTGTATCTCTTAGTACAGACTTTAGCTTAAAATCTAATTTGTTTGATATGAGAATTGCTATCCCAGCTTTCTTTTGAGGTGCGTTGGCATGAAAAATGGTTCTCTATCCCCTCACTTTCAGTCTGAATGTATCTTTAGTTTCAAAATGAGTCTCTTGCAGACAGCATATGGATGGGTCAGGTCTTTTTGTCCAATTGGCAACCCTGTGCCATTTCATGGGAGCATTTAGGCTGTTCACATTGAGAGTGATTATTGAAAGATATTATTTTAGCCATTATGTGGCCTGTGAAGTCCTTATTTCTGTAGATTGTCTCTGTAAATTTCTGGTCTATATTACTTTTGGGGTGTTTCTTCTTTGCCCCCTTAATATTACTTGCAAGGCCGGCTTGGTGATCACATATTCTTTCATTTTCTCCTGGTCTAGGAAGCTCCTTGTCTCTCCACCCATTCTGAATGACAGCCTTGCTGGATAAAGTATCCTTGGATGCATACCCTTCTCATTTAGTACCCTGAATATGTCTTGCCATCCCTTTCTGGTTTGCCAGGTCTCTGTGGACAGGTCTGACATTATTCTGATGTTCCTCCTCCCATATGTAAGAAATCTCCTCCCTCCAGCCACTTTCAAGATTGTTTCCTTGGATCTAAGATTTGTGAATTGTAGTACTATATGTCAGGGTGTCAGTTTGTTCTCATTTGTCTTGAGAGGGGTCCTCTCTGCCTCTTGGACTGGAATGCGTGTTTCCTTCCCCAGATTAGGGATGTTCTCAGCTATGATTTGCTCAAATATACTTTCTAGACCTCTCTGTCCACCCCCTCAGGGATCCCAATTATTCTGATATTGGAATGTTTCATGGCATCATTAATCTCTCTCAGTCTAATCTCTTGGGCTTTAAGCTGTTTTTCCCAGGCCTCCTCAGTTTCCTTCTTGTCTAACATCTTACCTTCTTAGCTCACTAATTCATTATTCTTCCTTGTTTACCCTGGCAGTCAGAGTATCCAGTTTAGACTACTTTTCATTCATAGCATTTTTAAGTTTGGCCGGATTAGATCTCATTTCTGTCCTTAGAGATTCTATTTGTTGCTAATATTTTTCTCAAGCTTAGATATCACCTTCATAATTGTTACTCTGAAGTCTATTTCTGACATCTTGTGTATATCCATATCCATTATGTCTGTGGCAGAAGCTGAAGTCTCTGATTCTTTTCTTTGTTGGGGGTTCCTCCTCTTAGTCATTCTCTTGGGGGATGATTGAGGGAATGTACAGAGTTCAAAGTATTAACGATGACCCAAGCAAAATGCACCTTTTTTATAGGGACCTTAGGGTTGTCATTCTCTTTTACTTCCAGCCTGTCTTCTGGGAGATGAGCCTGCCATGCTGTTACTCAGGCAACTATGCTTGGGCAGAGTTGCCTTGCCCCTTGTTGGGGGGGGTGGGCTCAGTGAAAACCAGTTTTTTCAGCTTTTGTTCTCTAGCTGCTTTTCCTGGTAGCTTTCTTCATCTCTTCCAAGAGTCAGAGCAGAAGTGACCACATCCAAATCTCTGTCTCAGAACAGAGCAATCAGTCTGCTCTTCACTGAGCTCTCTACACCACACAATCTCCATTTCTATCACTCATAGTATTTCTTTATTAATCTCTTAATGTTTTTGAAATGAGTAGTTATAACCTCTTTCATATACAGTATTGATTATTATCTTTCTACTTTTTCAGTTAGCATAATTAGAGGTTTATTAATTTTATTGACCTTATCAAAGAATACATTTTTGGTTTCATTGATTTTGTGTATTCCTTTCCTGTTTTCAATTTCATTGATTTCTACGCTAATTTGTGTTGTTTGTTTTCATCGTGTAGAGCTAAATTACTGTTTTCTCTACTCTCTTAAAATTGAAGCTGATTACCAAATTTATATCTTTATTTTCTAAGATGTTTTTAAAACTTCACATTTCTAGAAAAACACATTTTTATGTTTTTGCTTAAACTCACAAATTTTTGTTTTATTTTCATTCTCATTTAGTTCAAACTATTATTTTAACTCTTTGAAACTTTCTCTGACCCATGGGTTATTTATCAGTATGTTTTTTAATCTCCAAATATTTGATGATTTTCCAGTTATCTTTATGCTATTAATTTCAGTATATATTATAGTCTAAAAATATATTTTTTATGATTCTAATTTTAAAAAATTGTTCCAGTGTTTTTTATGAACCAAAATGTAGGCCATCTTGATGAATGTTCCATGACAGATTAAAAGAATGTATATTCCGCTGTTGTTGCATGGAGCATAAGACAAAAGTCAAGTATAGCAAGTTGATTCATGGTGTTATTTGGGTCATCTATATTATTACTGATTTTCTGCCTTTTTGATCTATCAATTATTAAAAGAGGAGTGTTGAAGTCACCAACTGTAATAGTGAACTTGTCTTTTTCTTCATTCAGATGTGTCATTTTTGCCTCATGTATTTTGATGTTCTATTAGGTACATACATGTTTAGAATTGTATGATGTATTGGGGAATTGGCCCCTTTGACAAATACTGTGCAATGCCCTCTTCATCACTGATAATATTTCTTATGGGAAGTCTGCCTCTTCTGAAATTAATATAACTACTCCAGCTTTCTTTTATTAGTGTTAGCGTGATATATATTTTCCAACACTGTACTTTTATCTGTGATTTTATATTTAATGTGCTTTTTTTTAGATTTTATTTATTTATTTGACAGAGAGAGAGGCAGTGAGAGAGGTAACAGAAGCAGGGGGAGTGGGAGAGGAAGAAGCAGGCTCCCAGTGGAGCAGGGAGCCTGATGCATGGCTGGCTCCCAGGACCCCGGGATCACTCCCTGAACCAAAGGCAGGCGTTTAACAACTGAGCCACCCAGGTGCCCCATAATGTGCTTTTCCTATAGACAGCATATATTTGGGTTTATTTTTTGGGATCCACCTTGACAATCTCTGTCTTTTACTTCATATAATTAGACTATTCTCATCTAAAGTGACCATAGATACAGCTGGATTAGTATCTACTGTGTTTGTAACTGTATTTATTATTATAACCCTTTATTATTATGTAGTGCCCCACTTTATCCCTGATAACTTCTCTTTCCCTGAATTTTTTGCTGTATCTGAAATTAATATATACACTTTTGCTTTGTTTTGATTAGTGTTTGCATAAGACATTTTCTTCATGAATTTACTATTAATCTATATGCATTTTATATTAAACGTGGATTTCTTGTAAACATATATTTTGGTCCCTTTTTTAAAGATTTTATTTATTTATTTATTTGTCAGAGAGAGAGAGAGCCCAAGCAGGGGGAGTGACAGACAGAGGGAGAAGTAGGCTCCCCACTGAGCAAGGAGCCCAGATGTGGGACTTGATCCCAGGACCTTTAGACCCTTGAGACCTTGAGGTCTCATGGCCTGAGCCAAAGGCAGATACTCTTTTTTTTTATTAATTTTTTATTGATTGATTGATTGATTGATGTAAAGTTCAATGATTCATTAGTTGCGTATAACACCCAGTGTACCATGAAGCATGAAAGACAAAGGCAGATGCTTAACTAACTGAACCACCCAGGCATTCCGGTCCTAATTTTTTTCTAATCCATTCCAACAACCTATTTTAATTGGTATATTCAGACCATTCTTGTTCAAAATGATTATTGATGTAGGTAGATTAATATCTATGATATTTGTTACTTTTTTCTATTTGTTGCCTTGTTCTTATTTTAGTCGTCTTTTTCCTGTCTTTGGTATTTTTAATTGAACATTTTTATGTGATTCCATATTCTCTCCTTAGCATATCAGTTGTAGTTTTATTCTTTACTCTTTTTTTAGTGGTTGCCCCAGATGTTGCAATGTATATTTACATCCATTTACATCTAATCCAAGTCCATTTTCAAATAATACTATAGTGCTTCACAAGTAGTGCAGATACTTTATAATAACAAAATAATCCTTGTATTTCTTGCCAATAGAATGTCCTTATAAAAATTTTAGAAGGGGCACCTGGGTGGCTCAGTCAGTTAAGCATCTGCCTCCGGCTCAGGGCCTGATCCCAGGGTCCTGAGATAGAGCCCTGCATTGGGCTCCCTACTCAGTCGGGAGCCTGCTTCTCCTTCTCCCTCTGCAGCCCCCTGCTTGTGCTCTCTCTGTCAAATAAATAAAATCTTTTTTAAAATCTTAGAAAAAGTTCTTTAGAGAGAAGGAAAATGATATAGGTTATAAACAGTACTACACAAAAAGGAAATAGCATTATAGAAAGAATATGTGAAGGTAAAATATAATTTTTTTCTTAATTGACCTGATAATCATTTGTTCAGTCAACATAATAATAGCAACAATGTACTGCATATAAGTGGAGACGTGTACTATTTGCGTTGTGACTGACTTATTTCACTGAGCATAATTGCCTTCAGGTTCATACATATTGTTGCAAATCACAGGATTTCCTTCCTTTTTTAAGATTGAAAAATATGCTATTTTATTTATATACCATATTTTCTCTATCTATCTGTCAATGGTCACTTAGATTGTTTCCATAGCTTTAATATTATGACTAGTCCTTCAATGAACATGAAAGTGCATAAATGTCTTTGAGATCCTGATTTCATTTTTTTGGTGATATACCTAGATTGAGATTGCTGGATCATTTGGTAGTTCTATGCTTAATTTTTCAAGGAATCTCAGTACTGTTTTTCATAGTTGCTGTAGTCTTCTACATTCCTACTACCAATGTACAAGAGTTCCAATTTAGCTTCAACTTTGTTAACACTTACTATTCTACATTTTTGATAATAGCCATCCTAACAGGTGGACATGATATCTCATTGTAGTTTTGATTTGCATTTCTTTGATAATTAATAGTGTTCAGCATCTTTTCTTATACCTGTTGGCCATTTGTATCTCTTCTTTGGAGAAAGGCCTCTTTGAGCTTTTGCCCATTTTTATTTATTTATTTTTAATCTGAGTATAGTTGACACACAATGTTACATTAGTTTCAGGTGTACAAGACAGTGATTCAACTTCTCTACACATTATACTGAGGTCACCACAAGTGTAGCTACAATCTGTCACCATACAATACTATTACAATATCACTGGCTGTATTCCCTATGCTGTACCTTTTATTTCCATGACTTATTCATTCCGTAACTGGAAGCCAGTATGTCTCACTCCCCTACCCGTTTTGTCCATCCCCTTACCTCTTCCCCTCTGGGAACCATCAAGTTGTCTCTATTTACAAGTCTGATTCTGCTTTTTGTTTGTTTATATATTTCTTTTATTTTTTTTAGATTCCACATATGAGTGAAATCCTATGGTATTTGTCTTTCTCTGTTTGACTTATTTTACTTAACATAATACATTCTAGGTCCATCCATGTTGTCACAATTGGCAAGATCTCATCATTTTTTGTGGCTGTGCAATATTCTATTGTACACACACCCCGCACACACACCTTATCCTTTCATATATCAATGGACACCTAGGTTGCTTCTATAACCTAGCTATTGTAAGTAATGTGGCAATAAACATAAGGGTGCATATATATTTTTGAATAACTGTTTTCATTTTTAGGGGTAAATATGCAGTAGGGAAATTATTGGATCATATGGAATTTTTTGTTTTTAGTTTTTAACTGGGTTATTTGGGTGTATTTATTTATTTGAGAGAGAGCATGAGCAGGGGGGAGAGGCAGAGGGAGAAGCAGACTCCCCGCTGAGCAGGGAGCCCAATACAGGGCTTGATCCCAGGACCTCAGGATCATGACCTGAGCCAAGGACAGACACTTACCTGACTGAGCCACCCATGCACCCATGGGTTATTTGTTTTATTGTTATTGCATTATCAGAATTTCTTATATATTTTGGAAACTAACCTATTATCAGATATGTGGTTTGAAAATATTTCTTTGATTTCAAAGTTTGTCTTTTCATTCTGTTGATTGTTTCCTTTGCTCTGCAGAATGTTTTAAGCTCAATATACTCTCACTTATTTACTTCTACTCTTGTTGTCTGCTCTTTTGATATCATATACAAAAAAAAATCATTGCCAAGACTAATGTTAACAAGCTTCTCCCATATGTTTTCTTCTAGGAATTTTACAATTTCAGTACATAATTTAAAGGCTTTAAGCCATTTTTGAGATGTTCTTTGTCTGTTATAAATCATGGGTCCATTTTTTTTTTGTATGTTGAAAACAGTTTTCTCAACACAATTTGTTGAAGACATCATCTTTTCCCCATTTTGTGGTCTTGGTACCTTTGTCAAAAGTTAGTTGATCATATAAGTATGGACTTGTTTCTGGACTTATTATTCTGTTCCATTGGTCTATATGTCTTTCTTTATGCCCATATCATGTTGTTTTAGTTACTATAGCTTTGTAATATATTTTTAGAGTATGAAGTATGGTTCCTCTAGCTTTGTTTTTATTTCTCATGATTGTTTTGGCTATTCTGAGTCTTTTGAGATTCCATATAAATTTTAGAATGTTTTTTCTATGTCTTTAAAAAAATATCATTAGTATTTTGGGGAGGATGGCATTGAATCTGTAGCTCACTTTGGGTAGGGTGGGCATTTCAACAACACTAATTCTTCCAATCTATGAACATAGATGCCTTTCCATTTGTTCGTGTCTCCTTTAATTTAGTTTATCTTTTTTTTTTTTTTTTTTTTTAGTTTTCAGTTTACATGTTCTGTACCTTCTTGGTTATGGTTATTCCTCAGTATTTTTGTAAGTAGGATGGTTTTATTAATTTATTTTTGAAATGGTTCATTGTTATATCAAAGCACAACTTATTTTTGCATGTTGATTTTTGCATGCTGCAACTTCCTGAATTTATTTACTAGTTACATCAGGTTTTTTTTGTTGAGTCTTTAGAATTTTCTACATAGAGAATCATATCATCTTTTAACAGAGATAACTTTTACTTCTTCCTTTCTGATTTGGATTCATTTTATTTATTTTCCTTGCCTAATTATTCTGGCTAAGATTTCCCTTACTATGTTGAGTAGAATTGCTGAGAGTGAGCATTTTTGTCTTGTTTCTGATTTTAGGAGAACAATTATGGTGTTGACTGAGGATTTGTCATATGTGGCCTTCATTACATTGAAGTATATTCTTTCTATACCTTGTTTGTTTATTGTTTTTTTTCCGTGAATTCAGGTTGAATATTGTCAAATGCTTTTTCTGCATATATTGAGATGATCATGTGATTTATATCCCTCATCTGTTAATGAAGTGTATTACATTGATTTATGCATATTGCATTACATCAGAGGGATAAACCCCTCTTGATCATGGTGTATGATACTTTTAATGTGGTCCTCAACTACATTTACTAGTATTTCTTGTGAATTTTTCCATGTTTATCAGCAATATTAGCTTGTAATTTTCTTTTCCTGTACTGTCTTTGTATAGGTTTGATACCTGAGCAATGGCCTTGTAAAACGAATTTGGAGGTATTCCCTCCTCTTCAGTTTTATTGGTAGAGTTTCAGCAAGATTCTTACTAATCCTTCTTTAAGTGTTTGGTAGAATTTACTATGAAGCCACCTAATCTGGGCTTTTATTTTCTGAGATAGTTTTGATTACTAATTTAGTCTACTCATGTATTATTACTCTATTCAGATTTTCTACTTCTTCATGATTTAGTATTGATAGGTTGTATATATCTAAGAATTTATCACTGAGGTTGTAAGATAGCAGCAGAATAGGAGGACCTTGGGCTTGTCTCCTCCCCCAATTGCAACTAGATAATTATGAAAACAAGCTACATATCACCAAAATTGACCTGAAGATTGGTAGAACAAACTCTACAACTAAAGGCAGACAGCAGGCCACATCAATGAAAGTAGTGAGAGGGAGGGAGACTCAGTTCCAGTCACACAGAAGGGCGAGAGAAAGACTAACACACAGGGGAGCACATGGGGAAGACAATTCCCCACAGCCACTGGCTTGGAAAGTGAGAGGGGCCAAATTTGAGTTATGGCAACCAACCAGGCTTAAAGGTCAGCAGACATGGCTGGGATAGAGGCCAGAGGGCATCACACTGCTCTTAGATGGAAGGAATGCAAACAACTTGTGGAAATACAGAATGGAAACAGGAATCTGAAAAGCACCTAGGGCACACAGTGGGGAGGTTATTTTCTCATCTCAAAGCACATCCCATAGGGGATTCATTCATGGAGAGACACCTTAAGACCAAGATACTGGCTGGTGCCATTTCCTTCCCCCACCCTTCAGCATAAGCACATGACGACTGGTGGGAACCAGTCCAATGCCAATACTTACTACCTAACTTGCTTACACCAAGCCCCACCCTCCACACACTACTAGTGGAATCATCTTTCCTAGTCACACCAGTTTCAAACCCAGCCTGGCAGACCCACCCCACCAAGAGACAGGTCCAAAGCCCTGCTCACACCACATCTCCAGACACAGGAGTTTTGCAGTTGGCAGTGGTAACAGGTCTTATTTCACAAATAGACCACAGCACACCTAGTTAAAATTTGTCAATTCATGTCAGGGACCAAATGCTGCACACAATAGGCAAATGGAGCCTCTGCAGATGACTGGCCTGAAGGATAAAGTGGTCAGGTAAAAACAGCAGAGCATATACAGCACACATTGGAGACTCTCCCAGAAGTGCCAGACCCTGGGGAACAAGAGCCACAACATTGCAGGGCATTACAAAACCTCTTCCTCATAAGGACATTACTCTCAAGAACAGGAGAAGCTGAATTTCCTAACAAAGAAACAGGCACAGAGACTTAGACACAATGAGAAGACAGAGAAATTTATCCCAAATGAAGAGCCGGACTAGGCCACCACCAGAGATCTAAGTGAACAGATACAAGAAGCATGCTTGATGGAGTATATGAAGCAATGATCATAAGGATACTTGCAGAACTTGAGAAAAGAATGGAAGACATAGTGAGACAATTACTATGGAGATAAAAAAACAACAGAGCAGAGATAAAGGGCTCAATACGTGAAATCAGAAACACAACTGATGGAATAAACACCAGGCCAGGAAAAGCAGAGGAATGAATTAATGTACTTTCTCTCTCTCTTTAAAATAAATGAATAAGTCTTTTAAAAATGGTAAAATATAATGATGAAAAAAATTTAAGGAACAAGACATTAAAAAATAGTAAATTTACAAGGGAAAACCCTTAAGGCCTGCAGGGAATTTTTCAGCAAAAACTTTCTAAGCCAGAAAGGAGTGGCATGATATATTCAAAGTGCTGTATAGTAAAAATTTGCAGCCAAAAATACTTTACCCAGCAAGGCTATCATTCGGAATAGAAGGAGAGATACAGAGTTTCCCAGACAAACAAAAACTAAAAGAGTTCATGACCACTAAAACAGCCCTACAAGAAATATTAAGGGCACACTTTGCAAAGAAAAGAGAGACTAAATGTGAGAGTATAAAGGTAGGAACACAAAAGCAGTAAAAATGAGTATTTCTGTGAAAGATCATTTAAAGAACTCACAAGATAAAAGGATGTAAAATATGACCACATATACCAAAAATGTGGGGAGGAGAGAAGTAAGAATGGGATCAAACTTAAATGGACCATCAACTTAATATAGACTTACATATGCAGAAGAGGTAATATACAAACCTAATGGCAACTGTATATTAAAAACCACTAACAAATATGCAAAGAATAAAAAGAGAAATACCCAAATATATCACTAAAGAAAATCAGTAAACCATGACAGAGAGAAAGATAAGGAAAAAACAGAGAACCTTCAGAAACGATAAAACAAATAATAAAATGGCAATAAATATATAGCTATCAATAATTACTTTAAATGTAAACAGACTAAATGTTCTAATCATAAGACAGGGTGAAAGAATACATAAAAAAAACCCCACCTCATCTATACACTGCATATAAGAGACTCATTTCAGACTCTAAAGACACTTACAGATTGAAAGTGAGGGATGGAGAAACATCTATTATGCAAAAGTATGTCAAAAGAAAACTGAAATATCAATAATGATATTGGAAAAAATAGACATTAAAAACAAAGACTGTAGGGGTGCCTGGCTGTCTCAGTTAGTTGAGCGTCTGCCTTTGGCTCAGGTCATGATCCCAGAATCCTGGGATCAAGCCCCACACTGGGGTCCCTGCTCAGTAGGGAGTCTGCTCTCTCTGCCTCTCACCCCACTCATCTCTCTCTCTCTCTCTCTCTCTCGCTCTCACTCTTTCTCAAATAAATGAATTTAAAAAAAACAAAGAATGTAAACAGTGACAAAGATGGGCAGACACTATATAATAATAATAAAGGGGACAATTCAACAATGAAGGTATAACAATTGTAAATATTTATGCATTCAATATGGGAACATATATATAATACACAGAACAGTTAATACCAAACATGAAGAAACTAACTGATACTAATACAATAATACTAGGGGATTTTATCACCTCACTTACTTCAAAGGACAGATCACCTAAACAGAAAATCAACAAGGAAACAATGGTTAAGAATGACACACTGTATTAGAGGGTTTTAACAGATATATTTAACAGATAGTATATTCTATCCTAAAACATCAGAATACACATTCTTTTCAAGTGCACATGGATCATTCTCCAAAATAGATCACATATTTGACCACAAAACCAACCTCAACAACTTCAGGATGACTGAAGTTGTACCATGAATCTTTTCTGACCACAGTGCTATAAAACTTGAAGTCAACCACAAGAAAAAAATTGGAAAGACTACAAAAACATGGAGGCTAAATAACATGCTACTAAACAATGAATTGGGTCAACCAGGAAATAAAAGAAAATTTTTAAAAAGTACATGGAAATAAATGAAAATGAAAACACAAAATTCCAAAACCTTTGGGATGTAGCAAAAGTGGTTCATAGTGGGAAGTTTATAGCAATACAGGCCTGCCCCAAGAAGCAAAAAAACAAAAACAAAAACAAACAACAACAAAAAAAAACAAAACTCAAATACACAACATAAAGCAAAAAACAAAACAAAACAAACAAAATATACAACCTAATATTACCCCTAAAGAAGCTAGAAAATTAACAACCAACAAAACCCAAAACCAGCAGAAGAAAGGAAATAATAAAGATTAGAGCAGAGGGGCACCTGGGTGGTCAGTCAGTTAAGTGTCTGACTCTTGATTTCAGCTCAGGTCATGATCTCAGGGTTGTAGGATCAAGGCCTGTGTTGGGCTCCATGCTCAGCAGAGAGTCTGCTTCTCTCCCTCTTCCTCTGCCTCTCCCCCTGCTTGCACTTGCACTCTCTTTCTTTCTAAAATAAATAATTCTTTTAAAAACATAGAACAGAAATAAATGATATAGAACCTAAAACAAAACAAAACAAAACAAAAACAAACAAGCAAACAAACAAACAAAAACCACAATAAAATAGATCAATGAAACCAGGATCTGTTTCTCTGAAAAAAATCAATACAACTGATAAATGTCTAGCCAGAAAAAAAAGAGAAAGGACTCAAATAAATAGAATCACAAACGAGAGAGGAGAAATAATAACACCACAGAAATACAAATAAGTTTTAGAGACTATTACAGAAAAAAAAGCTATATGCCAACAAATTAGACAACCTAGAAGAAATGGATAAATTCCTAAAAACCTGTGAAATACCAGAACTGGAAGAGGAATAAATACAATATTTGAACAGACTAATAACCACCAAATAAATTGAATCAGTAATAAAAAAATTCCCAACAAACAAAAGGCCAGGACCTAATGGCTTCACAGGCGAATTGTAGCAAACATTTAAAGAAGAAATAATACCTATTCTCAAAATATTCCAAATAATAGAAAAGGAAGGGAAAATTCCAAATTCATTCTATGAGGCCAGCATTACCCTGATACCAAACCCAGATAATACACCACTAAAAAAGAGAACTAGAGACCAATATTGCCAATGAACATAGATGCAAAAATCCTTAACAAAATACTAGCAAACTGAAGCCAATAATACATTAAAAAAATTCACCATGATCAAGTGGGATTTATTCCTAAGTTGCAAGTGTGGTTCAATATTTGCAAATTAATCCATATGATATGTCACATCAATAAAAGAAAGGATAAGAACTATACAACCATTTCAATAAATGCAGAAAAATCATCAAACTATAATATTTAATCATGAAGTATGCCTGGATGACTCTCAGGTAAGCACTCGACTCTTGGTTTTAGCTCAGGTCATGATGTCAGGGTTCTGGGATTGAGCCCTTCATCATACTCCCCACTCAGTGGGGAGTCTGCTTGTCTCCGTCTCCCTCTGCCCCCCCAAATAAATACATTAATTAATAATAAATAAATCTTTTAAAATAATCTATTCATAATAAAAATCTTCAACAAAGTAGGTTTAGAGGGAACATACCTCAACATAATAAAAGCCATATATGAAAATCCCACAAGGAACATGACACTCAATGGGGAAAAACTGAGAGCTTCTCCCTTAAGGTCAGGAACAAGACAAGGATATCCATGCTCATCACTTTTATTCAGCATAGCACTGGAAGTCCTAGCCATAACAATCAGACAACAAAAAGAAATAAAAGACATCCAAATCAGCAAGGAAGAAGTAAAACTTTCACTCTTTGCAAATGAGATGGTACTATCTATAGAAAATCCTGAAAACTTTATTAAAAAAAATTCTAGAACTAATAAAAATTCAGTAAAGCTGCAGGATACAAAATTCAATGTACAGAATTCTGCTTCAATAATGTACCATTAATGAATAAATGTAAACAAATCTGCTTCAATAATGAAGCAGTAGAAAGAGAAATTAAAAAATAATCCCACTAACAACTGCACCAAAAATACTAAAATATCTAGAAATAAACCTAACCAAAAACTTGAAAGACCTCTACTCTGAAAAGTAAAAAAAACACTAATGAAAGAAATTGAAGATGATAGAAAGAAATGGAAAAACTTCCCATTCTAATGGACTGGAGGAGTTAAAACTTCTATACCATCCAAAGCAATCTGCACATTTAATAGAATCCTTATCTAAATACCAGCAGGATTCTCCATAGAACTATAGCAAACAAACCTAAAATTCGTATGGAACCACAAATAACCCCAAATAGCCAAAGCAATCTTGAAAAAGCAAAGCAAAGCTGGAAGCATTACAATTCCAGATTTCAAATTACATTACAAAGCTATAGAAATAAAAAAAAGTATGGCACTGGCACAAAAAATTGACACATAGATCAATGGAACAGAATAGAAAACCCAGAAATAAATGCACTATTATATGGTCAATTGATCTTTGACAAGCAGAAATAATACCAATGGGAAAAAGCCAGGTTTTCAACAAATATGCTGGGAGAACTGGACAGCAACATGAAAAAGAATGACACTGGACCAGTTTCTTCCACCATACACAAAAATAAATTCAAAGTGGATTAAACACCCAAGTGTGAGACCTCAAATCACAAAAATCCTAGAAAAGACTACCAGCAGTAACTTCCTTGACATCAGCTATAGCATCTTCTTTCTAAATATGTCTCCTGATAAGAGGTGAATAAAAGCAAAAGTAAACTATTGGGACTACCTCAAAATAAAAATCTGTGCAGTGAAGTAAACTATCAACAAGACTAAAAGGCAGCCTATGGAATGGGAAAAGACACTTGCAAATAACATATGTGATTTAGGATTGTTATCCAAAATATACAAAGAACTTATCAAACTCAACACCCAGAAAACAAATAATCCAATCAAAAAATGGGCAGCAGATGTAAACAGACATTTCTCCAAAGAAGACATCCAGATATCAAACAGTCACATAAAAAGATGTTCATCATTACATTCCAACAGGAAAATGCAAATCAAACCTACAATGAGATGTCACCTCATGAACCTGTCACAATGGCTAAAATCAACAACACAAGATACAACAGATGTTGGTGAGGATGCAGAGAGGCTTCCCCTGAAGGCTCTTACACTGTTGATGGGAATGCAAACTGGTGCAGCTCCTCCGGAGAACAGTATGGAGGTTGTTGCCTGAGTTCTCCTGGATTTTGATGGTTTCCTGTCTCATAGTTAGGTCTTTCATCCACCTGAATTTATTTTTGTGTGTGATGTAAGAAAGTGGTCCAGATATATTCTTCTGCACGTTGCTGTTCAGTTTTCCCAACATCATTTGTTGAAGAGACTGTGATTTTTCCATCAGATATTCTTTCTTGTTTTGTTGAAGATCATTTGAACATAAGTTGTGGGTCCATTTCTGGGTTTCCTCTTCTGTTCCATTTAGCTATGGGTCTGTTTTTGTGTCCGTACCATACTGTCTTGATGACTACTGCTTTGTAATACAGCTTGAAGTTTGGAATTGTGATGTGTCCAGCTTTTCTTTTCTTTTTCAAGATCGCATTAGCTATTTGGAGTCTTTTGTGGTTCCATACAAATTTTGTGATTGTTTGTTCTAGTTCTGTGAAAAATGCCGGTGGTATTTTGATAGGGATTGCATTACATGTATAGATTGCTTTGGGTAGTATTGACACTTTAACAGTATTTTTACATGTAACAGTATCCATGAGCATGGAACATCTTTCCATTTCTTTTTGTCATCTTCAATTTCTTTCATAAATGTTCTATAGTTTTCAGAATACAGATCTTTTACCTCTTTGGTTAGGTTTATACCTAGGTACCTTATGGGTTTGGGTGCAATTTTAAATGGGATCAATTCTTTGATTTCCTTTTCTGCTTCTTCATTATTGGTGTATAGAAATGCAACACAAATGCAACATTGATTTTGTATCCTGCAACTTTACTGAAATCATGTATAAGTTCTAGCGATTTTTTGGTGGAGTCTTTCAGTTTTCTACATAGAATATCATGTCATCTGTGAATAGTGAAAGTTTGACTTCTTTGCTGATTTGGGTGTCTTTTTTTCCTTTTTGTTGTGTGATTGCTGAGGCTAGGACTTCCAGTACTGTGTTAAATAACCATGGTGAGAGTGGATATCCCTGTCTTGTTCCTGACCATAGAGGAAAAACTCTGTTTTTTTCCCATAGAGGTTCATATTAGCTGTAGGTCTTTCATATATGGCCTCTATGCTATTGAGTTATGTTCCCTCTATTCCTCCTTTCTGAAGGTTGTTTTCTATATCTTTTGTAGTTTTTTTTGTCCTCTTTTCCTCTTGTGTTGTCTTTCTGTGTGTTTCCCTGAATTTTTTTAATGACATTGTTTGATTTTTTCTTTTTTTCCCTCTTGTGTATCTTATGTATTAGTTTTGTGGATACCATGAGGCTTACATAAAATACCTCTCTTTCTGTGTCTCTCACTTCCTCCCCTTTTCCTCCCTTTCTTCCTTTTTCCCTTCTATCCTTCCATTTTCCTTCCTTCTTCCTTCTTTCCTTCCTTCCTTCTTTCCTTCCTTCCTTCTTTCCTTCCTTCCTTCCTTCCTTCCTTCCTTCCTTCCTTCCTTCCTTCCTTCCTCCTCATTCATTCATTCATTCATTCATTCTTTCATTCTTTTGTTCTTTCTTTATCTTGATTCAAATTCTCCTATCTCCCTGGATCTACTGCTTGGTGTTTGTCATTAATTTTGGAAATTCTTGCACATTATTAATTCAGATGCATATATATTATTGAGCGTGTGTGTGTGTGTGTGTGTGTGTGTGTGTGTGTGTATTCTCAATTTTTCCTTTCTCCTGCTTCTAGTTTTATATATATATATAATTATATATATAATATTCTATTTGTACCATTTGTAATTATCCCATAGCTGTTGGATTCTCGTTCTGCTTTTTTCATCCTTTTTTTCTCTTTGTACTTCAGTTTGGGAAGTATGTTCAACCATACTGATTCTTTTTTTAGCTGTATAGATTCTTCTAATGAGCCCATAAAAGGCATTCTTCACTTCTGTTACAGTGTATTTTTTTAAATTCTGTTTAATTTTTATTCTTCCTAGAGTTGGTCTATCTCTGTTTGCATTACTTATCTGTTTTAGCCTGTTTTCAGTTGTTTCTGTTTGAGCCCTTAACATACTAATTACAGTTGTTTTAAATTCCCTAATAATGCCACTATCTGTGTTATATTGAAGTGATGTTTTAATGATCACCCTTTCTCTTCAAATTGTTTTTATTTTTGTTTTTACCTTTAAGCATGTCTTATAATTTTTTGTTGAAAGATGGACATGAGGTAAATAGATCCTTAAGATATCATTTGTTAATCTTAGGAATTGGACTGTGTTAAATATATGGAATAGCTATTGTGTGCCAGAGGCTTCAAATTTCTCTGGTGTCCTTGGTTTTGCTTTTTTTGTCTTCGGACTTCCCTAAGTACTGTTCCTCAAAGAAAGCTTCTGTTTTGAAGTTCTTTCAGTTTAACCTTTCATTATTATACTGGAGTCCTATTAATGTGGTGATAAGCTGTAGGAGAGAGAAAACTTTCTATAACCTTATGATTAAATCTCAGTGTTTAGAGTACTTGAGTCTTAATGGTGATGTTCACAAGTGTTTCTTCAGGAATTATTGCTTTTTTCCCTTGCCTTGTACTTTCTTCCATGCCATACCTTTTCTAACCTATTACATTAAAGCCTTGAGTCCTATTGATTATGTTTATTTGTTTGTTTTGCACTTCAGTGATATGAAAAGACTAGAGGGGACTTGAGATGGAGGGATTCCCATCCTCCAGCTGTGATAAAGCTCTGGAAAAGTCTTTATCTCTGCCTGGTAAGAACTTGTTGTGAGAAGTAGATAGGTATATTTCACAATAGTTATCCTTTTCCTTTCCCTGCCAGAGCCTGAAGGAATCTTTCTTGTATCTTCAACAGGAGAACCTGATGGTCCTGGAAGTAAGACTTATGGAAATGTGGGGTATCACTATAATCTGTGATCCTCAAGATTTTCTTACTCTTGAGCCAGTTCCACACTAAACTTCTATCAAGCTGTGAATCTCTGGATGCACTTGTCTCTCCAGATATTAGGGTCATGGTTTGTCCTACAAACTCAGTTTCCTGATGGGTCAACAAGAGTTATTTATTTTAAGTTTGCATAGTTGTTTCTTGTAAGAACAGGACTGATTACCTTTGAGTTCTTCACATGTTGAAGATGAAACCAAAAATCATTATGTGAAATGTTTTGGTAATGGACAAGCAGGGACCTGTTTCTTTCCTCAATGGGTAGTCAGGAATGACAGACGTTCATTCTACTCTACTGATTTAAATATTAAATTTATAAAAATAAATATCCATATTTTATGTGTCTGTTTATTTATAGTCTTGTTATATTTTTGTCTGGATGTTCCTGTGCCAATACTTTTCTTTTAAATAAGCACTTTCCAATATAACTTGACATATGATATCTTTAAGTTACATAGAAAAAAAACAAACCAGTATTTTAACTCTGAGAACATTAAGCTAATATTGATCTTATGTTCCAATATGTTAGTAAAAAATTAATTCTAGTAATTTTCCAGTTGATTCACTTGTATTTTCTAAGTACACAATATTCCTGGGGTGCCTGGGTGGCTCAGTTGGTTAAGTGACTGCCTTTGGCTCAGGTCATGATCCCAGGGTCCTGGGATTGAGCCCTGTGTTGGACTCTCTGCTCAGCAGGGAGCCTGTTTCTGCCTCTCCCGCTCCACCTGCTTGAGAGTGCTCTCTCTCTGTGTCAAATAAATAAATAAAATATTTTAAATAAAAATAAAGTTTCTGCAAATATTAACAGTTTTTCTCTTCTTTCTAAGTATTAATACTTGCACTTTTTGGAAGGGAGTTGTTTTCTTATTGTATATGCTAGATCTTGCACTGCACTATTAAAAGATCATGGGTAGAAGGCAATTTTGCCTATTTTTAAATGGTTTTCCTTCAAAAATATTATCTTCTGTGTTGAGTATGATGTATTGACTCACTGAATATTTATTTCAATAATGTCCAGTATGTTTTTCTATACTGCAATGGCTACAATGCTTCAAACATTGTCTTACATCTCTAATGTTCCTTTGTAGCTAGAGTCCTGTATAGAAGTAAGAGTTTTCCAATCGGAGTCACTCATCAAAGATTTAAGTTAAGGTGAGGTAGCTATGAATGTAGTGTTCTCATAGTGGCTTTGTGAATAGCCAGAGACAAGTTCAAGTTCTTCTAGCATCAATTCGTTATATTGTGAGGTATGTGTAGGCAATTCAAGAGGTAAAAACAGACCTTATTGTTGTTTTGATTTATTTTAACTGATTGCTAATGAGGTTAAGGGGAATATATGGAGGTTTTATCTGCAATTATTTTTCCTGTCTGTGAATTGATATTACTTTCCCTTGCTCAATTTTCATTAGGTTAATTGTGAGGTTCTTATTGATTTCTAAAATTATTTTATATATTTGAGTACTTTTCATTTTTCAGTGATTTATATTGAACATATTTTCCCCAATCATATATTCCATTTTCTAACTTATGTTGACCTTTGCTATAAAGAAATCTTCACAAAGTAAAATCTATAAACTTCTCTTGCAGCTTCTAAATTATGTATCTTCCTCAGAAATCCTGAATCTCAAGATTATTGAACATTACTTATTTTCTCTTTTCTTAAAGGTTTTATTTATTTGTCAGAGAGAGAGAGCGAGAGCACAAGCAGAGGAGGGGTAGAAAGAGAAGCAGGCTCTCCACTGAGCAAGAAGCCTGATGTGGGACTCGATCCCAGGACCTTGGGATCATGACCTGAGCCCAAGGCAGACACTTAACTGACTGAGCCACCCAGGTGTCCCAAACATTACTTATTTTCTTAAAGATATTTCAATGCTTTGTTATTTGATACATAAATAATTTGACTGTTTTACCTTCTGGGTTGAGTAGAACTTTTGTAAATATAAAATATTCCTCTTCTTCAGCCATCACAAAGAATGAAATCTTGCCATTGGCAAGAACATGAATGGAACAAGAGAGTGTTATGCTAAGCTAAATAAGTCAGTCAGGGAAAGACAAATGCCATAGGATTTCACTCATATTTGGAATTTAAGAAAGAAAAACGGATGAACATAGGGAAAGGGAAGAAAAAAGAAAAACAGAGAGAGAGGCCAACCATACGAGAGTGTTAACTATGGAAAACAAACTGAAATTTGTTGGAGGGGAGGTTGGTGGGCGGGTGGGGTCATTAGGTGATGGGCATTAAGGAGGGTACTTGTAGTGAGCACTGGGCATCATATGCAACTGATGAATCACTAAATTCTACCCCTGAAACTAATAATACACCGTAAGTTAACTAAATTGAATTTAAACAATTTTTTTAAAAATAAATAAAAAAATAAAATATTCCTCTTCATTTAATATAATGTTTTTCTTACTTGGGATTTTACGTAGACTAATAGAAATGTTGTTCCTGTTTTCTTTTTATATATTTTAAATATACATGTCATCATTTTAAATCTTTCTACATTTAAGGTATGACTTTAAAAAAAAGAGTTTAAAGAAGCAGCATGTGGATTTAACACATTCAGGTTTTTGAATTCTTTTATGCCATGTGTCTCATGTTTTCTGTCATATTTTGCAACTTTTTCTCTTCTTCCCTAATAAATATCTAAAAGAATATCTTTATTTTAAAATATACATTTTTTAAAGTTTTTATTTAAATTCGAGTTGTTAATGTACAGTGTAATATTAATGTGTAGAATTTAGTGATATAACATATATAACACCCGGTGCTCATCAAAGGTGCCCTCCTTAATCCCCATTAAGTATTTAACCCATCCTCCCATCCAACTCCCCTCTGGTACCCATCAGTTTCTTCTTTATAGTTCAGAGTCTGTTTCTTGGCATCCCTCTCTTTCTTTTTCCCTAATAGTCATTTGTTTTATTCCTTATACTCCACATATCAATAAAATCATATGGTATTTGTGTTTCTGCAACTGACTTATATCACTTAGCATAATGCTCTTAGCTCAACCCACATTGTTATAAATGTCAAGATTTCATTCTTTTTATGGCTGAGTAGTATTTCATTATATATTTAATATTTAATTAATATGTTATATACAATACATATATTACATATTAATCTCCCTCACGTATACAAATATATGTCACTACTTATTTACTACTTATTTATACATTCATCAGTCAATGGATATTTGGTACCTTTCCATAATTTGGCTATTGTTCGTAAGGCTGCTATAAATATCAAGGTGCATGTATGCCTTTCAGTTAGTATTTTTGTATTCCTTGAGTAAATACCTAGTACTGGCCATTGCTGGGTCATGGGGTAGTTCTATTTTTAACTTTTTGAGGAACCTCCATACTGTTTTCCAGAGTGGCTGCACCACTTTGCATTCCCACCAACAGTGTAAGAGGGTTCCCCTTTCTCTGCATCCATGCCAACATCTGTTGTTTCCTGTGTTGTTAATTTTAGCCACTCTGACTGATGTGGGGGGCTATCTTATCATGTTTTTAATTTGTGTTTTCCTGATGATGAGTGATGTTGAGCATCTTTTCATGTATTTGTTGGCCATCTAGATTTTTTGGAAAAATGTTTATCCATGTCTTTTGACCATTTTTTTAAATTCAATTATTAGTTTTGTGGGTATTGAATTTCATAACTTCTATATATTCTTTGAATACTAACAATTTATCACCTAAGTCATTTGCAAATATCTTCTCCTATTCAGTAGTTTGAGTTTTATCTTTGTTGATTGTTTCCTTTACTCTGCAGAAGCTTTTTATTTCGATGGACTCACAACAGTTTATTTTTGCTTTTGCTTCCCTTGCCTCAGGAGGCATATCTAGCTAGTAAGGAATTGCTGCAGCTGATATCAAAGAGGTTACTGCCTGTGTTCTCTAGGATTTTAATGGTTTCCTGTCTCACATTTAGATATTTAATCCATTTTGAATTTATTTTTGTGTATGCTTTAAGAAAGAGTTCATTCTTTTGCATGTTCCTGTCCAGTTTTAGTAACACAGTTTATTGAAGAGATTGTCTTTTTTCCATTTGATATTCTTTTTTTGCTCTGTGAAATTAACATGGCCATATAGTTATGGGTGCATTTCTGGGTTTTCTATTCTGTTCCTTTGATCTATGTGTCTATTTTTGGGCCAGTACCATACTCTCTTCACAAACTATAGTTTGCAATATAATGTGAAGTCTAGAATTGTAATGTTTCCAGTTTTAGTTTTTAACTGTTCTTCCAGGGGCGCCTGGGTGGTGCAGTCGGTAAGTGTCTGTCTTCGGCTCAGGGTGTGATCCCGGCGTTCTGGGATCGAGACCCACATCAGGCTCCTCCGTTAGGAGCCTGCTTCTTCCTCTCCCACTCCCCCTGCTTGTGTTCCTTCTCTCACTGGCCGTCTCCCTCTGTCGAATAAATAAATAAATAAAATCTTTAAAAAAAATATTTGTTCTTCCAATCCATGTATAAAATGTTTTTCCATTTCCTTGTGTTATCTTTAATGTCTTTCATCGGTGTTTTATAGTTTCCAGAAAACAGAACTTTTACCTCTTTGGTTAGGTTTATTCCTCACTATCTTTGGTTTTTGATGCAATTATAAATGGGATTAATTCCCTGATTTCTCTTTCTGCTGCTCCATTATTGGTGTATAGAAATGCAACAGATTTCTGTATGTTGATTTTGTATCCTGTGAATTTACTGAATTTGGTTATCAGTTTTAGCAGTTTTTTCGAGGAGTCTTTCAGGTTTTCTATATAGAGTACCATCTCTTTGTCATCTACAAATAGCAAAAGTTTGATTTCCTCCTTGCTTATTTGGATGTCTTTTTATTTCTTTTTGTTGTCTGATTGCTGAGGCTGGGACTTCCAGTACTATGTTAAGTAACAATAGTGGGAGTGGTCATCCCCATCTTGTTCCTGACTGTAGGGAAAAACTCCCTGGTTTCCCCCTTTGAAGATGATATTACCTGTGGGTTTTTAATACATGGTCTTTATTATGTTGAGTCATATTCCTTCTAAACTTATTTTGCTGTAGGTTTTTATCATGAATGGATGTTGTACTGTGTCAAGTTATTTTTCTGCATCTATTGAAAGGATCATATTTTTTTCCCTTTATCTTACTAATGTGGTGTAACACATTGTTTAATTTGTAAATATTGAACCACCCTTGCAGCTCAGGAATAAATCCCACTTGACCATGGTGAATGAATCTTTTAATGTACTGTTGGATTCAGTCTGCTAGTATTTTACTGAGATTTTTTGCATTGATGTTCATCAGGGAGGGCCTATAATTCTCTTTTTTAGTGGAGTCTTTATCTGGTTTTGGTATCAGGGTAATACTGGCCTCATAGAATGAACTGGGGTTTTTCATCCAGTTCAAATTTTTGAAATAGTTTGAGAAGGATAGGTATTAACTGCTCCTTAAATGTTTGGTACAATTCCTCCTAGAAGACATCTGGCCCTGGACATTTGTTTTTTGGGAGATTTTTGAATACTGATTCAATTTCTTAGATATTTATCAGTCTGTTCAAGTTTTCTATTTCCCCATTTCAGTTTTGGGAGTTTATATGTCCTAGAATTTACCCATTTCTTCTAGCTTGTCTATTTTGTTGGCATATAATTTTTCATAATATTCTTTTATGATTATTTGTATATCTGTGGTGTTGGCTGTTATTTTTCCTCTCTCATTTGTGAATTAATTTTTTGGTCCATTTCTCATTTCTTTCCGATAAATCTGGCTAGGGGTTTACAAATTGTATTACTTTTTTCAAAGAACCTGCTCCTGATTTTATTGATCTCATGTATTTTTTTTCCTTTCTGTATCATTTCCTTTTGCTCTAATCTTTATTATTTCCCTTCTTCTGTTTCTTAGTTTTTATTTGTTCTTTTTTTTCTAGCTCATTTAGGTGTAAGCTTGGGTTATTATTTGAATTTTTTCTTGCTTCTTAAGGTAGACCTGTATTTTTATAATCTTCCTTTTTAGTATTTCTTTTTCTGCATCCTAAAGGTTTTGGATCATTGTGTTTTCATTTTCATTTGTTTCCACATGTTTGATTTGTTTCCTTTTTTTTACTTCATTTTTTAATAGTTTTATTTATTTATTATTTTTTAGTAATAATTTTTTATTATGTTATGTTAGTCACCATACAGTACATCCTTAGTTCTTGATATAGTGTTGATGATTCACTATTTGTGCATGACATCCAGTGCACCATGCAATATGTGCCCTCCTTAATATCTACCACTGGCCTTTCCCAATCCCCCACCCCCTTCCCCTCTGAAGCCCTCAGTTTGTTTTCCAGAGTCCATAGTCTCTTGTAGTTCATTCCCCCTTCTGTTTATCCCCTCTTCATTCTTCCCCCTCTTCTCCTAACGATCTTCCTGCTACTTCTTATGTTCCATAAATGAGTGAAACCATATGATAATTGTCTTTCTCTGCTTGACTTATTTCACTTAGCATAATCTCCTCCAGTCCCGTCCACGTTGCTGCAAATGTTGGGTAATCATTCCTTCTGATGGCTGAGTAATAGTCCATTGTATATATGGAACACATCTTCTGAATCCAGTCATCTGTTGAAGGGCATCTCAGTTCCTTCCACAATTTAGCTATTGTGGACATTGGGGTGCATATGGCCCTTCTCTTCACTACATCTATATCTTTGGGGTAAATACGCAGTAGTGCAATTGCTGGATCATAGGGTAGCTCAATTTTTAACTTTTTAAGGGACCTCCACACTGTTTTCCAGAGTGGCTGTACCAATTTGCATTCCCACCAACGGTGTAAGAGGGATCCCCTTTCTCCACATCCTCTCCCACATTTGTTGTTTATTGTCTTGTCAATTTTTGCCATTCTAATTGGTGTAAGGTGGTATCTCAAGGTGGTTTTGATTTGAATTTCCCTGATGGCTAATGATTTTGAACATTTTTTCATGTGTCTGTTAGCTATTTGCATGTCTTCATTGGAAAAGTGTCTGTTCATATCTTTTGCCAATTTTTGGATTTGATTACTTGTTTCTTGGGTGTTGAGTTTGAGAAGTTCTTTGTAGATCTTGGATACTAGTCTTTTATCTGTAGTGTCACTTGCAAATATCATCTCACATTCCATGGGTTGCCTCTTTACTTTGTTGACTGTTTCTTTTGTTGTGCAAAGCTTCTTATCTTGATGAAGTCCCAAAAATTCATTTTTGCTTTTGTTTCCCGTGCCTTTGGAGATGTGTCATGAAAGAAGTTCCTGTGGCTGATGTCGAAGAGGTTACAGCCTCTGTTCTCCTCTACAATTTTGATCAATTCCTGTCTCACATCACGGTCTTTCATCCATTTGGAGTTTATTTTTGTGTATGGTGTGAGAGAGTGGTCAAGTTTCATTCTTTTGCATGTAGCTGTCCAATTTTCCCAGCACCATTTATTGAAGAGACTGTCTTTTTTCCACAGGATGTTTTCTCTTGCTTTGTCAAAGATTAGTTGCCCATAGAGTTGAGGGTCCATTTCTGGGTTCTCTATTCTGTTCCATTGGTCTATGTGTCTGTTTTTGTGCCAGTACCATGCTGTCTTTGTGATCACAGCTTTGTAGTATAGCTTGAAATCCGGCAACGTGATGCCCCCAGCTTTGTTTTTCCTTTTCAACACTTCCTTGGCGATTCGTGGCCTTTTCTGGTTCCACACAAATTTAAGGGCTGCTTGTTCCAGCTCTTTGAAAAATGTCATTGATATATTGATCGGGATGGCATTGAATGAGTGGCATAGACATTTTAACTATGTTTATTCTTCTGATCCATGAGCATGGAATGTTTTCCCGTCTTTTTGTGTCTTCTTCAATGTCTTTCCAGAGCGATCTGTACTTTCTAGAATATATATCCTTTACCTTTCTGGTTAAGTTAATTCCAAGATATCATATGATTTTTAGTGGTATTGTAAATGGAATCGATTCCTTAAGTTCTCTTTCTTCAGTCTCATTGTTCATGTATAGAAATGCAACTGATTTCTGAGCATTGATTTTGAATCCCGCCACATTACTGAATTGCTCTATAAGCTCTAGTAATTTGGGGGTGGAGTCTTTTGGGTTTTCCATATAGAGTATCATGTCATCTGTGAAGAGAGACAGTTTGACTTCTTCTTTGCCAATTTGAGTACCTTTTATCCCTTTTTGTTGTTTGATTGCTGTTGCAAGGATTTCTAGTACTATGTTGAATAATAATGGTGAGAGTGGGCACCCTTGTCGTGTTCCTGATCTTAAGGGAAAGGCTTCCTGCTTTTCCCCATTGAGAATGATATTTGCTGTAGGCATTTCATAGATGGTTTTTATGAAATTGAGGAATATACCCTCTATCCCTATACTCTGAAGGGTTTTAATCAGGAAAGGATGCTGTATTTTGTCAAATGATTTTTCTGCATCAGTTGAGAGGATCATGTGGTTCTTGACTCTTTTCTTGTTGATGTGATCTATGACACTGATCAATTTGTGAATGTTGAACCACCCTTGAATCCCAGGGTTGAATCCCACTTGGTCATGATGGATAATCCTTTTAATGTACAGTTGGATCCTATTAGCTAGGATCTTATTGAGAATTTTGGCATCCATATTCATCAGGGATATCGGTCTGTAATTCTCCTTTTTGATGGGGTCTTTGCCTGGTTTAGGGATCAAGATAATACTGGCCTCATAGAATGAGTTTGGTAGTTTTCCCTCTGTTTCTATTTTTTGAAACAGCTTCAGGAGAATAGGTATTATTTCTTCTTTGAATGTTTGGTAGAATTGCCCAGGGAATCCATATGGGACACTGCAAAGGCAGTCCTAAGGGGAAAATACATAGCCATCCAAGCCTCACTCAAAAGAATAGAAAAATCTAAAATGCAGTTTTTATAGTCTCACCTCAAAAAGCTGGAGCTGGAACAGAAGAACAGGCCTAACCCATGCACGAGAAGGCAGTTGATCAAGATTAGAGCAGAGATTAATGAATTAGAAACCAGGAGCATGGTAAAGCAGAACAACAGAACTAGAAGCTGGTTCGTTGACAGAATAAATAAGATTGATAAGCCACTGGCAAGACTTATTCAAAAGAATAGAGAAAGGACCCAAATTAATAAAATTATGAATGAAAGGGGAGAGATCACGACCAACACCAATGAAATAGGAAGAATCATTAGAAAATTTTATCAACAACTTTATGCCAATAAATTAAACAACCTGGAAGAAATGGACGACTTCCTGGAAACCTATAAACTACCAAAACTGAAACAGGAAGAAATTGATTATTTAAACAGACCAATTAATTATGAAGAGTTTGAAGCAGTGATCAAAAACCTCCCCAAACACATGTTTCACTTGTTTCTACATTTGTTTCATTTGTTTCTTTAATTTCCTAGTTGACCCATTCATTCTTTAGTATCATGTTGTATAACCTCCATGTATTTGCAGTCTTTCCAAATTTTGTTGTGACCGATTTCAAGTTTCATAGCATTGTGGTCAGAAAATATGCATGGTACGATCGCAATATTTTTGTACTTGTTGAGGTCTGATTCATGACCTAATATGTGATCTATTCTGGAGAATGTCCCATGTATCCTTGAAAAGATTGTGTGTTCTTCTTTAGGATGAAATATTCTGAATATATCTGTTAAGTCCATCTGCTCCAGTGTGTCATTCAATGCCATTGTTTTCTTGTTGACTTTCTGTCTATATGGCGTGTCCATTGTAAGTGAGGTGTTATAATCCCCTGTTATTACTGTGTTATTATCAATGAATTCCTTTATGTTTGTTAGTTATTGCTTTATATACTTGACGCTCCCATGTGGGGTGCATATTTATAATTGTTAGAGCTTCTTGTAGGATTGTCCCCTTTATCATGATAAGGCACCCTTCTTCATGCCTTGTTACAGTGTTTGTTTTAAAGTCTAGTATGTCTGATATAAGTATTGTTACTCTAATTTTGTTTTGTTAACTATTTGCATGGTAAATGTTTCTCTACCCCCTTATTTTCATTCTGCAGGTATATTGAGGTCTAAAGTGAGTCTCCTATAGACAACATATAGATTTGTCTTGTTTGTTTGTTTGTTTGTAATCCATTCTTACACCCTATGTCTTTTGATTGGAGCATTTAGGCCATTTAAATTCTGAGTAATTATTAATAAATATGTATTTAGTGCCATTTTATTACCTGTTTTGTTGTCATTTCTGGAAATTTTCTCTGATACTGTCTTGTCTTTGTCACTTTTGTTCATTCCTTTCCACTCAAAGCATACCCTTTAATGTTTCTTGCAGAGCTGGGTCAGTGGTCACAAACTCCTTTAGTTTTTGTTTGTCTGGAATATTCTTTATCTCTCCTATTCTTCATGACAGCTTTGCTGAATAGAGTATTCTTCACTGCAAAATTTTCCCATTCAGCGAGTTTTATATATCATGCCACTGCCTTCTGTCTTGCCAAGTTTTTGTGGAGAGATCTGCAGCTCGCCTTATGTGTTTTCTTTTGTAAGTTAGGGACTTCTTTTGTCTTGCTGCTTAAGATTTTTTCTTTACCACTATATTTTGCAAATTTGAGAACAATTCATCTTGGTGTTGGTCTGCTTTTTTTTTTTTTTTTTTCATGTCAGTTCTCTTTGTCTCCTGGATCTGGATGTCTGTTTCCTCACCCAGATTAGGAAAGTTTTCAACTATTATTTCCTCAAATAAATCTTCTTCCCCCTTTTCTCTCTTCTACTTCTGGAACTCCTATAATACAAATGTATTACTTTTGATGGAGTCACTGATTTCCCTAAGTCTATTCCCATGTACCGTAATTCTTCTCTCTTCCTTTCAGCTTCATTGTTTTCCATTATTTTAGCGTCTATATCACTTATTCTTTCCTCTGATTCTTCCAGAGTTGTGTTCATTGCATCAAATGTGTTTCATATCTGTTATTGAATTTTTTCATCTGATTGATTGTTTTTCTTTGTGGTAAAAACCTTCCTGAAGTCTTCCATTCTTCTCTAAGTCCCATTGAATATCGTTATGATTGTGGCTTTAAATTCTCTATCAGGCATGTTACTTACATCTTATTTGCTTAGCTCTCTGTCTGTGACCTTATCTTGTTCTTTCATTTGGGATGAATTTCTCCATATTGGCATTTTTTTCTAAGTCTTTTTTTCTCGATGTTAAAAAGGCCTGTAATATTTCCTATTCATGAAAGTAGTAGCTTTATGACTAAGAAGTCAGACAGTGTCCAGGGCCTGGCCCTTCAGGTAGTGTCTCTGGTGTGTGTTACGTGCACTCTGTCATTGTGCTTTGGCTGCTCTATCCTTCAGGTCAGTTGTCTGTGGAAGCTCTCCTTGCCTGCAGTGGGCAGTGTTTGGTCCTAGGCCAGAGCGTGGCAAGTTTTAACTTGGTGTGCTCTTGTCTATTTGTTAAATGAAACCTGATAGTATTTACAGTAGAGCTGAATTGTTGTAGAGCTCTGGTTAGGAGACATGGTGTGGGCATGGATTTCTGCTGGTCTTCTGTGGAAAGGGGCCCACTGTGCTAGTACTGAGGCAAAGTTGACTGAGGATGGCCATACCACCAGTGTGCAGGTGTGGGACTTGGTATAAACAGGTTTGATAGTCAGTGTCAGCATTGTGCTATTTACCTCAGGTGGCACTGTGTTTATTCTGAGGGGCAGGGGAGGGAATGGTACCAGCCAGGTCCTTTGTCCCTGAGAGGCTTCTCTTTGCATGGTGCTCTCAGGGAAGCACTCTGAGAAGAGCAAATATTCTCCTCCTTGTGTGTTCCAAGCATTTTCCAGATCACTGCTTCCATGCTGTCTGCCTTCAAGTTATTTGCCTGCCTCCTCTGCAGGAGTAATCCAGTGACTCCTAGCCAAACTTGCTGACTTTAAAAACTCTGGGCTTTAAGAACATGGTGTGTGCTGGGGCCTACACTGGTCTTCTGGTGGAGGGTCTTGCTGTGCTGTGACTGAGGCAGGCTTGACAGAGATGGGCAGCTGCACCAGAGCACAGAGGTGTGGGACTTGGTGTAAGCAGGTTAGGCAGCCAGGGTTGGGGCTGAGCTGGTTTCTGCAGGTGGATCTGCATTTATGCTGATGTGTGGGGGAGGAAAATGGCCCCAACTGTCTCTTTTGTGTGCTGTGAGGCATCTCCTTGAAGGCTACCTTTCAGGGGTATGCTCTAAGAAGAGTGAATAATTTCCCCAACTGTGTGCCCCAGGCATTCTTCAGATTATTGTTTCCATGCTGGCTGCCCCAGGTTGTTTGACTCTCTTTTTTCTTGGAGTAGGGAAGCACACTGAGGGCTGTATCCCAGCAAAGACTGTGGACCTTTAAAACTCCAGTCTTTATTTTTTTTAATTTTTTAAATTTTTTTATTATGTTAGTCACCATACAGTACATCCCTGGTTTCTGATGCAATGTTCGATGATTCATTAGTTGCGTATAACACCCAGTGCACTATGCAATACATGCCCTCCTTACTACCCATCACCAGTCTATCCCATTCCCCCACAATATGAGAGAAACAAATAAACAAATCATAAAATTGGCAGAAGATATGAACAGACACTTTTCCAATGATGACATACAAATGGCCAACAGACACATGAAAAAATGTCCAAAATCATTAGCCATCAGGGAAATTCAAATCAAAACCACACTAAGATACCACCTTATGCCAGTTAGAATGGCAAAAATTAACAAGGCAGGAAACAGCAATTGCTGGAGAGGATGTGGAGAAAGGGGATCCCTCCTACATTATTGGTGGGAATGCAGGTTGGTGCAGCCACTCTGGAAAACAGTGTGGAGGTCCCTTAAAAAGTTAAAAATTGAGCTACTCTATGACCTAGCCATTGCAATACTGGGTATTTATCCCAAAGATACAGACGTAGTGAAGAGAAGGGCCATATGCACCCCAATGTTCATAGCAGCATTGTCCACAATAGCTAAATCGTGGAAGGAACTGAGATGCCCTTCAACAGATGACTGGATTAAGAAGATGTGGTCCATATATACAATGGAATATTACTCAGCTATCAGAAAGAACGAGTTCTCAACATTTGCTGCAACATGGACGGCACTGGAGGAGATAATGCTAAGTGAAATAAGTCAAACAGAGAAAGACAATTATCATATGATTTCTCTCATGTATGGAACATAAGAACTAGGAAGTTCAGTAGGGGAAGAAAGGGATAAAGAAGGGGGGGTAATTAGAAGGGAGAATAAAACTCCAGTCTTTAAGCCCCACTGATTCCAAGACCTCAGGAATATCAACGCCTCTTGTTTTCCCAGACAATGACTTTAGGGAGGTGTTCTCCTTGTGCTCCTCTCTCTCATGCCTTTCTCCACAACCATGGCTCTCTCCCCTTCACAACACATGTGATCCATTTCTCCCCAAAACCACATCTCTGCACTTCCTACCTTCTTTGATGTGGCTTCATCTTTCCCTTTAGTTGTGGTGTTTGTTCTGTCAGAATTCAGATTGACTTCTGGGGTATTTAGGATGATTTGATAGTTATCTAGTTGTGTTTGAGGGATGAGATGAGACTAAGGTCCTCTTACTATAACATCATCCTCTTTATTTTAGGGGGGAGCAGAGGGAGAGAATCTTAAGTAAGCTCCATGCCCAGCCTGCAGCTCAATGTGGGATTCAATCTCACAATCCTGAGATCATGAACTGAGCTAAAATCAAGAGGCTTAGCTAACTGAGCCACCCACTTGCCCCAAACGCCACCATCTTCTAAATAACACCTATTTTAAGCTATATTCATTCTATTTTTTACCTCATTTTTAAATTCTATTTTGTCAAAAATATATATATCATATATATATATAAATATATATAAAGTTAGTTATTATTATAATGCACTTGCAATAAAATTTACAAGTATTGTAAAACATACCTGGCTGGTGGTTGTTTATTTATTTATTTATTTATTTATTTTTGGTAGTTGTATATTTAAACCATTTTTAAAATTTTTATGTAAATTCCAGTTAATTAACATACAGTGTAATGTTAATTTTTGTCAATTATATTTTAATTTAATTTTTATTTTTTATTATAAATTTTAGTTTATTTAGATATTCTAAATACAAAGCTGATTTTATATTTTTAGGCAATATTTGAAATCATGACAAACACTAGTAGTCCATTGATATGTTAGTTATTACATCTAGGAAAAATTGACACTTAGCAACAAGTAATATTTCCTGACAGTTTTGATGTGGGAAACAAAGGCAAAAGAGAAATTATTAAATTTCCTTACCACCTACAGCCCACTGACAAGTCTTTAAACAGGCAGAGTGACATTCCTCTAGGGACTCAACTGCCTCAATGTTAATACTTTGCTCAGGGCAAAAGGCAACCTTAGTCTAACCCCCCAGGACCCTGTAAGTCTACTTTAACATAAAAAATTCCTTTAGAAATTTTCTTTATTACTAAACCCCTCAAGATATTAATCATCCCCCAAGCATATGGGCCACCAATATACGTCTGAAGGGTCTCATGATTAAGGTTTAATTAGATGTCAATAAATGATCTTTTCCCAACAATATGGCCCCCTCAAGGTCCTAGAAACCTTGCTTCCAAAATTCCTTAGAGACTCATTCTATCCCTAACCCAGTCCCAACTTAAAAGTATATAATGGACCACTCCTCATGACCCCAGTGCAGCTCTTTTTGCCCACGAGTCCTATCCCAGTGCTTCAATAAAACCACCTTTTGCACCAAAGATGTCTCAAGAATTCTTTCTTGGCCATCAGATTTGAATGCTGACATTTTTCCTACATCAGTTTCATTGTAACCAGAAAATAAATCCAACTTTCATAAATTAGTATAATGCTAAAACAAAACAAAACAGTTATTCTGGTCATCTGTTAAAATAGTTTATAAAGTGTTAATAATTCATCTAATAATTTTGATATAATTTAATCCATTGTATAATATTTTCCAGGTCTCAATCTGCATATTTAAAAATATTTTAATTTTTAAATTTGAGTATAGTTTACCCAAAGAAAACAAAAAAAGTTAATTAAAAATGATATATGCACCCAAATGTTTATAGCAACATTATTTACAATAGCCAAGATATGGAAACAACATAAGTGTCCATAGACAGACAAATGAATAAAGAACGTGTGGTATAGATGTCCAGTAGAATATTACACAGCCATAAAAATGATGAGATCTTACCATTTGAGACAACATGGTTATATCCAGAAGGGTAGAAGGAGAAGAACACTCCCCACTAAGCAGGGAACCCAATGCAGTTCTTGATCCCAGGACCCTTGGATCATGACCTGAGGTGAAGGCAGATGCTTAACCAACTGAGCCACCCAGGCATCCCTATTTCACATGTTTAAATTAAAGACTATATTATTCAGTATAATTTACTATGGTTGGTTGTTGTGATTGGTTTCCTAATAGACCTTTATAAAATGGCTTTATAGTAATGAAGCTATGGAGGACAGAAATTGCTCCTCAGACTGTGTGAGCAGAGAAGAAGCAGTACAGTTGAGGATACCTAATGGAAAGAAGGCATTCATCCTTTTGTGCTATACAGAAACCTATGAATTATTGTAGTCACCTCACTGTTCCTCAACCACTTGAAAAAATGTAGGATAGCATGGCTGCAGCAAGGACAGCAAAATCACACAGAGTTAGAGCACAATTCCTGTTATTGCTGAAATATGTCTTGAATCTATCACTACTTTCTGCTGCCTATGGCACTCTGTGCATTCTACTTCATTTTTCCCTTTGAATACTACACTTTTCATCATTCCATCCACCTATTTAAATCCTTTCAATGACTTCTTGTTGCTCTTAAGAAAAAAGAGAACTTAACAACCTATAAATTCCTGTGTAATATAACTCCAATTAGGCTTCGCTTCGATGTATCTTTTTTGTGTCCTTGCTGCAGCCATACCAACCTGTTTTCTATTTAATTTTATAAAATGTTGTAGTTATTATTATTATTTTAATTACAGTATAGTTAATATGCAATGTTATATTAGATTCAGGTGTCAAAAATTCCACACATCACCTAGTGTCCATCACAAGTGCACTCCTTAATCCCCATCATCTATTTCACTCCCCCACCTCCCCTCTGGTAACCATCACCTTGTTTTCTATAGTTTGAGTCTGTTTCTTGGTTTATTTCTCTATTTCTTTTTCCCTTTGATAATTTGTTTTGTATCTTATGTTCCTCATATGAGTAAAATCATATATTTGTCTTCCTCTGACTGACTTAGCAGTATACTCTATAGCTTCATCCATGTCATTGTAAATGAAAAGATTTCCTTCTTTTATGGCCAAATAATATTCCATTGTGTATATATATCACATATTTTTTTATCCATACTAGCCTACTTTCTTTTGTATTAGCCAAGCTTTCTCTCATCACTATGCTTTTCAACGTGCTATTTCCTTTAACATCCACATTCTTTCATCTTTTTCTTTAATCTTTATGATCTCAGCTTAAATATCACTCCTTCAGAAAAGACTTTTCTCTTTTTTTTATTATAATTATATTTTTTTTATTTTACTATGTTAGTCACCATACAGTACATCCCTGGTTTTTGATGTAAAGTTCCATGATTCATTAGTTGCATATAACACCCAGTACACCATGCAATACATGCCCTCCTATCACCAGCCTATCCCATTCCCCCACCCACTCCCCTCTGAAGCCCTCAGTTTGTTTCCCAGAGTCCATAGTCTCTCATGCGTCATTCTCCCTTCTGATTACCCCCCCTTTCTTTATCCCTTTCTTCTCCTACCGATCTTCCTACTTCTTATGTTCCATAGATGAAAGAAACCATATGATAATTGTCTTTCTCTGCTTGACATATTTCGCTTAGCATTATCTCTTCCACTGCCATCCATGTTGCAGCAAATGTTGAGAAATCATTCTTTTTGATAGCTGAGTAATATTCCATTGTATATATGGACCACATCTTCTTAATCCAGCCATCTGTTGCAGGGCATCTCGGCTCCATCCATGATTTAGCTATTGTGGACAATACTGCTATGAACATTGGGGTGCATATAGCCCTTCTCTTCACTACGTCTGTATCTTTGGGGTAGATAGACAGTAGTGCAATGGCTGGATCATAGGGTAGCTCAATTTTTAACTTTTTAAGGGACCTTAAAGGCTGGTATCTCAGTGTGGTTTTTTATTTGAATTTCCCTGATGGCTAATGATTTCGAACATTTTTTCATGTGTCTGTTAGCCATTTGTATGTCTTCATTGGAAAAGTGTCTATTCATATCTTCTGCCCATTTTATGATTTGCTTATTTGTTTCTCACGTATTGAGTTTGAGAAGTTCTTTGTAGATCTTGGATACCAGTCTTTTATCTGTAGAATCATATGCAAATATCTTCTCCCATTCCATGGGCTGCCTCTTAGTTTTTTTGACTGTTTCCTTGGCTGTGCGGAAGATTTTTATCTTGATGAAGTCCCACAAGTTCGTTTTATCTTTTGTTTCTCTTGCCTTTGGAGATGTGTCATGAAAAAGTTGCTGTGGCCGATGTCGTAGAGGTTGCTGCCTATGCTCTCCTCTAGGATTTTGATGGATTCCTGTCTCACATTGAGGTCTTTCATCCATTTGGAGTTTATCTTTGTGTATGGTGTGAGACAGTGGTCAAGTTTCATTCTTTTGCATGTAGCTGTCCAATTTTCCCAGCACCATTTATTGAAGTGACTGTCTTTTTACCACTGGATGTTTTTTCCTGCTTTATCAAAGATTAGTTGCCCAAAGAGCTGAGGGTCCATTTCTTTTTTTTTCTTTAAAGATTTTTATTTATTTATTTGACAGAGAGAGACAGCCAGCAAGAGAGAGAACACAAGCAGGGGGAGTGGGAGAGGAAGAAGCAGGCACTTAGCAAAGGAGCCTGGTGTGGGGCTCGATCCCAGAATGCTAGGATCACGCCCTGAGCCAAAGGCAGACACTTAAGGACTGCACCACCCAGGCGCCCCCATGAAGATCCATTTCTGGGTTCTCTATACTACAAATCTGTGATCACAAAGACAGCATGGTACTGGCACAAAACAGACACATAGACCAATGGAACAGAAAAGATTTTTCTTAACTCCATAAAGTAGTAAAATCTCCTTTCTTTGTTCTTTATTGACCAATAAATCTTTGCATCATAGAAATGATTATTTGATCAGTCTGTCTCCCCCAACAAGCCAATTTCATGAAAATATAAACTGTGTCTAGCTTCATTCACCTTATTACCCCTAGCATCTTGCACAAAATCAGCACATAGTAGGGGCTCAATATATTTTTTATACAAAAATAAATAAATAAATAAGTGAAATAATACTTTAGTATATTTCATACCTGCAATAATTGTCACTGTTTTGTTTTGTTTTGCTTTGCTTTGTTTGTGTGCTTCCTTCTTTGTTTGTTTCTACTTACCCATTGGTGATGCTCAAAGTATCTTGGATTTTGCTCTGCTTATTTCTGTAAACTGATCTTTACAGGTTCATTTTTTTTACTGATCTGAAAGATTGATTCTTACTTTTTCAGCACCTCACTTTTAAATCTGTTTGGGTTGTAGATCTTTCTACTATTTTGTTCATTTTTTTCCATCACTGTACCCAAGCATGCTTTTGTGTTAGCAAGTATCCTCTATTTGTAGGATGACTAAGGACAATAATTTATTTAATTGTGAGTCATAATAATTAGATTATTTACAGACAAGAACCTAGCTTAGTTCTTCCAAGCTAAAGAATAAGAATTTTTAATGACAGCTATAAAGAATTGACAAGCAATTTTGGAGCATGAATCACACTGGACATTTGTATTCTTAGTAGGACACTATCGTTGGGGAATTTGCAAAAGCAAAAGCAACTTGAGAGAGCTGGAAAGCATAGAGGTAATGGAAAGAGAGCAACACCAGAATGCATAAAAAATATGCAAGTGTGCCAAAGACAAAATTCACCTATTGTACAATTTACCCAGGGCTAGATCAGGGATAGAGATATATATTAACTCATTCTTGAAGTGCAATGAATTAAAAAATAATACAATCCAATTATTACCAACTTTAACATTTAATAGTAAATATTTGAAAATCATGATGTTTCTATTAATAATGACACTCTTGACCCAATTGTATAATCAAGAACTCTACTAGGTTAATCAAAAGCACATGTGTAGATATGATATTAAGATGCAAGAAATTAGCCACAAGCCAAGTGACTCAAATCCCTATTTATACTCTGAGTTAGGAAGTACTCTTTAACATTACCTGCCATATCTGACATGTACACTTTTTTTTTTTGCATTTCATACACTATAGTAAGTGATAGAAACTTTTGACACTCTTGCTGCCCATGTTATTTTTAACAGCTCAACTGTTGAAGTTATTTTATAGCCCAGGGGTCCTTAATTTCAATATGTTCATTCACCTCTTGTCTTTTTTTTTTTTTACAAGTTTAATGAAACACATTTTAAATTAGCAACACACTATGGAATAAATATAAAAGGATCTATTCCCCAATTGCACTACCATGTGTGTGTGTGTGTGTGTGTATATATATATATATATATATATATGTATATATATATATGTATATATATATATGTATATACATATCTTAAAGATAAATAGTATGAATATATATCAAACACTTATTGTAAACATTATTAAAATTAAAGCAAAATAAAGTTATTTCTTAAAAAGTGATTTCAGAGGCTCATAATTTAAGAGTTTGTTTTGTCAATTTTATCTCTTTAGTTAGGTGAGAGCGATATTCTTAAACTTGTGAACATATTAGAAAAAACAGTACTGTATTAGAAGACATTAGCCAAGAACTTCAAAATGCATGAAGCATATTTTAGCAGTAATGTAGGCTAAATTCATATCAGATTTGGTTAATAAAACATGCAGAAGGAGTACCTGGGTAGCTCAGTTGGTTAAGCTTGTAACTTTAGCTTGGGTCATGGTCCTGGGGTTCTGGGATTGAGCCCCACATAAGGCTCACTGCTCAACAGGGAGCCTGCTTATCCCTCATCCTCTGCCTGTCACTCCCCCTGCTTGTGCTGTCTCTCTTTCTCTGTCAGGTAAATAAATATTAAAAAAAAAGAACAATAATAAGTAAGTTAGTAAGTAAGAAGTAAATAAGTAAATAAATGAAACATGCACAACATTTCAAATTAGAATATTTGTGTTAAATTTAAGATTCTGTGACTCTGTGATTTGCATGAATGAAATTTCTCTTAGTTTTCCTCTTTGTATAATAAAAAATCATACTTTTCTTAACAGGTTTTGTTCAGGATAATTAAAATCAAGAACAAAGGGTTACTGTTTGAAACTATAAGGCACTATACAGGTAAGCTATTTATTTTATTTTATTCTGTTTTCTTTTTTCTGAAGATGTTTCCATTCTTATTCTCCAAATATTTAAACTTACAACACAAGTTTCAAGTATGAAAATTTTCCTCAAAATCTAAGACACTATATGTTCCTGTGGCTGCTCTTCAGAAAATGGACTATAACCATTTTATTTTATTTTATTATTCTTAACTTTTTATATTTAAATAACTTCAGATTTATAGAAAAGTTGCAAAGATAATATAAAAAGTTTCTGTGTACCCTTTATCCAACTTCCCTTAATATTAACACCTTACATAGATATAGTAACATTAGCAAAACTAAGGAATTAGTACAATGCTATTACTAAATGGTAGACTTTATTCAGACTTCAGGAATTTTTTTTTCCTGTTACAAGATCAAATTCAGGGTCTCATTGTGTTTTGTGGTCATGTTACCTTATTTTTTTTCAATCTATGATTGTTTCCCAGTTTTCCATTGTCTTTTATGACCTTGACATTTTGAATACTCGTCAATTATTTTGTAGAATGTCCCTTTATTTGAGTTTCACTGATGCTTTTGGTTGATTAGTTGAGGTTATTCGTTATGGTGAAAAATACCACATAGGTGTCCTTTTCAGTACAAAGAGTGTATGTCTTATTATTGGTCACATTAATTTTGGTTAAGGTGGTGTCAGCCAATTATTTCCATTACAGTTTCTATTTTCCAATTTGTAATTGATAAATATTTTGTGATAGGTACTTTGAGGCTATGACAAAAGATTTTTTACCTAAATTTCTGCCTGTTAATTTTAGCATTTACTGGTGGATCTTGCTTCTAGCAATTATTACTGTAGCATTCTCATGGTGATTTTCTATTTTCCCCATTTATTCTATATTTATAAATTAGATTGTTCTGTTAGAGTTTTCAGAGTTATCTGGGTGGCTCAGTTGGTTAAGCATCTGCCTTTGCCTCAGGTCATGATCCTAGGACCCTGGGATTGAGCCCTGCTTTGGGCTCCCTGCTCTGCAAGGAGCTTGCTTCTCCCTCTCCTGCTCCCCCTGATTGTGCTTGCTCCCCTCACTCTCTGTCAAATAAATAAATAAAATCTTGAAAAAAATAGAGTTTTCACACTTTCTCCATTTAGTTATTTATTTAGTCATTTATTTATATCAGTGTAAATTCATGAATATTTACTTCATGCTTTGGGTTATAATCTATCAGCAACCTTATTTATATTTTTGGTCAAAGTGATCCTGTTTCAGTCCTTGAGAGCTCTTTCAAGTTAGCTGCTGTGTCTTTCTGATATGCCTCTATCAACCCCCTCAAAAAAACATTTCCCCCCCAGCTCTATCTTACTTCCTGGCAACACAAGATATCCCATATTTATCGTGTGTTTTCCTTTTCCTAGACTTGTAATGAAATAGTTCTCCAAAGAACACTGGGTACTTTTATTGAAGAATGGTATTTAGAAAATGTAATCTGGGTGCTATGTGTACTAATTGTTACTGGGATGTCCACAAGTTATAAGCCCTTTCAGCAGACAGAACTAGAATGTATCTAAGGCAAATATCTACACAAATCTACATTCACTTCTCTATTTTAAAATATGAGTTTTTACTGATATGTCCATTTTTTGTATACCATGAGTTTGTTTTTATTATTTTTCTTTTTTTATTGAAGTAAAATTTGATATATAATATTGTATTAGTTTCAGGTATACAACCAAGTGATTTGATATTTATATACATTACAAAACTATCACCACAGTATGTCCATTTTAAATCCAACTCAACTGAGTTTATTCCAGCCTTTCCTTTGTAACTTTCTTTCATGACACTGAAAAACTTGGCTTACATTATCTCCAATACGCTTACTCATTTGCTCAATCCTAGTGTAATGTGTTTGGTTTTTGTTTTTGCTTTTGTTTTTGATACAGGTAAAATAGTTTCAGAGTTTCTAACCCCTATTTTGATGAGAAACAAATTTAGTTTTACAGTATCAAGACAGGACATGGTTTTCAAGTTACTTAGTTCATTTTTTTTTTTTCCTCAGCGCCACCCCACTCCACCCCTGAATACCAATAAGGTCAACTTCGTTGATAGTGCTGTTCAGGCCATGTATAGTCTTACTGATTTTCTGCTTCTTTTTTCTATCAGTTTGTTTTAGGAAGAAGTGTTGAACATTCCAACTCTGTGGATCTGTCTATTTCATCTTTAAGTTATATTAGCTTTTGATTCATATTTTAAAGCTCTGCTGAAAAACACAGGAAATAACAGATGTTGGCAAGGATGCAGAGATGCAGATGTTGCTAGGAATGCAAACTGGTGCAGGCACTCTGGAAAACAGTATAGAGGTTCCTCAAAAAGTTAAAAATAGAACTACCCTATGATCCAGAAATTGCACTAATAGGTATTTACTCAAAGGATACAAAAATATGGATTTAAAGGGTACATGCACCCCAATGTTTATAGCAGCATTATCAACAGTAGCCAAATTATGGAAATAGCTCACATGTCCATTGACTGATTATTGGATAAAGAAGTTGTGGTACACACACACACACACTCACACACACACACAATGGAATATTACTCAGCCATAAAAAGAATGAAGTCTTCTCATTTGCAATATGTAGATGGAGCTAGAGTGTATAATACTAAGCAAAATAAGTCAGAGAAATACAAATATCACATGATTTCACTCATATGTGGAATTTAAGAGACAAAATAGGTGAACATGAGGGAAAAAAAGAGAGGCAAACCAGAAAACAGACTCTTAACTATAAAGAACAAACTGAGGGTTGCTGGAGGGGAAGTGGGTGGGGCAGTGGGTTGAATAGGTAATGGGTATTAAGGGGGGTACTTGTGATAAGCACTGGGTGTCGTATGTAAATGATGAATCTCTAAATTCTACACTTGAAACTAATATTACAGTGTATGTTAACTAACTGGAATTTAAAGAAAAACTTGAAAAAAGGAAAAAAATAGGGCGCCTGGGTAGTGCAGTCGTTAAAGCGTCTGCCTTCGGCTCAGGGAGTGATCCCGGCGTTCCGGGATGGAGTCCCACATCGGGCTCCTCTGCTGGGAGCCTGCTTCTTCCTCTCTCACTCGCCTGCTGTGTTCCCTCTCGCTGGCTATCTCTCTGTCACATAAATAAATAAAATCTTAAAAAAAAAAAAAGGAAAAAATAAAGCTCTGCAGTTAACTACATACTTTTATGATTGTTACGTCTACTTGGAGAATTGACCCTTTATCATAATGTAAAGTGCATTTTTTATCCTTGAAAATATTATGATATTTCTTCTAAAGTCTACTTTATCTGATATTAATATAAATATTCCAGGTTTCTATTAGTTTTTGCAAGGGATATCGTTATCCACCATTTTATTTTTAATTTATTTATGTCTTTATCTTTAATCCAAATTGTTGTAGACAGCATATCGGATTCAGTTTGACAATTTATATCTTTTAGTTCATGTGCTTAAGACCATTCATACTTATTGTGATTATTGATGTGGTTGAATTAAATTGCACCATTTTAAGTATTTTCTATGTGTTCCCTATGTTCATTTTTCCCCACTTTTTTGTTTTAGGTTAATTGAGCATTTTTGTGATTTCATTTGATTTCCCTATTGATTAATTATTTATACATCTTTCAAAAATTTTATTCATGATTTTTCTACAGCTTAACTGTTATTGAGTCTATCTGCAAATAAAACTGTAACACTTCTCACGTAATATAGGAACTTTAAAACAATATATTACTAATCTACACCCCTCTTCACCTGTATCCTTAATACCAGTATTGTCATACATTTTATCTTTACATATGATAAACACAAAATTCCTTACTACTATTTTTGCTTTAAGCAGTTACATCTTACAGCAATTACAATTAGCAAAAAGGGATTTTTACTTTACCTTTATTTTTAAATTTCCAGTTCCTTTTATTAAGTTTTGCAGAGCAAAGTTTCTGTATAGCATTCCTTATGCCTGAAGATCTTCCTTTAAAAATTCTGATAGATTAGATCTTTGGACAATATATTCCCACAGTTTTTGTTTGTTTTATATTTTGTTTGTATATAATACTTCTTTACTTCTGTATGTAATACAGTTGGCCTTTGATCAACATGGGGGTTAGGGCCTCCAAACTTCCATGCATTTGTAAATCTGTGTATAACTTTTAACTTCCACAAAACTATTATTAGTAGCTAATAATAGCCTGCTATTGACTGGAAGCCTTACAATAACATAAACAGTTAACACATATTTTATATATGTATTATATATTTTATTCTTACAATAGTAACTCCTACTTTCTTTTTTTTTTCTTTTTTCTTTTTTGTATTTCTAGGCTACATGGTATGTGAGTTTTTTGTTTTTGTTTTTGAATTGTCACAGATATCCAAAAATGTTCCTAATATATTTATTTAAAAACTGTGCATATAAATAGATCTGTGAAATTCAAACTTGTCTTATTCAAGGGTCAACTGCATTTTGTCTGGTTGCCTTTAAGATTATCTCTATATTTTTTAAGTAGTTTGAATTCTATATGCCTAGGGATATATTTGTGTGTATATATGTGCTGCTATCTTACCCTACTTGGTGTTTTCTGAACTCTTTGGATATATGGTTTGGTGTTTGTCATTAATTTAGAAAAAAAATTATCTTGCATCCTTTAAATATTTCTTCTCCATCTTTTCTCTCTTCTCCTGGGATTCCAATCAACCATTTGTTAGACAACTGATTATTGTTCCACAGCTCTTAGATGATTTGCTCGCTCTCTCTCTCTGCCTTACTCTCTCTCTAAACTTTTTTTTTCCCTTCCTATATTCCAGTTTTGGTTATTTCTATAAGCCTATCTTCAAGTTCACTAATTCTTTCCTTGGCTGCATTAATTCTACTGAAATGTCTGCTAAAATCATTCTTTATCAAGTGTACTGTTTGTTTTGTTTTGTTTTGTTTCTCATTTCTAGCATTTCCATTTGATCCTCTAATGATAGCTTGCATTTAGAATGGGAGTTTGTCAGTGGATTTTATTTTCTAATGTCAGCTTTACCCTTACTTTTAAGAGTTCCCTTTGTATTGTGCCTCAGAGAGGGTATCTGTCTTGCATATTACTTATTCTTCAATGCTTTTTTAGTCTTGTAGAGGTTTGGAGTGGGGTGTTTTTACTGTTTTTATTAAGACTCAGTACTAAGCAGGCACTTTGTCCTTGGTATGTATGGGCACTGCTCTTGATGTTGTCCCTCTCCTGGCATAGGTCTGAACCCAGAACTTATTCTTGCCCTTCTCTACTATTCCTACCTCCTTTCCTCTTCTGGTTGCAATCAGATTTCACTAGTACCCTGAGGATGACACCGCCCCTTCTATCACAAACTATGGTTATCATTTGGTGGAGAAGATAAGAAAGTGGAGTCCAGGTGGAGTTTCTTGTCCTTCCTGCAGTGTCTACTTTCCCTATCCCCCATATATGTGACACAAGGGAGAATTTATCAGGACTCTCCCAATCTAGTCTGTGATCACCAAGTGGGGTCTCTGAAGAAAAAGCATGAAAGATGATGTGGACTCTCTGTATTTGTAACCATTGCATCTTGCCCAATAATCCAGTGCTTGGATATCATCTCCTCCAGAAAGTGCCTGTCTCTATCTAGATTCTGGGATACCTGATTGTCTTAAGATGTCAGTACTATGAGTGATTGAAGAAAAGTTGTGAACTTGCTGTTGGTCCAGCTTCTTTCACTGTAAAGTCAAGAGTAATTCTCTCCCTAACTCTCTTTTCTAAATGAAAAACAGGAGTGCCTCTCTTAATAATTTTTATTCTTAGTTTTTAAAACATAAAGACTCATTGTTTCCAAATTTTAATAAAATGTTCCTAGGCTTTTTGCTATGCTGGCATATTTCCTCCTCTTTCTAAGTTACCAACTATCAGTAAGCCTCATATATTTGTTCTTTCTGGATGTCACCACCTATATAAGCCAGCAACAATATCAAAAGCAAAACACTAATCTCTTCCTTCCCATATAGGTGTCCATTTTACCAATATATTCATTTTCTAGAATTAAAAAAAGAAAATGAATATATATATAACATATCTTAAAAGATATATTTATATTTAAAGTTTTATCTAAATATGATTTTATCTAAATATGATTTTTTTGAAAATGAATCTAAATGTAAATAAGGTTGTTGATGTCTATGATGCTAGCTTACTAAAGGATGTTTGTGGTGCTATGAGTTTAGCATTGTCTACAAAACTAGAACTTTTTTATCTTTGCATATTGCTTACGAGAATGTATTTCCTGGATTCTGGATTTTGATAATGAATATACAGAAAAAAAGTAGAGGCTGTAAAGCCAGCTAATTACCAGTTGTGCAATTTTAGGTAGCTAATTCAACTATTCTCAGACTCAGTTATTATAATACTTGCAGTACTTCAAATTTAGCATGGGTTGCAGTATCAAGTAAACTGCTATGGTCAAACTGGAATGGAATCAAACTTTTCTTCACTTAGAAATGAATTAAGTATTCATTACTGAGTCACACAGTAAATTCTCAACTCAAATACCAGTATTCTGGAGCTGGCTTACACAGGCTTATGAGATCTGAATGTTAAACTTTCAGGAATTTTGTAAACTGGTATTGCAGTTATTAGAAGCTTAAAATTGTCTCATGGTAGAAATGCTTATACTAGAAAATGCTACAAATCAGAGGTCCTTTTCCTCCATTAGAGAACCTGTTTACCAGCAAACCATTGCAAATGCCTGGGCAACTCAGGCATATGAAACCCATCAAATCTCAGATGGATTAAACTGAGCTCTCCATCTAACAACTTGTTCATGATCAGAAAAAAAGAATGAAGCGGGGGGTAAAGAGAAGGGGGAATGAACCATGACAGACTATGGACTCTGGGAAACAAAACTGAGGGCTTCAGAGGGGAGGGGGTGGGGGAATGGGATAGGCCGGTGATGGGTATTAAGGAGGGCACATATTGCATGGTGCACTGGGTGTTATATGCAAATAATGAATCATGGAACATTACATCAAAAACTAAGGATATACTGTATGGTCACTAACATAACGTAATAAAAATTATTAAAAATAAAATAATAAAATATGGATCAGTTGGTTGACAAGTAAAAATAATGATGGGTTATTAGTCCATCTTATTCACCATATAATAGCAGCATTCATAGATGTATGACAAAGTAATGCAGTCTGGCTTTTTCTTCTCTGATGTTACTAAGCAACTTCAGGTAAACCTGCATTTACAAGTAATAAAAGAAGTGTAAAAATTTACAAAGCTATCTTGTTTATGTAAATTAACTAAAAACTGAAGATGTATAGAATAAGGGTACAATTATAAGTGTAGAATGTTGCAAAATGTTAGGCACTATAATTTTTCTGTAAGAGAAATTTTTATTTCAATTTTGACAGCTTTGTTTTAATTTTATTCTAAAGTAAATATTGTTATTTATTTATTTATGCATTCATTTTTATTGATGTACACTTGACATACATACTCTGTTAGCTTCAGGTATACATCATAATGATTCAATATTTCTATACATTAAGAAATGATCCCCATAAATCTAGTTACCATCTGTCATTTCACAAAGTTAGTACAATATTATTGACTATGTCCCACATGTTGTACATTACATCCCTATGATTATGTTATTTTATAGCTAGAATTTTGTACTTCTCAATCCCATTCATCTATTTCACCTACTCTTTAATTTTAAAGATTTTTATTGAATTTCAGGAAAAGAATCCTCAAATTATCTTTTTCTCTTAAAAGAAAGGTTTGTTCTTACAATATAAACTTAGTACCATGGTCATTATAGAACATTTGGAATACACAGTAAAATAGCAGAAAAATACATCATCCAACTTTCACCCATAAAGATAACCACTGCTAGTATTTCAGTCTGTTACATTCCAAATTTTGCTTTTCCTTTTCTCTTTTATTTTGAACTTATATTTTTCCACTATTTGCACTACATATACTTATAATCATCTGACATATAACATTTATACATATACATTTATGTACATAGTTTTGAAATGAATTCATATTATAAAAGTAGTACATTCTTAGTGTAGAAAACACAGAAGAGTACATTAAAGAGAAGTACATTAAAATAAGGAAAAACATAACCTAAATTATGTTAATTATATTAACAAGATTTTAGGAAATTGCACCAAGGTGTTAACAGTGTTTATCTCTGGGTGGTGGTGATTTTTAGTCGTTTTAAAATGCACAACATAAAAATGAATTAACATAATTGAGAATAAATTGTATATATAAATACTTAATTATAGTAATCATAGACATTCACAGGTATTTGGTGAAAAATGGTAAGAGAAGGCTTGTTACAGATAATAGCTACCAATTGCAAATTGTTCCTCCTGCCTAATTAAAAACAAGCTATTTAATATAAGTTTCTATAATGCAGAAAAATCACTTCTTAAGTATTTTGATAATGAAAATGGTTACTATATTCCAGTGTAATTTTACTTTTGTGGAGTATTTAAAAACAAATTTCTTGTTTACAAATTTTCCTGGCAGAATGCCAATGTAGCAATGATTGCTAACAAATATTAGAGCATGATACTACTTCTTGTCTTTAGTGATCAAAAATATACACAGAGAATTTTAAGTGCTTGTTGCGTGAATATTTTAGTTACAGTAACTGACTTTCTAAGAAGATAGAAAAATCAATTCCATACAAATATATCTGGAAAATCCTGTATGCCATGCAGAGTTTAGGGCAAAGGCTACTCAATTCTCTTGGCAATTTTGTGACCAGCTAAGTACATTATGCTGCACATTTTATTTTCCTTGGTCACCTTCTGCAGTAGGCAGAATTCTAAGATGGCCCCAAAACATTCCTGCTCTTAGGTATATACGTACTTTCCCATTTTACTCAATGAGACACTAATCTAAATACTGCTAGAAAAGAATTTTGCAGATGTAATTAAGGTCCCAAGTCAATTGATTTTAAGATAGGGAGATGATCCAGGTGGGCTTAACCTAATTAAATTAGCTCATTAAAAGCAGAGAGTGTTCTCTAGTTGGTGAAACAAGAGGGTGCAACTGGGTTTGCTAGGGACAAAACAAATATCCGTATTGTTATCTGTTTATGGGAGCCACATAACAAGGTACTGTGAGAGTCCTCTAAGTGTGCAGAATAATCCCTACTGATAGCTGAAAGGAAAACAGAAGCCTCAGTCCTATAATCACAAGGAAGTGGATTCTGTCAACCAGTGAGCTTGGGACAGGACTCAGCCAAAATTAGAACTGCAGCCCCTGCTGATACCTTGATTTCAGCCTGGTGAGACCCTGAGCAAAATATCAATCCATGTCATGCCCAGACTTCTGACCTACAAAAACTGAGATTTAAAAAAGAGAAAGTTGGGCTGGTCTTCCTTGGGGGAAAAAAAACAAAAAACCTTTAGAAATGGAGAAGATTCAGGTGGCATGCTTTTTTTTTTTTCCCTGCTACTCTCCCTTCTTCCTTCTTCCAGGCTAAAACTTAGTTACACTATCTTTTTGGCAGGGGATTTGAAAAAAGGAGCTATCTTACAAGTAAACTAGATTCACTTCCAATGACTAGTGGGACCCCCAAAAAATGAAGATTGAAAACACTGATGGCACCCTGAAGTCACCACATTAGCTTTGAATTGTCTACCTATAGGTTTCTACTTACGTCAGAAAAACAAACAAAAGAAAAGCCCTGTTTGTTTCTTTAAATTGGGTTTTCTGCTACATGTAGCTAGACCTGTTCTTATACATCATGCTTTACATTAATTAATTAAACAAGTACAACAGTACTGTAAGATGAGTAAAAGCATCTTCATTTTAGAAATGAAGAAACAGCCATAGAGAATATATGTAAATTTTCTAAGGTTACACAGCTACAGAAGGAGCCATCATTTAAACCCAGACAATTTAGTTTCAGATTCCACACTCTTAACTCCAATGTCATACTGTCCTAGTTCTACGCTAACACTTTTAAATCAGTAGTTTTCCACCATAATGTAAATTCCTCCTTTTTTGAAGTTTTTGTGATATGGTATATTGGTCTGAAATAGTCACATTCCTGTCATGTACTCAACTTCTAAAAACTTACCTACATTTATAAAAGCCTTTGACATGTTTTAAAATCTTTATCTCCAGCCTAGACCTTGTTATTTGTTTGCATGTCTTTCTTGAATTTTTTATCTTCAAAGAATTTCACTGCACCATTTAGCGACACATCTACCACGTCCAATGGGTATACTGCACAGCCTGTAAACCTCTACAATGGCATTGCCTCTGAAATTCTGAACTCAGATGTTCCATCATGTGACTACTGTGTTCTGCTCATATAGTCTCTCATTCAGTCATTCCTAATATACTTGTTCCTCTTACTCAGGGCACTGAAGCCTACTACATTTCTCCCATCTGTCAACCATTCATCCTCTTTTAATTGATTTTCATATTCCATCTAAATTCTTCAACTTCTTTTTCAGTTACTTCTGTGTCAATATATCCAAATCCGTTGCTTGTATCCCATTGTCCTGGTATAACTCTACTCCTGTAATCGTCATACAGATTGCTAATCAGGAATAGAGAAAAGTACATAATTATGAAGGAGAACCAATAGAAATCGATAGTCTACACATTTATCTTGGACTTTTCCTTATCCATAATAACATTTTGAAACTCTTTTCATTTTTCTCAAAATTCCAGAATTTTTATTATCACTTTTACCAAACACCTTTCCTTCTGCTTCAGAGAGAAAATGAACAAACCAAATGAAAAATCCTTTAAATTTCTTCTACCAAAGCTATTTATGTATGCCATCCTCACACAGTCCAAGTACCAATTCAGCTCATGTCAAGCTAAAAATTTTAATTGGATCCTTAAAAATCTTCTCAACTTATTTTCCCTAAAATTTGCCTGTTATTTAAGGTAGTGGAATTATAGGTCAGTTCTCAGTGTCCTTTTTTTAAATTTTATCTTTAGAAAATTAGGGTATATTAAGCAAATACATTTCTTTGTTTTAGTATATGTTTGAGGTCACTTCCTTGTTTTAATGTAAATTAAATTTTCTCTTTTTTTTCTTATTTTTGTAGAATTCAGAATTAAGAAAGTAAGAGCATATCCCTACATTACTACCTTTACTAAATGTTGCAGGTCTTTTAAATTTTTAATTAGGAAAGATTGCTTTTATTATGATAGTTGTGACCAAATTTTTTTCAGTTTTCTTCTTATACTAGATCCCATTCTTTTTCTTTCATATTCACATACACTGACATCATATTTGTCTCTGTTATTAAGGACTACATTCTCAATATCATTGACTTAATTAAAATACACACTTAGTTATAACTTTTACAGCCTCCAATGAAAATCTCATTACTCACTTATTTTTCTTAGTTTCCCCATAGTCCTTCTTATTCTCATCCTAATCAGTTATCTATTCATATCAAATTGTTCTCTTTTTAGCTTTTTATCATTTCAGAGGACTTGAATATTATTGTGTTGATAAAGAATGTAACAAAGTTCCACTTTTTCTGATTATTTTAAGAAGTTATTTACCAAAAAAAAGAGGTTATTTACCAAATTCATTTTTATTTTTGAAATCTCTGGGGAAGTTAAGAATTTCTTCACAGGGTCTATGTTGTTTTGTTATTGTTGTGCTGCTTTATTTTCTATTCATTCTCAAATGAAGGTACTATTATATAGTCTCTATCCTGGAAATTACTTGGCTGCATTCTCATTCCACTTAATTCTGGGAAAATCCCTCTCTTAAATCTACATTGGGAGATGAATTAGATATGCCCAGCTCCTGGTTCAATTTTCTGTCTTTCACTTAAGACTCATACAATGAACTGGAAAAAAAAAGTCCTACTTCCATCGATTGGATTTCAGATATTCTAAAATAAATAGACTATAATGAAAAGTGCAATTACTCACCCACACCTTTCACCAGACTTTTCATGTCATTGTGTTTTTCCCATCCCCTACCTCCAACACCATTTAGTTGGAATAAATTATTGAAGATTCTAAGATTCAAGGTACCAGAATTTATTCTCCCCCTCATAACAGGTTAGTTGTTTTCTTTAAGTTTCACTCTGTGAATTTGGTACAGATGCACAGAAAACAAAACGGGAAACTAAAACTGGCTTATTCAAAGACAGTGTGCATTGCAGGGGTTATGTGCTATAGATACAGACCTTATGTAACTAACAGAATGTTCTTTCTTAAAAATTGCTTTCAACATATTTCATCATCTAAATAAAAACAATCCATTCCCATCTCAGCACTTTTGCTTATACTGTCCCTCTTTTTCCTTCCTCTCTGCCTACCCCTTAATTTGTAAGCCAAATTACAAAGCTTATCATTGTTGGCAAGATTCTGCCTTTTGAAATGCATAACACTTATTTTCCACACTCTATGCCTTGTAGGAAGTAAGCTCCATAAAAGCAGGAGTTGTGTATAACTTGTTCTCCTTTCCTTTTTATTCTGTTTTACTTGCCAGAACCTACAATTTCAAGTGACAACTATTTTTTTTGTATAAGGAAGGATTGTAAGAAATATACATTTATAATGCAAGTCCCTATTGGAATTGGTAAATAGTACTACTATATTGAAAAAGTGGAAAGAAAAAGGAAAAAAAAATATTTCAGTTTCTTTGAGGAAAAGGTGTAAGGTGTATTATGTACTTCAGAAACATGTCTGAAAATTGAGCAAGTAAAAAGTTTGTTTTCGTGATGTTTATGCTTTTTTTTTTTAAGTGATGAGGGAACACCATGCCATATTCTAAAGAAGGCTGGAGAGCTCTCCAAACCTGGATTTCAATCTGATCTTTGCTACTAACAGAACATGTGACCTCAGGCAAGTCACAAACCTTCTACAAGCTCAGTTTCATCATTTATAAAGTGCATATTCCTACTAATCACAGGGTTTTGTGAGAATCAAATGAAATAATAAACATCATATAACTGTAAAACTGTTAAACATTATTTAAATATAAGAAATTATTATAATTACCAATAAACGGTCAAAAGAAGAAATCTCAGTTAAACAAAATGAGAATGATGTGATGCCAGGTGCCATGCAATACCTTTTTAAAACCCTGAATTGCAAGAGATAGCAAGTTTATTAATAAAGAATTGCCAGTGGCTCTGTGTCCCAACTTCATATTCCATCAGGAGAAAAGCTATTTGACTTTCGTCTAACCAATACAGACTAGTTTTTTCAGCATAGTGCCAGGTCAATCTGTCTACAAAGTTATCAATCACTCAGAATATTTGACTCAAATATCTCAATTTTAGTGACTTCTTAAAACCATGCCCAGTGCACACAACTCCCTTAGATTGCCTTTGTTCTTATTGGTGAAATGTTTCTATTAAAGAAATTTAGTTAAGACACTGTTTTAATGTTTGAAGCACTAAATTAGTCAACATGTTAACATTTCATTGAAATGCTCCCATTTTCACATATACAATATATGTATATAGGATATACATATATAATACGTATACAATACATATGCAATTGCTATACATTTTTGCACTTAGAGAACTAAAAATGTGATAGTATATTGAAAAATATCTTGATAGTATATTGAAAAAGAGCTTCCCACAGAAATATTGATTGCATTAAGAATTCAATCCTAAATATACATTCACTATTATGGATGCATTCAGTCATGTATAAATAAGAGATGAATTTTCTTCATACAGAGACACTTGAAGTTTTTTTTAATGTTAGTAGTTGAAAAACAAAGTCAAGCCAAGCATCTCTTTCCAAGGACTAAATGTTATACATTTTGAATTGCCAGTTATAGTTTTGTTGAATCAGTAACTCAACTAAGTTTATTATCTGGCTAACCACATCCAAGGTTATTAAAAGTAAATATACAAATGCACACTGAAAGGCATATGCTTTCTTTGTGCAGGTGACAGATGACCTTCATTATCATTAAAAATTACTAACATGTTGAGTAAGTTACCCATTTCCCAGCATAATTTTAATTCATTTTAGCTTACTGTTTAATTCCTTTTTATAACTACTGACTTAGAAGGACTACTTTCTCCCCTTGTCTATTCTGCAGTAGTGAGCCCTTCTTTATAAGCCAATATACATGCTTCTATACACTCATAAATCTAGGTGTCAACCATCCCAGGCTATATCCTCTTCACTACACTGAGGCATGATTGGCCACCTGAGTTTTTTGTTTGTTTGTTTTGCATTGTTTTTAACTAAAGCTTAATTTAACATTTATAAACATATAGACAATATCTCACATACTTTTCTTCTATTCTGTACTTGTAAATCAATCATCCTAGTCACAAACATGGGAAAAATTACCAATGACTGTTAGAAGTACATTGATTGAATATGATTTTAATAATTCTTTCAGGTTTATCAAAGGTTTATTCTGTGTAAGACACTATATTAAGTGTTTTGGGAACTTTGAAGATGAAGTAAACACTACCTACCTCCCTAAAGACCTACAGTGCAATAAAATAGATAAACATGAAAAAATATAGTACATAATTGATAGGAACCAGAATGCCTAAGATAAAAGTTTACTTCTAGCAAAGAATATTTTTGGATTAATTGATTCTTTTAATTATAAAATGTATCTTTTTTAAAATTTAAATTTAATTAGCCAACATATCATTAGTTTCAGATGTAGAGTTCAGTAATTCATCAGTTGTGTATAACATCCAGTGCTTATCATATCATGTGAATGTATAAGAAACACATAAAATGAATAATAATATATCAATTACCCAGGGATCCACTATGCAGATTTAATAAATGATAGTATTTTACCCTTTTGGCTTCAGGTCTATTTAAAAATAAATAAATCATTACAGATGGAGGAAGGCCCTTTTGTGCTACTCACTAATTCCAAATTGTCTCCTTTAGAAGTAACCACTAAATGTGGTGTATTATACTTTTCCATATTTTTATATTTTTTACATAAACATGTACTCATAAACCATATGCCTGTATCTATAAGTAATTCGTATGTGCAGTTTTAACATTTATATAGTTATTTATATATTTCTCATAATGCTTATTTACTCAACTTTTTATATTGGGGTATCTATGTTGACAAATGTAGAACGTTTATTCACATTGCTATATAATATTCCCTTGTGTGAATGAATACACCACAAGTTATCCATTCTACTATTTATGTGTATTTGTGTTCCCAATTTCACTTCAATGAATATCTTATTATGTGTTTTATTGTACGTGTGTCACTGATCTTAAGCTATGCACTGGTCTCTTTGCTCTTCCTCTCATAAGTTAGTCATGCTCTCATATTAGAGCCGTTGCACTATTTCCTCTGACTGGAATGCCCTTCTCCTTGATTACCTAAGTCACCTTTTTCAAGCTTTTGCTTAAATGTCACATTCACAGTGAGGTCTGCTGTGACTGCATTATATCCTGGCATTACTGGTAACACTTTTTTTTTTTTCGCATAACCCCTATTTTACCTGTTTTGGTTATTGTTCATCTTCCCTGGTGTTATTATGTTGCTGTTGTGAATGTGATCTTTTTTTTTCTTAAGAGAGAGAGAGAAAGCAGGGGGACAGGGGCAGAGGGAGAGGGAGAGAGAATCTCAAGCAGAATCCATGCCTGGCACAGAGCCCTACATGGGGCTTAGTCCCACAATCTTGAGATCATAACCTGCGCCAAAATCAAGAGTCAGACGCTAAGCCCACTGAGCCACCCAGGTATCCCAAATGTGATCTTTTTCTTGGTATATTTTCTATATGGATATAGATGAAATTCAGAAATTTAATTGATTTTTTTTTACTTTCTTGATTTTATTTGATTTTCTTGATCAAATTTTATCCACCTTCCTTGCTGGATTCAAGCATTCAATTCTTAATTCTAATAATACATCTGTGGATTTTCTTAGAATGTTTATGTAATCATGTTGCTAGTGAATAATTTTGATTCTTACTTTTTAATCTTATTACCTATCGATTGTTCTATCTAATACTATGTTAAAAAGAAGTGGTGAGAGAAGGCATCCTAATCTTGTTAATAATAATTGCCTATGTTTTCACCAGTAAGTATGAGAATTACTATGCATTTTGATAAATTTTCTTTATCAACTAAGGGATGTTTCTTTCCATATCTAGTTTGTTAAGATGTCTTAACAATAATAAGTGTTACATGTATAAGGACCTTTTTTATATATTTCATTTATTTATTTGGGAGAGAGGAAGAAGGAGAGGGAGAAGCAGGTTCCCCGCTGAGCAGGGAACCCAATGAGGGGCTTTATCCCAGGACCCTGGGATCATGACCTGAGCCAAAGGCAGATGCTTAACTAGCTGAGCCACCCAGGTACCCCATAAAAGGATGTTTTCTAAAGCGACCACTGAAATGATAGTATTTTATTGTGGCAAATTTTATATTTATATATTTTATATGAAATTATACATATTAAATTAATATTGTAATATCTAATATTATACAAAAATCAAATCCAATGGATCACAGAACTAAATGTAAAATTTTATCATATAAGGACACCTGGGTGGCTCAGTTGGTTAAGTGAGTGCCTTCTGCTCAGGTCATGATCCCAGGGTCCTGGGATGGAGTCCTGCATCAGGCTCCTTGCTCAGTGGGGAGCCTACTTCTCCCTCTGCCTGCAGCTCCCCTTGTTTGTGTGCTCTCTCTGACAAATAAATAAATAAATCTTTAAAAAAAGTATAATATAAAACTTTTAGTAGAAAACATAGGAAAAAAAACTTTGACATTAAATTAGGCAATGAATTCTTACCTTTGACACTAAAAGAAAGATAGAATTAAAAAATCATATGGTTTCACTCATATGTGGAATATAAGGAATAGCACAGAAGACCATAGGGAAGGGAGGGAAAACTTAAGGGGGGGGGAATCAGAGAGGGAGACACACCATGAGAGACGATGGACTCCAGGAAACAAACTGAGGGCTTCAGAGGGAAGGGGGGTGGGATGGGATAGCTGGTGATGGGTATTAAGGAGGGCATGTGTTGTAATGAGCACTGGGTGTTATACGCAACTATTGAATCATTGAACACTACATGAAAAACTAATAATGTACTATATGATGGCTAACTGAACATAATAAAAAAACAAAATAAAATAAAAAAAATCATAAATTGGGGACACCTGGGGGGGGTCAGTGAGTTAAGCACCTGCCTTCAGCTCAGGTCATGATCCCAGGGTCCTGGGATCAAGTCCCATGCCAGTCTTCTTGCTCAGCAGGGATCCTGCTTCTCCCTCTGCCTGTTCCACTTGCTGCCCCCCGCTTGTGCACGCTTTCTTTCTATATATATCTATCTCTCTGACAAATACATAAATAAAATCTAAAAAAAAATCATAAATTGGACTTTATAACAAACAAACAAAATTTTGCTCTTTGAAAAACACTATTGAGATAATAAAAATATAAGCCAAAACCTAGGAGAAAATAACTGTGAATCACGTTTCTGACAAAAGATATATATTAAAAATGTGCAAAGCTCGACAACAAGAAGCAAATAACACAATTTTTAAAATGGGAAAAATACCAAGGCATACTTCTACTAAGAAATATATAGATGAGAAATGAGCATAACAAAATAATAGTTAATATGACTAGTCATTAGAAAAGTGCAAAATAAAAACATGATCAGATACCACTAGACACTAATTACAATAGCTTAAAAAATGAAAGGAAAGAAAAGCAGACAATACCAAGTCCTGGAAAAAATATGAAGCAATTGAAACTCTCATACATCACTAGTGGTTATGCAAAATGGTACCGTTATTTTGAAAAAGTTTGTCAGTATCTTATAAAGTTATATGAGCACCTACCATACTACCCAGAAATTCTACTCCTAGATATTTTTCTTTGGGGAGTGAGAACCAATGTCACATAAAACTTACATGTGAATGTGAAGATGAAGGCACAGTAGGAAGACCCTAGAATTTTTCATCCCTTGAACACAGCTAGATAATTATCAAATCATTCTGAATACCCAAGAGATTGACCTGAGGACTGATAGAAAAAAAAAAAACCGCACTACTGGAGGGAGAGAAGAGTCCACACTGAGAAATGGAGGAAGTGTGGAAATGTGATTTGGAGGAGAAATGGATCATGGGTCCTGTGGAGGCGAGGGAGCCCTGGTCACAGAGAAAGGAAAAGAGAGAGAAGAAGACATAGGGGAATGCATAAGGAGCACACTTTCCCAAAACCATTGGATGGGAAAATCAGAGGGGTTGATTTTCATGTTTTTGCAATCAGATTGAAGACTGGAATTTTAATGGTCAGCAGGTTTGGCTGGGATAGAGCCCCAAGGATGCTTCCCCACTCCTAAGAGAAAGTAGGCAAATAACCCAGGGGCAGATGGCAGGATCTGAGGAACTCCTGGGGTGCACAGCAGGAGGAGAGTAGATTATCCCCTCTTCTGGGAGAAGAGGTGCTAACAGAGTCCTCTCTGGAGACAAAAGAGCTGGCAGGTGCCATTTCCTTCTACCACCTCTCAGCATTGACACAGAGCCTCCTGCCAAGGGCAGCTTGGCCCTGACACTGGCTGCTTAGCCTGCTTGCTCCAAGTCCCACACCCCTGTGCTCTGGTGCAACTGGCATTCTTGATCCAAACCTGTCTTAGTCCCAACACTGCATGACATTCTCCCAGAAGACCAGTGCAGGCCATTGCCCAAACCATGACCCTAAAGCCGGAAGTTTTAAAAGTCAGCAGGCTTGCCTGGGATAAAGTCCAGAAGGCACGACACTGCTCCTAGAAAGAAGGCAAACAAACAATCAAGAGGCAGACAGTGTGAAAATGACAATCTGAAAAATCTATAGGACACACAGTGGGGAGATTATTCCCTCTTTTGGGAGTACTTCCCTGACAGCAGCAAGCAGGGAGACCCCTCTCCAGGGACAAAGGAGCTGGCTGGTGCCATTTACCTCCCCACCCCTCACCATAAATGCAGAGCTACCTGTAGTAAATACCACAACACAGATAATAGTTGCCTAATCTGCTTACACCATGCCTTGCCCCCCTGTACTCTGCCAGCATTGCTCTTCTCAGGCAAGTGTGCCTCAGTCCCAGATTGGCAGGCTCCTTCCACAGAAGACCAGCAAAAAAACCACATCTCCCAACCAGACAGTTCTCCAAGGCTTCAGTTCAAATGGAAGTAGCATCAGGTTTCATTACAAGCAGACCAGAACACACCTAGTTAAAACTTGCTACACTCTGAACAAAGTCCAAACACTGGCCACTGCAGGCAAGGAGAGCCTCTGCAGACAACTGGCCCGAGGAAAGAGGAGCCAAAACACAGCAACAAAGTGCACACAGCACACACAAGAGTCGGTCCTGAAACACCAAGTCCAGGACACTATGTGACCTCTTCTTCATAAAACCATTACTCTCATGAGCAGGAAACATAACAGGCTTTTCTAACACAGAGAAGAAGACAGAGACTTAGACAAAAAAAAAAAAAAACAAGATGGAGGAATTCATCCCAAAAGAAAGAACAAAATAAGGTCATTGCTAGAGATCCAAGTGTAACAGATATAATATACCTGATGAAGAATTTAAAGCAACAATCATAAGGATACTAGCTAGGCTTGAGAAAAGAATGAAAGACTTTAGGGAGACCATTACCACAGAGATAAAAGAGTTAAAAAAATCAGTCAAACATGAAAAATGTGATAATGAGATTTGAAACAGACTGGATGCAATGAGCACAAGGATGGAAGAAGCAAAGAAACAAATGTATAAGATAAAATAATGGAAAATAATGAAGCTGAACAAAAGAGAAAAGGAAGAATTATGAAGTATGAGAGCAGACTTAGGGAACTTGGTGACTCCATCAAACATAATAACATTCATATTACAGGAGTCTCAGAAGAAGAAGAGAGAAAGGGGGCAGAAGGTTTATTTGAAGAAATTATAGCTGAAAACTTCCCTACTCTGGGAAGGAAACAGACATCCAGATCCAGGAGGCACAGAGAACTCTCATCAAAATCAATGAAAACAGGCTGACAACAAGACATATTGTAATTAAATTTGCAAAATACAGCAATAAAGAAAAAAAAAACACTAAAAGCAGCCAGACAAAAGAACTCCCTAACTTACAAGGCAAGAGCTATAAGGATAGCATCAGATCTCTCCACAGAAACTTGGCAAGCAGAAGAGAGTGGTGTGATATATATTCAAGTTGCTGAATGGGAAAAACCTGCAGCCAAGAATACTCAGTATAGCAAGGCTATCATTCAGAATAAAAGGAGAGATAGTTTCCTAGACAAACAAACCTAAAGGAGTTTGTAACCACTAACCCAGCCCTGCAAGAAATATTAAAGGGGACACTTTGAGTGGAAAGAAGAGACCAAAAGAGACAAAGATAAAGTATCAGAGAAAATCTCCAGAAACAATGATAAAACAAGTAATGAAATGGCACAAATACATATCTATCAGTAATTACCCTGAATGTAAATGGACTAAACATTCCAATCAAAAGACATTAGGTGTCAAGGAGGGATTTAAAAAAAAAAACCCTCATCTATATGTTGCCTACAAGAGACTCATTTTAGACCTAAAGACTAAAATTGAAAGTGAGAGGATGGAGAAATATTTATTACACAAATGGATGGCAAAAGAAAACTGCAGTAGCCATACTTATACCAGACAAACTAGATTTTAAAGCAAAGACTGTAACAAGAGGCAGAGAAGGGCACTATAACACAATCAAGGGGAAAATACAAGAAGATCTAACAATTGTAAACATTTGAGCAGATACATTGGAGCACCCAAATATATAAAAGAATTAATAAGAAAAATAAAGGAACTCATTAATAATAATGCAGTGATAGTAGAAGACTTTAATACCCCATGTACATCAATGGACAGATCATCTAAGCAGAAAATCAAAAGGAAACAATGGCTTTGAATGACACACTAGACCGGATGGACTTAACAGTTACATTCAGAAAATTTCATCCTGAAACAGCAGAAAACACATTTTTCAAGTGTACATGGAACATTCTCCTGAAAAGATCACATAGTGGGTCACAAATCAGAGCTCAACAAGTAAAAAAAGATTGATAACGTACCATGTATCTTTTCTGACTATAGTGCTATGAAATTTGAAGACAACTACAATAAAAAATTTGGAAAGACTACAATACATGGAGGTTAAACAACATGCTACTAAACAATGAATGTGTCAACCAGAAAATCAAAGAAGAAAATTTTAAAAAATACATGGAAACAAATGAAAATGAAAACACAATGGCCTAAACCTCTGGGATGAAGCAAAAGTGATCCTGACAGGCAAGTATACAGGCCTACTCAAGAAGTAAGACAAATTTCAAATAAGCAACCTTACAAGTAAGGGAGCTAGGAAAGAAGAGGAAACAAAACTCAAAAGCAGTAGAAAGAAGTAAATAATAAAGATTAGAGCAGAAATAAATGATAAACAAACTCAAAAATATAATAGAACAGATTAATGAAACCAGAAGCTGGTTCTTTGAGAAAATTAATAAACTTGACAACATCTAGCCAGATTTATCAAAAAGAAATGAGAAGGGACCCAAATAAATGAAATCACTAATAAGAGAAGAGAAATAACCACCAACACCACAGAAATGCAATTAGAAGAGAATGTTATGAAAAACTATAGGCCAACAAATTGGATAACCTGGAAGAAATGGATAAATTCCTAGAAACATATAAACTACCAAACTGAAACAGGAAGAAATAGAAAACTCGAGCAGACCCATAGCCAGCAAAGAAACTGAATCAGTTTTCAAAATTCTCCCAGTAAACAAAATCTAGGGCCAGATGGTATAACAGTTTAATTCTACCAAAAAATTTTTTCGTTTCTTTTCTTTTTTCTTTTCAAGTTTTTATTTAAATCCTAGTTAGTTAGCATATATGGTAAAATTGGTTTCAGGGAATTCTACCAAACATTTAAAGAGGAGTTAACACATATTCTTCTCAAACTATTCCAAAAACTAGAAATGGAAGGAAAACTTCCAAATTCATTCTATGAGGCCAACATTACCCTGATAACAAAACCAGACAAAGACCCCACTAAAAAACAGAGAGAGAGAAAGAGAGAGAGAGAGAGAAAAGGAGAGAGAGAACTACAGGCTAATATCCCTGATAAACATGGATGCACAAATTCTCAATAAAACACCAGCAAACTGAATCCAACAGTATATTAAAAGAATTACTCACCATGATCAAGTGGGATTTATTCCTAGGTTGTAAGGGTGGTTCAATATTCACAAATTAATCACTGTGATGGACCACATTAATAAAAGAAAGGACAAGAACCACATGATCCTCTCAATAGATGAGGAAAAAGCATTTGACAAAGTACAACATCCATTCATAATAATAAAAAAAACCCTCAATAAAGTACATTTAAAGGGAACATACCTCAACATAATAAAGACCATATATTAAAAACCCACAGCTAATATCTTCAAATGGGAAAAACTGAGAGCTTTTCTTCTATGGTCAGGAATGAGACAGAGATGTCCACTTTCAACACTGTTATATAATAGTACTGGAAGTCCTAGAAACAGCAATCAGACAACAAAAAGAAATGAAAGGCATCCAAATCTACAAGGAAGAAGTCAAACTTTCACTATTTGCACTCTATATAGAAAATCTGAAAGACTCCACTAAAAAACTGCTAGAACTGATAAATGAATTCAGGTAAGTCACAAGATACAAAATCAACATATAGCAATCTGTTGCATTTCTATACACCAATGATGAAGCAACAGAAAGAGAAATCAAGGAATTCATCCGATTTACAATTGCACCAAATATCATAAAATAACTAGGAATAAACTTAACCAAAGAGGTAAAAGATCTGTATTCTGAAAACCATGAAACACTCATGGAAGAAATAGAAGATGACACAAAGAAATGGAAAAAAAATATTTCATGCTCATGGATTGGAAGAACAAATACTGTTAAAATGTCTATACTACCCAAAGCAATACAATCCCTACCAAATACCAACAGAATTCTTCACAGAGCTAGAACAACAAATTTGTATGGAACCACAAAAGACCCCAAATAGCCAAAGCAATCTTGAAAAAGAAAAGCAAAGCTGGAGGCATCACAATTCCAGACTTCGAGTTATATTAGAAAGCTATAATGATCAAGACAGTATAGTACTGGCACAAAAAATAGACATATAGATCAAAAGAACACAATAGAAAATCAAGAAATGAACCCACAACTATATAACCAACTAATCTTCAACAAAGCAAGAAATAACATCCAATGGAAAAAAGACAGTCTCTTCAACAAATAGTGTTTGAAAAACTGGACAGCAACATGCAGAAAAATGAAATGGGACCACTTTCTTACACCATACACAAAAAAAAATTCAAAATGGATGAATGACTTAAATGTGAGACAGGAAACTACCAAAATCCTAGAGGGGAACACAGGCAGTAACCACTTCGATATAGGCTATAGCAACTTCTTGCTCAATATGTCTCCTGAGGCAAGGAAAACAAAAGCAAAAATGAACTATTGGGACTTCATCAGGATAAAACACTTCTGCACAGCAAAGGAAACAATAAATAAAACTAACCAACCTACAGAATGAAAGAAAACATATACAAATGTTTTTACATATCTGATAAAACGTATCTGATAAACTGTTGGTATCCAATATATATAAAGAACTTACCAAACTGAACACTAAAAATAATAATAATAATAATCCAGTTAAAAAATGGGTAATGATATGAATAGACATTTTTCAAAGGAGACATCCAGATGCCCAACAGACACATGAAAAGATGATCAACATCACTCCTCATCAGGGAAATACAAATCAAAACGACAATGAGATACCACCTCACACCATCAGAATGTCTAAAATTAACACAGGAAACAACAGGTGTTGGTGAGGATGTGGAAGAAGGAGAACTCTCTTGCACTCTTGATGGGAATGCAAACTGGTGCAGCCACTCTGGAAAACAGTACAGAGGGTCCTCAAAAAATAAAAAATAGAAATATTTTATGATTCAGCAATTGCACTACTAGGTATTTACCTAAAGGATCCAGAAATACTCAAAGGGATACATGCACTGCAGTGTTTATAGCAGCATTATCAACAATAGCCAAATTATGGAAAGAGTCCAAATGTCCATCAACTAATGAATGGATAAGGAAGAGGTGGTGTATATGCACAATGGAATATTACCCAGCCATCAAAAAGAATGAAATCTTGCCATTTGCTATGATGTGGACGGAGCTAGGGTGTATTATGCTAAGCAAGAAAGGTCATTAAGTGAAAGACAAATACAATATGATTCTACTCATATGTGGAATTTAAGAAATAAAACAAAGGCATCTATGGAATATAAGAACTAGGAAGATCGGTAGAGGAAGAAAGGGATAAAGAAAGGGGGGTAATCAGAAGGGGGAATGAAGCATGAGAGACTATGGACTCTGAGAAACAAACTGAGGGCTTCAGAGGGGAGGGGGATGGGGGAATGGGATAGGCTGATGATGGGTAGTAAGGAGGGCACGTATTGCATGGTGCACTGGGTGTTATATGCAACTAATGAATCATCGAACTTTACATCAGAAACCAGGGATGTACTGTATGGTGACTAACATAATATAATAAAAAAAATTAAAAAAAAGAAAAAAAAAGAATTAAAACAAAGGAATATGGCAGGGAAAAAAGAGAGGACAGCCAAGAAACAGGGGAGGTGAGTGGGGTGATGGGTTAAATAGGTGATGGGGATTAAGGAAGGCATTTGTTGTTATGAGCACCAGGTGTTGTACCTAAATGATGAATCACTGAATTCTACACCTTAAACTAATATTGTACTTTATAACTAACTGGAATTTAAATAAAAACTTGGAAGAAAAACTTAGAAGAAAAAAAAATCTTATATGTGAATGTATATAGCAGCTTTATTCATAATCTCCAAAACCCAGAGGCAATAAATATGTCCTTCAGTAGGTGGATGAATACCAACTTCCAGGGCATCCATACAGTGGAATACTATTCAATGTAAAAAGGAATTAGCTATCAAGCTCTACCAAAATATGGATGTATCTTAAATACATTTTTGCTAATTGAAATGAGCCAGGCCCCAAGGGCCACATATTTTATGATTCCAGAAATTGCTTCTGAAATAGTGGTTTATGGGAATTAATTATAGATGAAGCTTGCCTAATAGCTATTAAATTGAGCCCATTTTTGTAGTAGATTGCTGATGTTAAGAATTACACCATTTCTGGTTCTCTGATAGCTTTAAGATTAAGTCCTGGGAGATTCAAATAACTTTGTATATTTAAAGGAGGCCTGTTGACTATCACACTTTACATTCAATTGTTAAGTAATCATTCACAATCTGTCACTGTCTTTCTCCAATACATGAATAAGCCCTAGGGTCTACCTATTTCATATCCCACCCCACCGTACTCTACCTACTTCCCTTTCCCATCCCCATAAATCTTTAAAATACCTGAGATATTACATCAACCACTGTGTTCTCTTCTATAAGTATCTTTTTGTAGTATGAGTACAAAGTATCTTTTTGTAGTATATCACTGTTACAAGTTTTAATAATTATTTCACTATTGCACTTAACAAGGGGCTGCTTTCCACCAATCATAGTGGTGAAGTCCTTGCTGACATCTGAATGGTGGTTAAACAAGTGCCAAAATCTCATTTTAGAGTCTGCTTCCTAGGAACCCTTCTGGCACCAACTGTCATTGCTTCCTTTTCCCTGAAAAAAGAATCTGAGGTGACTATTTGTAGAATTTGAGGGTAAAAAACACTGTTAGGGATGAAGGAAAGAAAGATTGAGCAGAATGTTAAACTGTGATACTGGGTCAAACTTTCAGAAATGTCCCAAATTGAGGCAGGAGGATCAGGTTTTTGCATCTTAGTGTCAAAGAGTCTTTAGATGCAAGCTGACCCCAGGGAGGGTCATTTATTTTGACCAAAGCAGGTCCCTTGAAACAAGGGCAATTCCCAGAGAACCACTCAGCAGGTACAACTCTGAGCACCTGGTGTGATGAGTGACTCAGTTCTGAAAACCTTACCAGTATAATACAGCATCCAATACAATGCCTCAAGTGGATAATGAGCTACCCCAAGCCAAACATTTTCATTTTGCAAAATTTCAGGTGCCATAAAAAGCAGATACCCTTCTCTGCAAATCTTATAATCATCGACTCCATAATTATTACCACTGTATTGCTTATTTCCCAAAACTTCAACCTCCATATGTAGCTTATTCCAATTAACCACAGGTGAAGGCTTAAGCAGATGTGAGGTTACTGCATGTCAGAGGTTACCATCCCATTTATCGTCAGGAATTGAGTCTTTATTTCATTCAGAGGGTGGACAGAAAAAAATCCAAAATCTCATGTAAGGGTCTATCTTTAGGAAACACTTCCCTGGGGCGCCTGCATGGTGCAGTTGTTAAGCATCTGCCTTCAGCTCAGGGAGTGACCCCAGCATTCTGGGATGGAACTCCACATCAGTCTCCTCCGCTAGGAGCCTGCTTCTTCCTCTCCCACTCCCCCTGCTTGTGTTCCCTCTCTTGCTGGCTGTCTCTCTCTGTCAAATAAATAAATAAAATCTTAAAAAAAAAAGGAAACACTTCCCTTACCAATTATATTAGCTCAAATTACCTAGAATACAGAACCTGAGACAATTATTAAGTGGTATGTCTTATTAAGGAACAGAATCCTAGAATACTAAGAGTGAACCCCCGCCCCCAAAAAGGAAACAGGGAAGTAGGGGAAACCATACAAAGTGATATAGTAATGTGCTAGCCTCTGTTTCACGAAAATTCCCCAAGGACACTTAAGAGACATTGCTGGACATTTGGCTAATGTTTTAACTTAGTCACCCAGGAAGACTCTGAAGCTGATCGTGGGATCCTGTTTTCCATTGACCAAAATTTATCCCACAGGGAGTGAATTCACCTGTATTTCCAAATGGCGTCATGCAACACCACCAAGTGCTTACTCAGGAAGCTAATTCTCAGTAAAAGTCACAAATTCAGGCTATGTGGTTATCAGCCTGGCCATATAACATCAGTGAAAAGAAGACCCTTCTGGTAAATGATTTAAGAATCCCCAGGATGCAGAATCATGTAGGTCGAAGCAAAATTGGCCACTGCATCACTGCATTAATTAACTGAAGTTCCAGGAGATTATGGCACCGAGAGTATTGGAGGCACAAAAGTTGTGGCCAATGCAATATCTACGTAGGGTTTATCCTAAGAATCCAAGGTTGAATTAATACAGGGAGGATAAATTTCATTCAACTTGATATAATCCAACACATACTGAACAAACAAGCAAATGAAAACTTTTATCTGAGGAGAAGTAAGAGAGAAAATCCTGGGAAAATAAATTAAAAATACATAAATTATTGCACAATTTATTGAAATCCCTGAGATGAATGATTGTAAAAAAGAATGTAACAGTCCCACTACAATAAGAATGAATAATTTTGTTGCAATAAAAGGTGTGTCTTTGTTCCTGCTTTTTCCTGTAATCCAAGACAAACATATTTTGGGGGAGGGATGAAATTCTTTTAAGCGAAGTAAACAGACACTTCACACATTCAAATTTCCCTATTTAATAAAAACATAATTACATACAAGAATGCAATTTTAGTTGCAATTTAGTAAGTATGCAAAGCACAGGGTTTTTGATAGAATTTATACATGAGGAAATAGTATGGAAAATGCACAGCTATTTTGCCAATCGTACTGATGCAAATTAAAATGAAGACAAATCTGTTAAAATAAAAAAGTTAATTAACATATATGAATAAAAAGCTGTAGTGCTAGGGCTATAGGAAAACAGTATCATATTGATGGTTACACTATAAATTAGATAAACTTTCTTGATAGAGTTAAATTGAACCAAGAACCATCAATTTCTATAATTTGATGGAGCCATTATAACATTATAATAAGAATTACAAAATGGTACAATGGCTCAAACATGACAAAAGTAAACTGTTTCACAGCTGTCCTGTAAATTGTCATTCTGGACGCAGATTGTATTCATCTTGATGTTACACTGTCTTCAATATATGGCTTCCAATGTCACCATGCTCATTTATATCCAGCTAACAGAAGGGGAAAGAGCAATGGGGGGCATCTGTAGGAGGTTTTAAATTACCTAGAAACATAACATTTTGTTTATATTTAATTCTGTTATTTGCAATTCAATCACATGACCACACCTAACTGGGAAGGAGGCTGAAGGAACATACACTAGCTATGTGCTAAGAAAGAAAAAAAAAGGTGGATTTGGTGGACCAGTTAATTTTTCACTTTTTCCCACCACAACTGATACCAAGAAAATACCCCAGAAAGGCATAAAGAGTATTTTTATAAGGGTGTACATGGTAGTGCTTTTTAATAAGATGAGTATCAGAACTTTCTCCTCCCTCACTAGAATATAAGTTTTATCAGGACAGGATTTTTGTAGGTTTGGTTTACTGCAATACTCTGTATTTGGAATAATGCCTGAAATTCTGTATGAATTTGTTAATTGAATAAAAAATGACTCAACTTATCTGTCAGTAGCAAAATAAGACCAACAAGAAGAGTCAGGAATTGGATACTACATCAATACAGATCATGTTTGCACACAGTAGTAGCTGATGAAATTAAGTTCAGGCAAGTATGCAGAACTTTATAGACAATCAGACAGTTCTTTTCAAGGAGATACAGTAGGTTGTAACAAATATTTGGTTATAAATTGCAAGCTGCACAAAGTCACAGAGGAACCTATTATAAGATCTTGTTAAATCTGTGGCAGGCTGGAGTTCATTGAGAGAACACCAACTGTCAAGAGAACTGGTAAGACTAAGACAGGGTAATGATTCCAGAGAACTAGATAGTAGGTAAATTTTATTTTATTTTTATTTTTCAATTTAATAATTTTGACATCTTACATTTTATAAATTTAAGGTGTACAGTGTGTTACTTTGATATGTTTATGTCATATGATTGCCACTGAAGCAATATTTATCACATTAAGTCATTACAGTAATATTTATTGCCTATATTTATCACACTGTATATTAGATCCCTATGGCTTGTTTATTAGTTGTTACAAGTTTGAATCCTGAACATAACTAATCATCATGGAGATACAAATAAAAACTATAGTGAGATATCACCTCACACCTGTTAGAATGGCTATCACCAAGAAGGCAAGAGACAAGTGCTGGTGAGGAAAGAGTGAAAAAGTAGTAGGTAAACTTTTAATTTGGAAATTCAGGCACTGGAGATGATCCAGGAACTGAAATCGTGGAACCATAAATCATGGAACCAGAGGACAAGTTTAGAAGTAAGCCTGAAATAAAGCTAATTTGACTCTAAACTTAAATCCAGAATGGGTCCATAAATTTGAGTTGAATATGACTCAGTCAATGTGAGTTTAAAGCTCCAGGATAGGTTTTTAGGAAGTATCAGCTAGGGAGCAATGTGTTCTATTATAGCAAAAACATAAAATAATTAATGTGGAGTGGATAAGCAGACTAAAACATATGATAGATAGCATGATAAAATAGTTTGTGTCAAGTAAAAATGACAATAGTGTAGAGTATCTAACACATAAAAATATATGTGTAAAATAGCATCCAATGGAAAAAAGCAAATTACAAAAAATACACACGTACTTTACTGATGTTTAAATGCCTATGTACTGGGGCACCTGGGTGGCTCAGTCAGTTGAGTGTCTGACTTTCGATTTTGGCTCAGGTCATGATCTCAGGGTCATGGGATTGGGCCCTGCATCAGGCTTTGTGCTCAGCATGGAGTCTGCTTGAGATTCTCTCTCTCCCTCTGCCCCTTTACTCTTCCTCTCTCTCAAATAAATAAATAAATAATCTTAAAAAATTAATAAATATACATGTATTGACAAAAACAGAAGAAATTGAATTTATATAAATGTTTAATGTTAATAAAATTAAAATCTAGTTTAATAATAGTAGTAATAAAATGTCTAAAAAGATGTAAACATGGTTTCCATCCTGGAAATAAAATTACTTCTTTCTCTTTATTTTTCTGAAGTGATTGATACAAATTATTATGTACAACTTTGGTCAATGCACTTCTGTGATTCATACATTTATAGGTTTTTGTTCTATCATAAAGCAAATAAGAAACAGGTCTCTGAGAAGAGATAGTGTTTTTTCTGTTTGAATCTAAACACTAAAAAAAATGATGCTTTGTGATCCTTAGGTTATTTAAGATTAGTATGTTTTAAGGATACTATTAATCCACTCAAAATATTCTTTGAAGGGTATAGTGATATTTTGTTTTATTCCTGATATAGATAATTTGTATCTTCTCTTTTTCTTCTTTGTCAGTATTGACAGAATTTTATTAATTGTATTGCCCTTTTTAAAAAAATGCTTTTTGTTTCATTGATTTATTTATCTTGTTTTTCCACTTTTGATTTTATTGAATTCTGCTCTCATCTTTATTACTTATTTCCTTCTGTTTGCTTGAATTCATTTAGCTCTTCTTTTTCTAGTTTCTGGAGGTAGGAACTTAGATTTTAATTAAATTATTTACTTAAGACCTTTCTTCATTTTTGATAAACATTTAGTCCTATAAATTTACCTCTCAGCACTACTTTAGATAGGTCTTGAATATTTTGATATGCTGTATTTTCATTTTCATTCACATCAATGTACTTTTATCCCCTTTCAGACTTATTTGACCCATGGACTATTTTAGGACTGTGTTATTTAATTTCCAAATGTTTGGGTATGTTCCTCTTCCTTTTCTGTTACTGATTTAAAGTTTGATTCCATTATGGTCAGAGAACACTCCATATGATTTCAATGATTTTATATTAAATTTGTTTGTATATTACACTGGTGAACGATTTTAAATTTTAATTTGTTTGTTTAGGGGCATCTAGGTGGGTCACTCGTTAAGCGTCTGCCTTTGGCTCAGGGCGTGATCCCAGGGTCCTGGGATCAAGCCCCACATCAGGCTGCCTGCTCCATTGGGAGCCTGCTTCTTCCTCTCCCATTCCCCCTGCTTGTGTTCCCTCTCTTGCTGTCTGTCTCTGTTTCTGTCAAATAAATAAATAAAATCTTTTTTAAAATTTATTTGTTTATTCAGGGATGTACTGTATGGTGACTAATATAATATAATAAAAAAACATTAAAAAATTGTTTGCTTATTATCTTGGTGAATGTTCCATGGGCATCTGAAAAAAAAAGAAAGGTATATTTTGCTATGTTGGATGGCATGTTCCATATATGTCAATGTGAGCATGTTGGTTCATTTTGTTGTTCATATCTTCTACATGTTTTCTGATCTTTTGTCCCATAGTTACATCAATTGCTGAGAATGCTTTGTTATAGTCTTCACCTATAATTATAAATTTGACTATCTTTTCGGTTCTATCAGTTTTTTGTTTCATGTATTTGTTTTCTAAGACTCCATTGTTTGGTGCATACATGTTTAAGATTGATATACCTTCTTGGTGGATCAATCCTTTTATTATAACTCAATGTCTCTCTTTGTCTCTAGCAATTTTCTTTGCTCCAAAGTAACCATTATGTATATTAATATAGCCAGTCCTACTTTAATTTGATTATGTTTCTCTGATACATACTTTAAAAATCATTTTATTTTCAACATATTAGCAATGTTATTCTATTTAAAGTGAATTTCCTGTAGACAACATATAGTTGGGCCATGTTGTTTTCATCCATTTTGCCATTTTTTGTCTTTTATTTGGTGTAGACTATTTACAGTTTAAGTAGCTGTTGATAAGTTAGAACTTACGTGTGTCATTTTATTACTTGCTTTGCATTTGTTTCCTCCATTTACTCTTCCTTTCTTTTTTGTTCCTTGCTTTCCTGTGAGTTACAGGAATATTTTGAATTCCATCCTTTTCTTTTCTCTTCTTTTCTTCTTTCTTTCTTCTTGTTGAAGTATAATTAACATACAGTGTTATACCAGTTGCAGGTGTACAATATGATTCAACAGTTCCATACATTTACTCAGTGCTTATCAAGTTAAGTGTACTCTTAACCTCCTTTATCTGTTTCATCTATTCCCCCACCATATCCCCTCTGGTAACCAGAATTTCATCTTGATGGATTTATAGTACTTTTAGTATATCCCTCTGGCTACTTATCTTAGTGTTCTACATATTAGAAATTATATATGTAACTTATCCTAGTATACTGATATCAATATTTTATCACTTCATATGAAAGGAACTACTTAGGCCCCTTTAATCTACCCATTTAAAAATATAAATATCTTAAATATTTCTTCTATATACATTGAGCACAACATCAGATGGTGATACACACACACACACACACATATATACACACACATTTTTTTGGTTTCAAACATGAAATGTGATTTAAAAGACTCAAGGAAAGAAGGATAGTCTATTTATATTAACCCTTGCTTTTACCCATCCTGATGGTCTTCACTCTTAAATGAAGTTTCAAACCTTCTGTTGTTATTTCTTTTCTGTTTAGAGACTACCTTTAGCTATTATTTAAAAGTAGGTTTACTAGCAACAAATTTTTGTAGTTTTCTTTCATTTGAGAATATCTTTTTCTCCCTTTATATTCCTTATATATGCTTTTACTGGATATAGAATTCTGAATTAATAGTTCTTTGTTTCAGTAAATACCAAAAAATAAGGTGCTGCTAACTCATGGACTTTGTGGTTTCAGATGAGAAATCCACTATTATCCAAACTGTTATTCTCTTAAATGTAATATCATTTCCTTCTGGAAGTGTTCAATATTTTTTTCTTTTGTATTTAGATTTCAGAGTTTAGTTATAGTATGTCTTGGTATGAATTTATTTAAGGTTTACTCAGCTTCTTGAACCTGTGGGTTTATGTCTTTTGCCAAATTTGGGTAATTTTAAGCCATTAATTCTTTGAATATTTTTCTCATTCTTACTCCTCCCCACCAGAAGCTAGAAGAGAGTGGCATGATATATTCACAGTGTTGAAAAGGAAAAATGTGCAGCCAAGAATACCCTCTCCAGCAAGGCTATCTTTCAGAATAGAGGGAGAGATAAAGAGTTTCCAAGACAAACAAAGGTTAAATAAGTTCATGACCACTAAACCCGCCCTACAAGAAATGTCAGAGGGAACTCTTTGAATGGAAGGAAAGACTAGAAGTAAGAGTAAGGAAAGTAGGAAACACAAAAACAGTAAAAATAAGTATCTGTAAAAATCAGTCAAGAGACTCACAAAATTAAAAAAAAATAAAGTATGACACCATACATTTAAAATATGGGGAGGAGAGGAGTAAAGAGTGGGTTCAAACTTAAGTGACCATCAGCTTAAGACTCCTATATGCAGAAAATGTTATATACAAAACTAATGGTAACCACAAATAAAAAAACAGTAATATATATGCAAAAACCAAAGAAATCTGTGCATATCACTAAAGAAAGTGAACTTATGTTGAGAGAAGAGAACAAGGGAAGAAAGGAACAGAGAAGAACCACAAAAACAAACCCCTTGCAGCCCAGAAATAAATCCCACTTTATCATGGTGAGTAATTCTTCTAATTTACTGTTGAATTCAATTTGCTAGTATATTGTTGAGAATTTTTGCATCCATATTCTTCAAGAATATTGGTTTGTAATTCTCCTTTTCAGTGGGGTCTTTGTCTGGTTTTGGAATCAAAGTAATGCTGGCCTCCTAGAATAAGTTTGGAAGTTTTCCTTCCATTTCAATTTCCTGGAACAGTTTGAGAAATTGTATTAACTGTTCTTTAAATGTTTGGTAGAATTCACCTGGGAAGCCATCTCGCCCCAGATATTTCATTTGTTGGTAGATTTTTGATTACTGATTGAATATCTTTGCTGTTTATTAGTTTGTTCAAATTTTCTATTTCTTTCTGTTTCAGTGTTGGTAGTTTACATGTTTCTAGGAATTTATCCATTTCTTCCAGATTGCCCAGTAATTTATTTCTGCTCTAATCTTTATTATTTTCCTTCTTCTACTGGCTTTAAGCTTTAATTGTTGTTCCTTCTTTAGTTTCTTTAGTTGTAAGTTTAGGTTGTGTATTTAAGACTTTTCTTGTTTCTTAAGGTAGGCCTATTTTGCAATGTAATTCCCTCTTAGAACTGTTTTTGCTGCATCTCAAAGGTTTTAGACTGTCATGTTTTCATTTTAATTTGCTTCCATGTATTTTTTTTTATTTAAAAAAAATTCCCTGGTTAACCTATCCATTCGTTACTAGGATGTTCTTTAACCTCCATGTATTTGTGGTCTTTCCAAATTTTTTCTTGTGGTTGATTTCAAGTTTCAGAGCACTATGGTCAGAAAATATGCTTGGTATGATCTCAATCTTTTTTGTACTTGTTGATGGATGATTCGTGACCCAGTATGTGATCTATTCTGGAGAATGCTCCATGTGTACTTGAAAAGAATGTGTATTCTGTTGTTTTAAGATGAAATGTTCTGAATATATCTGTGAGGTCCTTCTGGTGCAATGTGTCCTTCAAAGCCATTGTTTCCTTGTTGATTTTCTGCAAAGATGATCTCTCCATTGCTGTAAGTGGGGTGTTAAATTCCCCTACTATTATTGTATTATTATCAATATTTTTATGTTCTCTATTAATTTATATATTTGGGTGCTCCCATTTTGGAGGCATAAGTATTTAAAATTGATATATTTTCTTGTTGAATAGACCCCTTTATTATGATATAGTGCTCTTCTTCATCTCTTATTACAGTCTTTGGTTTAAATCTAGGTTGTCTGATTTAAGTATTGCTACTCTAGCTTTCTTTTGATGTCCATTAGCATGACAGATGGTTCTCCATCTCCTCACTTTCAATCTGCAGGTGTCTTTAGGTCTAAAATGAGTCTCTTTTTGGCAGCACATTGATGGACCTCTTTCTTTCTTTCTTTCTTTCTTTCTTTCTTTCTTTCTTTCTTTCTTTCTTTCTTCTTTTCTTTCTTTCTTCCTCCATCTCTCTCTTTCTTTCTTTTCTTTCTCTTCCTTCCTTCCTTCCTTCCTTCCTTCCTTCCTTCCTTCCTTCCTTCCTTCCTTCCTTTTTCTTTCCCATTCTGATACTCTATGTCTTTTGATTGGAGTATTCCATTTACATTCAGAGTGATCATTGATAGATATGAATTTAGTGCCATTGTGTTACCTATAATGTTGGTGTTTCTGGTCATGTTCTCTGTTCCTTTCTAGTCTTTGTTGCTTTTAGTCCTTCTTACCCACTCAAAGAGCCCTCTTTGGTATTTATTGCAGGGCTGGTTTAGTAGTCACAAACTCCCTTATTTTTTGTTTCAGAAACATTTTATCTGTCCTTCTATCTTGAATGACAGCCTTGCTGGATAAGGTATTCTTGGCTGCATTTTTTTTTCCCATTCAGCACATTGAATACATCATGCCACTCTCTCTGGCCTGCCAAGTTTCTGTGGAGAGATCTGCTGTGAAACTGATTTGTCTTCCCTTGTATGTTAGGGAATTTTTTCTCCTTGCTGCTTTTAGGGTTCTTTCCTCATCCGCGTATTTTGTGAATCTGACTATGTTATGTCTTGGTGTTAGCTGGCTTTTGTCGAATTTGATGGGAGTTTTCCATGCCTCTTGGATTTCAATGTCTGTTTCCTACCTCAGATTAGGAAAGTTTTCATCTATAATTAGCTCAAATAAACATTATTTCCTTTTTTCTCTTTCTTCTTCTTCTGGGACTCCTATGATACAGATGTTATTATGCTCTAAGGAGTCACTGATTTTCCTAAGTCTGCGTGTGTGGTCCAATACTTTTCTTTCCCTCTTCTTTTTAACTTCTTTATTTTCCATAATTTTATTTTCTGTATCACTGAGTCATTCCTCTGCTTCATCCATCCTTGTTTTCATTTCACCTGGTTAGTTTTGCATCTTGGTTATAGCATTTTTTATTTTAGCTTGAATATTTTTTAGATATTTTATCTCTGCAGTAATGGATTCTCTAATGTTTTCTATGCTTTTCTCTCCACCCCACAATCCTTATGATTGTTATTTTAAATTCTGTTTCAGGCGTTATATATATAGATAGATAGATAGATAGATAGATAGATAGATAGATGATAGATAGATAGATAGATAGATCTTATCTTATATATATTATATCTAATATTATATAATATTATTAAGATTATATTCCTGCTCCTAAGAGTAACAGCTGTACTAAGAAAAGGTCCTATACTGTATTGAGCCTGGTGCTTCAGGAAATGTTTCAGAGTGTGCACTCTGCTGTTGTGTTTTGGCTACTCCTTCCCTCATGTCAGTCCTCTGCAGAGTTTCTCCTTGACTGCAGCGTTGAGTGTTTGGACCTTGTCCACTGTGTGGCAAGTTTTGACTAGGTATGTTCTGTTCTGCTTGTTAAAAGAAGATAGATTCTATTTCTCCCAGAGTTGAAGTTTTGCAGCACACTATGATCAGTAGACTAGGTGTGTGCAAATGGTTAATGGTGGTCTTCTGGGAGAGGAGCCTGCTGAGGTGGTTCCCAGGTATACTTGCCCTAGTAAAGATGCACCTTCGGGGTGCAGGATGGCAGGGCTTGGTGTCAGTAGCTCCAGCCTCCTCTGGCAGTGCGGTGTTACTACAGTAGGTCAGTGTGGATGGGAGGGCGGGAAATGGCATTGCCCCACTCTCACCCCAGAGCAGAGAGTTCATATCTATAACTTTTAAGGAAGCCCTCACAGAAGAACAAATAATTTCCCCTCTTGTGTCCCTGTCACACCCCTGTCTTTACCCTGTATGTGTCCAAGCTATCTGCCTTCCAGGCAGCACAGTTCTCCTATGTTTTATCTCAGGGACACAGCTGGGTTTCAAAACTCTAAATTTTAGGAACCTGGCATGGTATGGACTGGTACTGATCCTCTGGGGCAGGGTCTCACTGTACTGTGGCCAGTGGCAGGTTGTCCCAGAAAAGCAGTAACACAATCATGCAACATTTTGGTGTTTATGCTAAAGAGCATCAAAAAGCTGGCACCAAGGTTTGCTACCTTCCAGCAGGTGTCTCTGTTCCTATGCTAATGAACAGGGCAGCACACTGGTGGCCACCAGCTGTTTTGTCTCTGGAGAGGCCATGCCACCTCTCCCAAATGCACTCCAAGAAGGGGGAATGTTACTCCCTGTGCAACCCAGGGGAACCTCAGACCACACTGTCTGCTCCTGGGCTTCCACCCTCCTTCCCCATGGGAGCACCACTATGACTGCCAGGGAAAACCCTGATGTCAGTGTAGACTTCTAAAAGTCAGACTTTGAGCTCTGCTGTTTATAAAGACTTGAAGGAGCCAGACCCTCTCCTTTTTCCAGTTAAAACTCTTTTGGGGAACAGTTTTTCTTGTGCAATCCCCTACATGCTGCACTGTCTCTCTCTAGCTCTCTCTCTCTCCTCTCTCTGTGATCAAGGCTCCCTCCCCCTCTGCAGCACTGTAATTCTTTTCTCCCTCAAGCCAGCTCTCTGCAGCTCCTACCTTCCACCACGTGATTGTTTTTCTCCTTCTAGCTGTACAGTTTGCTTTCTTGGTCTTTAGATCAATTTCTTGGGTGTTGAGAATGATTTGATATTTATCTGGCTGTGTTTGCGGGGTCCCCCTACTGCTCTTCCATCTTAAATCCAAAGACCTATGTCTGGATTTCTGAACAAACAGGGTTCTGGATTCAAAGAGAAACTGGTAAGGAACTCCAGGAAGATATGTACATTTTCAGTTCATGTACCTTCTCACTTACAAAATGGAAAGAAAACAGTCCCCAACTCAAACAGCTGCTGAGAGAAGGAAAGGCTTTAATGTGTGTGCAGGGCTTAGATCAGAGCTTGCATGTAACAGGTGCTCAGTAAGTATTTCTCAAATATGCATTTTTAAAACAAATGAACATTTTAAAGATTAAGCAAAGAGTCTTCTAGATGAAATTAGGAGAATAAAGAGAGCTACTGTCTTGAATTAATCATTGTGATAGAATTAGCTATATATGGGATTTTTATTTTGTGAAATCCATATCAAAATTAAAGAGGATATACAGGAGTTAACTTGAATTCTAAAAAATGATGTGTTAAAATATCTAAAATTCCAAAGCAACAAATTTGACAAATATCTAAAATTGGACACCCAATGTTAATATTGTTGGCATCCTGGGATGCCTGAGTCGTTCAGTCATTAAGCGTCGGCCTACAGCTCAGGGCGTGATCCCAGAGTCCTGGGATCGAGCCCCATATCAGGCTCCTCTGCTGGGAACCTGCTTCTTCCTCTCCCACTCCCCCTGTTTGTGTTCTCTCTCTAGCTGGCTGTCTCTCTCTCTGTCAAATAAATAAAATCTTTAAAAATATATTGTTGTCATCCCAGTGGTATGGATATTTACACATAGATGCTAGAAGAATCCATTCACACTCAATTCCAACTGAATATTTCCATAAAATAAAATGTGGAATATATTTGGATCCTCTACTTTTGGTATTATATTCTTTAAGAGTACATTTTCATCTACAAAAACTCCCTGTATTCTCTCCAAAGAGAATTAATGACATAAAGCAACAGAACACTGGAACTGTGATCAAAGAAAGAAAGAAAAAAAGAAAGAAAGAAAAAGAAAGAAAGTCTACCTTTTTTTTTTTAATGAAATCACTTCAAAGTTACACTGAGCTGTGGACTTAATGGTGGAACACTATTCCATTTCTCAGTCTGTGCAATGTTAACATGCAATTTGAAAAGATTTTAAAGTATACAATTTGCTAGTTCTCTTAATGATTCTTTTTAAATATCTAGAAGATGATTTCAGAATGGGAACAAGTGCTTTCAGATTCTTAGATCACTCAACTGACACATGCATTCCCATGTATATCATCCTGGCAATATTGAAAACCTGTCTTCAGTTCCCAAGAAATAACCAGGTAATTGATAGACATCAGTCTAATTAAGCCCAATTTGGTAGAATCTAAAGATCAGGAAAGTCACATTTTTTTTATTGTAAAACCTCAAAAAGAAGGAAGTTCTCAGTGACAGTCCAATAGGATGGGGGAAATTTTGTTTTTGCCACTACCCACAAAAATCAAAGTTCCAAAATAGGAACTTTTCCTTTCCATGATAATTTTGCTTCAAAGACCAAAAATAAAATACATTAATGAATATCAGAATTTTTTCACATGTAGCAATTTCACATAAATTGAAATTATATAATTGAATTGTATAATTATTCATTTAAAACAAATCAATGGGATACTTTATTAGTTAAATTCAATAAAATTTTAATATACTTTATCATCGTTACTATTTAAAAGTTGTGGAATAAATATTGTATATATGGAATCCTAAACATTTGCAAGAGTCTAAGTTTTGAGAATTGTAACAGACTACAATACAGTTTTCATCCATCAAAAAATCTAAAAGCACTTAACACACATTTAAAAAGGCTGCTATGAAATAAAATATAAAAATTGATTGTAAAAATTAGGAACATAATCACTGAATTTTTTTTAAAAAAAGCCTGAATAGACATAGATGAATAACAGAATAGATTCAGCCAATGATGTATAAATTTATCTAGAAGAAAGATGGAAGAGTTCTCCCAGAATACACTGCAAAAGAATAAAGAGGTGGTGTGAAAAAATAAAAACTCTTATTCCAACACTTACATAATTAGGACTTCTGCAAAGAAAGAATAAAAGGGAAAAAAAACTTTTAAGATAACAGCAATTTTCCATTATTACAGACATGTACAAGTCTTTCACTTTTTTTCTCACATCCAGTTCAATGAGTCCTGTATCCAGTTTCTCCTTAGCAACCAGGATGAATTTTTAAAATAGAAATTGGAACATTTAGGGGCACCTGCGTGGCGCAGTCGTTAGGCGTCTGCCTTCGGCTCAGGGCGTGATCCCGGCGTTAGGGGATCGAGCCCCACATCGGGCTCCTCTGCTGTGAGCCTGCTTCTTCCTCTCCCACTCCCCCTGCTTGTGTTCCCTCTCTCGCTGGCTGTCTCTGTCAAATAAATAAATAAAATCTTAAAAAAAAAAGAAATTGGAACATTTAATCTTTTTTTCCTCAAAGATTTTATTTATTTATTTGACAGAGAGAGATAGCAAGACAGAGAGAGAGCGCACAAGCAAGGGGAGCAGCAGGCAGAGGGAGAAGAAGCAGGCTCCCCACTGAGCAAGGAGCCCAACGCAGGGCTTGATCCCAGGACCCTGGGATCATGACCTGAGCCTAGGGCGGACACCCAACCAACTGAGCCACCCAGGCACCCCAGAACATTTAATCTTTGATTAAGCCATCCATTCCCTCCCATTGTATATAGAAAAACAAAATAAAATTCCTTAATTGATTTAGCCCCTGACTACCTCTCAAATCTCCCATCATGCCACTCTTTCTTTCTTCATTATACGCCATTACACTGGTCTTCTCTTTTTTGCCAGAAAGCATCAAGATATAGCTTATCTCTTGGCCTTCAGGTTTTCTGTTCCTCTTGCCTACATTTCTTAACTCATGCCCAAACTTTTCACATATCTTCCTAGTCATTCTTCAGACTAATATTATATACCATCTTTTAGGGATGCTTACACTCACACCAATTAATTCAGTCATTTGACTATCGTTTATCATAGTTTGCTGTGTATTTGCTTTATAAATACATCAATATTTATATGTTAAAAATTTTACATGGTTGTTTGACACAGTGAAATACAATTTCCAGGAGAATAGGAACCTACTCTGGTTCCCTATTGTCTTTCCAGCATTTGCACAGTGATTAGCCTAGCAAAAGATATGTGCTATATATTTGAGGTTTTGTTCATTTGTTGTTGTTTTTGTTTTTTGTGGTTTCAAGTTTTTATTTAATTTCAGTTTTTTAAATTTCAGTTAATAAACATATAGTGTAATACTAGTTTCATGAGTAGAATTTAGTGATTCATTCATTAAATTTAACATCCAATGCTGATCACAAGAGTGCCCTCCTTAAAACCCATCACCCATTTAATCCATCCCACTGATAACCTCCCCTCCAGTATATATATAACATATATATATATGTATATATATCTGTTACAATTCTCAAAACTTAGACTCTTGAAAATGTTTAGAATTCCATTTATATGATAGTTACAGATAGATAAATAGGTAGGTAGATAATATATATATATATATATATATATATACACACACACACACAGATATATATCACAGCAGCTTTATCCATACATTAGTCTAAGGCCATGGACATAATTTGGCTATCGGTGATAATGCTGTTATAAACATTGGGGTGAATGTGCCCTTGTGAATCAGTATTCTTCTATCTTTTGGGTAAATACCTAATAGTGCAATTGCTGGATCATAGGCATAGAGAAGTTCTATTTTTAAATATTTTAGGAACCTCCATGCTATTTTTCCTGAGTGGCTGCACCAGTTTGCATGCCCATCAATAGTTAAGACAGTTCCCCTTTCTCCACATCCTTACCCACATTTGTTGTTTCCTGTGTTGTTAATTTTAGCCATTCTGACAGGTGTGAGGTGATATCTCATTGTAATTTTCATATGTATTTCCCTGATGATGAGTGATGTTGAGCATCTTATGTGTCTGTTAGCAATTTGTATGGCTTCTTAGGAAAAAAGTCTTTTCATGTTGTCTGTCCATTTCTTAGCTGGATTATTTGTTTTCTGGGTGTTGAGTTTGATAAGTTCTTTATAAATTTTGGGTACTAAGCCTTTATCATATATGTCATTTGCAAATATCTTCTTACATTCTGAAGGTTGTCTTTTAGTTTTGTTGATTGTTTTCTTCACTGTGCAGAAGATTTTTATCTTGATGAAGTCCCAATTGCTCATTTTTGCTTTTGTTTTCCTTGTCTCTGGAGACATATCTAGTAAGAATTTACTACAGCCAAGGCCAAAGAGGTTGTTGCCTGCATTCTCCTCTAGGATTTTGATGGTTTCAGATTTCACATTTGGGTCTTTCATCCATTTTGAATTTATTTTTGTGTACGGTGTAATAAAGTGGTCCAGTTTCATTTTTCTGCATGTTGCTGTCCAATTTTCCCAAAAAACTTTTGTTGAAGACACTGTCTTTTTCCCATTGAATTATTCTTTCCTGTTTTGTTGAAGATTAATTGACCACATAATTGTGGGTCCATTTCTGGGTTTTCTATTCTGTTGCATTGATCTATGTGTCTGTTTTTGTGCCAGTGCCATACTGTCTTGATGATTACAGCTTTGTAATATAACTTAAGTCCGGAATTGTGATGCCTCCCACTTTGCTTTTCTTATTCAAGATTGCTTTGACTATTTGGGGTTATTTGTGATTCCATACAGTTTTTATGATTCTTTGTTCTATCTCTGTGAAAAATGCTGGTGGTATTTTGGTAAGAATTGCACTAAATGTGTAGATTGCTTTGGGTAGTACAGACATTTCACCAATATTTGTTCTTCCAATCCACGAACGTGGAATGTATTTCCATTTCTTCATGTCATCTTTAATTTCTTTCATAAATGTTCTGTTTTTATCAGAGTACAGATCTGTTGCCTCTTTGGTTCAGTTTATTCCTAAGTATCTTATGGTATTTGGTGCAATTGTAAATGGGATCAATTCTTTGATTTCTCTTTCCGCTGCTTCATTATTGGTATATAGAAATGCAACAGATTTTTGTACATTCATTTTGTGTCCTGTGACTTTACTGAATTCATGTATCAGTTCTAGCAATTTTTTGGTGGAGTCTTTTGGGTTTTCTTCACCGACTATCATATTGTCTGCAAATGAAAGTCTGATTACTTCCTTGTTGATTTGGGATGACTTTTTTTCTTTTTGCTGTCTGATTGCTGAGGCTATGTCTTCCAGTACTATGTTAAATAACAGTGGTTAGAGTGGACATCCCTCTTTCAGCTTTTCCAAGTTGAGTATATTAGCAGTGGGTCTTTTATATACGGCCTTTATGATGTTGAGGTATGTTCCTTTTATCCCTACTTTGTTGAGGGTTTTTTTTTCAATCAAGAATGGATGCTATATTTTGTGAAATGTTTTCTTCTGCATCTACTGAGAGGATCATATGGTTCTTATCCCTTCTTTTATTAATATGGTGTATCATGTTGATTGATTTGCAAATATTGAACCACGCTTGTACCCCAGGAATAAATCCCACTTGATCATAATGAATGATTCTTTTAATGTACTATTGAATTCAGTTTGCCAGTATTTTGTCAAGAATTTTTGCATCCATTTTCATCAGGAATATTTGCCTGTAATTATTGTTTTTTAATGGTATCATTGTCTGGTTTTGGAATCAAGGTAATGCTGGTCTCATAGAATGAGTTTGGAAGTTTTCCTTTCATTTCTATTTTTTGGAATAGTTTGAGAAGAATAGGTATTAACTGTTCTTTACATGTTTGGTAGAATACACCTGGGAAGCCATCTGGACTTTTATTTGCTGGGAGATTTTTGTTTACTGATTCAATTTCTTTGCTGGTTATTGGTCTTTTCAAATTTTCTATTTCTCTCTGTTTCAGCTTTGGTAGTTTACATATTTCTAGGAATTTCACCATTTTTTCCAAATTCCCTAATTTATTGACATATAATTTTTCATAATTTCTTATAATTGTTTATATTTCTGTGGTGTTGGTTGTGATCTCTCTTCTTTATTTATTCATTATTTTGTCTGAGTCCTTTCTCTTTTCTTTTTGATAAATCTGGCTAGGGGTTTATCAATTTTGTTAATTTTTTTCAGAGAATCACTTCCTGGTGTCTTTGATCTGTTCTACTTTTTTGTGTATTTCTGTATCATATATTTTTTCTCTAATCTTTATTATTTCCCTTCTTCTGGTGACTTTAGGCTTTGTTTCTTGTTCTTTTTCTAGCTCCTTCAAGTATAAGGTTACCTTGCATATTTGAGATTTTTCTTCTTTTATGAGGCCTGTATTGCTATATGTATTACTATGTCTCTTACAACTGCTTTTGCTGCATCCCAAATGTTTTGTATCATCATATTTTCATTTGATTCCATGTATTTGTTTATTTCTTCTTTAATTTGTTGGTTGACCCAATCATTCTTTAGTAGGAAGTTATCTAACCTCCATGTATTTGTGGTATTTCTAAATTTTTTCTTGTGGTTGACTTCAAGTTTCATAGTGTTGTGGTCTGAAAATATGCATGGTATGATCTCAGTCTTTTTGTACTTGTTGAGGCCTGATTTGTGACCTGTATGTGATCTATTGTGGAGAATGTCCCACATGCACTAGAAAAGAATATGTATTCTGCTATTTTAGGATGAAATGTTGTAGTAGATCTGTTATGCCCATCTGGCCCAGTATGCCATTCAAAGCAATTTTTTCTTTGTTGATATTCTGCTTAGAGGATCTGTCCATTGATGTAAGTGGGGTGTTAAAGTCCCCTATTATTATTGTTTTGCCCCTACTATTATTGTATTATTATCAATAAGTTATTGATTGATTTATATATTTGGGTGCTCTGGAGTTGGGGGTATAAATATTTACAATTATTAGATCTTCTTGTTAGATAGTCCCCTTTCTTATGATACAATGACCTTCTTCATGTTTTGTTATAGTCTTTGGTTTAAAATCTAGTTTGTCTGATATAACTATGTTTGAGTTAGTTTCAAAGTTACTCTGGCTTTCTTTTGATGGCCATTTGCAAGATAAATGTTTCTCCATTCCTTTATTTTCAATCTGAAAGGGATCTTTAGGTCTAAAATGAGTCCCTTGCAGGCAGCATATAGATGTTTTGTTTGTTTGTTCATTTGTTTTATCCATTCTGATACCCTACATCTTTTGAATGGAACATTTAGTCCATTTGCATTCAGAGTGATTATTGATAGATTTGAATTTATTGTCATTTTATTGCTTGTTTTGTCATTGTTTCTGGAGATTTTTTCTCTGTTCCTTTCTAGTCTTTGTCACTTTTGGTCTTCCTTTCCCACTCAGAGTCCCCTTTAATATTTCTTGTGGGTCTGATTTAGTGGTCACAAACTCCTTTAATTTAGTTTAGTTTAGTTTTTTGTTTTTGTTTGTTTGTTTTTTGTCTGTGAAATGCTATGTCTCTTTTAATTCTGAATGACAGCCTTCCTGGATAGAGTATTTCTGTTTGCAGATTTTTCCCACTCAGCACATTGACTATATCATGCCACTGCCTTCTGGCTTGTCATGTTTCTGTGGAGAGATCTTCTGCTAACCTTATTTGTCTTAGGATTTTTTTTATCGCTACATTTTGCAAATTTACTTACAGTATAGCTTTGTGTCAGCTTGCCTTTTTTGATTTTTATGGGAGTTCTCTGTGTCTGCTGGATTTAGATGTCTGTTTCCTTCCACAGATTAGGGAGATTTTCAGCTACAGTTTGCTCAAATAAACCTTTCACCCCTTTTTCCCTCTCGTCTTCTTTGACTTCTATGATACTAAAGTTATACTTTATGGAGTCACTAAGTTCTCTAAGTTTACATTTGTGATCTAATATTTGTCTTTCCCTCTTCTTTCCAGTTTCATAATTTTCTTTAATTCTATCTTCTGAATCACTTACTTGTTCCTCTGCTGCTTCTATCCTCATTATCATCATATCCAGTCTGTTTAAAATCTTGTTTATTGTATTTTTCATTTCTGCCAGACTAGTTTTTATGTCTTTTATCTCTGTGGAAAGGAATTCTCTGGTGTCTTTTATGCTTTTCACAAGCCCAGCTAGTAACCTTATGGTTGTTGCTTTAAATTCTGGATCAGACATCTTACTGCTTCATATCTGTTTCAATTAGAACCCTGGTTATGACCTTTTCTTGTTCTTTCTTTTGGGATGAATTCCTTTGTCTTGGCATTTTGTCCAGGTCTCTGTCTTTTTCTGTGTGTTAGGGAAGCCTGTTATATTTCTTGCTGCTGAGAATAATGGTTCAATGAAGAAGAGGTCTTATACTGTCCAGGGCCTGGAACTTCAGGAAGTATTTCTGGTGTATACTGTTCATACTCTGCTGCTGTGTTTTGGTTGCTCTTTCCCTGGGATCAGTCTTCTGCAGTTTCTCCTTGACTGCCGTGGTGAGTGTTTGGATCTTGGCCAGAATGTGGTGAATTTTAACTAGGTGTCCTCTGGTGTGCATGTTAAAGGAAACCTGACCTGATGCTATTTTCATTAAAGCTGAGGCTTTACAAAACTCCATGGTCGGTAGACATGCTGTGTGCAACAGGTTTATGCTAGTTTTCTGGCAGAAGGTCTGCTGTGCTGTTTCTCAGGCACATTTGCCAAAGAAAAGCAACACCAGCAGAGAGCAGTGGGGTGGGGCTTGATGTAAGAGGTTTAGGTTGCCAGTGTTGGCACTGTGCTGCTTAGTGAAGTTAGTTTATGTTAAGTGGTGGGGAAAGGAAATGGCACTCAATGGCTCTTTTGTCCCTGGAGAGGTAATGCCACCTCTATGAGATGTGCTCCAACAAGGGGGAATAGCCTCTCCCATTACATCTCAGGGGATCTTCAGATTGCATGTCTGCCCCTGGGCTATCTGCCCTCCTTCTCCACAGCAGCATTGCACTACCCTGAGGTCTCCACATCAGCCATACTGTGGACCTCTAAAACCCCAGTTTTTGAGCCCTGCTGGTTGTAAAAACTCAAAAGTACCAGCCCCTTTCATTTTCCCAGTCAATGGCTTTGGGGGAAGTGTTTTCCTTGTGTTATCCCCTGTGCGCTCATCTGTCTCTCTCATGATCCATTTTCCCTGCAAACCACATCTCCACACCTCCTACCTTCCATTATGTGGCCTCTTCTCTCCCTCTAGTTGTTAAATTTGTTCTTTCAGTCCTCAGACCAATTTATTGGGTATTCAGAATTATTTGACATTTATCTGTGTTCAAGGGACAAGGCCAACCTAGGGTCCTCCTACTACTCTGCCCTCTTAGCTCCCTCTCCTGAAAAATTCTTTCTCAAAAATAACTTGTTACCACTTTGAGTAATAAGTAGTACCATAGAAAATGTCAATCATTCATCAGTTATTCTAAGTGATTAGTTATGGTGTGACAGTCCTTAGAATAAGCAATGATATTAACTTCAAATAAATATTATTGAGAGAATGAACCTTTTAAACAACAGCAGATATCACTTGCTATTTTTCTTTGTTCCTAAATATGCAAGTCTCGAAATATTTAGGTTTTAAATTAAATATGATAAAATGACTGCGTGTTGTAAGGTATTGAGAGAATAAATAAGGTAATATTACTAGGCTATATGACAGACAAAAAATGTTTTTTAATAAATAGCATACAAAAGTAGATAGGTACACATTTACTTTAGACCAAGATAAAATAACAAGGACCAGATTTTCCCACCAGCCTGAAACAACAAAAAAAATGGACTAAATATATAAAACAATGTTTTTCAAGACATTGGATATCAAGTATGAAAGGACTGTGATCTCTGAGAAATGGAAAATGAGGTGAGCCCTATGATTTCCCCAGCTTAGAGCTGGATTCCAAGCAATGATTCAGGGAGTGGGGGTCCAGGCAGAGCCCAGTGGACTCCCTCAGCTGAAGATACAGAATTAATGTTCCAGGGAAACCAAAGCATCTAAAGTTCTTGAGTCAGAGCGCCAGAGAGGAGATAGGCATAGACAGAGAAACTTAAAGAACTGCAGGGGGTTCCTCCTCAAGTTTCTATCAAAAATTCACCTATGCATGTAAGGAAACTAAGGTGGGAAGAGGTCAGGAAATGAGAGGTCTGGTGTTCACACAGGGACAAGCATATTGCCTCTCCCACCACAGTTTAGAAAATCTTATGATTCACATAACATTGGACAGAGTATCAGAAGCGCTTCCATCAGAAGTAGAGAATAGACCTAGACTGTGTACTTCTTATCTAGCCTTACAAATGTAAAAGGCAAGAACAGAAAAAAAAAAGTGTTTGCAAGTGGCTTAACTGCATCTTAGAACAATGTTGAAAGATACTTATAGATACATAAATATGTCTAGCAACCGACACAGTAAAACTCGCAATGTCTGAAATCCAATGGAAATTACCAGGCATACACAAGAAAGAAGATACACGAATGTTCTATAAACACATGAGAAGATGCTTAACATGTTCTTTCGTTAGAGACACAAATCAAAATCACGATAGGATACTACTTTACAAATAACAAAATGGTTAAATTAAAAATACTTGACCATACTTACTGTTACTGAGGTTATAGAAATTCTGGAAATCTCATTCATTGTTTGTGGAATTAAAATGGCACAGAAATTTTGGAAAATAGTTTGGCAGTGTCTTAAAAAGTTTAACATGAATCTACTATATAATCTAGCCATTACACTCTTAGCTATCTATCCAAGAGAAGGAAAATCATATGTCCATGCAAAGATTGGACACAAATGTTCTTGTAACTTTATTTATACTAGCCCAAAACCGGAACCAACCTAAATGTCCATCAGTAGGTGAATGGTTCAACAAATTGTGGTATATACGTACAATGGAACATGACTCAGCAATGAAAAATAATGGACTATTGGCACACACCATGACATGAATGAATCTCAAAATACTTATACTGAATGGAAGAACCCAGACAAAATAGAGTACACATGTGATTCCATTTCATAAAACTCTGGAAAATGAAAACTAAATAGTAACAAAAACTGACCAATGTTTGCCTGAAGACAGAAGTGGTAGGAAGTCTAGGTGCTGGAGAAGGGACTTCAAAAAGGCACAAGGAAAATTTGGGGGATGATAGTTTGTTCATTATCTTGAGTCTGGTGTTTTTTCACATGTGTCAAAACTTATCTAATTGTATACTTCAAATATGTGTTGTTTATTGGATGTCAGTTATACCTCAATAAGGCTATTAGATATTTAAAAAGGAAGATAAGCAGTAATTGTTATTCTCAAATAGGTCAGTGCACTTTTCACATTTCAAGGGAAAAAAAATGTAAAAAGCTTTAGTGAGGTACAGGAATAAGAAAGGTAAGTGAGGTGAAGAAAAAACTAATATCAAAGATAATAGAGAAATAAACTCAGAGGAATATAGGAATGTGATACAGAAATATAAATATGCAACTTTGAAAAAAATATTTTAACTAAGTAGTGATCCTCATGCTATGCTTACAAGCAAGAAAAACTAATTATTTTCCTATAAACTAAAAAAATCTTTAACAAAAAGAATGGTTAAGGGGCACCTGGGTGGCTCAGTCGGTTAAGTGTCTCCCTTTGAATCTTGCAAATGACAATAAATTATATCTAAGGGAACAACATAAAAATGTGTGTATGTATGTGTGTGTGTGTGTGTGTGTATATGTGTGTATATATATAGTATATATATATTATAATGTGTATATATATAATGTATATATAATCTATATAATATATAGATACACATATATAGTATATATATTGTGTATATATATAGTGTATATATATAATGTGTATATATATAATGTATATATATAATCATTTTTTTTCTATTATCCATTGTTCTCCTTTATATATTCATAACAGAGTGTCTGACCACTACTTTAATTTTTTCAGCTTTATTGAGGTATAATTGACAAATAATATTGGAAGATATTTAAAATATACAATGGAGCACTTGGGTGGCTCAGTCGGATAAGCATCTGACTCTTGGTTTCAGCTCAGGTCATGATCTCAAAGTTGTGAGATGGAACCCCGCGTCAGGCTCCATGCTCAGTGCAGAATCTGTTTGTCCCTCTCCCTACCCCTCTCCTCCTCCCCCGCTCTCTCTCAAATGAATAAATAAAATCTTGAAAAAAATAAAATATACAACATAATGAGTTGTTATACACATACTTTGTGAAAGACATACCCCCATTGACTTAATTAACACACCTGCTGACCACTGTTTTAAATAGAGAATTCAAACTAGAATATGAGAATATTGTTTTCATGAATTTCAAGCTTGTAGCTTTAGGGAAGAGGTGGTGTAACTACATAAAATGACTGTAGTATAAGTAAACATATAATTATTAATTGGTGTTTTACTAAAAAAATAGATATGTTTACTTCTTTATTCATACATTTTTTTATTTATTTATCTATTTATTTTAACTATAGATTCATGAATTTTATTTTATTCAGTGGGTTAGAGTATCACATTGCACTAGTTTGAATTGGTTTTTATTTGATAACTAATGACATGGCTCACCTTTTCCAGTACTCATTGGCAATTTGGATATCTTCTTTAATGACATGCCTATTCATGTTTTGTGTATTTTCTTTTTATTTGTGTGGTTTGCCTTTTTACTTTTTTTTTTTTTTACTGTATTTCCTATGCTGCACTTTCATCTCCATGACTTGTTTATTTTATAACTGGAACTTTGTACCTGGCAATCCCCTTTATTTATTTCTCCCATCCCCAACAACTTCCCCTCTGGCAATTGCCAGTTTGTTCTCTGTATTTTAAAGTCTGGTTCTTTTAATTTGCTTTTTTTTTTTGGATTCTACATATAAGTAAAACCATATGATATTTGTCTTTCTTTGACTTACTTCATTTAGCATAATAGCATAATACCCTCTAGGTCTATTTGTGTTGTCACAAATGGCAAGACCTCATTATTTTTTATGACTAAGTAACATTTAAATATATATCTAACACATCTTTTTTTATCCATTCATCTATCAATGGACACTTGAGTTGCTTGTATATCTTGCTATTATAAATAATGTTGCAATAAATATAAGGGCCGTATATATTTTCAAAAACTAGAAAGTTTAAAAGCAAGTGGAAGTTAAGCAGTGTGTTTTTTAACAGCCAAAAGATTAAATTTTAAAAAATCACAATAAAAACCAGAAATTAGAAATGAATAAAAATGAAAATACAACATAAAAATTATGGAGTACCATGAAAGCATTAATCAGAGGGAAGTTTATAGCCATAAATGCATACACTAAAGAAAGTAAAATATCAAATTAATAATCTCACTTTATAATCTAAGAGTTTAGAAAATGAAAGAATAAACTAGTAGAAGCAGGAAAACTATTAAAGATTAGAGTAGAAATAAATAAAATAGAAAATAAAAAAACAATAGAGACTCAATGAAAAATAAAATGATTTAAATATATATATTTATATATAGGTATGTATGTACATGTATACATATACATATATATACATATACATATATACATATATATGTAGGTATATGTATATATATACATATATATATATGTAGGTGTATATGTGTGTGTATATATATATATAATCTAAAAAACTGGCAAACCCTTAGCTAAATTCACTAAAAAAAAGAAAGATGCAAGTAATTAAAAAAATGAGGTTTTACTACCAACCTTACAGAAATAAAAAGGGTTTTAAGAGAATACTGTGAATAATTGTGTACCAACAAATTAGACAACCTAGATCAAATGAATAAACTCCTAGAAGCACACAAATTAATAAAACTAACTTAAGAAGGTAATGTATTTTCAGACCTATAATATGTAAAGATATAGAATCAGTAATTTTTTAAAAATCACAACAAAGAAAAGTCCAGGATCACTTAGCTTTATTGGTGAATTCTACCAAACACAAGAAAAAATTTAACACCAACCTATCTTAAACTTTCCATATAATAGAAGAGGAAGTACTTCATAACTTATCCTATGAGGCCAGTATTCCTCTACCATCAAAAACAGACAAAAGTAACAGACACACACAAAATCTACAGACCAATATCCCTTAATAACATAGATGTGAAAAGCCTCAAAACCATACTAGCAAATTAAATTCAATTACATATTGAATAGATTACACATGATGATCAATTAGAACTTATCCCAGAAATATATAAATGGTTCAACTTAAGAAAGCCTATCAACATACCATTTTTAAAAAATCAAGGGAAAAAAAAAACACTTGATGTTTCAACTGACACCCAAAGAATATTTTACAAAATACAACACCCTTTCATTATAAAAGCATTCATTAAAGTAGGAAAAGAATGGAACTTCCACAACATGATAAAGAACGTTTATTTAAAACCCACAGGCAACACTATGATCAATAACTAAAGACTAAAAGTCATTCTACTAAGTTCAGGAATAAGAAAAGAATGTTGACTTTCAACATTTCCATTTAACATAGTACTGGGAATTCTAGCTAGAGCAATTAGGCAAGAAAGAAAAATAAAAGCATTCACATTGGAAAGGATCAAGTGAAAATATCTCTAATCACAGGAAGGCATGTTTCTATATATAGGAAATTGCAAAGAATAGAAAAATTAAAAATAAAAAAAAACCTCAATGGTGCCTAGGTGATGCAGTTGGTTGAGTACCCGACTCCTGGATTTGACTCAGATCATGATCTCAGGGCTGTGAGATCAAGCCCCGTGTTGGGCTCTGCGCTCAGTAAGGAGTCTGCTTGAGATTCTCCCTCCCTCTCCCTCTGCCCCTCCTGCTCGTGCTGTCTCTTTCGCTCTCTGAAATAAATAAATAAAATCTTTAAAAATAAATAAATAAACCAAAAAAACTACTAGACCTAATAAATGAATTCTGCAGTTATGAGGTACAACATCAATCAAAACGCGCACTTGCCATGATGAGCACTGGGTGATGTATGGAATTCTTGAATCACTACTTTGTACACCTGAAACTAATATATCACTGTATGTTAACTAACTGGAATTAAAATAAAAAATTAAAAAAGGAAAAAAAAACATAAAAATCAGTTGCATTTTTATACACCAGCAACGCACTTACCAAAAAGGAAATTAAGAAAACAATTCTATTTATAATAGCAGCCAAAATAATAAAAATACCTAGAAATAAATTTAACTAAGGGGGCCAAAATCATGTATTCATTGAAAATTATAAAACATTGCTAAGAGAAATTAAAGCCCTAAATAAGCGGAAAAAAAAATTCTGTATCATGAGTTGGAAAACTTGATATTGTTGAGATGTCAATAACTACCCCCCAAAATCTACAGAGGCGATGCAATCTCTTTCACAACTTCAAGGGCCATTTTAGTAGAAATGAAAAAGCTTATTCTCAAATTCAAATGAAATTACAAGTGATATCAAACCAGGCCCTTGGACTTTCTAAGCAATAGGAATTAACAAAAGGTTGATGGGTAGTTCCAGGCAAGATTTTTTGGGGGTTTATGCTCAACCACAAGGAGGAGAGTACAAAGGAAAGAATCTTCAGGTTGACTCCCCAAGGATAGATTGGGGAGAGTTTTAAAGAGGCTTAGGTGGGATAAGGGTGATGTTTAAGGGATGCGTGGGTGGCGCAGTGGGTTAAGTGTCTGCCTTCAGTTCAGGTCATGATCCCAGGGTCCTGGGACCAAGTCCTGCATCGGGCTCCTTGCTCAGCAGGGAGCCTGCTTCTCCCTCTGCCTGCTGTTCCTCCTGCTTGAGCTCTCTCTCTCTCTGACAAATAAATAAATAAAACCTTTTTTTAAAAAAAAGGATGATGTTTAAGCATGTGGAGGCAGGGATTCATTGGCACCCATGCACTTAAAGATCATGCTTCTTCATATATCACATGTTTAATTAGCATGTTAAATCTCCATCCTTGGGTGTGATTTTTAGTATTTTAATGAGGAATAAAGTCAGTGAAAGGTCAGCACTGCGGTTTGTCTTGATGCACACTGGTTTGGTTCAGTCTTGGTCTGTCTTCTTAGTCAAATCCTTCCTTTTGGTAAGAATCCTGTCTCCGCATTCCTGCAAGATAAGCTACTTGAGAGGAAGAGACTTTCAGCTATCCTACAAGATATACAACTCAAGAGGCATAGAGTTTCAGCTATCAAGGAATAGTGGATTTTGTGGTTAGCATTGAGGGAACCTGAGTCCAGTCCCTGCTCTGTTTCACAAGGGCCCCAAATAGCCAAAATAATATTGCAAAAGAAAAAACAAAGGTCTTATATTTCCTCATTTCGAAACTTACTATAGAGTTACAGTAACCAAGAGTGTGGTACAGATATAGGGATAGATGCATAGATCAATGGAATAAAATTGAGAGTCTGGAAATAAAGCCAAACACCTCTGGTCAATTGATTTTCAGCAAGGGTGTCAAAATTACTGAGTGAAGAAATATACTGTTCTCTTTAACAAATAGTGCTGAGACAACTGGATATCTACATGCAAAAGTATAAAGTTGGACATGTCTTTCACATCACATTAAAAAAATAACTCAAAATGGATCAATGAAATAAATATCAGAGCTAAAACCATAACACTCTTAGAAGAAAACATAGGGGTAAATCTTTATGACTTTGGATTTGGTAATGGCTTCTTAGATATGACACCAAAAGTATAAGGATTAAAGAAAATATAGATAAATTTGACTTCATCAAAATTAAATATATTTGAGCATCAAAGGACACTATCAAGAAAGTGAAAAGACAACCTATAAAATGGACGAAAAATATTTCCAAATCATATATTTGGTAAAGTTCTAGTATACAGAATATATAAAGGACTCTTACAATTCATCAATAGAAAGGAAAATAACTCGGTTTAAAAATGGGAAAAGCACTTGAATAGACATTTCTCCAAAAAGGACATTTAAACATTAATATGCACATGGAAAGTTGTGCATTACTCATCATCAGGGAAATGTAAATCCAAGCCATAAAAGATACCACTTCATGGCTATAAGGATGGCTAAATAATTTTTAGTTAAAAAAAAAAAAGAAAATCACAATTATTGGTGAGAAACTGGAACCCTTATATATTACTGGTGGGAATGTAAAATTCTTCAGTTACTATGGAAAACATTTGGTGGTTCCTCTAAAAATTAAACATAGCATTACCATATAATCTAACAATTATACTACCAACCATATATCCAAAATAATTGAAAACAGGCACTTGAACATGTGAATATTCCTAATAGCACTATGCAAAAGAAAAAAATAGTGGAAATAATCTATCCATCAACAGATCATTGGATAAACAAATTGTGGTATATACATGTAATGGGAAAATATCTTGTCATAAAGAATAATGAATTACTGATATATGCTACAATGTGGATGAGCCCCCAAGTATTATGCCAACTGAAAGAAGCCAGACACAAAAAAAGTACACATCGTATGATTCCACTCATATGAAGTATCCAGAATAAGTAAATTCATAGAGATAAGACGGGTTGTTGCCAAGGGTTTCGGGGAGAGAATGGATAACTACTAAATGGATATGGGGTTTTCCTTTGGAATGATGAAAATTATTTGGAATTAGATTAAGTGCTTGAATAACACGTGAGTGTACTAAAAACCACTGAAGTGTCCACTTTAAAATGGTTAATTTTGTGTTATATTAATTTTTCCTCAATACAAAAGAGATACTGATATCCATATATAGTCATTTATGATGGAATATCTCAAGCATAGTATATAAGGGAGTGGACTCAGCATTTGTCTCTCAGTATCAAACAACTAAGGGTCGGAGAAGGATGGGAGACATATGGATTCTATATATCCTTTATGGTTCTTGAATTCTTTACCTTGTGCATACTTTATCATTATAATAAAACATTAAAACAATTTTAAAAAATAAGGGAATACATGAGTACTCTAAAAGTCATACTAGCAACATTTGCTGATAAAATTCTTGAGATAAAAGAAAGGCTAGCAAAATAAAGTAAAAGACCATTTCTAGCAGTATTAAGAAGGTGGATGAAGGAGTACGGTTGAACGAATTTCAAAGAAAGTTTAGGAAATGGGGATGGAATAGGAAAATGCATATTGACCACCATGGAGTATAGAAACTTGAAGAAAGTTAAGAAGATCACTTTACCCTATATCGTTGCAGCAGATAAATAGGGCCATAACCCAATTATGCAAAACAAAAACAAACTAAACAATAACAGTGCATCTTCACAGAGCAAATACTATATAAAATATTAATTTTAGCAAACATTTTTGAGCAACTACTAGAAACAAGGCACTATGAACCATTAAGTAAAATAATCAGCAGCTTTATACTAAAATAATTCATATCAGGAGTGTCTACTAGAATCAAGATATGGCAGTTGTATTCCCAAAGTCAATTCTGTTTTGAGTTATCTAATCTTACAGTTTTTCTAGGAGCACAAAGGCATCTAGTATTACAAGGTGATCCAGTGGGGGGGGGGCGGAATACAGATGCTAAAATTTGCCATCAAAACTGTATTCACAGTGTACTGTGGAAATCCATAGAAATGTGCCTCTAAAGGGAACTCCAGTGAGACTGGCTCCTTTGTCAGGCAAAGATTCTTTTATAATGGGACCCCTACTTCACGAACATAATTAGAGTATAGAGCTTTTCTTCAAAGTGAGTTCACCAATCCTCCATGATTAAAAACTTTTTTTTTGAAATTGAAAGTAGAGGAATCTAGAACTCTTCTAATTTTATTATTTTATTTACTAATGAGAAAACCAAAATTACAACTCTTTTGAAAACATAAAAATCAGTGGGGATTAAATTTGTAAAATAACTTTAAATATTTAATATATAAAAATGTAGTTTATTATGGTAATGAATCAGATTATTTTTTCCTTTTTACTATGTGCTTATTTCTACTGTGCAATATGAGCAGAAGCTTTCTCTGTTTCCAAAAATCTTACACCTACAAACAAAAACAATGCAGCACACACATAGAGTTATGATAAATTGTTCAACCTCACTGTTTGGTGAGAAAAAGGCTGTATTAGAACCTGAAAAAATTAACCACCCTTAATTTAAAAAGAAGAGACCCTACCAACACCAGATATTGTGAATGGGCAAGAGACTTTAGAACTAGATGAAGAAAAAAAATTGGATTCTTTCAAACGGGTTCATTTTCAGGTTGGATAATATCCATCTAAAGATTTTTACCTTACAAATTAATAGTATAAAAGTCCCAGGCTATGATAACTCTAATTCAGAGCTATTTTGTATACACTAAATGGAATGTGACAGGGATCTGAAATAGTTCTATAATACAGAAAATAATTAGAAAACTTGATAATTTTACCATGGAGAGGAACAAACTGAAATCAACCTTCACTTTAATTATGTATAAAGAAGAAGTATAATTACTGCATAGACAGTAATCAGGAAAAATAAAAGTACTTTTCTCTGTTATCTGGTAGATAGTAAGCTAGCTTGTTTAATCTGTTCACCTCTTGTATACTAAAGATAACAAATTAGTTACTGCAATGCCATCAAAATCTCATCCCATAGTAAAACTTTAGGAAAAAATAATGATTTTTCTCCAATGTAATAATATACTTTTTTTCCCTGTTGATATGCAGCCTAACCAGGCAAATTTAAGGAATTTCCTTATGAGAATTCTTCCCAGGATATTAAGATAACAGCATCTCAGCAAAGTTACAAATTACTGGAGACTTCAATCCAGGCACAAAAACATTAAAGCCATTAGAGTAATACTATGTTTGTTTCATCCTGATTTAGACTCATTGGCTATTGCTTTTTTAATGTTAAAGAAATGGGATTTCTCTGGATTTTAGATATTAATATGTACCATGGACATCTGGATTATGTCTATACATCCAATGGCAATATTTCATTCACAGAAATTTGGGTTGACCCAATCAGCTGCAGCATGCATACACAGCAGCAGAGTTAGTAGACACCCAGTGCTCTTAGCTGCTCCTATCATAGGCTAGTCTGTTAAGCTGCAAGTTAAAGCCAAGTTGCTGAGCCACCATACATGAGGCTGAAAAATCCTACACTGCTTTATGAAACAACTAGAAATTTGGATATGCACATCAGGGGGAGTGTTGTATGTAAGGGAAACTACAGGGGGCCTTTCTGAGAGTTGAGTGTTCCAATGCCAAGCTACTGGCACAAATTCACAATGTCTATCTAAAATGCTAGGACAGGTGGCCATATTCAGCAACTTCACATTTCATCTGCAAGCCTATTCTTTAACTCAGGGCAGTTAAGAGATGATGGTCTAGTTGGGCAGTAAAGATGCAAAGAAACAGATTTCTTCACCTCCTACCACAGCAACACTTTTGGATGTGCTAAAATCATGCTGTTTTCATTTAATGCCTTTCATCCATGTCCCTAATCCCTCTAGATTATGAGAAATGACAAGCCCACAGTTTAAGAATGACTACCTTGAGACAATGATCTGCCTAATACTATTTTATTCTTCACAGTTCCTCATGACTTGTCTTATATGTTAAGCACTATACAAAATAAATCTACATCACATGATGAAAATACCTGAGACTTAAAGTCACTGACAGAAATAGACTGGCACTTAATAAGGACTCCATTAGGTTTTCATAGCAATTAGATGAACTGACAACTAGCTTAATCTTTCTCCCAATTAGGACCAAAAGGGTTGTCAAGGGGGAAAAATAAAAAAGTCTCCAAACATTTTGAGATTAAGGGAAGAGCTTCCCATTCTTGATAGAGTCTCCTATCTATGGCATTTAAAAGAAAGTGTGCAAAGAGAAAAAAAAAAGAAAAGGGTGTTATTAGAACAATGAATGGTATGAGAGAACAAAAGGAAGCAGGAGGGTAATGCAGGTGGCTAGAATCAGTAAAAACCACGGTGGATATTATCCTCTGACTGAATGTGTTATAACCACCTGCAATCTTAAAAGAGATACTACGGAAGATTACCACTTTAATCATGTAAACATGGGGTTTCTTAACAACTCCTTAGAGAAAAGGGAAGTATTTATTGCCACATGAGGCAAGTTTAAACAAAAAAAGAAAGATGAAAAGAAAAACTCTGAAATCTAAAATTATACACTATTTTTCCCTCTGGGTGGTAGGGGAAAAACCAGAAATATTAATAGAGAGTAAAATCACAGAAGCTTCAGGAAACTAAGAACTAGTCAAAGTAGCCAATGAATATTCAGAAAGGCCACTCAGATAGATAGATGTTTCAGGATAAAGCTGGCAGAGGTGAAACCAACCCTAGATACATACAAGAGATCATATAGTTCCCAAAATTCCAGGCAGAATGAGTGGTCTGAGACAGAGAAGACTGGCTTGAGAGAATTGCAAGTATGGGGATCAAATAAAGGGGCTCGACTCTTCTTATTTCATGAATTTTTTTTTTCTGATCCAAAGAAATGTATTTAGAACACCAGCTGGTGGGCTCAGGAAAATTAAGAGGGAGGAGCAAACATAAATGTTAGCACACAAGGTTTTCTTTGGCAGGTTATATTGAAATGTTGCAAGTAGAAAGACCACAGAATAAATCAGCATGTCTAAGGTTTAAGGTCATGTGGCTTCCTATGTACTCACTCATTTGTAACATATTCTCTGCTGCTTACACTTATCACTTCTTAATTATGAGTCTTGTTCCCCAATGTGTAGAATTATCACTATCTCATATTAAATTGATACTCTACTAGCAGAGACAGATGAATGGTTCAATGAACTATTTGGAGAAATGCCAAAGATACATAATGAAAAACAGGTTTAGAATTTCATATATAAACTAGCTAGAGAATAAAGCCAAGTGTATGTCTTCTGGATTCCAGACAGAAGTTCGTGTTTTCAAGTGAAATGTGACAGTTTACATATGAAATGGTACCACAAATGACTCCAAACCTAAATACACACACAAAAGAACATTGAAATAAGAGAAATGCATTCATTTCATTCCTGCAAAAAAAGGGGGCGTCAAGAAAACATAATTATGACAAAATGTAAAATTAATAAGAACATTATTTTTACATTTTAAGATCCAACAGAACTTCTTTTTGCACCCAGATTTGTGTCAACTCCAAGGTGAAGAAAACGACGTATCTCTGATCATAGGAATATTATAAGGAGAAATAAAAATGATTATGTGAAAAACATATACATATATATATAAGCATTATACACTAAGATATTACTGATATTTGAAAGTTCATTAATAATATTCATAGCTTACTTATACCACAGGTTGCTTTTATTTTTTTATTTTTTATGTTTTTTTATTTTTATGTTTTTTTTATTATGTTAGTCACCATACAGTACATCCCTGGTTTCTGATGTAAAGTTCGATGATTCATTAGTTGCACACAGGTTGCTTTTAAACAAATATAATTAGAGAGGTGGGGGGGGGAAGAATTGCTTCTGTGCCTTATGAACTTTATTTTGTTTTTTATGCTTTAAAATATAAAATAGTTCCTTACTGAGGGGGCTATTGCTCAGATTTAATTGTGTCTCCCACGTGGGAATTTTTTCCAGCTTTATTGAGACATAACTGGCATATAACTTTGTGTAAATTTAAGATGTACAATCTATTGATTTGATATACTTATATATTGCTGAATGATTACCACCATAGTATTAGCTACCATCTCCATCATGTTCAGTAATTACCATTTCTTTTTTTGTGATAAGAACATTTAAGATCTACCGTCTTATACACTTTTTAAAAAAAATTTGAAATAACTTTGAAATAATTCCAAGATTACAGAAAAGTATCAAGAATACTATGAAGAACATCTACATATATTTTATCTAAATTTTCCAAATTTTAAATTTTTGCTCTATTTGCACCCTTTCTCTATTATCTACCATCTATCTATTATATCTATCTATCTAGCTATCATCTATCATCTATCTTTTATCTATCATCTATCTATTTTTGTATCATCTATCTATCTATCTATATCTATCTATCTATCTATCTATCTATCTATCTATCTATCTATCATCTATCTATCTTCTACTTAATCTACCATTTATCTGCATCCACAGCCAGAATACTACATGTTTTGTCCTCGCTTTCTCAATGTGTTACAACTAGAAGCACACAATGACAATCTGTGCTTTATTGATGTTAATTTTGGTCACCAGGTCAAGACATTGTCAGGTTTCGCCACTGTATAGTTACTAGCTTTTCCCTTGCAAGTAATAATCTGTCTTTGTAGAGACACTTTGAGGCCATGCCATTACACTGGTCCTTGTCAATCTCTCACCCTTCTTCCCTGGATTTGACATCCACTGATGATTCTGGCCTGAACCAATCTTTAAGATAATGGTTATACAATGATGATTTTTCCCCAACACTACTACTCCCTCCACATTTATTAGTAAGCATTCTACTGTAAGAAAGCACTTTCCCACCCCTCTTAATTTATGCATTTCTTATCTATTTATGATCAGTATGAACTCATAGATTCCAATTTTTTAAAAAAATAAATAGGTTATATTACATTCCTCCAATTGCCCTAGATTTGACCAGTGAAACCCTTTCAAGCTATATTTTTGATATGCCCTTATCATTATTTAAATTCTTTAATTACTGGCACAAGATGTTCCAGCGCTTTACTTGTGCTTTACTTGATGTCAATCTAGGCATAAACATTTCTTCAAAGAGCTGCATTCAGTTTTAAAGAGTTTTACCCCATTCTAGTTTATTTAATTTTATTCTTTGTATATATAGAGCAACACAATGATTTTTATTTCCTCTCCACTCCTTCCACATTTTTTAACCCCACAAACATGACTATGGGTAACCAATTTCATAGATCCTTGTTCATCCATCTATGTTAATTTTAGAAGATATATGCATGTTTTCAATTTTACCTTCTTCATTACAAAAACGTAGCATATTATAAATAATGGTAGAGGCTTTTATCATATCTGATTACATGTTTTCTGTAAGCCATGATGATGATAATCAAGGTGTCATAATTTCTGAATTTATCTATAATATACATTATTAGATGAAGTTAAACCATTGTTTAACCATAATGTACCCATGAAAATGTCAAAATGCAAAGAGAGGAGTGAAATAAGTTAGATCTAAGCAAGATTTGGTTTTCCTTATACAGTTTTTTGTTTTGTTTTGTTCTATTGTAATAAGAATATAAACTAAAGGTATTACCATGAATGGTCAGATTTTTTTTATGGTTATAGTAGATTTGCAAGGTAATCTGTTATTGTAACAAAACTATATACTGTATTTCATTCACAGTTCTATATATAACATTACTCAATTGAGAACTAATATACATAGACAGATACACAGATATAAGACCATCTGAAATTATAGTAGAGAACTGGAATTTAAGCTACAGGATTTGATTTTAGAACCAAAGGAATCTCAAATTATCTTCATGGTAGTTCTTAGTACTTAAAGTTTAGGCAAATTTAAAAATCTCATTAAGATTGAGTCTCACACAGGAAAAATGTACATGTACCATATAAAAATTTCCTTTCAATTTTTTGGAATTCACAAATATCCCAGAGTAAGAACCACCAGTGTGGTGTTGTTGTTGTTGTTTTGTTTTGTTTTGTTCTGTTCTGTTTTAATCATGAACTGATGTGATTTCCTTCAAGGCTTAAGTTTAACTGGCTGGGAGATACCTGGATGCCAGGGAGCAGGCAAGAGTAAACTTGTTTCTAGGTTGCCCAAAGGGAAATGACAAAGTAGAGCATCTCTTTTCCATGAAATGATTGTTTTTTCAAGTCTCCTATGGCTCTTTAATTGAAACTCCTGTTGGGGGGGGTGCCTGGGTGGCTCAGTTGGTTAAGCATCTGCTTTAGGCTCAGGTCATGATCCCAGGGTCCTGGGATCAAGCCCCACATCGGGCTCTCTGCTCAGTGGGGAGCCTGCTTCTCCCTTTCCTTCTGCCTGCCACTCTATCTACTTGTGCTCTCTCTCTCTCTCTGTCAAATAAATAAAATCTTTAAAAAAACCCTCCTGTTAGAATGTGAATGAAACCAAGATTCAGGGGGGAAATGTCAATTTGAAGCTATATATAATGAGTTGGTAAGCTATTTATAAAGGACCTCATTTTTTTGATAATATGTAAGAAAAAGGAAATATTGAGACTCTAAATTTAAAAAGTGCTAATCTTTACATAACCAATATTTCTCAGCTTAAAATATTTGAATTACACTCTCATTTTAGGTCAAAGTTTAAATTTCTTTGGATAACATACAATGCCCTGCTATAAGTTTCTGTCTACTGAAGCAGCTTAATCTCCTGTTACTAACCTACACACATTCTATACTTAAAGCCATACTGAAATTCTTAAGTCCTTTAAGTGCAGCATGATCTCAATGACTCCAAGTCATTTCATCTTCTTTCTCTGGGATGCAATTTCTCCCTTAAACATGTCGCCAATTCTAACTCTTCTTTTCAGAGCTAACTCATGTTTTATTTCCAACAGAAAGATTTCTGAGTTTTAGTTTCCACATCTGTAAAATTGAAGTTAATATCTTTCCAAAATTGTTGCCTTTAGAAGATATGCAATAAAAGTTAATTTATTATCCCAACTTTCTCTTCTGTCTTTTACCTTCTATACTATAAATTCCTGTAGGGCACAGGTTATTTTTTGTTTGTCTCTCTATTCACAAGGTCTTGCACATACTAAATATTCAATAAATACTAGCTGAATGAAACTGTGCAAAGACATACTTAATCATAAATTATTTTGTAATAAACTTGTACTCTTGTGACTGTACTCCCTGGACATCAACTAGACCAGCTTAAAGGAATTTAATGATGTACAATGAAATGTGAGATACAGAAATTCTTCTTTAGTAGAGATAATACAAAATACTCATTCAGACCTGGAAAATAAAGAAACTTTAAAAAGTAATTAAAGGAAAGGAGTTAAGATGGCAGAGGAATAGGGGACCCCAATTTCATCTGGTCTCAGGAATTCAACTACATAGTTATCAAATCATTCTGAACACCTACAAAATCAATCAGAGATTTGAGAAAAGTATCTCTGCAATTCTACAAATAGAAAAGCAACCACTTTTTGGAAGGTATGAGTTGTAAAGATGGGAATCCGGAGTGATATATATGAAGATATATGAGGGGAGGGAGCCTGCTTAAGGACACTACCACATAGTACTGTAAGCAGCAGAGTGCAAAATCAGAACTTTTAGAAATCTGCTAGGGTGGGGACATCCCTAGCTTAAAGGTGCTCAGGCGGCAAAGCGGGGCAGAATCCCATGTGAAACAGCATGGTCTCAGGATCCCCAGGGTCACATGAAGAATGGGGGTGCCTGAGTGCAGCAGAGTTCCCAGGCATTGGACTTGCAGAAGCCAGTTGAAAACAGCAAGTCTAGGTGCTGTCTTTCTGCTTGGTGCTGTCGTAAACTGTGAACTGCTGCACAGTTGCATGAGCTCTCTCCAGACAGGGGCCAAATAAAAGGCAGAAGCATGGTGGGACCTCCGTCCCTCACCCAGCATGGGTCCCTACTATAGGATTCTATAAAGTTTGAAGATTTGAACCGAGTTACATTCCTGAGATAAAAACCCTCGGTCACAGGCTGAGTGAACACAGAGTTCGGTCAGACACCAGGGAGAGAAGAGTGATTGACTGCTTTTCTGTGATGGCTCCCTGAAGACTGAGGGGCATGAACTTTCAGCTTTGGGGCCAGAGATTAGGACACCACCATTTTCATCCTCCCCTTCAGTGCTGAAAGCCTTCAGGGGAAAAAAAAGCACCACATGGTGGAATCCAGAGCCACTTACATTGAGCCCGACTCCCTGGCAAGGGAGGAGCAATTCCACCAGGGCAAGGACACCTGAGAATCAATGCAACAGGACCCTCATCCAGAAGACTAGGAGGAACAACTAGTTAATGCCAAGTTTACTGATCATAGAGAACTGCAAAACTTCATGGTTTGGGGAAAACAGTATATAGAATTCCCTTTTTTAAAAAATTATTCCTTAGTCTTTCAGTTTTATTTTTTCAGCTACTTTCTCATTTTTTTAATTCTTTTTAATATATATATATATATATATATATATATATATATATATATATATTACTTTCTGGTTTACTCTCATTGTATTTTATTTAACTTTATTATTTATTGTATATATATAAATTTTTCTTTCTTTCCTATTTTAGAATCTAGTTTTTTGTTTGTTTGCTTGTTTGTTTTTGTTAACAAACCAAAATACACCCAGGATATAGCTTAGTGTTTTGTTCCGCTTTACTGTTTGTTTGATTTTTTCTTATATTATTTTGTTTCTGTTTTCTTCTGGTTTGTTTGTTTTCTAGTGCTGTTTTTCTATTTTTGACTTTTCTCTCTCTTTATTCTATTTGTTTCTGGACATAATGATGAGACAGAGAAACTCACCCCAAAAGAAAGAACAAGAGGTTTAATCAATATGGATATATATAAGATGTCAGAACTAGAATTCAAAACAATTACAAGGATATTAGTTGGGCTTGAAAAATAACATAGGAGACACTAGACAATCCCTTTCTGGAAAAATAAAAGAACTAAAGTCTAATCAGACCAAAATTAAAAATGCTATTACTGAGATGCAGTCACAAATAGAGGCTCTAACAGCGAGAATAAATGGAGTGAAAGAGAGAGTCACTGATAGATAAGACAAAATGATAGCAAATAAGGAAACTGAGAAAAAGACAAAAACAACTAATAGATCATGAAGGGAGACTTCAAGAAATCTGTATTACCATAAAGCAAAATAATATCTGGATAATAGCGGTCCCAGATGATGAAGGTGGGGGGGGCAGAAGGTTTATTTGAACAAATTATAGTTGAAAACTTCCCTAATCTGGGGAAGGATGCAGGCATTCAAGTCCAGCAAGATAACCCCCATCAAAATCAATAAAAATAGGTCAACTCCATGACATATAATAGTGAGGCTTGAAATTTCAGAGATAAAGAGAAAATCTTGAAAGCAGCTCAGAGCAAGAGATCCTTAATCTACAAGGTGGAAACATAAGGCTGGCAGCAGACCTGTCCACAAAGAGCTGGCAGGCCAGAAAAGACTGGCATGATATATTCAATATGCTAAATAGGAAAAAAAAAAAGATGCAGCCAAGAATACTTTAATCAACAAGGCTGTTATTCAGAATAGGAGAGATAAAGAGTTTCCAGGAAAAAAACCAAAAACTAAAGAAATCTGTGAACACTAAACCAGCCTTGCAAGAAAAATTTAAGGGTATCCTTTGAGTGAAGACAGAGCCTAAGAGTAACAAAGACCAGAAAGGAACAGAGACAATCTACAAAAACAGTGACTATACAAGTAATACAATGGCACTAAATTCATATCTTTCAATAATTACACTGAATGTAAATGGACTAAATGTTCCCAAAAAAAGACATAGAGTATCAGATTGGATAAAAAACAAGACCCATCAATATGCTGCTTACAAGAGACTCGTTTTAAACACAAAGACACCTGTAGATTGAAAGTGAGGTGATGGAGAACCATTTATCATGTTAATGGACATCAAAAGAAAGCTAGGGTAGCCATCCATATATCAAACAAACTAGATTGTAAACCAAAGATTGTAATAAGAGATGAAGAAGGAAACTATATCATAATAAAAGGGTCTATCCAACAAGACGATCTAACAATTGTAAATATTTATGTCCCTAAATTCGGAGCACCCAAGTATATAAACCAATTAATAACAAAACTAAAGAAACACATTGATAATAATATAATAGTAGTACATGACTTTAACACTCCACTCATAGCAATGGACAGATGGTCTAAATGGAGTATCAACAAGGAAACAAGGGATTTGAGTGACAGGCTGAACCAAATGGATTTACAAATATAGTCAGAGCATTTCATCCTAAAACAACAGAATACACATACTTCTTGAGTGCACATGGAATATTCTCCAGAATAGATCACATACTGGGTCACAAATTAGGCCTCAACTGGTACAAAAAGATGCATATTCTCAGACCACAATACTTTAAAATGTGAACTCATTCACAAGAAAACGTTTGGAAGGACCATAAATACATGGACGTTAAACAGCATTCTACTAAAGAATGAAGGGGTCAACCAGGAAATTAAAGAATAATTTTAAAAAATACATGGAAGCAAAGGAAAATGAAAACACGACAGTTCAGAACCTTTGGGATGCAACAATAGTGATCCTAACAGGGAAGTGTATAGCAATAGAGGTCTTTCTCAAGAAGAAAGAAAAGTCTCAAATATACAACCTGATCTTACACCTAAAGGAGTGGGAAAAAGAATGGCAAATAAAGCCTAAACCCAGCAGGAGAAAATAAATAATAAGGATTAGAGCAGAAATCAATGATATAGAAATTTAATAAAAAATAGTAAAACAGATCAACACAACTATAAGTTAATTCTTTGAAAGAATTAGTAAGATGGATAAACCCCTGGCCAGATTTATCAAAAGGAAAAGGGAAAGAATCCAAATAAATAAAATCATGAATGAAAGGGGAGAGATCACAACCAACACTAAAGAAATATAATTATAAAAGAATATTATGGGCAATTATATGCCAACAAATTAAGCAATCTGGAAGAAATGGATGCATTCCTAGAAACATATAAACTACCAAATTTGTAACAGGAAGAAATAGAAAACCTGAACAGACCCATAACCAGCAAGGAAATTGAATCAGTAATCAAAAATCTCCCAACAAACCAGAGTCCAGGGCCAGATGGCCTCCCAGCAGAATTCTACCAAATATTTAAAGAAGAATTAATACTTATTCTTCTGAAACTGTTTTTAAAAATAGGAATGAAAGGAAAACTTCCAAACTTACTCTATGAGGTCAGCATTACCTTGATCCCAAAACCAGACAAAGACAATCACCAAAAAGGAGAGCTACAAACCAATATCCCTGATGAATACGAATGCAAAAATTCTTACCAAGATACTAGCTAATAGGATCCAACAGTACAGCAAAAGGATTATTCCTCACAACCAAGTGGGATTTATTCCTGTGCTGCAAGTATGGTTCAATGTCTGCAAATCAATGTGATACACCACATTAATAAAATAAAGGACAAGAACCATATGATCATCTCAGTAGATGCTGAAATAGCATTTGACAAAATACAACATCCTTTCTTGATAAAAAAAATACCTCTCTGCTGTGTAGAGATAGAAGGAACATACCTCAATATCATAAAAACCATATATGAAAAACCCACAGAGAATCTCATCCTCAATGGGGAAAAACTGAGAGCTTTTCCGCTAAGGTCAGGACATGATAGGGATGTCCACTCTCACCACTGTTGTTCAACACTGTACTGGAAGTCCTGGCCCCAGCAATAAGAAGACAAAAGGAATTGAAGGCATCTAAACTGGCAAAGAAGAAGTCAAGCATTCACTCTTCACAGAGGATGATATTCTATGTAGAAAACCCAAAAGACTCTACCAAAAAAACTGCTAGAACTGGCAGAGTAATTCAACAAAGTCATAGGATATAAAATCAATGTACAGAAGTCAGTTGAATTTCTGTACACTAACAATGAGGCAGCAGAATGGAATCAATCCCATTTACAATTGCACCAAATACCATCAGATACCTAGGAATAAATAACCAAAGAGGTAAAGGATGTGTACTCTGAAAACTTTAGAACACTTATTTTTTTTAATAATAATATTTTTTATTATATTATGTTAGTCACCATACAGTACATCCATAGTTTTTGATGTAAAGTTCCATGATTCATTAGTTGTATATAACACCCAGTGCACCATGCAATACATGCCCTCCTTACTACCCATCACCAGCCTATCCCATTCCCCGAACCCCCTCCCCTCTGAAGCTCTCAGTCTGTTTCTCAGAGTCCAAAGTCTCTCATGCTTCATTCCCCCTTCTGATTACCCCCCCTTTTTTTTATCCCTTTCTTCTCCTACCAATCTTCCTAGTTCTTATGTTCCATAGATGAGAGAAACCATATGATAATTGGCTTTCTCTGTTTGACTTATTTCACTTAGCATTATCTCCTCCAGTGCCGTCCATGTGGCAGCAAATGTTGAGAAATAGTTCTTTCTGATAGCTGAGTAATATTCCATTGTATATATGGACCACATCTTCTTCATCCAGTCATCTGTTGAAGGGCATCTCGGCTCCTTCCACAATTTAGTTATTGTGGATGCTGCTGCTATGAACATTGGGGTGCATAAGGCCCTTCTCTTCACTATGTCTGTATCTTTGGGGTAAATACCCAGTAGTGCAATTGCTGGATCATAGGGTAGCTCAATTTTTAACTTTTTAAGGGACCTCCACACTGTTTTCCAGAGTGGCTGTACCAACTTGCATTCCCACCAACAATGTAGGAGGGATCCCCTTTCTCCACATCCTCTCCAACAATTGTTGTTTCTTGCCTTGTCAATTTTTGCCATTCTAACTGGCGTAAGGTGGTATCTCTGTGTGGTTTTGATTTGAATTTTCCTGATGGCTAATGATTTTGAACATTTTTTTCATGTGTCTGTTAGCCATTTGTATGTCTTCATTGGAAAAGTGTCTATTCATATCTTCTGCCCATTTTATGATTTGTTTATTTGTTTCTTGTGTATTGAGTTTGAGAAGTTCTTTGTAGATCTTGGATACCAGTCTTTTATCTGTAGTGTCATTTGCAAATATCTTCTCCCATTCCGTGGGCTGCCTCTTGGTTTTTTTGACTGTTTCCTTGTCTGTGCAGAAGCTTTTTATCTTGATGCAGTCCCACAAGTTCATTTTTTCTTTTGATTCTCTTGCCTTTGGAGATGTGTCGTGAAAAAGGTTGCTGTGGCCGATGTCGTAGAGGTTGCTGCCTCTGTTCTCCTCTAGGATTTTGATGGATTCCTGTCTCACATCGAGGTCTTTCATCCATTTGGAGTTTGTGTATGGTGTGAGAGAGTGGTCAAGTTTCATTCTTTTGCACATAGCTGTCCAGTTTTCCCAGCACCATTTATTGACGAGACTGTCTTTTTTCCACTGGATGTTTTTTCCTGCTTTATCAAAGATTAGTTGCTCAAAGAGCCGAGGGTCCATTTCTGGGTTCTCTATTCTGTTCCATTGGTCTATGTGTCTGTTTTTGTGCCAGTACCATGCTGTCTTTGTGATCACAGCTTTTTAGTACAGCTCGAAATCTGGCATTGTGATGCCCCCAGCTTTGTTTTTTCCTTTTCAACACTTCCTTGGCGATTCGTGGCCTTTTCTGGTTCCACACAAATTTAAGGGCTGTTTGTTCCAGTTCTTTGAAAAATGTCCTTGGTATTTTGATCGGGATAGCATTGAAAGTGTAGATTGCTCTGGGTAGCATGGACATTTTAACTATATTAATTCTTCCCATCCATGAGCATGGAATACTTTTCCATCTTTTTGTGTCTTCCTCAATGTCTTTCAAGAGTGATTTGTAGTTTCTAGAATATAGATCCTTTACATCTCTGGTTAAGTTAATTCCGAGATAATGTATGATTTTTGGTGCTCTTGTGAATGGAATGGATTCCCTAATTTCTCTGTCTTCAGTCTCATTGTTCGTGTATAGAAATGCAACTGATTTCTGAGCATTGATTTTGTATCCCGCCACATTACTGAATTGCTCCACAACTTCTAGTAGTTTGGGGGTGGAGTCTTTTGGGTTTTCCATATAGGGTATCATGTCATCTGTGAAGAAAGACCGTTTGACTTCTTCTTTGCCAATTTGGATACCTTTTATCCCTTTTTGTTTTCTGATTGCTGTTGCAAGGATTTCTAGTACTATGTTGAATAATAATGGTGAGAGTGGGTATCCTTGTTGCGTTCCTGATCTTACGGGAAAGGCTTCTAGCTTTTCCCCATTGATTATGATATTTACTGTAGGCTTTTCATAATTTGTATAGGAAGATATTATGCAAATATTCTTTCTCACCATATTTTTGTGTACAATTTTAACATCCATTGATGATTCTTGCCTATGGTGATTATTACATACCAAATGACAATTTTCTAGTTCCATCATTCATTTTCCATTTTTCAGTTGGAATACTATATTTTTCTTTACTTTCCCCTTTTATTTTAGTAATGTTTAGCAATATGAACTCCTGGATATTTATTGTATTTTACAGGTTATATTCCATTACTATTATTATTAATTTTGTTGTTTAAATTGTTCCAACACTGAGCGTTGGAAGATCCTTCAAGTTGGCTCATGTGTCCTTTCAACAAGCTCCCAATATTTTTTGAGCATTTCCTTACTTCTTTGCACAGCAAGATGTTCCAGATTTATTTAGTACTTTCTGTGAGCCAATCCTAGAATCAGCCATTTCTCTAAAAAGCTCTGTTTCCTTGTAGTAAAGACTTTTATTTAAAATCCAAGCTTTCCATTGCTATTATCAAGAAAGAAAAGCCCACAAATCCCTGTAACAACTATAAGAAACTTTGGCAAGATGACTAATTTAAATAATTTATATTACTCTTCAATTTTTCAAACATTTTCATTAGACCAAATTTGAAATAAAATTGTAGGATCCAATCATTGGGACTAATTTTGTCAATCATATTATTTCCTCTCCTGAAACTCCAGAAACATGCAAATCTCTAATCATCAAAGAATACATGTGGCATTCAGAAGTTATATCTTCACCACAATGGAGAAATTGATTCGCTATTCTCTGCACAATATACAGTTTAAGGATTTTGAAGAAAGGCTAATAATATACCTTAGCCTGTCTCATTACTTATTTTATCACCAGCAGGATTCTTTACACTTTTTTTTTTCTTTATGAGAATTCATCCCTAATTGACTCACAGCTCTTTTTACAAGGCGTGTTGAATTCTGCACAACAACAAAAAAAGCCATGTGAGAGAAGGAAAAAAAGGAAAAAAAAAAGAAAAAGAAAGTATGGACTCTGGGAAACAAAATGAGGGCTTCAGAGGGGGGGTGGGGGAATGGGATAGGCTGGTGATGGGTATTAAGGAGGGAATGTATGGTGCACTGGGGGTTATAAGCAAGTAATGAATCATGGAACTTTACATCAAAAATAGGGATGTACTTTATGGTGACTAACATAATATAATAAAAAATATTATTAAAAAAAGGAAGAGATAAGAAAATGTTTACAGAGGGAATAAACTCCTTCTCTTTATTGTGGTTTTCTGTGTACAATCTTAGTTTGGCAATCACAATATCATCCATTAATTTCTTGATGAATAAAATGTGTCACTCATAAACACTTCCAGAAATGTCCTGATAATTGTCAGGAAAGTATTTGCCAGCTATTCAAATAAAGACAGATTACTTGCATAGCAAAGGTAATCAGGCTTTCAATACCAGCATCTGGCCCACTTAGTAGTGTCTTTATCTCCCTGAAATCTGAGGATTAAAATTTTCCTAAAGTGGAGTCTCAGGTGTTCATTTTGTAGCCTAGCCCAGATTCCAGCCGTTCATTCCCCAGCCCAGGATGCTACAAAGAAGAGTGTTCTCCATACTTTTCAGAGCTCATTGGGCACTCTCACAAATAGATGTCTTTTCAACTAAGCATAAACTTCCAACTCTGTGTTAAATTTCACCTATCTCTTGTTTGGTAAAACAATAAAGACATCATTTTTGATACCACTACAGTACATAGCCTCCACACAGGCTGTGAAAGAATTTATCTAATGCTTTAATTAATGGGTTTGTTTTTCATTCAGGATGTGTGTTTCGCCTTCCCCAGCTGCAAAGAATACTTTTCTTGGACTTGGTTTGAGTGTATCTGAAATGGAAGTTTTACTTTTAAAAGTGTTGGGAGCTCTTAGAAGGCTTTCAATTGTTTTCAATTTTGTTTTCTCAAAGTATGCCAGAGTTTGATTTCCTAGACAATATATTTAGAAATGGCATAGGAAGATAGGATGGAGTAAGCTATGGTCTTTAGCTATTTTGAAATTTGATTTTTAATTTTTTCCTTTCTCATCTCCTTATGACACTGGAACTCTGCTTTTATCAGTGTGTCTCTTACACAAATGATTGCCTCAATATCTATATACCTCTTTAGTTGCTGACCAAATATTCTGTAACTGTTTATATATTTTCAAATGTTACACAGATTATAGGAATCATCAGAACCCTGGGCTTACAATCAGTGTTGTTTTGCATAGTTTAATACATATACCTATTTCTTGAAATAGTGTAAAAGGCATGAAGAGTACTTGAGATTACGTTGGTTGATCAATTAGACATGCTTTTTGAAAATGATAACAGGATTTGCACTAGATCTAATTTACATTACATTTGGAAAGATGGGAGGAATCCAATTACCTTCCCCTTTTCCTTAGCTTGCAAGGACTAAATCTTAAAGAGTAATTTGCAACCTCCATGTGGTACAAATGCCTAAGGCAGTAGTGAGAAACTGAGAAATCCCTTGTTCACAAGTCCTCAGAGAGGGTTGGAAACAAGGGTGAGGCCATGAATCTAGACTGTGGGAAGCTGTGTACTGTCAGTTCTCCTCTGTTTTGCCTAAGAAAATGGTCAGGTACTAATGTCCCATGAATAGAGCCAAGTGTTCATATGGCCTGAAAGAAAACAAACAAGCAAACAGGGGCTATTCTTCAGCTTACATCTCCCCTAGAGTTAGGTACTTCTATGATAAATCATCTGTGCTGGCTATAGTTTGCATTAGAATTTCTGGAATAGTTCATAAATTAAACTGTAGCACATTTCTCCCTCATAGGTTCCCCACTAAAGAATACCTCTCTTGAATATCCTTGTCTCTTAATATTTAAAAGTATCAAATATACCTACAGCCAGTATAAAATACTGTTTCTGTAATTATCTGTGTAATTGGAGCCAAAATAATTAAAAAGGAATATCCCTCATGGTTGCTACTTTCTTGGATGAGGAAAAGGGAAAAATAAATTAATTCCCTTGTACAACCTGATTCATATTCCTATAGAAGGAATACTTTTAAAGCCTCAACTAAAATTAATAATAGTTACCCAAATAGACAACAATTTATGGGTAACATACCATTGCAAAAACAAAAGCCTTTAACTTATAAAGGATAAAGAAAATGTTAATAGCAATAATCCCCACATTAGGGGTACTCCATGAAATATCTGACTCCTATGTCACTTCACATAAGTTAGAAGCACTTTCTTAGCAGTACAAAACAAGCTGTTACCATTTTCAGAGGCCTTAAAAAGTTTTCCTGGGGCAGGCACTACTAAGTTCTTCTCATTTATAAAAACATTCCTTATTCGGGTTCTTCCTTTCTTCCTCCCCACCTTCCTTCCTATTTTTTGTCTCCCCCAGCTCCAGGTGAATGAATACCTGCTTATAAAATCATAAAACCAATAATGAAGGAAACTAAATATAATAACAGATAAATAATGCATATTTGCATAAATAAATTTACATAAGTCCCAAAGAGCTGGAGCAGAAAGAAATGTTACAGTTTAGAATTGTGGAAGAAGGTAATTGTCTCATCTTTTCAAGGGCTGAAAACTTTAAAAAGAATACTAAATCAACTACCACTTGTGCTGTTACTCCAGGATTTTCACTAATAATATAGTTCTCTGCCTTTTCTTTCTATAGCACTTGATTTGAGTTTCTTGTTTTGTTTTGTAGCTCAATATTTCTCTTTCCTCAGTGGAATGTTGTTGTTGGTGGTGTTAATTAGGGGTACAGTGTTATGTCACCATTTTTTCATTCTTTCCATTTCATAAGAATTACTGAAAGGAAAGTCTGTGAGAGCCCAGTGGAGGTGGAGGCTCATATAAATACCTGAAGCCAATTATTTACAAGCAATGTAACCTATATGGAAGAAAACAAAAACAAAATGAAAAAAAATTATTCCAAAAAGTTTTCTTTCAAATGCCATTAATCTCTCTCATCTCTGTTTACCATTCTGAATGACTCCTTTAGGTGTGTGTGTGTGTGTGTGTGTGTGTGTGTGTGTGTGTGAGAGAGAGAGAGAGAGAGAGAATAAATGTACACAGATTCAAAATATAGTACACCTCATTTTATTGTGTTTTGCTTTATTACACTTTGAGATAGTATCTTTTTGTTTTGTTTATTATTGAAGGTTGTGCAAACTTGCATAAAACAAGTCTATCGGCATCATTTTTCCAATAGCATTGCTCACTTTGTGTCTATGTGTCACATTTTGGTAATTCTCACAAAATTTAAGCTTCTTTATTATTATTATATTTATTGTGGTGATCAATGATCAGTGATCATGACTCACTGAAAGCTCAGGTGATAGCAATTTTTAGCAATACAGTATTTTTCGTTAAGCTATGTACACTTTTTTTAAGATTATTTATTTATTTATTTGAGAGAGAGAGAACTAGCAGTGAGGAGGGGTGAAGGGAGAGAGAGAGAACTACGCAGATTCCCTGCTGAGCAGAAAGTCCAATGTGGGGCTTGATCTCAGGACTCGGAGATCATGACCTGAGCCAAAAACAGACACTTAACTGACTGAGCCACCCAGGTGCCCCAAAGTTTTGTATACTGTTTTTTAGACATGTTATTTCACACTTAACAGACTACAGTATAGTATAAACATAACTTTTATATGCACTGGGAAACCAAAAAATTCATTTGACTCACTTTAATTTGGTATTTGCTTTATTGTGGTGATCTGGAACCCAACTCACAATACCTTCAAGGAATGCTTATACACATGCAAATAATATATGAGGGAGAAATCTAACCTGTAATATTTTTTTTGGTTCATCAAATATTTTTTTATTATAATAATATTTTTATTATATTATGTTAGTCACCATACAGTACATCCCTGGTTTTTGATGTAAAGTTCGATGATTCATTAGTTGCATATAACACCCAGTGCACCATGCAATATATGCCCTCCTTACTACCCATCACCAGCCTATCCCATTCCCCCCACACCCCTCCATCTGAAGCCCTCAGTTTGTTTCTCAGAGTCCATAGTCTCTCATGCTTCATTCCCCCTTCTGATTACCCCCCTTTTTTTATCCCTTTCTTCCCCTACTGATCTTCCTAGTTCTTATGTTCCATAGATGAGAGAAACCATATGATAATTGTCTTTCTCTGCTTGACGTATTTCACTTAGCATTATCTCCTCCAGTATCATATAGATCTTTTAGTATTTGCTTTGCTGGAACTTTTTATAAGGAATCTCTAGGTTGAACTTTTAGTAGCCTCTCCAGGCCAGAAGCCAAGCTAAGTACTTGCCATCAGATATGACTGCAATACCTGTAGATTTGGGTGAATTCCTCTTCACAAGGTCCCCAGTATATCCTGAGGTTCCTGTACCTGCCAGGGAGTGACATTCTTTACTCACCTGGTAAGGCTGCTGGGAATTCTGTAAGCAAGGTATAAGATTAACATTTCCAAGGGGCTTTATGGCTCCAGGTTTCATAAAGTCAACTTTAGTTCCTTAAAGCTGTTTGGTCATATCTGAGTCTACGCATGTCTTTAAAATATGGCATTCCAATCAAAGCCTTTGGTAAAATAACCAACATTTCTGATGGTGTCCTGTTACAAGGAGAACACATTTTTATTGAACTTATGCAAGTGACTATGATTGCCATGGGAAAAAAAAGACTTACTGAGACCTTCTGAAATTCAGAAGGTGCAGGTAGAGAGAAAAATTAAATGCTTCAATTTGTTCAGAAATGAATGCTTTACCATGTTTCTGTAAATCATAAATATCTTTAGAAAAAAGTTTCCTTAATCTGGAAGAGTAAATATTAGACAACCAGCCATGTTTCAAACAAGAGTCACAAAACTATAATCATCTTTTTAGTTCATTTAGTCCCATGTTACTAATTCTTGTTTAATTTGAATGCAGCTTTTCAGTTAGTTTTGGAAATTTTTACCCATTTCAGTTTTGATCTTAAAGATATTGAATATCTGCATTTGTCTTGAAAGTCCTTTTTATGAACCTCCTTGAAGATGAAACTCATTTTGCAAAAGAATAAATACAATTATAAAAGACAACAACTCAGAAATGGACATTGTTAATGATCTGAGAATTCATTATGATACAATTGACAAGGAAACACAGTTATTTCTGAGTTTCATCACTTCAATACCCAGAATATTGAGTGATGATGACCTTATACCAGAATGTAACATACCAAACAAACAAGCCTAATTAGTCAATGAGACTTTATGATTTAAATCTTGTGGAAGTTTGTTAAACCTTAGAAAGTTTTAAAGCACATGCCTAAATAGGATTAGGGATGTTAAAAACCTGATAAACACAAAACATAGAAACTGTTTTTTCTGGGCAGGCGGAGAGAAAACAACTGTTTATATTTTCTTATCAAGAGTAGACCAAAAATACAAGAAAACTTGTCTTTTTGAACAGAGAGAAAGCAGACTTCCAGTTTTATACCAGCGTACTTTAAAATCCATTCATTTCAGTCTTAGTCCCTCCTGACCACACCTAAAATTCCATTCCAAAGTTTTCCCATCACAAACCTTTTACAACTTTCCTTTACATTCAGGTGGTGTCCCAAGCCATTTTTTCCCCCAAACAAACAGTCTCATTTAGGACAAAATTACCTTTTTTACCTTCAACAAAAATGCATTCCTTTTATCTTTCATACACATGTCCTAGTTTTCTACATACAGAGTTTTTTCCCTTATTCCCATCAGTCTTAATTACACTTAGCAGAATTTTGCACTCTTAGAAACCTTGGTCTCCACTGAAGATTAAGTAGTAACCAATTGTGAACAGTTACACCAGAATTCTTAAGATGGCAAATTTATGAATCAATTAAGCACAAAACATGCTTACCAACAGAATTAAATATCCTTAGTTTCTTTGCAATAAGAAGTCAAAAAGCACAAATCTATGTCCAGTACTCAATGCTTTAGCAACTTATCCTATTTGGAAAAGACCTAGGTGTCCAATGAATTTAATCCTATTTATCATCCAAGCAAAACTTTAAAGTTTCAAGTTACCAAAGACTTTGAAAGCTATCTTAACAACCCATGAAAACTTTGATGAGATAGTTCACCATCATTTCAAGTCATCTTTTTGCTAACAGATTGCAATAGGCATAATATGAGCTTATTTGACCTTTAGTAAACCTCAGATGGATAAAAGCTTCACATTTAGTGCTGATAACTTTAAAGACATGTCTATCCTAATTAAACCAACAAACTTAACTTAGTTTAAATACTGAATTTTGTTTCACCTGGATCCTCCCCATTGTCAATTTTTACCTGAGACACTGGCAGGGAAATCTGAAGCAGGTGGTGGTAGGTCCAGGGGGTGCTCTTCTTCACTCCTTGAGAGTGAAGAGAGAAGGAGCCATAGTGTCTGAAGCACTAAGGATGGTACAGAAGTCAGTTATGCAGGCCACACCCAAGGTGGTACAGAGACAGAAGGGGGAGGCAGAAGAGGTGAAGTACTGCCAGAAGGCAGATAAAGGGTTCCTGGTTTTAGAGCTCATCAGTTCCAATAGAGGAGCAAATGCCATGTTTTCCTGCCAACAAGGGGGAATAGGCAGTCCATGTCAGGCTGGAGAAGACAGGGAATTTCCCCAAAATAAAGGGAGTTTTGGCAGCTGCTTGGGAATATTTCTTAAAGTCCCTGTCCTGAGGTAGACTAACCACAGCTGGCTCCAATTATAGCCATTAACCTAAGAAATGAGTGAGGGAGAAGTCCCCACATTTATTAGGAGGAACAGTGAGAGAGAGTCAGAGCCCCCTTTGCAAGGGAGGGCCTGTGTTTCCTCCAGCAATCCTGGTTTGTTCGGAGGAGGCCTATTTAGATAATTATCATCCAATATGTCAGGAGGGGTTTACTAGCCAGACACATTTGGGCAAGCACATTCTGCCCTGTTTCCTGCAGAAGAGGTCCAACTGACAGATCCTACTGAGGTCATGCAGTGTTACAGGAGCTCAGTCCTTTCCTAAGTTTTGCAATCTGATTTGTTTCCAGTGGGTTAAAAGGCACCCCAAGGGAGAGTCCTTCAGAACTGAAGAAGAAGCCTACTGAGGCCATGCGCCCAGAAAAGTAAAGAAGGTCCATTACCAATCCCCCCAAAACCTGGGTGGTGTCCCACACAGGATATGTCAGTGTGTCAAAAGTGACTGGAGGCATCCCTCAAAAAAAGAATGACTATTGGTCACCATCCTGCCTTCTGGTGAAGGCATCCCTGCTGTAAAAGTCCCCATAGGAGGGATGCTGGTGTCCCTTTCCTTCCCCATCATATCCAAGGCTACTGATAGGTGCCTGGTGAATGGACTGAAATACTGTGCCAGCCATCCTATGCCCTGAAGGTTGTATTATTCCCCTGCCTTTTTTAATCCATGGAAAATACTAGCAAAGTTTTACAAGGGGGAAATTACCAAATTTTGTAGTTTAAGTAGTTAGTAGAGGACATTGACAGAAAACAGTAAAGACAGAAATCCATCAAGGTTTAAACGACATTCCAGCACATGTGGTCCTTATACCCAACTTCCCTAGGAAATGATCCCTGGTTGGGTTTTAATTCAATCAGGTACTAGTTTGACTGGCTCCCTGTGGAGGTCCCAAGGCCAGAAGCAGCTAGATCAGGGATGTGAAGGGGATCACATTAGATCAATCAGGAGGACACCTCACACAGGAATCTTAAGATTGGCAGCCATCCTGGTGACTTAGGTGGCTGTCCTATACCCAGGACAGACAACTCTGTATAAGGACAGGAATAAAGAGAAGGCATCAAGTTTCTGGGTCTTATTACCGTTCCAGCCAGGGAACTAATTTCCAGCCAAAAGGCAGGGTTTCTCCTCCCCATAGAGTACATGGGCTAGAGGATTGCAGCCTGAGCAATTAGCATGAAAGTGTTCCAATAAGACCATACTTCTTGAAGAGCCCCTGGAATGAAAATTAAGGAAGAGAAGAGAAAGTACTCATCAAGTCTGCACTGTAGCTCAGAGTTCAAATGAGACTCTGAACTCAAAGCCCCACTTTCAGTTGCCATATGATGTAGGAAAGACAATGTTAGTGTTCAAAGATGATGGCCAAGAAAGAATTATTGAGATATCTTTGGTGCAAAAAGGTGATTTTATTAAAGCACTGGGACAGGGCCCATGGGCAGAAAGAGCTGCACTGCCATCATGAGGAGTGGCCCATTATATACTTTCAAGTTGGGAAGGTTTGGGATAGCGTTAAGTCTCTAAGGAACTTTGGAAGCAAGATTTCCAGGACCTTGAGGGGGCTAGCTATTGTTGGTAAAATGTCATTTATTGCCATCTAGTAAAACCTTAGTAATGAGACCCTTCAGATGTATATCAGTGGGCTATATGCTTGGGGGATGATTGCCAGCATGTATCTTGGGGGTTTAGAGATAAAGGAAATTTCTAAAGGAATTTTTGTATGTTAAAGTAGACTTACAGGATCCTGAGGGGTGGGGGGGCTAAGATCGTCTTCTGCCCTTAGCAAAGTGTCAACATCTAGGCAGTTGAGTCCCTAGCAGAATGTCACTCTGCCTGTTTCAAGGACTTGTCAGTGGACTGTAGGTAGCAAGGAAATTTAATATTTTTTCTTCTGCCTTTTTTTCTCAAATTAGAATGATGGGTAAAAATAAATTCATTGATAATCTAGATCATTTTCAAATAAGATAAAATAATGAAACATCAAGTACTGAACATGGTTTATCTACTTTTGTCTTGTCATAAAGAAGCTACAGATAAATGTGGGTCTGTTAGTAAATATATCTTATGCTTTATTAAAAGATTGTACTATGAAACAATATATACATGTTTCTAAAAATTATGAAATATATTCATCAATTTGCCAATCTAAAGAATTCTGGTGTAACAGTTCAGAAACGCTTACTGCTGAGTTTTCACTAGAAATTTAAGTTTCTAAGCATTACAAATTCTAACAAACATAATTAAGACTACTGGAAATAACAACTCTGTATGTGAGGAAAGTAAGATACATGTTTTTGGTAAGAAAGGTATGAAAGATGGGAATACATTTTTGTTGAGGAAAAAGAAAATAATTTGGTCTTAAACTAAGCCTGGTTATTTAACGAGGGAAAATTTCAGACAAAATCTTAATACAATAAAAAAGAAATTTGTAGGGGCACCTGGGTGGCTCAGTCGATTAAGCATCTGCCTTCAACTCAGGTCATGATCCCACGGTCCTGGGATGAAGCCACGTGTCAGGCTCCCTGCTCGGCAGGGAACCTACTTCTCCCTTTCCCTCTACCCTGCTTATTCTCTCTCTCTCTTGCTCTCTCTCTCTTTCTCAAATAAATAAATACTATCTTAAAAGAAAAAGAAAGTTGTAGATTGATAAAGAAAGAATATTTGGAAAGAAATTTTAGGTGTAGTCAATACTGGTTAAGTTTTAGATAAATCTAGGGGCGCCTGGGTGGCACAGCGGTTAAGCGTCTGCCTTCGGCTCAGGGTGTGATCCTGGTGTTCTGGGATCGAGCCCCACATCAGGCCCCTCCGCTATGAGCCTGCTTCTTCCTCTCCCACTCCCCCTGCTTGTGTTCCCTCTCTCACTGGCTGTCTCTATCTCTGTTGAATAAATAAATAAAATCTTTAAAAAAAAGATTAAGATAAATCTAAATAAGTAAATGAGTTTTAATATCAGAGCTCACTAGTGCAAAGTCTTTGTTTTTCTCTTTTTTAAGGGCAAAGTTTTCTTAAACGATTGCTCTGCTTTTCGTAAGAAATTGTAAACAAAAGTTTTTCTTTACCCTTTATCTGCCTAAAAGCAAACAAACAAACAAAAACTAGTTTTTCTGTTTATCAGGTCTTTGATTACTTAAGAAAACTTACTCTTAATATTAAAAAAGCTAAATTTTACTCACAACTATGTATTTTCCTTTGATTTTTTTATCACTTTGGTTAAATGGATAGTTAAAAATTGTTTCATAATGATTGCAACCCTATTTAATCAAATGTCCAAATTGTTGATGTTTTCTTTTGATGTATTTCCCCAAATCAAACATTAAAAATGAGCTCTTTTGACCACAATCTAACCGAAATTTTCCAATAAAATCCTGGAATGTTTCAAAAGGAAAAAAAATTGTGAGAAATTAAACTAATTAGGCTTATATGGCATGTTAAATTACATGGAAAGCATTGTCAAATAAGTGATATTAAAACCCTCAGATTATGTTTATATAGATATATTATTAAAACAATTAGTCTAAAATTAAATGAAACTCCTATAAATCTGATGTCCTGGTATGTTATTATCTTGAAGTATTGTATGTCACAAAAATAACCAAAAATTCTTGTCAATTGCATTATAATGAACTCTAATCAGACCTTTAACAATGGCAGTTTTTAAGTATTATCATTTACAGACAGTTATACTTTTACTCAGATGCCTTTATAAATGTTTCCTGAAAATGTACTTCATCTTTAGTGAGACTCGTGGAAAAAAAAATTGAGTACAGGTTTTTGATAATCTTAAGATAATAAGGGAAAATTTTCCAGAAGTAGTGGAAAAACTGGATTTGAGAAGAACAAGAATTAATAACATGGGATTGAATAAATTGAAGAATATAATTACAATTTTTATGACATTTTGTTTGAAACATTGCTGATGTTTTTATTTTTTTTCTTATTTTTTATTATGTTACATTAGTCACCATACAGTACATCATTAGTTTTTGATGTAGTGTTCCATGATTCATTGTTTGCATATAACACCCAGTGCCCCATGCAATATGTGCCCTCCTTAATAACCATCACCAGGCTAGCCCATCCCCCCACCCTCCTCCCCTCTAAAACCCTCAGTTTGTTTCCTGGAGTCCATAGTCTCTCATGGTTCATCTCCCCTCAGTCCCCCCCCCTTTATTTTTGCCTTCCTTCTTCTAATGTCCTCCCTACTATTCCTTACATTCCACAGATAAGTGAAACCATATGATAAGTGTCTTTCTCTGCTTGATTTATTTCACTTAGCATAATCTCCTCCAATTTCATCCATGTTGATGCAAATGTTGGGTAATCATCCTTTCTGATGGCTGAGTAATATTCCATTATATATATGGACCACATCTTCTTTATCCATTCATCTGTGGAAATGCATCTTGGCCTCTTCCACAGTTTGGCTATTATGGACATTGCTGCCATGAACATTGGGGTGCATATGGCCCTTCTTTGCACTGCATCTGTATCTTTGAGGTAAGTACCCAGTACTGCAATTGCTGGGTCTTAGGGTAGCTCTATTTTTGACTTTTTGAGGAACCTCCATACTGTTTTCCGAAGTGGCTGTACCAACTTGCATTCTCACCAACAGTGTAAGGAGGTTCCCCTTTCTCCACAACCTTTCCACCATTTGTTGTTTCTTGCCTTGTCAATTTTTGTCATTCTAATTAGTGTAAGGTGGTATCTCAATGTGGTTTTGATATGAATTTCCCTAATGGCTAATGATGTTGAACATTTTTTCATGTGTCTGTTAGCCATTCATATGTCTTCATTAGAAAAGTGTCTGTTCATATCTTCTGCCCATTTTTTGATTTGATTATTTTTTTGGAGGGTGTTGAGTTTGAGAAATTCTTTATAGATCATGGATTATCAGCCCTTTATCTGTAGTGTCATTTGCAAATATCTTCTCCCATTCTGTGGGTTGCCTCTTTGTTTTTTAAAAAATGTTTTGTTTTTTTTTCTAGATTTAAGAAAATTTTCTCTTAAGCTAAGACCAATTTAATAAAATATACCTTTATGAAAAAATTGAAACATTTATCTTTTCTCCTTACCTGAACCCTCCAGAATTCAGAAATTCCCCATTAGTATTCTTATATTTTTATGGCAATATATTTATTTGCATCATTCAATAAGAAACTGTTCTTATGGCAAGACAAAATTGGAAACACTTGTTATAAGACTTTGATTTGAATGTCATCTGAGAAGGAACTGCATAGACTCAGACAGCTTTAAAGAACAAAGGTTGATGTTATGGAGCCAATAAAGCCCCTTTGGAAATTTAATCCTGACACTTTGCTTAAATGGCAATAAATACATATCTATCAATATGTCCTGCTTGCCAATGAAAGTTTCTCAGAGGACAAAAAAGGGAAAGTTCCCTGCTGTTTGGTGCTATTACATCCCTGGTAAATGCCCGATCTGACTGAACTCAAGACCAAGGCAACCACAGATGCGCCCCCTAACACGATAGGGACAAAACATGCCCACAAAAGGCAAAGAGAGTCATTGCAAACAATTGATTAAAGGAAAGAGTGGATCAGCCACAACAGCAGGGAGCACACATCACATATAGGAGACACCCCTGAAGGGCCAGGTTCTGGTGAACAGGGAACGCAGCACTGCAAGGCAATACAAGACCCCCTCTTCATAAAGCCATTAATTTCAAGAGCAGGAGAACACAAAGAAGCTGATACAGAAAGTTAGACAAATGGAAAGACAGAAGAATATGTCCCAAATGAAAGAACAGGACAAAATAACCACAAGAGACCTTAGCAAAACAGAGATAAGTAATATGCCTAAAAGATTACTTAAACTTACAATCATAGAGATACTCACTAGACTTAAGAAAAGAGTAGAGGTCATCAATGAGACCCTTAACTCTGAGATAAAAGAGAATCAATCATAGATGAAAAACACAATAAATGAATTTTAAAATACACTAAATGAACTTAAGTAAATAGACCAAATCAGGCACCTGGAGGACAAAGTAATGGAAAGCGAATAAGCTGGTCAGGTGTGAGGGGGAAAAAAATTATGCAGAATGAAAATAGACATGGAGGACTCAGCGACAACATCAAGTATAATAACAATAGCATTATAGGGATACCAGAGAGATAAGAAAAAGAAAAAAGGGGCAGAAAGTTTATTTAAAGGAATAATAGCTGAAAACTTCCCAAATCTGGAAAAGGAAACAGAAATCTAGATCCAGGAGGCACAGAGAGCTCCTAACAAAATCAACGCAAGGAGGTATACACCAAGCCACACAGTAATTAAAATGGAAAAAGCAGGGGCACCTGGGTGACTCAGTTTGTTGAGCAGCCAACTCTTGATTTCAACTCAGAACTCAGGTCATGAGCTCAGGGTCTTGAGATTGAATGTTGAGTCAGGCTCCAAGCTCAGATTCTCTGTCCCTCTGCCCCACCCCTTCTCTCCCTTCCTCGAAAATAAATAAGCAAATATTTTTAAAAATAAAATGAAAAAAGTAGTGATAAAGACAAAATTTTAAAAGAAGCAATACAAAAGAAGATAGGTACATACAAAAGCAACCCCATAAGGATATCAGCAGATTCTTTTTTTCAATTTTAAACTACTTTATTGAGGTATGATTGACATACAAAAAGTCATATATATTTAATATATACAACTTGATGAGTTTGGAGATAAGTACACATCCATGAAACTATCATCACAATCTATGCCATAAACATTTCCATCACCACCAAAAGATTCCTCCTGCCCCCTTTTTAATTATCATTATTAGTGATAAGAATACAAAGTAAGATACACTCTCAGCAAATATTCAAGTATATAATTTGGCATTTTTAACTATAGGCCGTATGCTATACAGCAGCTGTCTAGGACTTATTCATCTTGCAAACTGAAACTTTATACCCTTTGAATAATACCTCCCTGTTCCCCCCTCCCCCAGCCCTTGGTGACCACCATTCCACTCTCTGCTTCTATGAGTCTACCTATTTTAGATTTCTCATATAGGTGAGATCATGCAGTATTTGTCTTTCTGTGACTGCTTTATTTCACTTAACAGGATGTCCTCCAGGTTCATCCATGTTGCCAAAAATTTCAGGATTTCCTTTTTTTCTAAGGCTGAATAATATTATTTATCTATTCATTTGTTGATGGACACTTAGTTGGATTCTGTATCTTGTCTATTAGGAATAATACTGCAGTGAACATGGGTTCACTTTGAGATCCTGATTTCATTTCTTTTGAATATATACCAAAAGTGGGATTGCTTGATCACATGGTAACTCTATTTTTTAATTTTTGAGGGACCTCTATACTGTTTTCCATAGTGGTCACACCAATTTATATTCCCATCATCAGCAGATTCTGCAGCAGAAACTTTACAGGCAAGAAGAAAGTGGCATGATATATTTAAAGTGATGGAAAGAAAAAAATCTGTAGGAAATAATACTCTATCCAGAAAGGATATCATTCAGATGGAGTGCCTGGGTGACTCAGTCAGTTAAGTTTCTGCCTTCTGCTCAGGTCATGATCCTGGAGTCCTGGGATCAAGCCTCATGTTGGGATCCTTGCTCATCAGGGAGTCTGCTTCTCCCTCTCCCTCTGCTCCTCCCTCTGCTCCTTCTCTCTCTCTCTTCCACTCACTCTCTCTCTCTCTCAATTAAATAAATACTATCTTTTTTTAAAAGGCTATCATTCAGAATAGAAAGAGAGATAAGTAGCTTCTCAGATTAACAAAAGTTAAAGGAATTCATGACCACTAAATCAGCCCTACAAGAAATGTTAGAGGGGAATCTTTGAGTGGAAAGGAAAGACCATAAGCAAGAGTAAGGAAAGTAGGAGCACAAAAGCATCAAAAATAAGTATATCTATAAATATCAGTCAAGAGAGTCATAAAATAAAAAGAAGTAAAGTATGATACCATAGACCTCAAATGTGGAGAAAAGAGTAATGAATGGGTTCAAACTTAAGTGACCATCAACTTAATACATACTGCTATATGCAATATTATATACAAACCAAATGGTAACATAAATCAAAAATCAATAATAGATACGTGAAAATTAAAGAGAAAGGAATTCAAGCATATCACTAAAGAAAACCAACTAACCATGAAAGGAGAGAGCAAGAGAAGAAAGGAATAAAGGAAACTATGAAACCAACCAGAAAATCAGAAACAACATGACAATAAATACATACCTATCAGTAATTACTTTGAATATAAATGCACTAAATGCTCCAAACGAAGGACATAGGGTGACAGAATGGATAAAAATTCAAGACCCATTTGTATGCTGCCTACAAGCGACTCATTTCAGACAAAAGACACATGCAGATTGAAAGCAAAGGGATGGAGAAGCATCTATCATGCAAACGGTTGTGAAAAAAAAATCTATGGTAGCAATACTTATTTCCGACAAAATGACTTCAAAACAAAGATGGTAACAAGAGACAAAGACGGAGGCTGTATAATAATAAGGAGAACAAACCAACAAGAAGATATAACGACTCTAAGTATTTATACACCCAGCATGGGTGCACCCAAATACTTAAAGTAGTCAATAATAAACATAAAATAAGAAATTAATAGTAATTCAATAACACTTACATCAATGGACAGATAGTCCAAACAGAAACTCAACAAAGAAAGAGTGGCTTTGAATGGAACACTGGAATAGATGGATTTAATAGATATATTCAGAACACCCCATCCTAAAACAGAATACACATTCTTTTCAAGTATACAAGGAAAATTCTCCAGAATTGATCACATCTTAGGCCACTGACTTGAAATCATTTGAGAACTAAAATATCTTTTCCCTGAAGCTCTGCAAACTAAATATAAATGACTTAGGGTAAAGAAATAACAATAATAGCTCATGCATAGACAGTCTTTGTGCTGTTGCTCTATGGGTCACTCAAAGGTCACCAGAGACATTTGAACTATAAACAAGGAAGATCAGTCAAGTTGCCACTAGCTGTCCTCACTCTATCTGAAGATGTTTCACCTCTGAAATCTACAAGTCTTATCCACTGGCTACCTTCAGAACTTAGAAACTGGCTTAACATTTAATCCAAATATTAACCATTGCTTTTCTTTTGTTTCCACAGAAATGCCTCTTATTTGACACCTGATTACTTGAACCATAGGCCTAACTTTGAGAGTAAACCTGCATCATCACCTGCCGAAATAAGTTTGACTAAACTGACTTAGTGTCAGAACTAAGAGACTAGATCAAAGAGATGAAACCACTACCAGGTCAGCATTTAATACATTAAAACCCCAAGGACATTTCAGATAGGGGAACTGAAGGGGTTCAGGACAGGTCCTCCCCCCATAATGTGTCACTTCGGCATGTGGATTATTTTGAGCTGAAAGCACTTGAGACCCTGCAGGCTCAAGAGAACCCTCCCCCTGCTTAACTACATAGAACAATCTAAATTAGGGGTCTTTCCCAGAATAAGTGTTATTAACTAAGATAAATTTTATCTCAGTGATCATCTGTATGGTAGGACAAACATCTGATTACTGAACAACTGCTCTTCTTATCAGCCTGTGAAATGTATTCCTTTCCTCTGAAATCCCAGACCCTTACCCCCTTCTTCTTATTTCAGAATGACATCTATACCTCATTTTGCCTGTCTTTGGAATTTCCATGTCTATATGGATTCCCTGTATGTACACCTATTACGTTTGATTTTTTTTTTCTGTTAATCTGTCTCATGTCAATTTGATTCTTAGTCCAGCTAGAAGAACCTTTGAGGGGACAGGAATTCTTGCTCCCTGACAAGCCATATTAGCTAATACACTATGCAATTTTAAATGTCTTCAGAATTGGGACATCTGCTCTTTCAGCATCAATTAGAAATATGGAATTTTTATCTAAAATTACACCCACACAAATTCTTTCTTTCTCTCTCTCTCTTTCTTTCTCTCTTTCTTTCTTTTCTTTCTTTCTTCTTTTCTTTCCTTCCCTCCCTCCCTCTCTTCCTTCCTTCCCTCCTTCCTTTTGTTGTTCTTCTTTCTTCTTCTTCTTCTTCTTCTTCTTCTTCTTCTTCTTCTTCTTCTTCTTCTTCTTCTTCTTCTTCTTCTTCTTCTTCTCTTCTTCTTCTTCTTCTTCTTCTTCTTCTTCTTCTTCTTCTTCTTCTTCTTCTTCTTCTTCTTCTTCTTCTTCTTCTTCTTCTGCCTATGAGCCTTAAATATATTTTTGAAACTTCCCTAACTGCTTTCATTGTTTCCTTCTTTATGGTTCTACACCTTTCACAGATGTGAAGAAAATGCCACATCTTGACTTTTTATGCTTACTACTAGAAGTAATTCTGCAAAATTGTTATGTTACTAGCACAGGTAGTACATTATACAGGTAAAAAGCCTAGGGTCCAAAATAAGACTGCCTGGATTTGAGTCTTGGCTCTGCCACACACATCAGTGTCTCATTTCCCTCCTCTGTACAATGGGGACAGTGCTCACTTCAGCAGAACATATACTAAAATCAGAATGATACAGAGAAGATTAGCATGGCTGCTGCTCAAGGATGACATGCAAATTCATGAAGTGTTCCATAATTTTTGGACATTAGAGGAGGGCATGTGATGTAATGAGCACTGGGTATTATATAAGACTGATGAATCACTGAACTCTACCTCTGAAACTAATAATACACTGTATGTTAATTAATTGAATTTAAATTAAAAAACAAAATAAAATAGGGATAATCATAGCACATGTGTAACTCTTAGAAGACTAACACATACATGCTCACATATTAATTTTAATTATGATCTCCAGAGTACAACAAAGAAGATGTGTTTCTCAAAGTAAAACAGTTTATGGTGTGTATATATATATAATATTCATTTTATATATGGTATAAATATAATCATATATATATATATACATACATAAATATGGTCATTAAATTTTAGTAAAGTCACCTACATACTATTTATATAATGCATTTTTCTACTTCTTCTTATTAAAATGAAAAATACCATCCACTTCAAGTTACCTTGGACATGGTATGGTAAAAGAGAAAGAGCAGGATTTTTATTTAGAAAACCTGTACAGGTTTCTCCCACTATTCAAAATTAGATCATCCCTATGAAACTTTTCATAAGCCAAAAGTTTTCTTAAACGCTTTTATATCCCATAAGGCGAAGAATAGCCCCTGTTTTTCAAAAGTTTGCATTAAGCCACTTCATTTAATAGCTGTTTTTGGTAACCAAAGTAAATCTGAGAAGATTTTCACTTTTACAGAAAAAAAAAAAAAGCTGTTACCATACCAAAGTAGGTCTTTTGTAAAAGCAAAGATGCGTAATATCTGTATTCAAATTCTAGCTCTAATATTTACTTGCTGTGTACCTGCATGCAAAATTCTTATCTCCTTGAGCCTCATTCTCTTCATTTGTAAAATAAGGATAATAATAGTACTCACCTCGTGAGATTTTTATGAGGTTTAAATAACTGTAAATACTCAATAATAGAGATTTTTATGTTAAATGTTCAAACATATTCAAAACTCTGTGTAGTTGGACTTCCTGGGTTCATATTCGTGATGGTCAATTTTATGTGTGAACTTAAAGCACTTTTTTGGATGGGATTAACATTTAAATCAGTGGGCTTTGAGTAAGTACATTGCCTTTCATAATGTTTATGGACCTCATCCAATCAGTGAATGAAAGCCTGAATAGAACAACAACAGCAACAAAACCCTCCCAGAGAAAGAAGGAATTCTCCAGGAGATTGTTTTTGGACTTTATCTGCACCATGGGCTCTCCAGGGTCTCAATACTGCCAGCCCACACTGCAGATTTGGACTAGCAAGCCATTATAACTGCCTAAGCCAATTCCTTATAATAAATCTCTTCTCAAAATATGCATGTTCTATTGGTTTTGTTTCTCCACAGAACCCTGACTAATAGAATATCCCAGCTCTACAACTTACTTGGACTTTGTACAAATTACTTAACCACTCTGAGCCTTATTTCTTCATCTACAAAATGAAAATAACAATGCTTACCTTACTTTCTTGTTGTGAGAATTAGAATCTATAAAGTGTCTAGCCAGCTATTTGGCACCTAAGTAATTCTCAGGAAATGAGCTTCATGGAGTACCTGAAAACAAGGAGACACTATTTCCCCAGATAAGGATGTGGGTATTTTCTGTTATTTTGTTCAAGAACTAAAAGGACCTGGGTTTATAAACAGTCTTTTTAATGCAACATACATGATTGCCAGGATAAATTCTTTCAGAAAAGTGAGGTAGGTCCCATTGATTAAAGTTTGGTATATGGAAAAAGTTTCACTATTTTCTCAGATCCAGCCATTTTCTCAGACCTATCAAGGCCACCTTATGTGTGGTCAACGTAATCTTAGGGAAGTGGAGCCTTGAGAAAACTATGCTAATAAGTTTCTATATCCTAATTTTGTGTATCACCATTTTCTGAGAAGGCATTTATGTATCCTCATGACACCAGTTTATTATTTTTAAAAAGAACATACTTGCATTGCTAGTTGCAACCTACTCAGTTAGGTTTACAATTCATTGGGTTGTTGCCAACCAGAGTTTGAAAATCACTGCTCTCGACATTACTTAATAAACAATGTGTTTCATTTTGCTACCTCTCTCTGCTGTATATTCTAGTCAAGGCTCCCTTTCCACATGGGAAGGCTCCCTTTCCACATGGGAAACCATTCATTACTTGAGGGCTGAAAATCCATTCCCATTCACTTCTTTCCTGGCACCGTCTGCTCATTCTACATACTCTTCCTGGTTGTTTATGCATGGTAATTGGCTCTGTCACACTTCAAGCATGTGATTCTTAGGACATACAATGCTATAAGTCAAGAAAAGTGAACTTTTTAGATATAAGAAATGATTCTTTTCAGGAATGGCCTTGTCCCTTTTTGAAGAGCCCACAGGATCATGCCACATCTATTCAGGATAATCTCCCTTGTAATTAGCTATAAGTCAACTGTTTAGTAACCTACTCATGATAGTGATATCCCATTCACAGTTCCTGCTCATGCTCAAGGGGGTGGAAATCATAGAGGATATATATATCAAGTCATAAGAATTATCTTAAAATTTAGTCTACCATATGAAACATCTCAGTTTTCCAAGATATGTCCTGGGTTTAGCACTGAAAACCCCTCATCCCCAGGGAAGAGCTTCAGTCACAGGCAAACTGGTATAGTTGGTGACATTATCAGTGGAACCTGGGCATGGAATTTGTTCCTGTTCTCCTCTGATAAAACATTTGTAAAGAACATTGAAATGTGTCTATAGTCAGATGCTCCAGAGTCAGTCACTTGACCAAAAACATATATTTTTCTTGGTCATATCCTACCTACTGCACACACTAAACAATGTTTATAAATGAAACACTTTGGAAAGGCTGAAGGAATATCGCATTTTCAGGGTTCCTTTTGGATATGCTGTGTGTGTCAATTAATAAATACAGAATTACCTCAGTGATGTGATACAAAATTTTTTTTTCTAATTGTAGGCAACAAGAGGTAAAGTCAGCAGTATTTTTGAACAAGTCTAATTTAAATTTTAAAAATTAGTAGTGAACAAACACTATATTTTCTTATCCCTCTGAATTTGTTTTACACACTCTTACTTAAATTCAACAAACATATTATCTTAATAATATTGAAGAATTACAGAATAATAAATGTGGTACTGAGTAAACCATTGAATTACAGTTTATTATCACTTTTTCTATCTTCTTGGTCCTTACTTTTAAATATTTTTAGGCAAATACAATCAAAAAGAAAATGGGACTTTCTGATCAAAAGAAAACCTGAATTTTATATTTTGTTATGCATTTTGCTTTCTTCCCATGAGTGGGAAATTATTTTCCTGAAACAAAAACAAACCAAAATAATTGCTTTCCTTTAGTTTATTTCTACTTAAATTATTTTACAGCATTTAAAAATGGAACACGAATTCCAAGGGGAAAAAAACTGGAATATTTCTTCCCATAGTAGAATATACGTTTTCAGATTCTATAGGTTATTGGTTCCCTGGAGTTCTTGACATTGAAATGTGATACTTCATATTACTGTTCTCTACTTGGATACATCAACGGCATTGTTCTTTTTATTATTTGATTTTAGCTTGAACTTCTCCCACGCTTCCTCTGTTGGAACAAATTCAGGTGCATAAAAAGACAGTCCTTAGGTACCCACTTATTATAAATGACTTCTCATTCTACTTTGCATAGGCTTTACTATCAGCTCAAGAAATTTCTTTAGCATATTAATAGACTTAAGCAACTCTACTCAAAATGACATTTTATTTTTAATTTAAATTTCAGATGCTCTTTCATATAAATATTCATTCCCTGTGTCTCCTTTCATTTATTTTCCAAAGGTCTACTTCAGTGTTCATGTACATGTTCATGTGTTCAGTATTATTTGTTGCTTCATGCCAAATATTTCTAATATAATGGGTTTATGTGTTGATTTGGGGGTTTTGTTTTTTGGTTGTTTTTCCCCTGTATAGGAAGAATTTCTTTTGCTTTCTAGTTTGACCAGTAGGCAGACTTCAGTGTGATAATACTTCACTGTTCTGATGACTTCTCATCATAAGCAAGGAGCTTATTTCACCACCCCAAACCTGGGAGATCATTTTCCTCTTTCCATTTTCTTGAAGTTTAAGCTAATTCATTTTAAGACTCACTCAGAAGGAAGATGGGATTCTGCACTATATGCCTTACTATATTGTAGTAAAACATATTTTGTCATAATTGATGGTTCTGGAATTCTTCCCAGAAGCATAGAAGTGCCTACAATGGGGGTAAAACTGAACTACCAATGCTAAATCTAGACACTCATTTCAGACTTTTAATTCTGCCATATGTAAATGTCTTTCCAGGCCTTAAAAATAAAGAAAAAAAAAGTCTTCTTTCAGAATGTTTAAGTATATCAAAGAGCACTGTTTCATGGCTACTGCCAATGTTCATTGTTAAACACAGAGGGCCTTGAAGGAAACACAGACTGCTCAGAAATAGAATATTCATCAAGTTATAATGGTTGATAATTATATTGCTACATTCCCAAGTTGTTTCCCAAATATATTGCAAAACAACACTTACATGTTGGCGTCATATCACCACCAACTGGCCAAGAGTGTTTACTAGGAAAGTTTACTAGAAAGAAAATCAATGTTTACGAGGAAACAAACAGAAATAGACAAAAAAATCCAGTATTTGATAAACTCATGGAGAAGCCAAATGCTCCTGAAGTTGCCATTTTTTGTGTCAGTTGAGATTGAATTTCAACAACTTCAAATCTAAGGAAGGCTGGCAGCTGAGATTCCATTATTTTTGCTAGTAATCCACCATTTGTCAATCTTTTAGCCTTGACAAATTGTGAAGAGTTGGTTCACTAAGTTTGTTCACTCCTTTTTGAACCCTGTCCAAAAAGACTATTTAATGTATTCATTTGGTGACATTAGCTGAACATTCCAGCACTTTTATAAAGGCTTTTACTTTCTGGCAGCTGGTTAGACTTCATTTAATACATCCAGATATACTTAAGTGTATTTCTTCTCTACTGTCTGATCTAGATAATCTATATATACTACTTAGAAAATTCCACTTGACAGTGAAAATTTCCAACACCTGGTTTCCAGAGAAAGTATCAACTTATAAAACTGAAAACCTGATTAGGTTTATTAATCCAACTCACTTAGGGTTTGCAAATAACATATGACATTTAAAGATTAGTTCTAACAATTTTCAGGAGCCTACATGACTTACCCAGAAATGATATATTTCTAGTTTTTATCAAACCCTCAGGTTTACCTTTTCACTGGCAGAACTCATCATAAAACACACCGTGTAACTTGTAGATATTACTACTTTGTATGTGTGTGATCAGATATATATATATATATATATATATATAGAGAGAGAGAGAGAGAGAGAGAGAGAGAACTATAATTCTTTTCACAGTGATGACCTTTAGCTTTGTTTAGATGATTATGTCAGCTATTTCCTCTTAATATTTCCTTCATTCTCAATACAATTATTTGGCTCTGGGCAAAGGAAATAAGGCTTCTGAGTGGTTAACTCTTTAGTATAGATAGGTACATGAAAATTGTTATCTTATTTGACTGTGTCCTTGTCTTTCAATTTTCTTCTGTTCTCATTCTCTACTAAGGAAGCATAGTTTCTAATAGCAATCAGATTTAGCCCTTTGTCTCAATTCTGGTTTCCAGTATTCTTGTCTTGTTTGCAAGATTACAATAATCTCCAAACTAAATTCCTAGTCTCAAGTATCTTTGCCCTTGAATCCACTCTCCACATCATTGTCAAATTTATCTTTTCAAGCAACACTTACAATTTGTAATCTTCTGTGACCACGTTCTTACAATGGTATTCGGTTGTTCACTGAATCAAATCCAAACTTATCATTCGACAATTCAAGCCCCATAATCTAACACAACACTCCCTAGCCACTGATGTTGACCTTCATTCTGGTTAAATACCTCTTCTTTTCATCCCATCCCTATCCTTTATGAAAGTCTTGACACATTTATGTGATTCAGCTATTCATTCATACTGCAAAATGAATGTTATATTAAAATAACAGAAAAATCCAAGAAAAAAATGCCCACAAGCCTATAACAATTTTGACTTTGTTCTTTATATAATAATGGCAAATAGTGATATGGTGTTTATCAGGTATCAGGCCCTATTTTTTTAGAAGATTTTATTTACTTATTTGAGAGAGAGAGAATAGGGAGAGTGAAAGAGAGAGAGGGAGAGAGAGACTCTCAAGAAGACTCTGTACTGAGCACAAAGCCAAATGTGGAGTTCAATCCCACAATCCTGAGGTCATGACCTGAGCTGAAATCAAGAGTTGGATGCTTAAATGACTGAGCCACCCAGGCGCCCCTGTTGGGCCGTATTTCAATAGCTTTAAAAATATTATCTCTATAGCCAGCATCTATTCTGATTGGTTTGGTACCTGTGCCATACTGCTTATTGACTTGTTATCAAACTTAAAATCAAAAGTGCTTTTGAACAGCAATTGCACTACTGGATATTTACCCCAAAGATACAGAGGTAGTGAAGAGAAGGGCCATATGCACCCTAATGTTCATAGCAGCATTGTCCACAGTAGCTAAATTGTGGAAGGAACCGAGATGCCCTTCAACAGATGACTGGATTAAGAAGTTGTGGTCCATATATACAATGGAATATTACTCAGCTATCAAAAAGAACAAGCTCTCAACATTTGCTGCAACATGGACGGCACTGGAGGAGATAATGCTAAGTGAAATAAGTCAAGCAGAGAAAGACAAATATCATATGATTTCTCTCATCTATGGACTATAAGAACTAGAAAGATCGGTAGGAGAAGGAAGGGATAAAGAAAGGGGGGGTAATCAGAAGGGGGAATGAAGCATGAGAGACTATGGACTCCGAGAAACAAACTGAGGGCTTCAGAGGGGAGGGGGTGAGGGGAATGGGATAGGTTGGTGATGGGTGGTAAGGAGGGCACGTATTGCATGGTGCACTGGGTGTTATATGCAACTAATGAATCATCGAACTTTACATCAAAAACCAGGGATGTACTGTATGGTGACTAACATAATATAATTTAAAAATATTATTATTTAAAATAAATAAATAAATATAAAGTGCTTTTGGCTTGCAAAGTCTTATATGATCTTTTCTCTGACCATGTCCATAAGTTCATCTCTTATCACTCTTACTCTCAGTTACCATGGTCCTGCCACACTGGAATTATTTCATTACATGAACAAATGATGGGCTTGGTATTAGCTGTTTACTTCTGCCTGGAATCTACCAACACCTTCCCCCTTTCTCCAAAACTACTACAGCTGGATCCTTCTCATTCTTCACATCTCAGCTTAAATATCACATCAAAGAGGTGATTCCTAACCAGTAAATCTAAAGAGCAAGCAAAACACCTGCATTATTCTTTTTAAAATTCTATGCATAGTAGATATTTTCTGCTACTCCTCTCATTATTTGTTAGTTTGTTAGTTTGCATATTTGTAGGTGTTTAATAAATATTTGTAGAAGGAATAAATCAATCAAGTGCACACTGCCCACATTGATTCACCTAAAATAAAAAACTAGAATTCTGTTGACTGAATGTCAGTAAGCAATTGTTTAAAATAATCCTCATGGGGTTAATTCTTTTGCTTGATTTCTTTTGCATATCAATACACAACTGATGCATATGTACAATGTGAATATCAAAGAATAATGCTGTTATTTTATACTTCATAAGCCCTTAAAGTGATGGAATTTTTGGAGCTTCTCAAATTGAGAGAAAAATACAACAGAAATCTGATAAGCTACTAATAATTTATGAGCAAAAAATAGAGGGAAGATGTGAATGTACAATTTCATGGACCTTGATTCCTGTTTGTCAAAATTTCTTGAATGTACACATGGTATTACTCAAACAAATTTTATAACACTAATGTAGGATATTTTCTGTTTGATATAAATAATGAGATGCTTCTTATTACTTTTGGTTGTAAAATAAACCAAATGTTTCATGAGGCCCCATTGTTTCCTTGAGGTTTTATACTTACACATGTTGTGCAAATAAACCTTATATACACTTGTGTATTCAATAATTATTGATTATTATAAAAAAAAGAACACTGACCAACAAGACAGAAGAGAAAGTGCAGAAATAGATCTATACATTTACTAAAATGTGATTTATGACAACTAAATAGAAACATGGGAAGAAGACTTGAACAGGCAATTCACAAAAGAGGGTATTTAAGTGATTAAAAAATGCATGAAAATGTGCTAAACCTTATCAGTTATCAGGAAAAATGCAAAATAAAACCACAATAAAGTACCCTACAAATCCCCCAATATAACTAAAATGAACAAATTAAAAATATATGTTGGCAAGGGTAATATAAAACAACTATAACTCTCTTACCCTGTTGGTGGAAGTATAAACTGGTGCAACTGCTTTGGAAAACTGTTTGGTAGTACCTACTAAAGCTAAACATATGTCTACTCTAACCCAGCAATTCTACTTTGGCACCTTGGCATGTAATTAACGAAATGCCTACATTTTGCTCACCAAAGAACATGAATTAGAACATCTATGGCAGCACTATTTGTAAAACCCTCAAACTTGAAGTTTTTTATGTATAGTACAGTGAATAAATATTGGTATATTCACAGAAAAAAATATTACATAACAATCATAAATAAAAAGTGCAACAACACCAAGTGACATGGGTAAATCTTATAAATGTAATGCTGAGTGAAAGAATTTAGACACAAAAGGGTACCTACTGTATTTTCCAATTATATAAAGTGTGAAAAACCACAACACTAATCTTTATTGGTAGATATCAGGATAGTGGTTACCCTGAGGCATGGGTAATGATAGGTAGGGAGCACAAGTGGGTTTCTAGAGCGTTAGTACTATTATGTTTCTGAATCTGGATAATAGTTACATAAGTGTATTCAGCTGGTATCATTTTTTGAGGTGTATACTTAGATGTTCACTTTTCTGTGTGTATATTGAAAATTTACACACAAATTTGAAAACATTTTCCTAAGTGTCTACTATATTCTAGAACTTTTTAAGGATGGGGAGCAGATAGAGATGAACAAACTAATGTGATCTTTGCTTTCAGAGAGCTTACCTTTTAGTTAGGGAAAATAGGAAGTTAAACTGTACAAAATAATAAAATATCAATGTTATGATAAACACAACAAATATATTACCTAACATCACTGAACTTACTGTCCAACAGAAAAGCTAGAAAATTAAACCACTAATTTCAATAAAATGTCATAAAATTTGTGTTCTCAAAAGTACAGTGTACTAGGCTAATCTAGGGATTGCAGAAAAAAGGTGACATTTGAGCTGAGACATGAAGCATGAGTTAGTAGTTATATGGAGAATGGAGAAGGGTGTGTACGACTTTAAGCCAATTCTATGCCCTGCAGCTCTAAGGCCAAATTTGAAAAACAGAATTGTTGAAGCTAGAAACCAAAGGAAAAATCAAACAGAATGGAGCTACAGTAGTAAACAAGAGTTGGGTCATGAGGCACTCTGGACCAGTTTAAAGATTTTCTATTGAAACCTAAGTGTAATTGGAAGTCAAATTTTAAGCAGAGGAGTCATATCATTTGATTCACAGTTTTAAAATATCATTCTGGCTGCAAGGTGAAATGAATTGAGAGCTGCATATTAGTTGAACAATTTGGTACACGAGGCTAGATAATAACTTAGAACAAAGTGATAGCAATTGAACTGGAAAGAAGTAGACAAATATGGAATATATTTTAAAATTAAAGTCAATTCAATTAGCTCCAATTTTAAAGAGTAGTGAAGGAATGAATGCAAGGATTTAAAGATAATGTATAAGTTTGGGACTTGAGCAACTGGACGATGCTCATTGCATAATTTTCATTTGTATACACATGGCTCACTCCTCACTTCATTTTGGTCTCTATTCAGATGTCACCTGATCAAAGAGGTTTTTCCTGATCTCCCTGTATTAAATAGCAATTTTCATCACTCTTTATTCCTTGTCTTACTTATTTCCTTCTTAGAACTTATTACCTGACACTTTATTTTTTATTTGTTGACCTCACTACTAGAATACATACCCCATAAAACCATGAATGTTGTCTGTGTTTTCACTGTCATATCCATTGTCTAAAATAACATCTAGTATAATAGATGTTCAATCAATATTTGCCTAATGGATAAATTTTCTGAATATAGAGAATATTGATGGAAGTATAGGTTAGGAAAATCAATATTTTTATTCTTTTGAGTTTGAGATATTTATTACACATCCAAGTAGACATGATGAGTAGACAGCTGGATACACAAGTCTAGAGATCACAAAGAGGTTAATGATAAAGATACAAATTCAGTTGTCAACAGCAAATTGATAGTATTTAAAGTGGTTGAACTGCATGATGTCATGGTGCTATATTGGGGCTTTGAAATTTTGCTCTTGCCCTCTTAGAATGCTGTCTTAAGAAGAATTCTTTTGAAGACGCTGATTCAACATATTAGAGGATAAGAGACCATATGGGTGAGAACTGAGGTGCCCCAACCATCTGCTAGCACCAACTGCAAAATTTGTGTGATATAATCCTGGGCTTTACAACCATTGCAGCTGCCACCTAACTGTAATTGCATAAATAAGACCAAATGAGAACAGCCAAAGAACTGCCCATTCAGCTCGGTTCACAAATAATAATAATTCAGTGTGTTTTTAAGCCACTAACATTTGGAGTAGTTTGCTACACAGCAATAGCTAACTGAAGTAGTCACTGAGAGTGAGACTGAAGAAAAATGAGACAGTTAGATGAAGGAATAGAAGAAAAAGAAAAAATGCAGAAACATATTTTGACATATGTATTTGGGTGTCAGAATGAATCAAATGATGATGGAATGGGTGTGGATGGTAAATAAAAGGAAGCCCTAAGTAAATCCCAATATTTATGATTTGTTAGAGAAAGAGGTACTAACAAAGTAGTACCTTTCAAAGAATTGGTCAAACAAATAAAAGGAAAAGCAGGAAAATAAACTGTCACAGAAAGGAATATAGTATTTCCTATAAAGAGTGGTAAATTGTATAAAAAACTTTTGATAGGTGAAAAAAGATGAAGGTATTTAAATGATTATTGTATTTAGTGAAATCACATAAACAAAAATAAATGTAATTTATTATTGTAACTAACTACAGAATGGGTATATAAATCATTAAAAAAACTTAAACTCTGCATTATACAAGCATCACTGATAATAGATTTAACACGTTTATAAAAAGTATGGTCATTATACCCTTTACAGTAATGTAATCTCTTATTATGATATTATTCCTAAGAGAAAATAATATTGTACTTAAATTATTTCATATTGAAATTCTTTATAGGAAAAATCTACAATTTGAAGATTGTATTTGATTCGGGAAAAAGTCTGGTACTCAAGAAGGATACTGTGACATTTGCTATTTTTGAATGGATTTTAATCTCTCAAATATACTTCTCAAAATTTTCTCATGAGAAGTTACCTTTAAATGCAAGAACTTCTCCTTTAAAGCTAAAATGTGTTACATCAGTATCTTTTTTTTCACAAATGGACAAAAGAAAGTTCGGTTACTTTTTATTTCCACAAATACTTGTAAATATATTTATGAATCTTAGAAATTTATGATGAATTGAAAAGATGCAGAAAAGTAAATACCACTTTATTTTTTTTAAAGATTTTATTTATTTATTTGACAGAGAGAGAGACGGCCAGCGAGAGAGGGTACACAAGCAGGGGGAGTGGGAGAGGAAGAAGCAGGCTCTCAGCAGGGAGCCTGATATGGGGCTTGATCCCAGAGTCCTGGGATCACGCCCTGAGCCAAAAGCAGATGCTTAATGACTGAGCCACCCAGGCGTCCCCATAAATACCACTTTAGAACAAAAATTCTTATGAAAATAAGTCCTAAGCATCTTGTATATGTTCCTTTGATTATTTTGTACTGTCTACTCTTCTGAGCATCAATATGAAGCTATATTTGAAACTAACCTACAAATTCAATGCTTTCCATAGCTGCTTAACATTTGGGCTTTGTGCTACATCCCTAATTACCTATTATTATTAATTTGGTGTTCTAATTGTCAGAAGTATACATAATGCCAGAAATGTAGGGACCTTTCAATTTACTAAATTACTGTACATGACTTCAACATATAAGTGAGGCTATCAATGTAAAGAAACTTATTGATGTAGCAGAAACATTTTTTCCCTGTATGTGTCCAGAGCATTTGTAACTACCCTAAATGAAACTTAAATAGAAAAGCAAACAAATACAAAAAAAAATTGAGTCCCAACACTATAGCTTCTTCAATTCTACACTTCTAAACCCAGTTCACATTATGTTCTCAAGACCAGTGAAAAGTGTGTGGAAAGATTTATAGCTACAAATGGTGAAGTTAACTTGGCATTTTTTCCCTTTCTCTTTATAAATCAATGCAAACAAGGAGAAGAGTGAGAAACAGAAAAACAAATTCATTTGCAACAAAACTAAGAGATATCTCAAATTCCAAATGGCAAATCTGTGGAAAGACTGCCAAAATTATTGGTGGTCAAGTAGAATTGAGAGGCTACAAGGAGACAGAATGCCTGTGGCTAAAGATCTCAGTAAAACCTGGCAAGTGGGGCAGCATGAAATACAAAACCAGTGATGACTTATTTTCTACAACAGGAAAAGTATTAAGGAGTAGTAGTTGAAGCTTTCCTGGACTCCATTAAACATGAAGTCTTGAGAAGCTGTGGAGATGAGACTAAATCAGAAATAATGTAAACATGTAACATTTACAGGAAATTAATAATTACTAATATATTAATTATATAAATTACATACTTATGTAATTATATGTAAATTTATCTATAAATTATTAATAGTTATTATTAATAATTAATCAGTGAGTCAAGGAAAAATAGACTCCACCTGTCCTGATTCTAGTTTCCTGAGTCTAGAAAATCACAGTCTTACATAGTCCTTTGACATCAGGAGAATATCTGATAGTTTAGATCATTTTCTTGCTTCCTCACACAGAGAGAAGAGTGACCATTTTGATATACATACAAAGCATGTTACTCACTTAAGAGGGGGAAAGCCAAGAAATGCATTTGAAAGTCAACCCATAAGGGCACATGTCTATTAAAATACTGAGATTTAATCATAATATAATAGAGTGTTTCCCCTCTTCCACATCTTACTACCACACAAGAGAGCTCTGGTATAATCACACAGCAGAAATAGCTATAAAACTTAGACATTCTCTGAGGAGTAGTCCAAAGTCAAGAGAGGAGACCAAAATGACATTAGAAGTCATCAGTACATCTAGCTACAGCCAAAATCAAACAAATCCAACTGCTAGCCAAGAGAACATAATCCATCATGTGAGATGTCTATTCCGTTCCTAATCCTTGAAACATGTATGGATTTTTTCAAGGTTTTATTTAAATTCCTGTTAGTTAACATATGGTGTAATATTAGTTTCAAGTGTACAATTTAGTGATTCATCACTTACATACATCAACCAGTGCTCATCACTACAAGTGCCCTGAGTAACCCACCACCCATTTAACACAACCCCCACTCATCTCCTCTCCAGTAATCCTCAGTTTATTCTCTATAGTTAAAAGTCTGTTTCCTGGTTTGCCTCTTTTTTACCCCCATATGTTCATCTGTTTTACTTCTTAAATTCCACAAATGAATGAAATCATATGGCATTTGTCTTTCTCTGACTAAATTATTTTGCTTAGCATAATATTCTCTAGCTCCATCTACATCATTGCAAATAGAAAAATTTCATTTTTTTATGGCTGAACAATATTCCATTGTGTATATTTATTCCAATTGTTCTTTGTTCATTCATCAGTGGATGGACATGTGGGCTTTTTACTTAATTTGACTATTGTTGATAATGCTGCTACAAATATTGGGGTGCATGTATCCCTTTGAATTAGTGTTTTTGTACTCTATGGGTAAATCCCTAGTAGTGCACTTGCTGGATCTAAGGATAGTTCTATTTTAATATAAAATTTAAAAAATTTTGAGGAAACTCCAGTGTTTTCCAGAGTGGTTGCACAAGTTTGTATTCCCAACAACCATGCGAGAAGGTTCCCTTTCTCTGCATCCTCACCAACACCTGTTGACTCCTGTGTTGTTAATTTTAGCCATTCTGACTGGTGTGAGGTGTTATGTGATTGTAGTTTTGATTTGTATTTCCCTGATGATCAGTAATGTTGAACATCTTTACAAGTGTCTCTTAGCCATCTATATGTTTCCTTGGAAAAATGCTTATTCATGCCTTCCATCCATATTTTAACCGAATTATTTGTTTTTGGGTGTTCAGTTTTATCAGTTCTTTATATATTTTGGATACTAGCCCTTTATCAGATATGTCATTTGCAAATGTCTTCTCTGATTCAATAGGTTGCCTTTTAGTTTTGTTGATTGTTTCCTTCACTGTGCAGAAGATTTTTTATTTTGAATAAATCCCAATAGTTCATTTTTGCTTTTGTTTCCCTTGCCTCAGGAGACCTATCTAGTAAGAAGTTACTACACCCTATGTCAAAGAGATTACTGCCTGTGTTCTTTTCTAGGATTTTGATGTTTTACAGGCTCATATTTAGATCTTTCATCCATTTTGAATTTATTTTTGTGCATGGTGTAAGGAAGTGGTCCAGTTTCATTCTTTTTCATGTTGCTGTCCAGTTTTCCCAATACCATTTGTTGAAGATACTGTCTTTTTTCCATTGGATATTCTTTCCTGCTTTGTAGAAGATCAGTTGACCATATAGCTGTGGGTTCATTTCTGGGTTTCCTATTCTGTTCCATTGATCTATGTGTTTGTTTTTGTGCTGATACCATACTGTCTTGATCACTACAGCTTGATAATATGAAGTATGGAATGGTGATGTCTCTAGCTTTGCTTTTCTTTTTAAAATTTGTTTAGCATATTTGGGGGGTTTTGTGGTTCTATAGATTTATTATGATTGTTTTTTCTAGCTCTGAAAAATTCTGGTGATATTTTGATATCCCATGAAATGTGTAGATTGCTTTGGATAGTATACACACCTCAACAATACTTGTTCTTTCAATTCATGAGCATGGAATGTTTTTCCATTTCTTTGTGTCATCTTCAATTTTTTTTTCATCAGTGTTCCATAGTTTTCAGAATAAAGGCCTTTTACCTAATTGGTTAGGTTTATTCCTCAGTATCTTATGGGTTTTGTTACAATTGTAAATGGGATTGATCTCTTGATTTTCTGGGGCTTCATCATTGGTATATAGAAATGCAATAGATTTCTGTACATTGGCTTTGGATCCTGTAACTTTACCAAATTTGTATATCAGTTCCAGAAGGTTTTGGTAGAGTTGTTCCTGTTTTCTATATAGAGTAACATGTCATCTGCAAATAGTGAAAGTTTGACTTCTTTCTCATCAATTTGGATGACTTTTTTCTTTTAGTTGTGTGATTGCTGTGGCTACAACTTCCAGTACTGTTAAATAAAAATGGTGAAAGTGGAAATCCCTGTCTTGTTCCTGAACATAGAGGAAAAGCTCTCAGTTTTTCCCCATTGAGGATGATATTAGTTGTGGTTCTTTCATATATGGCCTTTATGATGTTGAGGTTTGTTCCCTCTATCCATACTTTGTTGCGTATTTTTATTAAGAATGGATCTTGTACTTTGTTAAATGCTTTTTCTGGATCCATTGAGAGGATCATATGGTTCTTATCCTTTCTTTTATTAATGTGATGCATCACATTGATTGATTTGCACATATTGAACCACCCCACACCCCAGAAATAAATCCCGCTTGATTGTGGTGAATGATTCTTTTAATGTACTGTTGGATTTGGTTTGCTAGTATGTTGTTAACTTTTGCATCCATGTTTATCAGGGATATTGGTCTTTAGTTTTCTTTTTTAGTGGGGTCTTTGTTTCATTTTAGAATCAAGGTAATGCTGGCCTTGTGGAATGAGTTTGGAAGTTTTCCTTCCATTTCTATTTTTTGTAATAGTTTGAGAATAGCTATTAACTATTCTTTAAGTGTTCAGTAGAATTTCCCTGTAAAGCCATCTGGCACTGTTCAGTTGTTTATTGATAGACTTTTGATTACTGATTCAATTTCTTTGCTGGTTATTGGTCTGTTCATGTTTTCTATTTATTTCTGTTTCAGTTTCAGTTTATGTTTCCAGGAGTTTATCCATTTCTTCCAGATTGTCCAATTTGTTGGCATTTATTTTTTCTAATATTCCCTTAGAATTGTTTGTATTTCTGTGGTGTCGGTTGTGATCCCTCCTCTCTCATTTGTGATTTTATTTGGTTCCTTTCTCTTTTCTTTTTGAGAAGCCCAGCCGGGGTTTATCAATTTTATTACTTCTTTCAATGAACCATCTCCTGGTTTCACGGATCTGTTACATTGTTTTTTGTTTGTTTGTTTAGTTTCTGTATCATTTATTTCTGCTCTAATCCTTATTATTTCTCTTCTTCTGCTGTCTTTAGGCTCTGTTTGGTGTTCTTTTACTACCTCCTTCAGGTGTAGGGTTACATTGTTTATTTGAGGCTTTTTTCTTGTTTCTTGAGGTAGGTCTGTACTGCTACATATTTCTTATGAATGCTTTTGCTGTATCCTAAACATTCAGAGAGCTGTGTTTTCATTTTCATCTATTTCCATGTATTTAATTATGTCTTCTTTGATTTCCTGGTTGACCCATTCATTTTTTACTAGCATGTTGTTTAACCTCCATGCATTTGTGGCTGTTTCAAATTTTTTCTTGTGTTTGACTTCAAGTTTCATAGTGTGGTTTGAAAATATGCATGGTATGATCTCAATCTTTTTGTACCAGTGGAGACCTGATTTGTGACCTGTATGTGATCTGTTCAGGAGAATGTCCCATGCATACTTGGAGAGAATGTTCTGTTGCTTTAGCATGAATCATTCTGAATATATCTATTAAGTCCATCTGGTCCATTGTGTCATCCAAAGCCATTATTTCCTTGTTGATTTTCTGCTTAGATAATCTGTCCATTGTTGTAAGTGGGGTGTTAAAGTCCCCTACTATTATTGTATCATTATCAATGAGTTCCTTTGTTTGTTATCAATTGTTTTATACAATTGGGTGCTTCCATGTTGGCTGCATAAATATTTACAATTATTTGATTTTGTTGGATATACCCCTTTTTATGATATAGTACCTTTCTTCATCTCTTTTTACAGTTTGGTTTAAAATCTAGTCTGTCCAGCGATGCCTGGGTGGTTCAGTTGGTTAAGTGTCTGCCTTCAGCTCAGATCATGATCTCAGGGTCCTGGGAATGAGTCCTGCATCAGGCTCCTTGCTTAGCAAGGAGACTGCTTCTCCCTTGGTCTGCTGCTCCCCCTCTCTGTGCTCTCTCTCTCTCTCACCCTCTCTGATAAATAAATAAATAAATAAATAAATAAATAAATAAATAAAATCCTTAAAAAAATAAAATCTAGTTTGTCTGATATAAGTAAGGCTACTCTGGCTTTCTTTTGATATCCATTTGCATGATAAATGTTTTTCCACCCCCCTACTTTCAATATGCAGGTATCTTTAGGTCTAAAATCTGTCCTTTGTAGGCAGCATATAGATAGGTTTTTTTTTTAAGATTTATTTATTTATTTATTAGACAGAGAGAGACAGCCAGTGAGAGAGGGGACACAAGCAGGGGGAGTGGGAGAGGAAGAAGCAGGCTCTTAGTGGAGGAGCCTGATGTGGGGCTTGATCCCAGAACGCCAGGATCACGCCCTGAGCCGAAGGCAGACGACTAACGACTGCACCACCCAGGCGCCCCAGGTTTTTTTTTTTTTTAATCCATTCTGACACTGTATGTCTTTTGATTGGAACATTTAGTCCATTTATATTCAGAGTAATTATTGATAGATATGTATTTAGTGCCATTTTATTATTTGTTTTGTTGTTTCTGGAGATTTTCTCTGTTCCTTTCTATTCTTTGTCACTTGTGGTCTTTCCTTCCCACTCAAAAAGTCACCTTTCATATTTCTTGCAGGTCTGTTTTAGTGGTCATGAGCTCCTTTAGTTTTTGTTTGTCTGGGAAACTATCTCTCCTTCTTTTCTGAATGATAACCTTGCTGGATAGAATATTCTTGGCTGTAGATTTTTCCCTTTCAGTATACTGAATATATCATGTTGTTCCTTTCTGGCTTTCCAGGTTTCTGTGAAGAGATAGACTGCTAACTTTCTTTGTCTTCCATTGTAAGTTTGGGACTTCCTACCCTCGCTGCTTTTAGGATTTTTTTCTTTATCACTAAATTTTGCAAATTTAATTACCATTTGTCTTGATGTTGGCCTTCTTTTGCTGATTTTTTTGGGAGTTCTCTGTGCCTCCTGGATTTGGATGTCTGTTTCCTTCCCCAGATTAAGGAATTTTCCTCTACTATTTCCTCAAACAAATTTTCTGCCCCTTTTCCTCTCTATTTTTTTCTTCTGGGACTCCTATGATACAAATGTTATTACACTTTATGGAGCCAATGAATTCCCCAAGTCTACTCTCATGTTCCATAATTCTCATTTCCCTCTTTTGTTCAGCTTCATTATTTTCCATAATTCTGTCTTCTATATTACTTATTCGATCTTCTGCTTCTTCTATCCTTGTGGTCATTACATGTAGTCTGTTTTGAATATCGTTATTGCATTTTTCATTTTTGCCTGATTGTTTTTTTAAATTATTTTATCTCTATGGTAATGGTCTCTCTGAGGTTTTCCATGCTTTTCTCAAGGTTAGCAAGTACCCTTATGATTGTTGCTTTGAATTCTGGATCAGGCATATTACTTACATCCATTTCAATTAGATCTGTGAACATGACCTTTGTTCTTTCTTTTGGGAAGAATTCCTCCATCTTGGCATTTTGTCTAAGTCTCTGTCTTTTTCTGTGTATCAGGAAAGCCTGGTATGTTTCCTGCTTACAAGAGTAATGGCTTTATGAAAAAGAAGTCATATAGCATTCAGGGCCTGGCACTTCAGGGAGTGTCTATTATGAACTGCATACACTCTGCTGTTGTATTTTGGCTGCTCTATCCTTCAAGTCAGTCATTTGCAGTTTCTCTTTTCCCACAGTGGGCAGTGTTTGGACCTTGGCTATAGTGTTGCAAGTTTCAACTAAGTGTGCTCTGGTCTGTTTGTTAAATGAGAACTGATGCTACTTCTACTAGAACTGAAGCCTTGTAGAACTCTATGGTTAGTAGATGTGGTACATATGAGGGCTTCTGCTGTCCTTCTGGGGAAGGGGCTGGATGCATTGGTTCTTAGGCATACTTGTACAGAAAAAATCAGTACCAGCAGATTGTGTGTGTGTGTGTGTGTGTGTGTGTGTGTGTGTGTGTGTGTGTGTGTTGGGGGGGGTGGGACTTAGTATAAACAATTTAAACAGTCAGTGTTGGTGCTGTTTACTAAAGTTGATTTATGCTGAGGGGTGGGGAAAGAAATGGCACCAGCCAACTCCTTTGTCCCTGGAAGGAGGACTCTGTGCTTTCTGCTTTCAGGGAAGCATTCCCAGACAAGTGAATAATTTCCCTTCTTGCCTCCCAGGTGTTTCTTTGGATGGCTGTTTTCGTGCTTTCTGTCTCTTGTTTGCTTGCTTCCTGGAGCAGCACAATGTACTTTAGCTTCAACCTAGCTAAACCTGCTGACTTTATAGCTCCAAACTTTAGGGACTTGTTGTGGCAAGGACCTGAATTGTTCTTATGGGTAGGTATCACCCTGCTGGGACTGATGCAGGTTTGATTCAGAAGGGCAGTTGTGCCAGAGTGTAGAGGTGTGGGATTTGGATCAAAGCAGGCTATACAGCCAGTGTCTGGGTTAGCTCCCTTCAGCAGGTGTCTCTGGGTAGGGGAAGGAAGTGGCATCCACTGGCTCTTTTGTCTCCAGAGAAGCATTCTGCCAATACCACCTTTCACAGATATGCTCCAGAGTCTCTCCCTATGTGCCTTAAGTGCCCATCAGATCATATAGTCTGTCCCAGGGTTCCTTATGTGCCTTCTTTCCAGGAGTAGAGCACCATCTTCAGGGCTCTGTCCCAGCCAAGACCACCAACATCTACAACTCCAGTCTTTGATCCCTGATGATTTCAAAAACTCATGAAAATCAGCCCTTCTCATCTCCCCAGCCAATGGCTTTGGGGAAGTATTCTCTTTGTGTATATCCCTGGGCACTTCACACTTTCTCTTGCCTTTCTCCATGACCAGGGTTCCCTCCCCTCCATAGCACCTGTGATTTGTTTCTTCCCCAAACCTTCTCTCAGCACTTCCTACCTTCCTTGATGTGGTCTCTTCTCTTCCTCTACTTGTGCAGCTTGTTCTGTCAGTCCTCAGGTCCATTTCTTGGGTATTCAGAATGACTTTATAGTTATCTAGCTATATTTGAGGGACAACGCAAGCCTAGGGTCTTCCTACTATGCCAACATCTTAGCGTCCCTCCCTGATACACGTCTGGCTTCAAGCATTACTAAATATAACAAAACACGTTCTTAAATAAATAACACTTATTAGATATAAACTCAGATATGACAAAGATGTTGGAATTATCAACTGGTAGTTTAAAATAACTTGATTAATAAATTAAAGGTACTATGGAAAAAGTAGACAACATACTAGAAAAGATGAGTACCAGAAGCAGAGATATTTAAATGCTAAAAAAGAATCAAAATGAAGTATTAAAGTTAAAATCACTGTTACAGAAATTAAGAATGCCTTTACGGACTCATCAGTAGACTGAACACTGCTAAGAAAGGAATCAGTGAACATGACGACAGGCCAGTAGAAACTTCTGAAAGTTAAATGCAAAGAAGAAAATAATTTTAAAAAGAGCAACACCTTAAAAACTGTGAGGAAATAAAAAAGGATGCAATGTGTAATTGGAATACCAAAAGGAGAAGAAATACAGACAAGATTAAAATAAATGTAATGGCTGAGGATTTTCTACATATCAAACCACAAACCCAAGAAGCTCAGAAAACACTATGCATGATAAATATAAAAAAAATACGCTTAGGCATATTTTATTCAAGCTGTAGAAAACCCAAGAAAAAGACAGATCTTAAAGGTCATCAGAAATAAAATGCTTTACAGAGTGACAAGGATAAGATTTCCATGGATTTCTCATCAGAAACCATGAAGGTTAGAATGAGTGGAATTAAATATTTTAAGTGATAAGAGAAAAAAAAACAGCATTCTGTATTCAGTGAAGTTATCCTTCAAATTTAAGGAGAAATAACAGATTTCTCAGACAATTAAAAAGTGAGAGAATTCATCACTAACAAAATTATCCTGCAAATAAGTGTTAAAAGTAGCTATTCAGGGAATAGAAAAACGATATAGGTCAAAACATGGACCTATATAAAAAAAGAAAAAGTATCAGAGAATTACCAAAGGTAAAATTTAAAAAATTCCTTATTTTTAACTGAAATAACATAACTGCTTCTTGAAATCAATAACAGTAGTAATGTATTGCATGGTTACAGCAAACTGATAATAAAAATATTTTTAAAGAAGTATAATATATTAACACTTAATAGAAATATTTTTAAAGAAGTATAATATGCTAAGAGACAGATAAAATAAGTTTATATAAAATGACCAGTTTAAACCATACAAGGCAGAAAAACTGGGAAAAACAAAAAATAAATATAATAAATTGAAAATAATTATACATATGGTAGAGGTTAATCTAATTCTAGCAATGATCATATTAAATACAAGTGGTCTAAATACACCAATTTAAAGACAGACACTGTCAGAATGAATTAAAAAAAACCTCTCCGTATGTTTTCTCTAAGGACTCCACTTTAAATATAGAAGCACATTAAAGTTGAAAGTAATGAAATGGAGAAGTCATGTATCATATTAACATTAATCAAAAGAAAGCCCAAGTAGATTTATTAATTTAGTACAAAGCGATTATGAGAACAAAGAAACTTGTCAGGGATGAAAGGAGCTATTATATAATGAAAATGAGGTTGAATATGCACAAAATTTAAGTAATTCTAAATATGTATGCATTTATATACATGTCAAAATACATATGGGGAACAAAACTGATGGAAATGCTAGAAAAAAAGGAGACTTCCAGGGAAGATGGCAGACTAGGAGGATCCTAAACTCATCTCATCCCATGGATACAACTAAGGGATATAGATAACAACCACATCAGTGTAAACAACTCAGAAAATGACCCACAGACTGGCAGAAAAGCGTCTACAAGCTAAATGTAGAGAAGAGTCCATATCAAAGAGGTTAGGAAAGGTAGAGAGGTGGCCAGGAGGCAAAGGACCCACAAAACTATCTGCAGAATAGAACCACACAGTGGGCATATAAGGGACCAAGGACCAGACCCCCACCCCCAGGCACTCCAGGCATAGGGGACCTGCATGGGGAAGACAAATCCCCATGATATTTGGCTATAAAAACCAGAAGGGCCTAACAATCAATGGGGTCTAACACTTGGAACTTTAAAAATCAGCAGGCTCAGCTCTAGGAAAGCCTGGAAGGCAGAGTCCCTGTCCTTAAAGAGACAGCACAACAAACAGCCCCACTGTGATATAGCATAAAGGAAGCAATTTGAAAAATGCCTTGTGTAAACTGGAAAATCTATTTTTTAATGTTTTTTTATTATATTATGTTAGTCACTGGAAGATCTATTTACCAACCTCATAATGTGCTAGAGGAACAGGGATTCTTGGAAGACTTCTCCAAGAACAAAAGAGCTGGTGAGTGCCATTTCCCTTCCCAGATCCCAGCCTAGATACTTGGACACTTGTGGGAACCAGTATAGAATCAACACTCTCCAACTGGCTTGCTAAGAACACATGCCCTACCCACACATTCTCCTGTAGACCTGCCCCTGCAACCCAGAGGACCTTGGCAGGAGTTTTTTCAGAAAGCTTGAGGTTGCCTCCCATAGCAGGCCAGGGTGGACCTTGCTGGCACTGCATGCCCTATACTTGTGTTCTCCTGGGACCTGCGCCCTCCATTATGCCCCTGGTTTCAGCCCATCCAGAGAAGTGCCACAAGCCTGGCAGTGTGCAAGCAGCCCTGACAGGGCCAGCACCTTTCCAAAATAACACCTCCCCCAGTGAAGGGGAAAGATAACTGCATGTGAGAGCTTCTACAAGGACAACACAGGGAAAACGCCCTGCAATTTGGTGATGCTCATCTCTGGCAAGTGCCTGGTCTGATTCAATTCAAGCTCAAGGCAGCCCCAGACTGTCCTACTAACAGCACAGGGACCAAACCCTGACCACAACAGGCAAAGAGAGCCACTGCAGATGTTGGACTGAAGGCACGCAACGCACATAGGGGACATCCCTGAAGTGCTAGTTTCTGGTTAACAGAGGATACTGTGCTGCAGGGCATGACAGGGCTTCTTCATAAGGCCACTACTTTCAAGAGCAGGAGACGTAGCTTACTTTTTGAAAACATAGAAACAGACATAGCTGAATTTTCCAACAGAGAGATTTAGACAAAATGAGGAGACAGAGGAATATGTCCCAAATGAAAGAACACGGCAATATCACAAAGCTAAATGAAATGGAGTTAAATAATATGACTGTTAGAGACTTTATTTATTTATTTATTTATTTATTTATTTATTTATTTATATTATGATATGGTAGTCACCATACAGTACATCATTAGCTTTTGATGTAGTGTTCCATGACTCATTGATTGTGTATAACACCCAGTGCTCCATGCAATATGTGCCTTCCTTAATACTCTTCGCCGGGCTAGCCCATTCCCCCAAACCCCTCCCCTCTAAAACCCTCAGTTTGTTTCCCAGAGTCCATAGTCTCTCATGGTTCATCTCCCCCTCTGTTCCCCACTCCCTTCATTTCTCTCTTCCTTCTCCTAACAATCTCCCTGCTATTCCCTATGTTCCACAAATAAGTGAAACCATATGATAATGGTCTATGGCCATACCACAATGAATGCCCCATTTCTCGTCTGATAGAAACTTTAAACTAATGTGTTTTTTTTGTTTGTGTTTTTATTTTAATGTTTTTTTATTACGTTAGTCACCATACAGTACATCCCAGGTTTCTGATGTAAAGTTCGATGATTCATTAGTTGCACATAACACCCAGTGCTCCATGCAATACGTGCCCTCCTTACTACCCATCACCAGTCTATTCCATTCCCCCACACCCCTCCCCTCTAAAGCCCTCAGTCTGTTTCTCAGAGTCCATGGTCTCTCATGCTTCATTCCCCCTTCTGATTACCCCTCCATTCTTTATCCCTTTCTTCCCCTACTGGTCTTCCTAGTTCTAATGTTCCATAGATGAGAGAAATCATATGATAATTGTCTTCCCTGCTTGACTTATTTCACTTAGCATTATCTCCTCCAGTGCCGTCCATGTTGCAGCAAATGTTGAGAACTCGTTCTTTCTGATAGCTGAGTAATATTCCATTGTATATATGGACCACATCTTCTTCATCCAGTCATCTGTTGAAGGGTATCTCGGCTCCTTCCACGATTTAGTTATTGTGGACGATGCTGCTATGAACATTGGGGTGCATATGGCCCTTCTCTTCATGACGTCTGTATCTTTGGAGTAAATACCCAGTAGTGCAATGGCTGGGTCATAGGGTAGCTCAATTTTTTAACTTTTTAAGGGACCTCCACACTGTTTTCCAGAGTGGCTGTACCAACTTGCATTCCCACCAACAATGTAGGAGGGATCCCCTTTCTCCACATCCTCTCCAGCAATTGCTGTTTCTTGCCATGCCATTTTTTGCCATTCTAACTGGCGTAAGGTGGTATCTTAGTCTGGTTTTGATTTGAATTTCCCTGATGGCTAATGATTTTGAACATTTTTTCATGTGTCTGTTAGCCATTTGTATGTCATCATTGGAAAAGTGTCTGTTCATATCTTCTGCCCATTTTATGATTTGTTTATCTGTTTCTCGCATATTGAGTTTGCGAAGGTCTTTGTAGATCTTGGATACCAGTCTTTTATCTGTAGCATCATTTGCAAATATATTGTCAGATTCCGTGGGCCGCCTCTTAGTTTTTTTGACTGTTTCCTTGGCTGTGCAGAAGCTTTTTATCTTGATGAAGTCCTACAAGTTCATTTTTTCTTTTGTTTCTCTTGCCTTTGGCGATGTGTCATGAAAAAGGTTGCTGTGGCCGATGTCGTAGAGGTTGCTGCCTCTGTTCTCCTCTAGGATTTTGATGGATTCCTGTCTCACATCGAGGTCTTTCATCCATTTGGAGTTTGTGTATGGTGTGAGAGAGTGGTCAAGTTTCATTCTTTTGCATGTAGCTGTCCAATTTTCCCAGCACCATTTATTGAAGAGACTTTTTTTCCACTGGATGTTTTTTCCTGCTTTATCAAAGATTAGTTGCCCAAAGAGCCGAGGGTCCATTTCTGGGTTCTCTATTCTGTTCCATTGGTCTATGTGTCTCGTTTTGTGCCAGTACCGTGCTGTCTTTGTGATCACAGCTTTGTAGTACAGCTCGAAATCCGGCATTGTGATGCCTCCAGCTTTGTTTTTCCTTTTCAACAGTTCCTTGGCAATTCGGGGCCTTTACTGGTTCCACACAAATTTAAGGACTATTTGTTCCAGTTCTTTGAAAAATGTCCTCGGTATTTTGATCGGGATAGCATTGAAAGTGTAGATTTCTCTGGGTAGCATGGACATTTTCACTATATTAATTCTTCTGATCCATGAGCATGGAATATTTTTCCATCTTTTTGTGTCTTCCTCAATTTCTTTCAAGAGTGATTTATAGTTTCTAGAATATAGATCCTTTACGTCTCTGGTTAAGTTAATTCCAAGGCAACGTATGGTTTTTGGTGCTATTGTAAATGGGATGGATTCCCTAATTTCTCTTTCTTCAGTCTCATTATTCGTGTATAGAAATGCAACTGATTTCTGAGCATTGATTTTGTATCCCGCCACATTACTGAATTGCTCTATAACTTCTAATAGTTTGGGAGTGGATTCTTTTGGGTTTTCCATTTAGAGTATCATGTCATCTGCACACAGAGACATTTTGACTTCTTCTTTGCCGATTTGGATACCTTTTATCCCTTTTTGTTGTCTGATTGCTGTTGCAAGGACTTCTAGTACTATGTTGAATAATAGGGGCGAGAGTGGGTATCCTTCTCGTGTTCCTGATCTTAAGGGAAAGGCTTCCAGCTTTCCCCATTGAGAATGATATTTGCTGTAGGCTTTTCATAGATGGCTTTGATGAGATTGAGGAATGTACCCTCTATCCCTATACTCTGAAGGGTTTTAATCAGGAAAGGATGCTGTATTTTGTCAAATGATTTTTCGGCATCTATTGAGAGAATCATATGATTTTTGAATTTTTCTTTCTGGATAAAATCTAAGACACTGATAGATTTGTGAATGTTGAACCACCCTTGCATCCCAGGGATGAATCCCACTTGGTCATGATGGATAATCCTTTTAATGTACTGTTGGATTCTATTAGTCAGGATCTTGTTGAGGATTTTGGCATCCATATTCATTAGGGAAATCTGTCCGTAATTCTCCTTTTGATGGGGCCTTTGCCTGGTATGGGGATCAAGGTAAAATTGGCCTCATAGAATGAGTTTGGTAGCTTTCCTTCTGTTTCTACTTTTTGAAACAGCTTTAGGAGAATAGGTGTTATTTCTTCTTTGCATGTTTGGTAGAAGTCCCCAGGAAAACCGTGCTGGCCTGGAGTTTTGTTTTTTTGGAAGGTTATTTATCACTGACTCAATCTCTTCATAATTAATTGGCCTGTTTAAAAAATCAATTTCTTCCTGTTTCAGTCTTGGTAGTTTATAGGTTTCCAGGAAGGCCTCCATCTCTTCCAGATTGCTTAATTTATTGACATAAAGCTGTTGATAAAAGTTCCTAATAATTCTTCCAATTTCATTGGTGTTGGTTGTGACCTCTCCCTTTTCATACATAATTTTATTATTTTGGGTCCTTTCTCTATTCTTTTGGATAAGTCTTGCCAGTGGTCTGTCAATTTTATTAAATCTCTCAAAGAACCAGCTTCTAGTTCTGTTGATCTGCTCTACTGTACTCCTGGTTTCTAATTCATTGATTTCTGCTCTAATCTTGGTCAACCGCTTCCTCGTGCATGGATTAGGCCTGTCCCTCTCTTGCTGTTCCAGCTTCTTGAGGTGAGAATATAAAAACTGCATTTTAGATTTTTCTATTCTTTTGAGTGAGGCTTGGATGGCTATGTATTTCCCCCTTAGGACTGCCTTTGCAGTATCCCATAGGTTTTGGGCCATTGTGTTTTCATTCTCGTTGGTCTCCATAAATTGTTTAAATTGATTTTTGCTTTCCTGGTTTATCTAATCATTCCTGAGCAGGATGGTTCATAGTCTCCAAGTGTTTGAGTTTCTTCGAAATTTTTCCTTGTGGTTGAGTTCCAATTTCAAAGCGTTATGGTCTGAGAATATGCAGGGAATAATTTCAGTCTTTTGGTATTGGTTGAGACCTGCTTTGTGTCCCAGAACATGGTCTATTCTTGAGAATGTTCCATGGGCGTTAGAATAGAATGAGTATTCTTTGGTTCTGGGGTGTAGTGTTCTATATATATCTATGAGGTCCAACTCGTCAAGTATGGCATTCAAAGCCCTTGTTTCTGTGCTGATTTTTTGCATGGGTGTTCTGTCTATTGCTGATAGTGGAGTGTTGAGGTCCCCTACTATTAACATATTTTTATATGTCTCTTTATTGCGGTTAAGAGTTGGCTTGTGTATCTTGCTGCTCCCTTGTTGGGGGCATAGATATTTATAATTGTCATATCCACTTGTTGGATACATTCTTTAAGAATAATATAGTGAACTTCTGTGTCTCTAACTATAGTCTTTAGTTTAAAATCTAATCTGTCTGCTATGAGAGTTGCTACTCCAGCTTTCTTTTGAGGTCCATTGGCGTGAAAGATGGTATTCCATCCCTTTACTTTCAGTCTGAAGTATCTTTAGGTTCCAAATGAGTCTCCTGTAGACAGCAAATGGATGGGTCATGTCTTTTTATCCAATCTGCAACCCTGTGGCGTTTTATGGGAGCATTTAGGCCATTTACACTGAGACTGAATATTGAGAGATATGATTTTAATGATGCCATGTTGCCAGTAAAGTCTTTGTTTCTATCGATTGTGACTTTCTGTTCTGTATCACTCTTGGGGCCCTTTTACCTTTATAGAACCCCCCTTAATATCTCCTTAGGGCTGGTTTTGTGGTTACGAAATTGGTCAACGACTGGTGATTCTGAAAGGTGTTTATCTCTCCATCAATTCTGAATGACAGCCTTGCTGAATATAGGATCCTTGGCTGCATGTTTTTCTCTGAAAGAGCTTTAAAGATGCCCCCCCCCCACCCTTTCTCTCATTCCAGGTCTATGTAGTCAGGTCTGACGTAATTCTGATACCTTTGCCTTGGTCTGTGAGAAATTTCTTTGCCCTGGCCGCTTTCAATACTGCATCCTTGGATCTAATATTTGCGAATTGCACTATGACGTGACGTGGTGTAAGTTTGTCGTGGTTGAGCTTCGGAGGGGTCCTTTCTGCCTCTTGGACACGAATGTTTGTTTCCCTTGCTAGGTTAGGGAAGTTTTCAGCTACAATTCGTTCAAATATCTCTTCTAGACCTCTGTTTTTCTCCACCCCCTCAGGGATGCTGATGATTCTGACATTGGAACGTTTCCTTGAGTCAGTAATCTCCCATAACCTACATTCCTGATAGTGGATTTTTTTGAGTCCAGATTCTATTTTAGCTTTCTCTTCTACTAACCCATCCTCCAATTTGCTGATACGTTCTTCTGCCTCATTCACTCTGGCCATCAGAGCCTCTAGTTTTGCCTGCATTTGGCTCATAGAATTTTTAATTTCTGCCAGATTCTCTCTCATTTCCACCCTTAGGATTCTATATTCTCATTAACGGTTTCGTTAGTATTTTTTTCTAGTCTACACATCATCTTGACCATTGTTACTCTGAATTCCATTTCTGATAATTTGGTTATATCCATATCCATTAGTTCTGTGGCAGAGGCCACAGACTCATTGTCTTTTCTTTGCTGTGGGGGATTTCTCCTTCTCGTCATTCTGATAAGGAGAGGTTGCGGGGTTGTCCAGAGCTCAAATTATTGCCCGGGACCCAGGCCGTACGCCCTTGTTTTATAGGGATCGCACGCCGATACTCAGGGAACCCTGTTTAGGGAGAGTCTCCATGTTCCCTGCGAGGGGGGATGGGGATGGGCACACTGTGAGCCAGTATTTCCAGGCTTTTGTTGTCTGGTGGCTTTCCCTGGTGGTTTGCTGTGCCTCTCCTGAGAGTCAGAGCAGTAGTGGCCGAATCTCAGCCTCTGTCTCAGGACAGAGGGATCGCGGACCATTCTCCACTTATGTTCTGGCCACTTTAACTCTCTTTCTGTTGGTGCTGCTCAACCCTTCAGCGTCCCAGGATGTGTGGCCCACACCTGGCGTCCCAGCCCTCACTTCCAGTGCTGGCGCATCTCTGTCCTTTGTGTTTCTAACACCACCAGCCACCAGCCACCCCCCGCCCCGCGCTCCTGGAGCTCCTGGTCTCAGTCTGCTGTCTCGCAGGTGCCATCTAGGAGTCTGCCTGCTCCCCTGTGCAGGTTGCTACTGCTTCCCAGCTCTCGAACATGGTGGCTCCCACCCCCTTCTGTTTATCTTCTGATATCTGTGTGCGGTTTCAGGGCTCCCCGCTTCGTACCTCAATACTCAGCACTGGAGATGTTCATTTGTGGAGATACAGATGTATCTTCCTGCATCTCAGGCTGATTCCATGGATGTTCAGACTTGTCTGGTACCTACCCAACTCGACTCAGGGGACTGGCTGAAAAAGGGGTCCGCTACTCCTCCGCCATCTTAACTCCCTCCCTTGTTTTAGTTTCTATATTATTTATTTCTACTTTAATCCTTCTTATTCCCTTCCTTTTGGTGTTTTTTGGTTTTGTTTGTTGTTCTTTTTCTAGCTTATTTAGGTACAATATAAGGTTGTTTATTTGAGATTTTTCTTGCTTCCTCTGGTAGGCCTGTATTGCTTTAAACTTCCCTCTTAGCACTGCTTTTGGTGCATATCAGAAGTATTGGACCGTTGTGTTTTCATTTTCATTTTTTCCATGTACTTTTTTACTTCTTCTTTTATTTCCTGGTTGACCCATTCCTTCTTTAGTAGCATGTTATTTAAACTCCATGCATCTGTTGCCTTTCCAAATTTTTTTCTTGTGATTGACTTCTAGTTTCATAGTGTTGTGTAGAGAAAATAAGCATGGTGTGATTTTTTCTTGTGAATTGTCAAGGTTTATTTTTTGGGCTAATATGTGATCTGTTTTGGAAAATGTTCAATGTGCTTTTCTAAAGAATGTGTAATCTGCTGTTTTAAAATGGAATGTTCTGAATATATCTTTTAAATCAATCTGATTCAGTCATTCAAAACCACTGTTTTCTTGATTATCTGATTGGATGATCTGTCCATCAATGTAAATGGGGTGTTTAAGTTCCCTACTATTATTTGTTATTATTGATTAGTTCCCTTATGCTTGTTATTAACTATTTTATGTGTTTGGGTGTTCCTTTGTTCGGTGCATAAATATTTGCAATTGTTAGATCTTCTTGTTTGATATTCCCCTTTATTACTATATATAGTGTCCATTCTTCTCTTTTGTTACAGTCTGTGTTTTAAAGTCTATTTTGTCTGATATAAGTATTGCTACTTCAGTTTTCTTTTGACAATCATTTTCATGATAGATATTTGTCCATCCCCTCACCTTCAAACCATAGATCTTTAGTTCTAAAATCATTCTCTTGTAGGAAGCATTTACATGGATCTAGTTGTTGTTGTCGTCATTGTTTAATCAGTTGTGTCACCCTATGTCTTTTGATTGGAGCATTTATTCCATTTATATTCAAAATAATTACTGATACATACAAATTTAATGCCATTTTATTATTTTGCTGAAGAGTCTCTGATTCTTCCTTGTCTTTCCTTTTTTCGTGTTTTGCTGATTTTCTTTAGTAATATATTTTGATTTATTTCCCCATACCAGGCAAAGTCCCCATCAAAAGGAGAATTACGGACAGATTTCCCTAATGAATATGGACGCCAAAATCCTCAACAAGATCCTGGCTAATAGAATCCAACAGTACATTAAAAGGATTATCCATCATGACCAAGTGGGATTCATCCCTGGGATGCAAGGGTGGTTCAACATTCACAAATCTATCAGTGTCTTAGATTTTATCCAGAAAGAAAAATTCAAAAATCATATGATTCTCTCAATAGATGCCGAAAAATCATTTGACAAAATACAGCATCCTTTCCTGATTAAAACCCTTCAGAGTATAGGGATAGAGGGTACATTCCTCAATCTCATCAAAGCCATCTATGAAAAGCCTACAGCAAATATCATTCTCAATGGGGAAAGCTGGAAGCCTTTCCCTTAAGATCAGGAACACGAGAAGGATACCCACTCTCGCCCCTATTATTCAACATAGTACTAGAAGTCCTTGCAACAGCAATCAGACAACAAAAAGGGATAAAAGGTATCCAAATCGGCAAAGAAGAAGTCAAAATGTCTCTGTGTGCAGATGACATGATACTCTAAATGGAAAACCCAAAAGAATCCACTCCCAAACTATTAGAAGTTATAGAGCAATTCAGTAATGTGGCGGGATACAAAATCAATGCTCAGAAATCAGTTGCATTTCTATACACGAATAATGAGACTGAAGAAAGAGAAATTAGGGAATCCATCCCATTTACAATAGCACCAAAAACCATACGTTGCCTTGGAATTAACTTAACCAGAGACGTAAAGGATCTATATTCTAGAAACTATAAATCACTCTTGAAAGAAATTGAGGAAGACACAAAAAGATGGAAAAATATTCCATGCTCATGGATCAGAAGAATTAATATAGTGAAAATGTCCATGCTACCCAGAGAAATCTACACTTTCAATGCTATCCCGATCAAAATACCGAGGACATTTTTCAAAGAACTGGAACAAATAGTCCTTAAATTTGTGTGGAACCAGTAAAGGCCCCGAATTGCCAAGGAACTGTTGAAAAGGAAAAACAAAGCTGGAGGCATCACAATGCCGGATTTCGAGCTGTACTACAAAGCTGTGATCACAAAGACAGCACGGTACTGGCACAAAACGAGACACATAGACCAATGGAACAGAATAGAGAACCCAGAAATGGACCCTCGGCTCTTTGGGCAACTAATCTTTGATAAAGCAGGAAAAAACATCCAGTGGAAAAAAAGTCTCTTCAATAAATGGTGCTGGGAAAATTGGACAGCTACATGCAAAAGAATGAAACTTGACCACTCTCTCACACCATACACAAACTCCAAATGGATGAAAGACCTCGATGTGAGACAGGAATCCATCAAAATCCTAGAGGAGAACAGAGGCAGCAACCTCTACGACATCGGCCACAGCAACCTTTTTCATGACACATCGCCAAAGGCAAGAGAAACAAAAGAAAAAATGAACTTGTAGGACTTCATCAAGATAAAAAGCTTCTGCACAGCCAAGGAAACAGTCAAAAAAACTAAGAGGCGGCCCACGGAATCTGACAATATATTTGCAAATGATGCTACAGATAAAAGACTGGTATCCAAGATCTACAAAGACCTTCGCAAACTCAATATGCGAGAAACAGATAAACAAATCATAAAATGGGCAGAAGATATGAACAGACACTTTTCCAATGATGACATACAAATGGCTAACAGACACATGAAAAAATGTTCAAAATCATTAGCCATCAGGGAAATTCAAATCAAAACCAGACTAAGATACCACCTTACGCCAGTTAGAATGGCAAAAAATGGCATGGCAAGAAACAGCAATTGCTGGAGAGGATGTGGAGAAAGGGGATCCCTCCTACATTGTTGGTGGGAATGCAAGTTGGTACAGCCACTCTGGAAAACAGTGTGGAGGTCCCTTAAAAAGTTAAAAAATTGAGCTACCCTATGACCCAGCCATTGCACTACTGGGTATTTACTCCAAAGATACAGACGTCATGAAGAGAAGGGCCATATGCACCCCAATGTTCATAGCAGCATCGTCCACAATAACTAAATCGTGGAAGGAGCCGAGATACCCTTCAACAGATGACTGGATGAAGAAGATGTGGTCCATACATACAATGGAATATTACTCAGCTATCAGAAAGAACGAGTTCTCAACATTTGCTGCAACATGGACGGCACTGGAGGAGATAATGCTAAGTGAAATAAGTCAAGCAGGGAAGACAATTATCATATGATTTCTCTCATCTATGGAACATTAGAACTAGGAAGACCAGTAGGGGAAGAAAGGGATAAAGAATGGAGGGGTAATCAGAAGGGGGAATGAAGCATGAGAGACCATGGACTCTGAGAAACAGACTGAGGGCTTTAGAGGGGAGGGGTGTGGGGGAATGGAATAGACTGGTGATGGGTAGTAAGGAGGGCACGTATTGCATGGAGCACTGGGTGTTATGTGCAACTAATGAATCATCGAACTTATATCAGAAACCAGGGATGAACTGTATGGTGACTAATATAACATAATAAAAAAAAAACATTAAAAAAAAGAAACTGAAACAAAACAAAAAAAATGGAAAACAAAATAACAGATCAATGGTACCAAGAGATGGTTCTTGAAAAAATTCAATACAAATGATCAAGCACTAGCTAGATTTGAAAGAGAGAGGGAGAGAGAGAGAGAAAGAGAGAGAGAGAGAGAAAGGAGTCAAGTAAAATCACAAATGAGAGAGGAGAAATAACAACACCACAAAAATACAATCATAAGACAATATTATGAAAAGCTATATGCTAACAAATTGGAAAACATAGAAGAAATGGATAAATTCCTAGAAGCATATAAACTAACAAAACTGAAAGAGGAAGAAATAGAAAATGAGCAGACCAGTAACCAGCAAAAATTCAAGGCAGTATTCAAAAACTCCCACCAAACAACCGGTCCAGGGCCAGATTGCTTCACAGGCAAATTCTACCATTTAAGGAAGAGTTAATACCTAGTCTTCATCTATGCCAAAAAAATAGAAAAGTAAGGAAAACTTCCAAATTCATTCTATGAGGCCAGCATACCTTGATACCAAAATCAGATAAAGACACCAAAAAAGGAGAACTACAGGCTAATGTTTCGATTAACATGATGCAAAATTCCTCAACGAAATACTAGCAAACTGAATTCAACAGTACATTAAAAAAATTGTTCACCCCATTCAAGCGGGGTTTATTCCTGTGTCATAGGTGATGTTCAATATTTGCAAATCAATTAATGTGATACATCACATCAAATTAAGAAAACAATTCATTTCTGTTGCTTTATTTTGGTGTATACAAATGCAACAGATTTCTCTACATTAATTTTGTATCCTACAAATTTACTGAATTCATTTAACAGTTCTAGCAGTTTCTTGGTGGAATCTTTTGAGTTTCCTATATTTAGTATCATGTCCTCTGCAAATAGTGAAATCTTTACTTCTTTGTTGTCAATTTGGATGCTTTTTAATTTCTTCTTGTTGTCTGACTTCCAGTACTATGTTGAATAAAAGTGGTAAGAGTGGACATCCCTGTCTTATTCCTACAGGATATGCTCAGTTTTTGCCTGTTTAGGATGATATTATTTGTTGATTTTTCATATATGGCCTTTTTTATGTTGAGGTTTTTCCCATCTAAACCTACTATCTTGAGTTTTTAACATGAATGAATGTTTTACTTTATCAAATGCTTTTTCTGCATCTACTGAAATGATCAGATCGTTCTTATACTTTCTTTATTGATGTGATGTACTGATTGATTGACTTGTGAACATTGAACCACCCTTGTAACCCAGGAATAAATACCTCTGGATCATGGTGAATGATTTATTTAATATATTGTTAGATTTGGTTTACTAGTATTTTGTTGAGGAGCAGCCAAAAGAGAAATTAAGGAATTAATCCCTTTTACAATTCACCAAAACTAGTAAGATATCTCGGAATAAATCTAACCAAAAAGGTGAAAGATCTATACCCTGAAAACTTAAAACATGGATGAAAGAATTTGAAGAGGACCCAAAAAAATGGAAAGACATTCTATGATCATGGATTGGAAGAACAGATAGTGTTAAAATGTCTGTACTACCTAGAGCATTCTACACATTAATTCAATCCCTATCAAAATATCAACAGCATTTTTCAAAAGACCCCAGATAGCAAAAGCAACCTTGAAAAAAAAAAAAAGCTGGAGGCATCACAATTCAGGACTTCAAATTATACTATAAAGCTGTTATGATAAAAATAGTATGGTTCTGACACAAAAGTAGACACATAGGTGTTATATGCAACTGATGAATCACTAAATTCTATCTCTGAAACAAAAGAAAGAAAGAAGAAAGAGTAATATTTCATTGTATATATGGACCACATCTTCTTCATCCAGTCATCTGTTGAAGGGCATCTCGGCTCCTTCCATGATTTAGCTATTGTGGACAATGCTGCTATGAACACTGGGGTGCATATGGCCCTTCTCTTCACTACGTCTGTATCTTTGGGGTAAATACCCAGTAGTGCAATTGCTGGATCATAGGGTAGCTCAATTTTTAACTTTTTAAGGGACCTCCACACTGTTTTCCAAAGTGTCTGTACCAACTTGCATTCCCACCAACAATGTCAGAGGGATCCCTTTTCTCCACATCTGCTCCAACAATATTACTCAGCCATCAAAAAGAACGATTTCTCAACATTTGCTGAAACATGGACGGGACTGGAGGAGATAATGCTAAGCGAAATAAGTCAAGCAGAGAAAGACAATTATCATATGGTTTCACTCATTTATGGAACATAAAAAGTAGGAAGATCGCTACAAGAAAGGGAAGACGAAAGGGGGGGTAAACAGAAGGGGAATGAACCATGAGAGACTATGGACTTTGGGAAACGAACTGAGGGCTTCAGAGGGGGGGTGGGGAATGAGATAGGCTGGTGATGGGTATTAAGGAGGGCAGGTATTGCATGGTGCATTGGGTGTTATACGCAAGTAATGAATCATGGAACTTTACATCAAAAACTAGGGATGTACTGTATGGTGACTAACATAATATAATAAAAAATATTATTTAAAAAAAGAAAAGAAAAGAAAGAAAGAAAGAAAGAAAGAAAGAAAGAAAAGAAGAAAGAAAGAAAGAAAGAAAGAAAGAAAGAAAGAAAACCCAGAAATAAACCCACAATTATATAGTCAATTAATCTTTGAGAAAGCAGGAAGAATACCCAATGGGAAAAAGACTGTCTCTTCAACAAATGGTGTTGGGAAAACTGGACAGCAACATGCAAAAGAATGAAATGGAACCAGTTTCTTACACCATACACAAAAATAAATTCAAATGGATTAAAGACCTAAATGTGAAGCAGGAAACCATCAAAATCCTACCAGAGAACACAGGCAGTAACTTCTTTGACATTGGCCGTAAAACTTCTTTCTAGATATGTCTCCTCAGGCAAGGTAAACAACAGCAAAAATAACCTATGGGGACTACATCAAAACAAAAACTTCTGCACAGTGAAGAAAACGATCAACAAAACTAAAGACAACTTATGGAATGGGAGAAGATATTTATAAATGACATATCCAATAGAAGATTAGTATCCAAAATATATAAAGAACTTATAAAACTCAACATCCCAAAAGGAATAATCCAATTAAGAATGAGCAGAAGATATGAATAGACGTTTTTCCAATGAAGATATACAAATGTCAACAGACACATGAAAAGATGCTCAACATCACTAATCATCAGGGTAATGCAAATCAAAACTACAATGAGATATCACCTTACACCTGTCAGAATGGCTAAAATCAACACCAGAAACAACAGGTGTTTGCCAGGGTATGGAGAATGGGGAACCCTCTTGCACTATTGGTGGGAATGCAAACTGATGCAACTGCTTTGAATAACAGTATGAAGATTCCTCAAAATGTTAAAAATAGAACTACTTTATGATCCAATAATTGCACTACTAGGTATTTACCCCCAAGACACTAAAATACTAATTCAAAGGGATACATGAACCCTGATGTGTATAACAGCATTATCTACAATAGCCAAATTATGGAAGCATTCCAAGTGTCCGTTGATTGACGAATGGGTAAAGAAGAGGTGGTGTATATATTCAATGGAATATTACTCAGCCATCAGAAATGAAATCTTGCCATTTGCAATTATGTGGTTGGAGCTAGAGAGTATTATTCTAAGTGAAATAAGTCAATCAGAGCAATACAAATAGCATATGACTTCACTCATATGTGAAATCTAAAAACAAAACAAATGAGCAAAGGAGAAAAAAGAGGCAAACCAAGAAACAGATTCTTAACTATAGAGAATAAACTGATGGTTACCAGAAAGGATGTGAGTGGAGGGATGTGTTAAATATGTGATGGGGATTATGGAGTACACTTATTGTGATGAGCATTGGGTGAGGTATGGAAGTGTTGAATCACTGTATTGCACACCTGAAACTAAGAAAACACTCTATGCTATCTATGCTGAATTAAAATAAAAAAAAAATAAAGGAATGGGAAAGAAATGCAGAAAAATTTCAAGTGACCAACAAGCAGATCATTTACCAAAGAAATGTAAAAAAAAAAAAAATGGAGTCCCTCAAGGAAACTAAAATAATAGAATGGAAGAAAAAGTTGTAAGACAAAAAAACATTCTCCGAAGTAAAAGAGTAAAATGCCTACATAGAAATGGCACACTATATCCCAGGGAATATTAACATAGTACAATATACAATGAGACATATCCTAGCAAAATTATTGTACTTCAAAGATAAGGAAAAGCAAATTCCCTGGCAGAAAGGAAAAAAATAATATTCAAATTTAGGGGATATAAAATTTAAAAATTCACAATTGTGACTGAAAAATTCAAAATGTCAATGATAAAAATTAAAGAAGACTAAAATCCATTATGATCCATGATTGAAAGACCCAATATCCTATATATCTATTCCCTTCAAAATAATCTATAGTTTCAGTGCAACTATAGCAAAATTTCAGAAGAATTTTTTTTGTTCAAGAAATTGATCAGCTGATTCTAAAATGCATACAGAAGTGCAAATTGCCAAGAATAAACCAAGGAAATCTTATAGATTAAATCTTTATTACCACACTACTATCATATTAATTGAGATAGGGAGATGTGAACTCAAAGAAAAATAGACTTATAAAACAAAACAGAGTCCAGGCACAGATTCATACTTGCTTAGTCCTAGGGCAATTCTAGATCAATTGTATATCCAGATAGAACCAAAAATTATTGGACAAATACCTGAACCATACACAGAAGTCCACTTAGGGAGGATTGTATATGAACATGTGGAAAAAAATTCTAGAAGTAATATACAATTGACCCTTGAACAGCATGGGGATATTGGGTGCTGACTTCCATGCAGTAAAATATCTGTATATAAGTTTTAACTCCCCAAATACTTAACTATTTATACCCTACTATTGCCCAGTAGTCTTATAGATAACATGAACAGTCAATCAACACATATATTTTATGTTATATGTATTATACACTCTATTTTTACAATAAGGTTAGCTAGAGAAAATGAAATGTTATTAAGAAAATCATAAGGAAAAGAAAATGCATTTATAGTACTGTACTGTATTTATCAATAAAATCCTCATATAGGTGGGCTCATGCAGTTCAAACCTGTGTTGTTCAAGGGTCAGCTGTACCAAATACATTTATGACTTTTGCTTAGGCAAATATTTCTTTTAAGCCAAACACAAAAAGAATTGACCAGAAAGGAAAATATATATATATATATATATATATATATATATATATATATATAGACAAAATTAGAAACTGGTATTCTTCAAAAACTGTCATTAAGAGAGTGAAAAAAATGTTAGAGAGTGAAGAAGGATTATATACAATACTTGTAACCAACAAACTGCTAAGTTCCAGAAACCAGAATATATAAAGAACTCTTATAAATCAATATGAAAAGGAAAAAAATCTTATTAGAAATATTTATAAGGGACTTGATCAGACATTTCAAAGGAAAGGAATTTTAATGCTCAATAAACATGAAAATAAATTCAACTTTATTATTAGTCACCAGAAAAATGTGAATTACTGCAATGACATGCCACGACACCCCACCACTGTGGCTATATCAAAAAAACATCAACACCTAGCACTGGTTACGAGATGTACTCTCCTACTCTGTTACTGAGTGTTTAAATTGTCAAAGCACTCTGAAAAACTGATTGGTAGTGTATACTAAACCTAAACCTATATATAACTTATGCTCCAGGAATTCTATTCTCATGTCTATATCTGGCAGGAAAGGATAACATATATGAACACTAAAAGGATATGTACAATAATGTTCATAAGCAACATTTTGCATGACAGTCAAAAATGGGGGAAAACCCAAGTGCCCATAAATTATAAAATGGATAAATTATTATATATAGATGAAATATACAACATATTCATATACATGTGAATGCACAATAAAAATGTACGAACCTCAGCTATACAGAATAAGGATAAATTTTATACAATACTTAGTTAAAGAATCCAGCCATAAGTTGATACCTATTATAAGATCCCATTACTATAGGTTCCAAAAAACAGCCAGAATGAATCTATGGTGTTAGAAGTCATGATAATTTTACCTTTGGGGAAATAAAAGAGGTTGTACTTAGGTGAGGACAGCAAGAGAGCATCTGGAGAACTGATAATCTTCCATCTATTGACTTGCATTCTAATTATATGGGTTTATTTGCTTTGTTGTAACTAATAGAACTGGACAATTGATAATTGGTATGCTTTTTGATATGTGTTATACTTCAACAAATATTTTAAAGGAAAATATGTTAATTATAAACATATTTTTAAATTTTTTGTGTGTCTACTTCTTTTATTCTTTTTTTAAAGATTTTATCTATTTGAGAGAGAGAAAGCAAGCAATTATGCATGAGCATGGGGAAGGGCTGAGGGAGAGGGAGAAGCAGACTCCTCACTGAGCAGGAAGACTGATGTGGGTCTCAATTCCAGGACCCTGAGATCATGACCTGAGCAAAGGCAGATGTTTAACTTGCCTTCTATTCTTATAACCTTGAAAATGTGGAAAATAATATGTGTACACAGTATTCATCGAAGCAAAATATTGGAAACAACTTGATTATCCATGGTATATTTATAAATAGAGTATCATGGTACCAGATATGTAGGTGTTTTTTAGGGACTGATATGAAATTATTTTCTTGATATATTAGTAAGTAAAAAATGTGAAGTGGAGACCACTATTTTAATACCTTTTCATTTATATAGAAAAGGAGAAATCTATATTCTTATTTCTTTATTTAAGCTCATAAAACTGTATATAATATGTCTGTATCTTTGGGTGAAAAGAAGGGGAACATGCACCCCAATGTTCATAGCAGCAATGTCCATGACAGCCAAACTGTGGAAGGAGCCAAGATGTCCTTAAGTAGATGAATGGATAAAGAAGATATGGTTCACATATACAATGGAATATTACTCAGCCATCAGAAAGGATGAATACCTACCATTTGCATTGACATGGATGGAACTGGAGGGGATTTTGCTAAGTGAAATACGTCAAGCAGAGAAAGACAATTATTATATGGTTTCACTCATATGTGGAATATAAGGAATAGTGCAGAGGACCATAGGGGAAGGAAGGGAAAACTGAATGGTAAAAATTCAGAAAGGGAGACAAACCATGAGAGACTCTGGACTCTGGGAAACACACTGAGGGTTACAGAAGGGAGGGGGAGGGGGGAGATGGCGTAACTGGGTGATGGGTATTAAGGAGGGCATGTGATGTGATGAGCACTGGGTGTTATATGCAACTAATGAATCATTGAACACTACATCAAAAACTAATGATGTACTATATGTTGGCTAATTGAACATAATAAATTTTTTAAAACTGTATACAACATGTAACTTCTTATGTAAAAAATATGGGGGTTGTTATATAGTCATACTTGTTCATATGTAAAAAACTTTGTGTATATACACATATATGTTTATATATAACATAAATGCTATAAATTTATGTGTGTTTGTATATATTAATATAAATAGTTGAGTGAAAAAGGCAAAGTTATTATACATATAGACATATATAAGCATAAATTGCCTCTGGTAGGATACACAGGAAACACATAACAGTTATTAATGCTGGGGAGGAGACCTAGAGGTTTGCAGAATAGAAAAAGGAAGAATGACTGTTTCTAATATATTTTAATACCTTTTGAGTTCTGTATGATGTGCTTAAAATATCTATTAGAATAGTTTTAAGTGTGAAGAGATTGACAGAAATGTGTGACATATTTTCATATGGCTTGACTCCAGGTCCACTGACTACCGGATTTATTTGGACTAATTTTCCTCTATTTTCTGTAAGAGGACAATTTAACAAACAATGGAAACTGTTTACTTTCCTTGTCGTTGGTAGGAAACCCTGATTGTCAGTTAAAAGGCAGTTTATTGATAGCCAACACTTTAAAAATATTTTTACACTTATTTTTTGATAATCTCGAAATTATAGTAATATACATTTCCTGTTCTTTTTGAGAAAGCTTAATTTTTCAATAAGCCCTTATTTCATAATGAAAAGTGTTCAATTTTTAAAAAAACTCCACTCTAATCTGGGTGTTATCTTCTTTCCTCCCAATAGCCATTTTATGTTATGGTTCTATTAACTAAGCAGCACTGGTTCTTACAATTTATATAAACCCTGGATTTTCTTTTTGTTAAATCTTGCAAAAATTTTACATTTTTATGACCAGTTTATGAAAGCCTATTTTCATGTTGGATTTTGGTAGGAACTACACATTGCCTTTGGTGCTAGGAAATAATGATTTATTTTATTCCATGCCCTTCAGAGAAGATTGTGAGATCCCACTTCATGTCTAAGTCAATGAACATTTCAAGCACCTCATACATTTCTAGTCTAAGTTACCAAAGCAAAAAATTATCAGAACAGACGGACTAGGTCAACCACTTGTAGAAAAATCACTGGCTTGTGTGCAAATTTGACACAGGAGATAAGACTGAACTAGAATTTTATGAATCAAATACATCCCAATATGATGCATACAATTATTTGAATTAAGATTTTCAGATTTTATGAATAGGGTTAACAGATTTTTTGCTCCTCTGTATTAGTAGATTAATTTTGTCACATATAAATCAAATATTTTCAATAAGTAATAGAAACAGCAAACAATGCATTAGATAGTTTAAATTTAGAAATAATGTTATTTCCAGGGCGCCTGGGGGGCACAGCGGTTAAGCGTATGCCTTTGGCTCAGGGCGTGATCCCAGCGTTATGGGATCGAGCCCCACATCAGGCTCCTCCGCTATGAGCCTGCTTCTTCCTCTCCCACTCCCCCTGCTTGTGTTCCCTCTCTCGCTGGCTGTCTCTATCTCTGTCGAATAAATAAATAAAATCTTTAAAAGAAAAAAAAAGAAATAATGTTATTTCCAAAATTTCTTCTTAAAATTTTACTTCTTAGTGATATCTTTAGATTCTTCTATATTTCTTTTTCCTCTATAGTAGCTCTCAGATGTTTTCAATAATGAAAATATCAGTACCTTTTTGTTTTTCTGTGATATGTTCAGCCACATAAAATTTTCCTTTCCCTTGTCATATCCTTCAAATATTATTTTAAATATGTTAAGAAGACTCTGCCTCAAATTGACACTTAACCAAATGGTTGAATCAGAAATAGTCTTAAAAAATAGATGCACTGGGAAATCAAAGTTTATATCTGCAAATTAGAAGCTTCTATCTGATATTTGGACTTAATACAGAAGTAGTGAGTGTAAGCAGCTGCATCACTGTTACTCCCAATAGGTGATAGGTAGATATAGATATATATCTTATTACAAAATGTGCATTTACATACATCTGAGAGGGCAAGAATGTAGAATTTTGCATTTGTATTGTATGTTCTTAGAAGCTTAGAGTGTAAGAATTCCAAATCAGACAGATGGCTGTGAAAATTAATGTAATTTAGGATTAGAAGGATGATGGCAGTAGAGTAGGAGGACCCTAGGCTCATCTAGTCACACAAACACAACTAGATACCAATCAAATATCCTAAATACTCCAAAAATTAATGTGAAGACTGACAGAACAAACTCCACAACTAAAGGGAGAGAAGAACTCACACTGAAGAAGGTAGGAAGTTGGGAGACGTGACTTAGGGGAGCAATGGACTGGGGTTGCTACAAAGGGAGGGAGCCATGGTCACAGAGAAGGGTGGGAAAGAGGAGCACACAAAGAAACACATAAGGAGAATGTGTCCCCAAAAACATCGGCTTGGAAAAGAAGAGGGCCTTAATTTTGTGAGTTCTCACAACCAGTGGGGCTTAAAGATTGGAGTTTTAAATGTCAGTGGGCTTGGGTGGGATAGAGCCTGGAGGGCACTGCCCTGCTCCTGTGGAGAAGACAAGCAAACAACCTGGGGGCAGATGGCATAGAAACGGCTATTTGAAGAACATCTGGGATGCACTGTGAGATTATTTGCTCTTCTCAGAGTGTCCCTGAGAAACAGCATTCACAGAGATACCTCTTTGATAAAAAAGCAGCTGGCTGGTGTCATTCCAAACCCACCTCTTAGCATAAACCTAGAGTCACCTGTGGGAAGCTGCCTAACTTGCTTATCCCAAGCCCTACACTGCTGTGCAATGGCAGGACTGCCCTTCTCAGTCAAGCTTGCCTCAGTCCTAGTGCAGCAGGCTCCTACCCCCAGAAGACCAGCACAAACCTGTGCCCACACCACGTCTCCAGATCAAAGAGTTTTGCAGGGCCTCAGTTACATTGGAGACGATGACAAGCTTCATTTCACAAGCAAAACAGACCGTACCTCATTAAAACTCCCCACATTCAGGCCAATGACCAAATACTACCCACAGCAGGCAAAGAGAGCCTCTGCCGATGACTGGCTTGAAAGACAGAGCAGCCCAAACACAACAGCAGAGTGCACTCACCACACACCAGAGACACTCCCTGAAGTGCCAGGCTGTGGGTGCTACAAGACCTCTTCTTCATAAACTCATAACTTTCAAGAGCAAGAGACATAAGTGGCTTTCCTAACACTGAGAAGAAGGTGGAAATTTAGACAAAATGAAAAGACAGAGGAATTTATCCCAAATGAGAGAACAAGATAAGGTCATGGCCAGAGATCTAAGTGAAACAGATATAAGTAAAATGCCTGATGGGGAATTCAAAGCAACAATCATAAGCATATTCACAAGGCTTGAGAAAAGAATAGAATACATTAGTGAGACACTTACCACAGAGATAAATGGGTTAAAAAAGAATCAATCAGAGATTAAGAATGCAATAAATGAGATTGGAAACAGGCTTGATGCGAAAAAACAAACACAAAACCAAAAACCAAAAAAACAAAACAAAACCAGTAAGATGGAAGAAACAGAGGAAGGGATTAGGGACCTAGAAGACAAAATAATGGAAAATAATGAGGCTGAAAAAAAAAGAGAGAGAGAAAGAAGAATTATGCAACACAAGAATAGACTAAGGGAACCCAGTGACTCCATCGATCACAATAACATTCATATTATGGGACTCCCAGAAAAAGAAGAGAAAAAAAGGGAAAACATTTATTTCAAAAAATAATAGAAAACTTCACTAATCTGGAGAAGGAAACAGATATCTGGATCTTGGAGGTGCAGAGAACTCACATCAAAATCAACAAAATCAGGCCAACACCAAGACATATTCTAATTACATCTGCAAAGTATAATTATTGTAAAAAATCTTAAAAGCAGCAAGACAAAAGAAGTCCTTAAATTACAAAGAAAGATCCGTAAGGCTAGCTGCAGGTTTCTCAAGAGAAACTTGGTAAGCCAGAAGGGAATGACATGATATATTCAAGTTGTTAAATGGGAAAAATCTGCAGCCAAGAATACTCTATCCAACAAGGCTATCATGCAGAATAGAAGGAAAGATAAAGAGTTTTCCAAACAAAAACTAAAAGATTATGTGACCACTAAACCATCCCTGCAAGAAATATTAGAGGGGTCTCTTTGAGTGGAAAGGAGAGACCCAAAGTGACAAAGACAAGAAAGGATCAAAGAAAATCTCCAGAAACAATGACAAAACAAGTAATAAAATGGCAGTAAATACATATTTATCAATAATTACTCTGAATGTAAATAACCTAAATGTTCCAATCAAAAGACGTAGGGTATCAGAATGGATAAAACAACAACAGCAACAACAACAACAACAATGGCAGCAGCAGCAACAACAACAACAACAGCAACAACAACAAAAACCCCAAGACCCATCAATGCTGCCTATAATAGACTCATTTAGACTTAAAGAAAACTACGGATTGAAAGTGAGGATATGGAGCACCATTGATAGTGCAAGTGAATATCAGAAGAAAGCCAGAGTAACAATACTTATATCAGACAAAGTAGAGCTTAAAACAACACACCACTTACATCTCTGGAGAGATCATCCAAGCAGAAAATCAACAAGGAAACAGTGCCTTTCACAAATCAAACTTCAACAAATACAAAAAGATTGAGATCATACCATGCATATATTTTCTAACCACAATGCTATGAAACTTGAAGTCAACCACAAGAAAAAATGTGGAATGAACACAAGTACAAGGAGATTAAATGACATGTTACTACACAATGAATGGATCAAGCAGGAAATCAAAGAAGAAACACAAGAAAATACATGGAAACAAATAGAAATGTAAACAGAATGGTCCAGGGATGCCTGGGTGGCTCAGTGGGTTAAGCATCTGCCTTCAGCTTGGGTCATGATCCCAGGGTCCTGGGATCAAGTCCTGCATCTGGTTCCTTGCTCAGTGGGTAGCCTGCTTCTCCCTCAGCCTGCTGCTTCCCCTGCTTGTGCACGCGCTCTCTCTCTGACAAATAAATGAATAAAATCTTTCAAAAAAATAAAGAAAACAGAAAACAGAAAACAGAATGGTTTTGGGATCCCAATGATTTTGGGATGCAATAAACCAGTCCTAAGAGGGAAGTATATAGCAATACAGGCCTACTGTAAGAAGCAAGAAAAATCTCAAATAAACAACCTCACCTAACAACTAAAGGAGCTAGAAAAAGAACAACAAACAAAGCCTAAAGCCAGCAGAAGGAAGGAAGTAAATATTAGAGCAGAAATAAATTCTATAGAAACTAAAAATACAATGGAACAGATCAATGAAACCAGGAGCTGGGTCTTTGAAAAAATTAATAAAGTTGATAAACCCCTAGCCAGAAGTATCAAAAAGAAAAAAGAAAGGACCCAAACAAATAAAATCACAAATGAAAGAGGAGAGATCACACCTAATACCACAGAAATACAACCAATTATAAAAGAATATTATGAACAATTATATACCAACAAATTGGGCAATCTGGAAGAAATGGATAAATTCCTAGAAATATATAAACTACCAAAACTGAAACAGGAAGAAATAGAAAAACTGAATAACCAGCAAAATTTGAATCAGTAATCAAAAAACTCCTAAGAAACAAAAATCCAGAGCAATATGACTTCACAGACAAATTCTACCAAATTTTTACTGAAGAATTAAAACTGGGGCACCTGGGTGGCTCAGTCTGTTAAGCACCTGCCTTCAGCTAAGGTCATGATCCCAAACTCCTGGGATCAAGCCCCATATTGTGCTCCCTGCTCAGCAGGTAGCCTGCTTCTCCTCCTCCCTCTGTCCCCCAGTCATGCTTGCTCTCTGCTTCCAGTTCTCTCTCTCTCTCTCTTTCAAATAAATAAATAAAATCTTTAAAATTTTTTTTAAAAAGGAGTTAAAACCTATTCATCTCAAACTAATCTGAAAAATAGAAGAGGAAGGACAGCTTCCAAATTCATTTTATGAGGTCACCATTACCTTCATGACAAAACCAGATAAAGATTCCACAAAAAAAGAGAACTGCAGACAATATCCCTGATGAAAATGGATGCCAAAATTATAAACAAAAAAATACCAGCAAACCAAATTCAATAATACGTTAAAGGAATCACTCACCAGGATCCAGTGGAATTTATTCCTGGATTGTAAGGGTGGTTCAATATTCACAAATCAATCAGTGTGATACATCATATTAATAAAAGAAAGAATAAGAGCCATAAGATCATTTCAATACATGCAGAAAAAGCATTTGACCAAGTACAAGATCCATTCATGATAAAACCATCAACAAATCAGGGATAGAGGGAACATACCTCAACATAATAAAGGCCATATACAAAAAAAACAGAGCTAATGTCATCTTTAATGGGGAAAAACAGAGAACTCTCCCTGTAGGATCAGGAACAAGACAGGGATGTCTACTCTCATCACTGTCGTTTAACATAGTACAGGAAGTCCTAGTGACAGCAACCAGACAACAAAAAGAAATAAAAGGCATCCAAATTGGCAAGGAAGAAGTAAACTTTCACTATTTGCCAATGACATGGTACTGTATATAGAAAACCATAAAGACTCCATAAAAAACTGATAAATGAATTCAGTAAAGTTGCAGTGTATAAAATTAACATAGAGAAAACTGTTGTAGTTCTATACACCAATAATGAGGCAGCAGAAAGAGAAATTAATAAAACAATCTTATTTACAATTGCACCAAATACAATGAGATAGCTGGGAATAAACCTAATCAAAGAGGTGAAAGACCTGTACTCTGAAAACCCTTAAAAAAAAAACAACAACTGATGAAAGAAATTGAAGACAACACAAATAAATAGGATGACATTCCATACTTATGGATTAGAAGAACAAATATTGTTAAAATGTCCATAATACCCAAAGCAATCTACATATTTTGTGCATTCCCTATCAAAATACCAACAGCATTTTTCACGGAACTAGAACAAACAATCCTAACATTTGTAGGGAGCGACAAAAGACCTACAATAGCGAAAGCAACCTTGAAAAAGAAAAGCAAATCTCAAGGTATCACAATTCCAGACTTTTAGTTATATTATAAAACTGTAGTGATCAAAACAGTATGGTACCAGTACAAAAACAGCACATAGATCAATAGAACAGATTAGAAAACACATAAATGAACCCACAACTATATGGTGAATTAATCTTCAACAAAGCAGGAAAGACTTTTGAATGGAGAAAAGACTGCTTCTTCAACAAATGGTGATAGGAAAACTGAACAACAACTTGCAAAAGAATGAAACGGGACCACTTTCTTACACCATAAACAAAAATAAATTCAAAATGGATGAAAGACCTAAATGCGAGATAGGAAACCATCAAAATCCCATAGGGGAACACAGGCAGCAACCTCTTTGACACAGGCTGTAGCAATTTCTTATTAGACATATCTCTGGTGGCAAGGGAAACAAAAACAAAAATGTACTATTGGGCCTTCATCAAGATAAAAAAAAGTGTCTGCACAGCAAAGGAAACAATCAATAAAACTAATAGGCAGCCTTCAGAATGGGAGAAGATACTTGCAAATAACATGTCTGATAAAGGGTTAGTATCCAAAATATATAAAGAACTTATAAAACTCACCAACCTCAAAATGAATCATCCAATTAAAAATTGGCAGAAGACATTAACAAACATTTCTCCAAAGAAGACACACTGATGACCAACAGACACATGAAAAAATTCTCTACATCACTGATCATCAAGGAAATACAAATCAAAACCATAATAAGATATCACCTCCAACCTGTTAGAATGGCTAAAATCAGTAACACCAGAAACAACAGGTGTTGTCAAGGATGTGGAGAAAGGAAAACACTCTTACACTGTTGGTAGGAATGCAAACTGGTTCAGCCACTCTGGAAAATAGTACAGAGGTTCCTCAAAAAGTTACAAATATAACTACCCTAAGATCCAGCAATTGTAGTACTAGGTATTTAACCAAAGATTACTAAAATACTAATTCAAAAGGATACCTGTAACCTGATGTCTATAACAGCATTATCTACAATAGCCAAATTATGGAAACAGCCCAAGTGTCCATTGACTGATGAATGCATAAAGAAGATGATATGTGTATATATCATATTCATATTATATCATTATATATATGTATATATATATACAAAAAGGGATATTAGTCAATCATAAAAAAGAATTAAATCTTACCATTTGCAGTGATGTGGATGGAACTAGAGAGTATTATCCTATGTGAATTAAGTCAAAGAAAGACAAATACCATATGATTTCATTCATATGTGGAATTTAAGAAATGAAACACAAGCAAAGGGAAAAAAAAAGAGAGAGAGACAAACCAACAAACAGACTCTTAATAGACAACAAACTGATGGTTACTAGGGGGGAGGTGGGTGGGGGATGGGTTAAATAGGTGATGGGGATTAAGAGTGCACTCGTTGTGACATGGAAGTGTTCTATGGAAGTGTTCAATCACTATATTGTATACCTGAGACTAATAAAACACTCTATGTTTACTAACTGAAATTTAAATGACAACTTGAAAAATTCACAAACAGGCATATTCCTTCCTCAAGCATGTGTTCTACATTTTAGACTTACATGGTAGTGTTTCTTTTTTTTAATAAGCTTTTTAAAAAGATTTATTTCTTATTTATTTCTTATTTATTTATTTATTTATTTATTTATTTATTTATTTGTCAGAGGGAGAGAGAGTGAGCACAAGCAGGGGGAGTAGCAGGCAGAGGGAGAAATAAGCTCCCACTGAGCAAGAAGCCCCATGCTGGACTCAATCCCAGAACTCTGGGATCATGACCTGAGCCGAAGGCAGATGCTTAACTGACTGAGCCACCCAGGCCTCCCACATGGTAATGTTTCTTGATACCAAAACAAAAATTTTTCTCCTAATGTGATGTTGAACAATATGTATTTTAAGTACTTTACACCATGATTCTTCACATCAATAAGGGATCACTCATTTTTGTTTCCCTTGTGGCTGCCCAAATAAATTAACAATGTTCTTATTTGAAAAGTAACTAGTTCTGAAAAAGTGCATCATTAACTCTGGGAAAAATATTTCTAAAAAGTGAGTACACATTTCTAAATAAAAAACATGGGGAGCCAATTTATTCACCAACAGATTTCAACCACGTTAAAGAAACATACCACATAACTTAATATTCTGCTAGTGATAGATGAATAGCATTTCCTCTGCATTATGGTTTCATTTGACATGTGTTGTTTTAAATTCTGTGTAGTCCATAAACACCTGGGTGCTTCCACCTTTAATGGGTTTTAATTTTATTTTTTCTCCTACATTATTATGCAGCTATACTTCCATCCATAGTCCATTATCTTCTATCTATTTAAAAATACCCATCCCAACTTCACTTATAAAAAATCTAGCCAAGCCTCATTTCATTTGTTCTTTTACCAACTACAGACATTAACCTCCAGCTTCTGTATTTTCAGAAAGAAGACAACTGAATGAGAAGATGCAACATTGCAATTAGGTCAGTGCTCATTTAAATAATACTTTAATTTGGGGCAATGTATTTTTTTACATTAACAAAATGATCAAAATGATTCTTAACATTTCTAAGAACAAATATGAGAATAATCAGGAAAATGGATAAAACCAGGAGTATTGAACAGGGATTCTCTCACTAGATTATAAATATCTTGGAAAGTTACAGAATTCAAAATAAGGTGGAACAGGGGCGCCTGGGTGGCTAAGTCAGTTAAGCATCTGCCTTCGGCTTAGTATGGTGACTAACATAATATAATAAAGACATATTAAAAAAAGAGCATCTGCCTTTGGCTTAGGTCATGATCCCGGAGTGCTGGGATCAAGCCCCACATCAGGCTCCCTGCTCAGCAGGGAGCCTGCTTCTCTCTCTGCCTGCTGCTCTCCCAGCTTGTACTCTCTCTCTCTGTGTCAAATAAATAAATAAATAAATAAATAAATAAATAAATAAATAAAATATTTAAAAAACAAATAAGGTGGAACAAGCAACAGAAAAAAAAATTAAATAAGATAATATAAAGCCTAAAGAAATCTAAACAGAAATAACAAAATGAACACATGACACATGGCATAAAGAAAGATTTTTCAAAGTAGAAAGCCTATGTGGCCAGAAAAATATGAAGAAAACATTTAACTTCAGTAGCAATAATTTGACAAGGTAACTAAATAGTTAAGGTGTGAAAACTAGTCAATTTAGCAATACCTATTAAATAATGAATATAAATAAGGGTCTTCATTTGTTACTAATATAATTAGATCTCACTTATATGTTGAATCTAAAAAAACAAATGAACAAATGAACAAATGACAAAAAAGAAAAAAAAAGCAGAAACAGGCCCATAAATACAGAGAACAGACTGGTGGTTTCTAGAAGGGAGGGGGTGGCGGATAGACAAACTGATGAAGAGTGGGAGGTACCAGTTTCCAGTTTCAGAATGATTAAGTAATAGGGATGAAAGGTACATCATAGGGAATATAGTCAATAGTATTGTAATAGTGTTATATGGTGACAGATGGTAGCTACAATTGTGCTGAGCATAGCATAACCTATAAAGTCCTTGAATCACTATGTTGTACACCCAAAACAAATGTAACATTATATGTCAACTATACTTCAACTAAAAAATAAATAACAACAACTACAAACAAAGATATTAATTCAATGCACTGCTTGGACTTTAAATCTTGATCTAAACAAATTATTTATTTTATTGAGGTGTGTTTACTATACAATATTATAATAGTTTTAGGTGTACAACACAGTCATTCAACATTTGTGTATATTGTAAAATGTTCACAATAAGTCTGTTTACCTTCTGTCACCATTCAAAGTTAATACAAAATTATCAACTATGTTTTCCATGCTGTACTTTACATCCCCATGATTTATTTTAAAACTGGAAGTTTATACTTTTTGATCCTCTTCACACATTTTGCTCGCCTAACCTTTTTCTGTTCTGGCAACCACCAATCTGTTCTTTGTATAAACAAATAAATTCTTAAAATATTTTTATACTTCTAGAGGAAGACAAATAGCTCCTGATCAGTTAAATATATTAAGGAACTATCATTAATTGTGTTCAATGTGATGATTTCATTAAGGCTTTGTTTAAAAATGTGCTCCTATCTATTATAGATATATTCTGTAAATTTTGGGGGTAATATTTTATAATATCTGAGATTTGTTATAAAATAATCATAATGGATATAGAAAATGGATTATAAATGCAAGGATACTGGTCATATATTGATAATTGCTGAAGTAGGGCAATAGGTACAGGGAATGGAGGGTTCCTATCACCGTAAGTTTTTCTTTTACAAGCATTCAAAATTTCCATTATAAAAATTTTTTAAATGATCAAATAGCATTATACTATAATTCCATATTTCTTGTGTGTGTAGAAAACATACTTCATAAATACATTTTTATCTCAATCCTGAAACAACATATAGAAAACTTTTAACAATTGTGATAATTCTTGAATAACAGAAATTTGAACTACTGCAATTGTTTTTCATTTTGATTTCTATATATTTGAATTTTTCTACAGTGGAATTTACTACTCAAGTAATTAAAGTACATATGAATAACTACCAAAATAGTTATTGTCAAATTTTAGCTATGTTATTTTTTTATTCAGAAAATGAGTCAATAATACTCCCAAAGAAAGTTTTATGTACATTTTGCTGGAGGGCATAATTTGAAAATTTTCCTTGGGCTGTTACTTTTCTTGGTTTCTTTTTTTAGAAGATTGTCATCTATGATAGCATTCACTTTTTTGCATCTCTACTAACTCTATTATGCATTTGCTTTTACATCACTTTTCCTTGACTAGTTTGAAATGCCAATCTGCTGTATTCTCAGATCACTTCCTTTAAACTTCTACTATGTCTCTGACTTCTTAAAGATTGACATTTAACTTCCTACACAGTATAATTCAAACCAAAATTTCAAGACTTATGTACCATGGGGCAGTAAGGAGACAGCATCGTGTGGCCAAAATGTATGTGCTTAGCAAAAATAAAATCACAACACTGACATCAGTAGAATATCTTTGAACAAATTACTGAACTCCACTGAGCCTCGAATATCTTCACTTTGAAAAGAGACTGCACCTCTTATGACCACTTTTGCTGCATCCAAATGGTTTGGACTGTCATGTTTCATTTCCGTTTGCTTCCATGTATTTTTTATTTCATCTTTAATATTGTGGTTAACTTATTAATTCTTTATTACGATGTTCTTTAATTTCCGTTTATTTGTGGTCTTTCCAATTTTTCACTGTGGTTTACTTCAAGTTTCATAGTATTGTGGTCCGAAAATATACATAGTATCATCTTAATCTTTTTGTAATTGTTGAGGTCTGGTTTGTAATCCAGTATGTGATCTGTTCTGGAGAACATCCCATGTGCCCTCAAGAAGAATGTGTATTCTGTTGCTTTAGAATGAAATGTTCTGAATATATCTGTGAAGTCCATCTAGTCCAGTGTGTCATTCATAACCATTGTTTCCTTGTTGATTTTCTGCTGAGAAGATCTGTCCATTGATGTTAGAGGGGTATTAAAGTTCCCTACTGTTAATGTATTATTATCAATGAGTTCCTTTATGTTTGTTATTAATTGCTTTGTAATATTGTGTGCTCCAAAGTTGGGTACATAAATACTGACAACTGTTAGATCTTCTTGGATAGACCCCTATATTATGATATAGTGTCCTACTTCATCTCTTGTTACAGTCTTTAGTTTAAAATCTTGTTTGTCGGGGCGCCTGGGTGGCGCAGTCGTTAAGCGTCTGCCTTTGGCTCAGGGCATGATCCCGGTGTTCTGGGATCAAGCCCCACATCAGGCTTCTCCTCTGGGAGCCTGCTTCTTCCTCTCCCACTCCCCCTGCTTATGTTCCCTCTCTCGCTGGCTGTCTCTCTCTGTCAAATAAATAAATAAAATCTTAAAAAAATAAAAATAAAGCACTTATTTAAAAAAATAAGATAAAATCTTGTTTGTCTCATATATGTATGGATGCTCCACATTTCTTTTGATGTCCATTAGCATGATAAATTGTTCTCCACCTCCTCACTTTCAGTCTGTAGGTGTTCTTAGGTCTAAAATGAGTCTCTGTAGACAGCATATTGATGGGTCTTTTTCCCCGTCTGATACCTTATCTCTTTTGATTGGAACATTTAGTCCATTTGCATTCTGAGTAATTTTTGATAAATATGAATTCACGCCATTGTGTTACCATAATGTCATTGTTTCTGGAGATTTTCTCTATTCCTTACTTGTCTTTGTCACTTTTGGTCCTTCCTTCCCATTCAAAGAGTCCCCTTTTATATTTCTTGCAGGGCTGGTTTAGTGGTAACAAACTCCTTATTTTATTTGTCTCAGGAACTCTTGATCTGTCTCTCTTTCTGAATGGTAGCTTTGCTGAATGGAATATTCTTGGGTGCATAATTTTCCCATTTAACACACTGACTATACCATGGAACTCTCTTCTGGTCTGCACATTTCTGTGGGTAGATCTGCTGCTAACCTGATTTGTTTCCTTGTAGTTTAGGAATTTATTTTCCCTTGCTGCTTTGAGGACTTTTTCTCAATCTCTGTATTTTGCAAATTTTACTACAATATGTCTTGGTGTTGGCCTGCCTTTGTTGCATTTGATGGGAGTTTTCTGTGCCTCTTGGATTTACATGTCTTTTAACTTCTCCAGATTAGGGAAGTTTTCAGCTACAATTTGCTCAAATAAACCTTCTGCCCCTCTCTTCTTTTCGCTCTCTTCTTCTGGGACTCCTATGATACCAACGTTATTTTTCTTTATGGAGGTGCTGAGTACCTTTAAGTGTAAATTCATGATCTAATACTTTTCTTTCCCTCTTCTTTTCAGCTTCATTATTTTCCATAGTTTTATCTTCCATTTCACTTATTTGTTTTTCTGCTTCTTCCATCCTTGTGAGCCTTACATCCAGTTAGTTTTGCATCTTGGTTATAGCATTTTTTATTTCAGCCTGACTAGTATTTAGGTCTTTTATCTCTACTGTAAAGGACTACCTGCTGTCCTCTATGCTTTCCTCAAGCCCAGCTAGTATCTTTTTGATTGTTTTAAATTCTGGTTCAGGTATATTACTTATATCTGTTTTGGTTATATCCCTGGCTGTGACCTTTCCTTATTTTTTTGGGGGGGATGAATTTCTTTGTATTGGCATTTTGTCTAGGTCTCTGTCTTCTTCTCTGTGTTAGGAAAGCGTGTCATGTTTCCTGTTCCTAAGAGTAATGGCTATATTAAGAATACATTGTATCCTGTCCCAGACCTGGTACTTCAGGAAGTGTTTCTGGTGTATGCTGTGTGTACTCTGCTGTTGTGGTTTGGCTGCTCTTTCCCTCAGGCCACCCCTTTGTAGAGTTTTTCCTTGTCTGTAGTGGGGAGTGTTTGATCCTTGCCAGTGTTTTGCAAATTTTAAGTAGGTGTGTTTTTGTGGGCTTGTTAAAAGAGGCTAGATCTTACGCAACTAATGAATCATCAAACTTTACATCAAAAACCAGGGATGTACTGTATGGTGACTAACATAATATAATAAAAAAATTTTTTTTAAGAATATTATCTCTGCAGATATTTGCCAAAAAAAGGCATATCTGTTTTAGGACCGCTGATACTGATATTACTGATGCAAATATATTTCTGTGCTTGTTTCTTGTTGCATATATCTATGACTATCACAACGGTTATCCACCAATTTGATTATCTTGGAGCTGTAAATTATTATAGCAAAATCAATAAAGAATTTATTTTTAAGCCAAAAAAAGAGGCTAGATCTTATTTGCACTAGAGCTGAAGCTTTGCAGCACTGTATGCTCAGTAGGCTTAGTGCATGCAGTGGGTTTGTGCTGGTTTTCTGGGGAAGGGGCTCACTTCTGTTCTTTATTTCACCCACATTTGCCCTAGTAAAAAACACCTGCAGAGCTCAGGGGGTGGGGCTTCGTCTAAGCATCTCAAGCCTCCACTGTGGGTGCTGTGCTGCTCTCTGAAGTCTGTTCATGCTGTTGGGTATGGGAAAATGTCATCAGCTCACTCTCTTGTTTCCAGAGAGGGGAGTTCGTGCCCACTGCTATTCAGGAAGCCCTTACAGAAGAGCAAACATTCTCCTCTTGTGTGTCCCAGGCATCCCTCAGATCTCAGCCTTAACCTTGTCTGTGTCTTAGCCATTTGCTCACCTGGTAGCACAGTGCTCCTGTGTTTTCTCTCAGGCACACCAGCTGGGTTTCAAAACTCCAAATTTTAGGGACCAAGCATGGCACAGATCCACACTGATCCTCTGGGGGACAGTCACATCATGCTATGTTTGGTATCAGTTTATCCTAGAAGACAGTTACACAAACAAACAGGGGCTTGGAGTTTATGATAAAGTGCAGCAAAAATCCAGAACCCAGCTTAGCTGCTCTCAGCAGATGTCTCTTATCCTATGTTAATGAACATGGCAGTGCATGGGAGCCTGCCAGCTCTTTTGTCCCATGAGAAGCAGTGCCACCTTTCCCAAATACCCTCCAAGAAGGGGAACTGTCTCTCCTAGTGTGACCTAGGGGATCCTCAGACAACACTGTCTGTTTCTTGGCCTCTACCCTATTTCTCCACAGGAGCACTGCTATACCCATCAGGCTCCACCCTGGTGATGATCTGGATTCCTAAAACTTCAGACTTTGAGCTCTGCTGCTTGTAAACTTGTGATAATCAGCCTCCTTTTTTTCCCCCAAGTCAATGGTTTGGGGGAATTGTTTTTCTTGTGCAATCCATTGTACACTACTCTCTTGCTCTTGCTCCCTCTCTCTCTTCTCTGTCTTCCTCCCCTCCACAACGCCTGTGATTCTTTTCTCACCCAAATCATGTCTCCACATCTCCTACCCTCCCCAATGTAGCTTCTTTTGTCCCTCTAGATGTGCAATTTGTTCTCTCAGTCCTCAGATTGATTTATTGGGTGTGAAAAATGACTTGATATTTATCTAGCTATGTTTGTGGGATGTGGCAAGCATAGGGTCCCGTTATTACTCTTCCATCTTAACTCCTCTCCACCCAAAAGTGGATTTTAACCTCCACTCTGCTACTATCAAGTTAACCTTGAGCGAATTAATTCTCTGATATTTAGGTTCTTCAGCTATTAACACAAAGTTGGCAATTTCTACTTAAATGGACTTTGTGAACATTAGAGAAAATTCATGAAAATAACTTAGTTTCATGATTGGCATAAGTTTGCAACAACCATTAAAAAGTTACTATTTGGGGTAATGAGAATTAATATGTCACACATGGTACAATAGTATAAATGTTGCCCTGGCTTGAGTGAATGGCTTATGCTATAGAGGAAAGGGGTATCCGGGTAGATAAAATGTGTTATAATATGAAGATTGGAAGTAGAGCTTGATATTGTACACACTAGGAAGTCATTATAGATTCTTAAGCATGAGAGCAACATAATTCATGATTGTGTTTTCTAGCAAGATTGCTCTGGCAGTGAATATTTGGAGGAAATTGGAAGGCAGGCAGCAGCTTCTGGAGTTTGAATTTGGAAAAAGAAACAATTGTAGAAATCCAGGTTAAAAATAATGAGTAGTAAGTCCAGAATTATGACCAGGAAAATACAGCGATGGGACAAATATATCTTAGCAGGAGAATCAACATTTCTTGAAAGATTAGATTGAAAAGATGAAAAAAATGAGAACTTTCAAGGTGACTCTGGTGTTTTTAGCTTGGTTGTATCATTTATATAAAGGTAAAGAAATGGTAAATAGTTTTGAAAAAGATGCTATTTTCATTTTCAGGCATATAGAATTTGATGTGATTAGTTACAAGTACATTTTCCAAAACCAGTCAACAGAAGAATTTTTGTGCATACCTTTTTTGTATATGTGTGTATCTTACTTTTTTTTTCCAATTTACCTTCTTCCTCTTATTTTTCAAGCTGTTTACTCCAGGGTTTCTTGCTGAAGATTATTTGAAAGGTCAGGCTATATACTAAATGTTTTTTTTAGGTTTGAAAATGATATCTGAATTAACATGAGGGACTACTTAAAGAAGAGGCTTCAAAGGCTGCTTATTTGGGCTCATCTAACCAACTCCTGCAGAGCCCTTTTTTACCTCAACCCTACAGGAGATATGTCATCAAGACGTGCAGTTTCCTCTGCCACATATTTCACATTCAGAGTAAAGGAAGCTACTTAAAATACCAGATTTCACAGTCTGATACCACAATTATGAATATTTTCCCCATCAATCAATACCAAGGTGGAATTCATTTAAGATTCACTTATAAAGAATGACACTAAGAATATAATACAATAATGCATGATGAACTAAATGAATGGAGTATGTCAGATATTCCCACATACTACACGCATTCCTGGTGAAAACAATGAATTTCAGGTGACAATGGGAATGTTTCTTTTTTTTCTCTCACTGTCTCTCTGTCTCTGTCTGTCTGTCTCTCCCTGTAAATAAAAAACAGCTATATTTCCTATAAGAATGCCTCTATATCAATAGGTGCTGTTGATACTGGGAATCCATTTAAGTTTTCTACAATGATGCTGTACTATTCTAGAAGGTTAAAGTAGAAAAATAGTTACTTCCGGTTGAAAAATTTCATCAACCATCCCATGAAATGAGATGCCTTGCTAAAAAAAAAAAAAAAGAAGAAGAAGAAAAAAAAAAGGAGGAAAAAAGGTAGCAGAGAAGTAGGGGACCCTATTTCAAATGGTCCCCTGAATTGAGCTGGATATCTACCAGACCATTCTGAACAATCACAAAATCAGCCTGAGATGTAAGAAAATATATCTGGATCTCCACAAACAGAGTAACTCTGGTGGTTGGTCTCGAGGCATGAAGCTGGGAGTTGTGATTCTGCCAAAATTCTCAACAAGATCCTAGTAAATAGGACCAAATAGTACATTAAAAGGATTATCCGTCATGACCAGGTGGAATTCATCCCTGGGAAGCAAGGGTGGTTCAACATTCGCAAATCAACCAATGTGATAGAACACATTAATAACAGAAGAGACAAGAACCATATGATCCTTTCAATCGATGCAGAAAAAAGCATTTGACAAAATACAGCATCCTTTCCTGAATAAAACTCTTCAGAGTGTAGGGATAGAAGGTACATTCCTCAATTTCATAAAAACCGTCTAAGAAAAGCCCACAGCAAATATACTCAATGGGGAAAAGTTGAGAGCCTTTTCCTTAAGATCAGGAACACTACAAGGATGCCCACTCTTGCCACTAGTGTTCAACATAGTAGTAGATATCCTAGCAACAGCAATCAGAAAACAAAAAGAAATAAAAGGTATTCACATTGGCAAGAAAGAAGTCAAACTCTCTCTCTTCACAGATGACATAATACTTTATGTGGAAAACTCAAAAGACTCCACCCCCAAATTACTAGAACTCATATAGCAATTCAGTAATGTGGCAGGATACAAAATCAATGCACAGAAATCAGTTGCTTTCCTATACACTAACAATGTAACTGTAGAAAGAGATATTAGGGAATTGATTCCATTTAAAATAGTACCAAAACCCATAAGATACCTTGGAATAAACCTAATGAAAGAGATTAAGGATCTATACTCTAGAAACAACAGAACACTGATGAAAGACATTGAAGAAGACACAAAAAGATGGAAAAACATTCCATGCTCATGGGACTGAAGAATAAGCATTGTTAAAATGTCTATGCTACCCAGAGCAATCTATTCTTTCAACGCCATCCCAATCAAAATACAAATGCTAGTTTTCAAAGTGCTGGAACAAACAATCCTAAAATTCGTATGGAACCAAAAAAGACCCTGAATTGCCAAGGAAATGTTGAAAAAGAAAAAGAAAGCTGGGGTCATCACATTGTCTGATTTCAAGCTGTATTACAAAGCTGTGATCACCAAGACAGGATGGTACTGTCACCAAAACAGACACATAGATCAATGGAACAGAATAGAGAGCCCAGATATGGACCATCAACTCTATGGTCAACTAATCTTCAACAAACCAGGAACAAATATCCAATAGAAAAAAGACAGTGTCTTCAATAAATAGTGTTGGGAAAATTGGAGAGCTATGTACAGAAGAATGAAACTCGACCATTCTCTTACACCATACACAAAGATAAAATCTAAATGGATGCAAGGCCTTAATGTAAGACAGGAATCCATCAAAATCATAGAGAACATAGATAATAACCTCATCAACCTCAGCCACAGCAGCTTCTTTCAAGACACATCTCCAAAGACAAGGAAAAGAAAAGCGAAAATGGACTTTCCAGACTTCATCAAGAAAAAAAGCTTCTGCACAGCCAAGGAAACAGTCAAAAAAACTAAGAGGTAGCCCACGGAATGTGAGAAGATATTTGCAAATGACACTACAGATAAAGGGCTGGTATCCAAGATCTATAAAGAACCTCTCAAACCCAACAACCAAAAAACAAATAGTCCAGTCAAAAAATGGGTAGAAGACATGATCAGACACTTTTCTAAAGAAGACATATGAATGGCTAATAGACACATGAAAAAATGTTCAACATTTTTAGCCATCAGGGAAATTCAAATCAAAACCACACTAACATAATATAATAAAAATATTATTATTAAAAAAATAAATAGGAAGGTAAAAATAACAAAACAAACAAACAAACAAAAACCGTACTGAGATATCACCTTACACCAGTTAGAATGACAAAAATTGACAAGGCAAGAAAGAAAAAAATGTTGAAGAGGTGTTGGAGAAAGGAGAACCCTCTTACACTGTTGGTGGGAATGCAAGTTGGTACAGCCACTTTGGAAAACAGTATGGAGGTTCCTCAAAAAGTTAAAAATAAAGCTACCCTAGGACCCAGCAATTGCACTACTGGGTATTTACCCCAAAGATACAGATGTAGTGAAAAGAAGGGGCACATGCACCCCAATGTTCATAGCAGCAATGTCTACAACAACCTAACTGTGGAAGGAGCAAAGATGCCCTTCCACAGAGGAATGGATAAAGAAGATGTGGTCCATATATACAATGGAATAATACTCAGCCATCAGAAAGGATGATTACCCAACATTTGCATCAACATGGACGGAATTAGAGGAGATTATGCTAAGTGAAATAAGTCAAGCAGAGAAAGTCAATTATCATATGGTTTCATTTATATGTGGAACATAAGGAATAGCAGGGAGGACATTAAGGAGAAGGAAGGGAAATCTGAAGGGGGGAAATCAGAGGGGGAGATGAACCATGAGAGACTATGGACTCTGGGAAACAAACTGAGGGTTTTAGAGGGGAGGGGTTGGGGGGCTGGGTTAGTCCTGTGATGAGTATTAAGGAGGGCACGTATTGCATGGAGCACTGGGTGTTATATGCAAACAATGAATCATGGAACACTACGTCAAAAGCTAATGATGTACTGTATGGTGACTAACAATGTAATAAAAAATAAATTAAAAATGTAAATAAAAAATAAGCATAGAGCTAAAAAAATAAAATAAAAAGAAATAAAGGAAATAAAAAAGACATTAAAGTGCTATTGACACTCAAGGAGAGCCTTATCTCTTGTAATATATAAATGGTGTAGGGTCTATACATATGTGCACTGGGGATTTTGACTAGTCAATTAGGCATGCTTATACCTCAAAAAGAATTGGTAGGCAGAGTCATTTTAATCAGCTTGGGGGTAACTTTCTTTCCTTGACTTCTAGTGAAATTTTCTACTGCATTGGTGCAACTGAAATAAACCTTGTGCTCTCTAATCCAATCTCTTTTACCAAGTCCATCCACACCACCAGAGACCACTCACTCTCTATGACCTAAAACTACATTTTCCCCTTTGAGGCCCAAGGCTCAAAATTACTTTAAATTGTTTATTTCTCCCCTTAGTGTAAATAATTGCTTATCACACTTGATACTTAGTGTTTAACTTTAACATTAGTGTTAATGTTAAAATTATTTTTAAAATGAGTGTTTTAAAATAAGTGTTTAACATTAACATTAGTGTTAATGTTAAAATAATTTTTAAAATGAGAGAAGATTCTCTTCCATTTCCTTTCAGAAGACCTGAAACTATTTTGTTCTCTCTATACATATTATTTGAATAAGTCTGTGTTTGTGGTAAAACTTTCTTTTTTCCCCAGTGAAATTGCTAACCTAACATATCTATATATAATTTTTTCTTGCTTTAGCATGGCTACTTGCCGGTCATAGGATGGAGAAAACTTGGAAGAAGGGGCTCTGAAACTAGAACTTTATACCTGGGTGAGAAACACTCATTTGGACCAATTCAGTCAATAGTTCTTAGAGCCCAATTTATCACTCAATGCACAGTATTCAAAGTGAAAGATGGCTATACTTTGAAATGCAGGCAAGCATACAGGTGGCCTTATGCCTCAACTAATGGATGCATAATAGTGGGGTGGGTAGTGATACTCAAAATCTACGTGAGCAAGAAGCAGGATGGAAGTTATCCAGTGAGTAGTGGAGCTACAGTTACTGAGCTGGAATTCAGTAATGGAATTTGGGGCAGAGAAATGCAAATCAAAACAAAGGTGAGACCTCGATTCTGGACTACGAGGCAGGTTATAAAGCCAAATGATTCAAGCACAAATATAAAACTAAATTATATACTTAAGAAATTAGTCACCTGCAGTGTGGGTAAGTTGACATTAAGTCTCAGAGTAATAGCTACTTATATTACATTATTTTCTGGCTTGAATTGTTCCTAGAGAAACCAAGTGCGGTGAAAGTAAGGAAAGAACTAATATTTTGGTTGTTTGTTTCAAATATTTAAATTCTAGTTAGTTAACATATAGTGTAATATTGGTTTCAAGAGTAGAATTTAGTGATTCATCACTTACATATAACACCCAGTGCTCATCACAACAAGTGTTCTCCTTAAAACCCATCACCCATTTAGTCAATGCCCTGCCTACCTCCTTCCATCAACCCTCCGTTTGTTCTCTATAGTTAAGAGTCTCTTATGGTTTGTTTCCCTCTTGTTTTTGTTTCCCTTCCCCTATGTTAAAAGACTAAAATTTAAAACAGTGATCAAACTTTTTCAGTAGAGTCAGAAAGCAATATTCAGCATTGAAGACCGTACATAATTGCAGCTCTTCAATTCTGTCATTGTGGTACAAAAACAGCCATTGGCTAAAATAATGTTTGTAACTGTTTCAAAAAAAATTATTCAAAAACAGAGGTGATAGACCAAATTTTGCCCACAGGCTATAGTTTGTTAATCCCTATTTCAGGAGCGTATTTAATGGTCTCAGGTGAAGGTAGAATAAGCTTAAGAAGAGCAGGACAAAGGCAATGCAAATACTTCTCTCATTTTAAGCAATGAATTGGGTTTAAGACAGTCTGCCTTCTTGTCTTTCAATCATCTCCTTCCCTAAATCTATTAAAGGACTACTCTCAAATACCTCATTTGATCCTTCCTAGCTGGATTCATCTGTTCATTTATGTAAGACTTAGAATAATGAATAATATGATTAACTTCAGATTACAACTGCCTGAGAAAATAATTTAATGTAATAAAAAAAGGTATCAGTGTTCAATATATTGCCTCTCTCTACATATACCTGCCTTTCCTTTTTTACTTTCATGACTGTAGCACAGGGAAACCCTTCATCAAAGATACTGCCTAACTTTTGCCTGTAAGTTCACAAGATAGTTATTATCCAGTCCCTTCTGTGTGATGATGTAAGTAGGAAAATGTTCCCACAGAAAATTAAGGCTTCTACTTATTTTGAAGTTTTAGGTAATACAGTTCAGAAGACATAGGTCAGTAAAGGAGAAGCAGAAGCTGAGAATTCTCAGCCCCAAACTGTTCTCTGAATAATTTATTTGGCTGAAATCATGTGGTGCCCTTTAGCCTGCAAAATATAGATCATATGACCCAACTATACTATATTCTGGTTCAGTTTAAATGTAAGAAATCCTAATACAGTACAAAGTGATTAAAAAATACTGAATTTCCCAGAGGAAAAGATAATAATGCACTCTTTGGTTATAACTAAAGAATACTGAAAATATGCATCTTCATATTTTCCTAATATCATCTGGCTTGTGTAACAAGTCAATTCATGCTATTGCATTATTCCAGTTGTATTTACTTCCAATTTGGAATCAAGACCTTTGATGAAGTAGTCCTATTATAACAAGAACCTATCACAGGCTTTAAGTAATACTGGTGCTTGTGGGAGAAATCCACTGGGAGTTGATAGGGCTGTAGTAGCTTTTCAACCAAACTGCAGGTATGGTATTCAATAAAACTGCCAGCATTTGCATTCAAAGAGTATGTATGGGCGTAAAAATAACTTATAAAAATGACACCCTGGAGCTTCATATTTATTCTCATTCAATGATTTCCAGATCAAATTTGCTCAGTTTACAAGTTAAAAGAGGATTTTCTTCCTATCTCTCAGCCTTAGGAAATTCCCACCAGAATAAAAACAAAGCTGTATTTGCTCAACCTCTGACACTATAACTTGGAGTGACGTTTCTGCAATCCAAGCTTTAGATCAGATCATGTTAAAGCATAAGCCAAAATCTGCATCAGATTTACCAACTTCCTCATCATTTCTCAGACATTTGTTGCTTTCTGTCATTATTGAAATCACCACCATGCCCCTTTACTACAAGTTAGAAAAGTATTTTTAAATTACATCAGGAAAGAACTCAAATCCTTCAATTTGATATTATAAATCACTTGTTACATAACCCCTAAAACATGGTAAAAATTGTCATTCAGATTGAATTCTTATACATAACTACATTTCTAGGTAGCTCTTAAGCTATAATTCACACATTACAATCATAGCTACCAAAGATTCAGTTAATAATGTTAGAGCTGGACATGGTGATTACAAGTTTTCAAAGGCCTATTTAAGAAATTCTAGACCAGAATGATTAATTGCAATGAATCACAGTATGTTGGCTATAAAAAAAAGAGAACAGAGAAAATATACTGGTTAGTGAAATTTGATGAGTTTAAAGTAAAAAAAAAGTATATGTGATTCTTTCAATTTGTTGTTGATCTTAAAAGTATTGGACTATTTTCACAAACGTATAAATAAATATTGGCAATAAAATCTCCATAGACTGTGATACTCCCTCTGGATGAAATTTTAAAATACTGGTTCAACTATTTCATAGAAAAAGCCAACTGACAATCCTAAAAGACCAAAACTCATAGTAAAATAAGAACTATATACAGTATAGTTGATTTAATATTATAACTACTGTATTTTTTTATTGCTGTGTATGAAATTACCACATATTTAACAGTGTAAACAACACAGATTTATTAGCTTATCATTCTGTATGTCAGAAGTCTATCGTCAACTGCCTGGATTCTCTGCTCAGAGTCTCACAAGACTGAAATTTAGGTGATGATAGAGCTGAATTCTTATCTGGGAGCTCTGAGAAAGAATTATCTTTATTGTTTGCAGAATTCAGTTCTTTGTGATTATAGATCCAAGGTTCCTATTTCCTTACTGGCTATAGGCTGGGGTTTACTCTCAGCTACTAAAGGTCACACACATTCTTTATAATATGCCCCCTCCATATTCAAGCTGACAACAACATGTCAAATACTTCTCATACTTTACATCTCTGACATCCTTTTCTACAACTAGCCCGAGAAAATTCTCTGCTTTTAAAGGATTCTTATGAATAAGCCAGGCTCACTCAGGTAATTCCCTATCTCAAGGTAAATGTGACATATAGCATAACTTAATCATTGAATTAGGATCCATAATATTCATAGTTCCAGGTACTATACAGGATGTGTACATGTTGGGGGAAGGGCAATCTTGGGGCTATTTTAAAATTCTGCCTAGCACACTTAAGAAAATTAACCTTACCATTAATTAATTTGATAAATAGTTTTTAAGTACCTACTACGTGTCAGGCACTGTTCTATTTGAGTTCCTACTTCCAACCAGAGCTTATGGTTTACTCTATATTATAAATCTGCTACAATATTTTAGAGGGTTGTAGAGCACAACTTTGAGATGAAACAGATCAATGTTAATTCCCACTTAGGCTACTTACTGGCTGTGTAATCTTGGATAAGTAATTTGTTTCCCTGAACTTCAATTTCTTTATCCAAAAAAGTGAAAATAACAATGGTATCTATTTAAAAGGATTGTTATGAAGAATTAGTGAGATCATGTCTGAAAAGTGTTTAGTACAATAGGCATAGATTAGTCACTCAATAAATAATAGAAAATATTACACCACTTTTCAAAACACATATGGCAATGTGGTCAGGAGATCTTTATATTTTTCTTCTTTGCAAGATCCAGTGACGGAAATTATATTCTTTTAGTTTTTCTTTCACTGTTATAACTCCTCTTGGAAGATATGTTGATATCTATGCCCATGGTAATAGCTTCAGGAAACAGTTACTGTAATGCACATCAAGTTTACCATTAACAGGGACCAATAATGCTGACCCTTTATGCAGAGAGGATGGCAGCTTTGTGGTGCTTGGATGATCTCAGCTCAGCTTTTCTTTAGCTAAATGGTCTCTGAAGGATCATTCTGCCTTCTAATATAATAGAAATTAGAAAACAGGCAAACATTCATATGCTCACCCTGTACATCATAACTATACCTCAAGATTAAAGAAGCAGTGATGGGAACTAGCCACAATACTGGAAAAACTAGTGTCTCTCCTTTAAGCTTATGCATTAGAAAAGTTTTAATAAGTTTTGACAATGGCTGTTTTCTATCATTAAGCAGAAATGTCCATGGGAAAAAAATAAATTCAACAAAGTTTGCATTTGACCAAGTGCAGGGAAATGTACAGAAGGCATGGATATGCAAAGAAATTTGTAGAATTTAACTAAGAACCAGTCTAATTTCAAACTCATACTTCTTTACCATCTTCATTACAGATAGGCCAGCAACCAAATACCATATTTTAATTTCTTGAACTAAATCTTTTCCTTATGGTTTTAGAGAAATACAATTGCTGGAGACACTGGAAAGGATGATCCCTCATCTATGTCTAGAAATTTAATAATGCAAGATGTTGATCATCTCATTGAGAAATTGAAACATAAAAAGTATGGATCACATGATAATTCTCATTGTCTTGGTAATTTTTCTTAGGGCTGGGATTATATAATAAAGGAGAGTTTGCAGCTTATATTTGGTAGTATCAAGGCTTATTACAGCTTTAAATTGCTGATCAAACTTATTTATAATAAGAAATTATTCTAATAAACACTTTTCAATTTTTTTGAAGAGAGTCTATTAAAGACTATGGTCATAAAATGGTGTTAAATACATGTATACATACACACAGCAGTGTGAGATATTTGAGGTTTGTCTATTTTATTCAAAATAGCCAATCTCTAGAGCATTCTCCTTTAGATACTCACAGTCCACCTAGGAGCCCTCAAATAGGAATTGAGGTACATAGACCATCAACTACATATCTAGGTTATCAAATTAAGGATTTGGTGAATAACAACAGCACTGGAAACTATTTTTGAAGTACTGTATAGACTCTGAAGCAGTTTGAAACAATCCCTACCCTGTGGGTTAGCAATCTAATTAAGCACCTAATTTTGAAAATTGAGCACTTGGTGTTATCACTTGGTAAGCAGATGGCTGATTGCACTATGGGGGTGGGAGGAGGTAGGAACGACAACTAAAAAAACTTAATAGAAGTTACTTGATAAGTCACTCTAATGGAGAATTTTGTTAGCCATTAGTGTTTTTCATCAACAATTTATGGGTCTCTCTCTGGACAAATGGTAGAATTGTACTACCTTGTCTCCCTGAAATTAGATGTGATTATGTGACTTTTTTTGGTCATTGACATATGAGCAAAAGTGACTTGTGTCATTTTCAAATGGAAGCTTTAAAAGCCAGTGTGCAGTTTATCTCTTTCGCTCTGCCATAGTGACTGACAATGCCATGTAGAGACTCTAGTAGCCTTGAAATGTGAGAAATAAACCTTGATATTTTAAGCCAATGAAACAGTAGGATTGTTTCCATAATATAATCTCTTAGCTTATTCTGACCGTTGTGAGGACCATAAAATCTATTCCTGAATAAGGGAAGAAATGAAAAAGCTAATTAAGATGAAGCCTTATTTTTATATGAGAGGGGGATGAGCACACTGTCTAGCTTTTTTCTTAACCAATGAAGTAAAAGTATAACATACCTTGCACCAAAAATATAACTTCCTAGATCTGGTTCTAAAAGTTGTTGTATGTATTTACATAAGGCACTTAGTACTTGTGATTCATACTTTTAGACAATATTTGCATTGAAGAGAATTTCAAAAAATCAAGCATGAAATATACAAAAAAAATAGGTTTTTATTTAAATTCCAGTTAGTTAACTTACAATGCAATATTAGTTTCAGGTGTACAAGATAGTGATTGAACACTTCCATACAACACCTGGTGCTCATCACAAATACACTCCTTAATCCCCATCACCTATTTCACCCATCTCCTTACCCACCTCCGCTCTGGTAACCATCAGTTTTTCTGTATAGTTAAGAGTCTGTTTCTTGGTTTGCCTACCTCCCTCTTTTTTAAAAAGATTCATTAATTTATTTTGGAGAGGGAGGGTATGTGCAAGGGGGGGGAGGGAAGAGGGAGAGAGAATCCCAAGCAGACTCCATGCTGAGCATGGAGCCCAATGTGGGGTTCCATCTCATGACCCTGAGATCATGACCTCATGACCCTGGCTCACCAAAACCTAGAGTCAGATGCTTAACCAACTATGCCACCCAGGTGCCCCCTCTCCCTCTCTTTTTTTTTCTCTTTGATCCTTTGTTTTGTTTCTTAAATTCTACATATAAGTGAAATCATATGGTATTGTCTTTCTCTGACTAACTTACTTCACTTAATGTAATATTCAGTAGCTCCACCCATGTTGTTGCAAATGGCAATATTTCATTCTTTTTTATAGCTGAATAATATTCCATTATATATGTACTTCATCTTCTTTATCCATTCATCTATGGATGGACACTTGGGTTGCTTCCACATCTTGGCTATTGTAAATAATGCTGCAATGCATATATGGAATAATATTTGCTTATTGACTTCCATTATAATTTTAGAATTGCTTTTCTATTAGAAAGAAAGCATGCTTGCTTGAAAATAGAATGGGAACTACATTTTCAAAGCTTATTATTCACTTTGAGGAACATTATCTTCATCTATGCACATTTAAATATCTTATAAAATATACCACAATAACTTTGCCAAATGGAAATATGATTCTTTTGGTTCCATTGTTTGTTTACTAGTTTTTAAAAACCTACTGAGTATCTTCTATGTGCTATGGGAGATCCAAAGATAAATAAAGCATGGTTCCTACCCCAGGAATGATAGTTACATAAATGTTGAGAAAATATATTAAATATTAAAATCTACCATAATTGTTTTATGTCCTTGGAAATTCTCATTTACTGCATTAAATTTAAATTTAAAATCAAGTCACCACGTTTGCATTTCATACACTTAACAGAGTTCACTAGCTAAAACAACAACAAGAACAACAAAACCTGTCATGAACATACTTTCCATCCTGAACTCAGAAATTTTTAACTGATTATTAATTGGTACTAGTAATAATGTCAGCATTATTCCTTAAGTCATTAGCAAATGCAAGACACATTATCATGCCATTTTTCTACAGTAATTTTGGTAAACAGACAACAAACAAATATTTCTATTTCTAGTGACAACCTGAAGTTGTGTGAACAGGGGTAGAATAGATCTTATTGCCCAGGGAACCCGACTGGGCAAAGCCCAAAGAATTAGGTAAAATATACAGGTGGATTCAGACAAGAGTTTGAGTCCAAGGATGTTATCTGTGACACAAGAGTTTAATAATAGGTATAAGCATGTAAATTCTAGAATATGGAAGGACAGATGAGCTAAGAAAAATGGCACTAGCCAACAAATGACTATGGAGTTGAATTATGATCCTAATACATTGGTTGTTTAGTGTCTAATGACTTAACATTCTTCACTATTTCTTTCTCCTTATTACCCTGTATTTACAGTCTATGGGAAAGGTGGAGCCCTCTAAACATTCTTTTGGGGCTCCAGTTATTATGGTAGGCCTGAAAGATGCAGGGATAGAGACCTGTTTCTGAGTTTCTCAGGATCATTCTTATAGACCACAGTCTTCCCAGTTGGTAGGACATTGGAGATCCATTCAGGTTAATAAAAGTGCCTCCAGATCTAAATATTAAAAAATTTTCTAGACACAATATGGGTTCAACATGCCTTTGAACAATCACTAGATAGAAGATGGAGAGAGCCATGTATAAGCTTCCAAGAGAAAAGGAAGACCCACATGTCACCTTTTAAGAAGGGCTAGATCTTTGTCTCTGCTTAAAGTAAAACATTTTGGATGGCTGATTTCATTTGGTTTATAAACCACACAATGAAATTTTATGATATCCTAAGGCATGGACCACTTTCTTTGGTGTAGGGCCTCCTCTGCCATGTGAATGATAGTGGATGTCTCCAAAAATAAGATATTGAAAGCAGCAAGTTAATTATAGTGTGACAAATTAAGAACCATAGTCCAGAGAGCTGACAAGAGCAGAAGACCAGGATAGGTTCTGAAACTAGAACTGTGGCGATTTGCTTTCTGTCCTATGTTATACTTCCTGCTGTGTGGAGTTAAGCAGGATTTTCCAGGTGAGTGTTTATAGCCAGCAGAAGAGGCGGGGTCCTGCAGGTACAGTTGCTACTGTTTAAGTTAAGGGCAAAGGCCCAAGGCCTTTTGGGAGGTACTTACATCAATCTTTAAAAGATCTTTGCCACTTCGGAAGATTCTTTCAAGGCAGTAAAGATGCTGCAGGCAAGATGGCACCTGGTGGAAGAGCCTGAACATGGGCATATGTGAGCCATAGAGATAAGTAATTCAATTCACTGCTGTACTTTATTAATTGAAAAATCAAAAAAAAGAAAAATAAATCAATGCGAAAAGCATAGCTAGCTTGTATCTGTAATATCATATTAAAGGTCTTGCTGATAAATATTTACGTCATTTATTCACGATTAGTATGTCCTTTTTATTTAGATTAGAAAGACATTCAAGTGGTAAGGAGCATGATCTCTTCAAACTCCTGAGAGACTAATATTAGGCTGTTCAATTTTATTCAGCTGATGCTCACCTGCCTACATTTTCAGCGTGAAAGTCAATGAGCTAAAGGTATAAAAAAATCTGGTCTAAGTCTCTTTGGACCAATACTGCAGAACATACTTTCCTTTGACCTCACAGAATCACACTAGGGATTTTGGCCCCTACACTGAGCAGTGGATGTGGTCTTTGTTGAAAAACAGATAAAGCAAATAATGGATGTGCTATTACTCTAAAGTAATTAACATTTTAGGCCTTCTACATAATGACAATATAATTTTGTTCATCAAATAATAACATCGATAATAGTAGCTATAACAATAAATATTATTTTGCAATATTGATATATGTACATTCCAGGAACTGTGCAAGATTTTCTCCATCTTTTGAAACTAAAGTACAAAATGAGAAAACACCACAGAATGGGGGTAGGACATCTCACTGGCCATATCAGAGGGAAAAAAGAAAAAGGTAAAGTAACTAAATGTCATTAAATAGAGAAAAGCAATGGATCTCTATGTATTCCTTGTTAAATAGTGACTGAAATAGAGAAAATAACCCAGGAAGTCAAGCACGTGAAGATTATAATAATTATTATAATAAAAATAATAACAAGTTACTGAGTACTCATTATGTAGCAGATCTTCTAAGTATGTTGCATAGATTATCTTATTTACTTCCCAGTGTAAAGATAAGGAAACTTAAGTTTAGGAGGTTAAACCTACACTACAACTACAGTAAGATCATGCAGCTAAGTAACAGAGTAAACATTCAAACCCAGATGCATCTGACTCCAAAGACTACTATGTTTCTAGACTTTGCTAAGGACTTGTATTAACTGCATTATAGTGAAAGTTACCTGCGGGAATATGGAGGATGGCCCATAACTTGGTCTCTGAACCAGACGTGATGCCTTACTTCTGTCACATAAGTAGTTTCTGTATGAAAGTACTAGCTCAATGAGTTTTTCAAATGCGCTAATTACATCTTTTTTAAAAAGTTAACTCTGTGGTAAGAGAACTTCTTTCATATTTTATATATTCCCATGAGTGCTAGGAAAGGAGAAAAGGCCAACAAAGGTCATATTCTCATGAACCAGACAGCAATTCCCATTGGCAACAAAGTACTGGAATTTGTCACAATGTTCTGTTACACAGGCAGTACTAGCCTGGAATGCACTGATTGTCAAGGAAATAGAGCCCTGAATGAAAAAGGCAACTGTGCCTTTTAGGGAAACTGAAGGACAGAGTATTGGCCTAAAAGAAAAGTGTCAAATGCCAAACCAAAAGATTTAGAGAGAAGAAGCCATGATTGCCTTTATAGAACTATAAAAACTCAGTGTGCTAAAGAAAACCTTTTACTTCTCTTGAGCCACTTCAATTGTTTGATTATTGTCATGGTGATCATAACTGAAATGTATTAAGTACTTGCCATAAACTAAACACTGTACATGTAATCATTCATTTAATTCTCACAACAATACTATGTAGTAATTACTATTGTCACAACCATTTTACATTTGTGGGAACCATGGCAATTGGAGGTTAGATTACTTGCCTTTGGTCATCCAGGTAGCAAATAAAGATCTGGAATTCTTCACCTGGGCAATCTGACATCAGAGTCTACCTTTCAACCACTCACTGTACTACACCTCCTCCTGAAACTGAAAAGGCAGATAGGATTAGCACTATAATTAACCTGGAGCCTAGTCAATTTTAGTGTTAAAATAATATTCATGGTTACATATCTCTTCTGGGTTGGACATAGACACATATATTGAAGTCAGAAAGATATGATAGGCAGTTCCCCTAAAGTGAACAGAAATAATTCAACTGTAAACATTTCAAAGGAAGGTTTTAAGGACACACATATGCACACATACAAAATTAATTGCTCAAAAGAAGAACCACTCTATTCTAATTGTTTCTTTTTAAAAATTTTATTTACTTGAGAGAGAGTGAGAGAGCACAGAGGGAGAGGGAACACAGAAGCAGAAAGAGAAGCAGATCCACTGCTGAGCAGAGACCCCGACACGAGGCTTGATCCCAGGACCCTGGGATCATGACCTGAGCTGAAGGCAGATGCTTAACTGACCAAGCCACCCAGGTGCCCCTATTCTAATTGTTTCATGCTCAAATGGTTTTTCCACTTCTGCTGCTTTCTGGCTAAGAGATCAGGAGGAATGCAAACGAAAGAGGAAAAACTGGAAAAAGCATCACACTGAAAATAACAGCTGGAACCTTAATCCAAAGATACTATATAGGTGTAGATACTATACAGGTGTATATATTTTATAAAAATGACTATTAGTTGTATATAAATCATTTGAAAAATTACATAAATTGTGATAAGTCATTGATATAAAGCCCAATAGAATACAAATCTTCAAATTTTAGTTTCACTAATTTGAAAAAAATGTTGATGATGTTGACTATTAGAATTAATTTTATTCCTACTATGAGTTAGGTACTATACTCTGCACTTAAGTCAAAATTGTTTCCTTTAGTCTGAGTTTACAAAAATGCTATAAAGAATAATTAGTATATGCTTATTTTACAAGTATCAAATTTTAGGCTAAAATAAGTAATTGCCCCCCAAATTGCACTAGCAGTTAGAGGAAGGGGTAAGTTTTGATCTCAAAAGTAATGAATAGGGTCTAAGACTTTTTTAAAAGATTTATTTATTTGATGGGGGAAGGGACAGAGGGAGAGAGAGAGAATCCTCAACCAGAATCCCCACTGAGCATGGAGCCCAACAGGAGGCTGGATCCCAGAACCCTGAGATCATGACCTGAGCTGAAATCAAGAGTTGGACACTCACCAGGAGCCCACCCAGGAGCCCACCCAGGCACCCCATAGGGTCTAATACTTGTTACCTACTATATGCCAGGTATTGATCTAGGCAATTCACAGGTATTGTCTTATTTACATCTGATAAATATTTAGTGGAGAAACATAAATAACATATTTCAATGGACAGGAACCATAGCTGCTGACTGTTTACTTACTGGAAAAAAGATTTATGGTCAGGTTAAATTGTGAAGTAATCAAATTTTATTCTCAGAGACCATCCTTCTCTTCTTTGGTCAAACTGGTAGAATGCATGCATACAAACCCTGAAACAGTGAGTAGAATCTCAGAATTTAACTATCAGGAATATGGTGTACATAGTCACGGCTCTATATTTGATGGACTATTGCTGAGCCCTATAGGCACATAGCTCAAAAAGACACTGACTGACAGCCAAATCATGTTTCTCAAAAAAATAAATATATAGAGCAAAGAAGGGATAGAACATGTCTAGCCAATAACGCATGTTTTAGTCCTGTCCCCAGAGAAAAGGGTTATAAAGAATTACTATAAAATATTAAGTTTGCACATTTATAACCTAACACCAAAAATATCTTTTCTCTCCCTTTCTTTCAGAGAGTAGTTTAAGTAATTCATCTAAAGTTGCAGAGCAAGGGGGAATGAATGCCAGGGAGACTGTCATTTTTCAGAGGTATGTTTTCTATTAAATTTAGATACCTTGTTAAAAATGGGTTTTCTTTTGCTTTTTGCAGAGCATGTCTTTTTTTCCCTTTATTTTTATAGCAATGGTTTCTTAAACCATTAAAAAATTGGTGGTCAATGACTTTGAAATAGATGTGTTTCTGGCCATTGAGAAAACCAGATGTTCACGTGCTCTGGTGGTGATTATTTGCTATTTTTATAATAATAAAAGGTTATTTTATTTTCAGGAAAGAATCCTGCAGAGCTCTGACTGAAGAAGACTTTCTAATACACAGCAGTTTGAAACATCTGCTCAAGAATTTAACAGCCCCTTTTGCATGCACTAGCATTTTGAGCTAAAACTGAAATATAACAAAGTCACAAAGGCCTTCTCCTGTCTCTGATTCACATGAAGATGAATCTGAAAGGGTGCCCTTGGATTCATTCAACATCCCTCCCCTGTCTCTTGCACACATGAAATATCCCTTCTTCCTTCTTCCCTTGCCATTTCACATGCATAACCACTATGGTCTGCAACCAAAACCATCGCCATCATACTTCAATAATAAGTAAATTTTAAAAAACTAATGTCTTGTCCTAAGCACCATCTCCCCTTGCTTTTCAAAAAAATCCTCATTTAATTAACTTGGTGTAGAGTCTGATGATTCTAATGTGTAGCCCAGGAAGTAATTTTTTTAATGTTATGTGTATTGTTTTCTTACTGAACTATAATTAACATACAATGCTATATTAATATGTCAGATATACAACATTGATTCAATAATTCTATACTTTACACAGTCCTCATCATAAGTGTAGTTACAATCTGTTACCAAACAATGCTATTACATTATTGACCATATTTCCTATGCTGTACCCTTCATCTCTGTGACTTATTTTTTCCATACCTGTAAGTTTGTACCTCTTACTCCTCCTTAACTATTTTACCCATTCCCCTCCCACTTTCCCTCTGGCAACCACTTGTTTCTTCTCTATATTTAAGAGTCTGGTTTTTTGTTTGTTTGTTAAAGTTAGGTATGAATGGAAGTAGAGAATAATTGGATTATTAATAACCAAGTATAGAGGGACAAAATATCTAAACATCTAGAATAATAATTAAAAGATGTTAAGATATTTTGACTCTGCACTTGACTATAGATAATCTAACTTTGTTCTACTCCCATTTATCCCTAACTTCAACTTCTAATATCAAGGTACTATTAATGATGGTCAATGTCTTTGAGAAACAAAATGAACACTCCTCAAATATATCTTGCTGCTTTGTCACTGGACATAATTGTTCTAATTTTTGTTTTTAAAAGGTGATTAGTGGCACACTCATATTTGAGCCCTGGATATTTGGCAGGTGACTAGTTTAGACTCCACTGAACCACATTCCTAAAATGAGAAACCAAAGGATACCTGACATTATAATAAACTTCAAACTACTTAATAAGAGTAGAATTTCTGATTACCCATCAACCTTGACTCCTATTAACTCTGCTACTAAAAGGTACTCACTAATGGCCAGAACCATATTTACCAATGTATGTGTTAGAGCTGTCATCTATATGAAATGCCCTTGCCTCTTTTTGGTTAGTCATAATCAGTAAATCCTCACTAGAAAAATGACAAACATCCTTTCATTAAAAATAGTAACCCCAAAGTTCTTTGTTATTCATGTTAATATAATAGATTTTTCCAAAGGAATTATGGATAAGGGGAACTTGAGATCATAATGCTTAATTTTCTATGAAGTTGCCATGTTCATTATGCAAAATTTAGTACAAACTATATTTCTCAGTCACATTAAGTGATTGGGAGTACAGAAAAGATCACATTTTCTTGAAAATTATTGAAGTGATATTTTCACCATAAATAAGGCAGGAGCAATACACTGACAATTTTCATTATAACCACTGAATCACTTTTCAAGAGACTGGAAATAACTAAAGTCTATGTGTTAGTTTTAAAATACAGTGGATGTGTATATGTGTGTGTACATTTCTTTTTCTTTTTTTAAAGATTTTATTTATTTATTTGACAGAAAGAGAGACAGCCAGTGAGAGAGGGAACACAAGCAGGGGGTGTGGGAGGGGAAGAAGCAGGCTCCCAGCAGAGGAGCCTGATGTGGGGCTCGATCCCAGAATGCCAGGATCATGCCCTGGGCCGAAGGCAGATGCTTAATGACTGAGCCACCCAGGCACCCCTACAATTATTTTCAATAGTTTTATTGGAGAGAAATTATTTGGTAATCACCAGTACTTATGATTCACCAACATAATTTTGAAACAGTAATTACCTACCTTTAAATGATTAGTACTGTTTTTAAATGGATTGCTGTTGTTTGTTTTAGTTTAGTTTTGTTGTTGTTTTATCACAGCCTCACCTCCATCCTCATCCCAGGGGAAGCCAAAGTCACAAATAATACCCATAGATCAAACAAGATCTAGAATTTTTATACCAAGATCCAAATATTAACAGACCAGGGTTTTTCAGGTCACTGGAGGGAAAGACTTCAAAAAAGCCCTTTAGGTCATTTCATTCTCCAAGCCATGACATGTGTTCTACTATGCAGCTCTCCATGTGAATGTCCTATAAAATGTATAGAGCACCCGGGGCTCTGCACAAAGAAGTTACTATGGAATCACTGCAGCATTTGTCCACAGGATCCCTTGGAATTTGATAATGCTTTGTGAAAATACCACCTTAATGCCCAGAGACATTCTGTTTGGAGCAGAGCAACTTGCTTCCAGCAATCCCAGCCAACTTGAGCAAACTGAACCCAAAATAACAAAAGCTTAGGCTCAGTAAACCTTGGAAGTTTACCAATATGACCTTGAACTGGAATTGCAGGGTTTTTTTTTTTCAATATAGACAACCTTTCTGATCAGTTCAGGCCAGGAACCAAGAACTAGCACAGCATTTCCCAACATGTTCATGTTATTAAGCGAAATCTCTGAACCTAGCACTTATCAGAATAGTAGGCATGCAGTAGGGATTTAATAACTGACTTGTGAATTAAGTGGGAAATTGTATATCTAAAAAATGAGTGTGTGGGTGGGTAGATATGAAAAGGGTGAGTTGCATGTGATGTTAACAATAGTTGCAGACAATTACAGACTGGAATACTGCTGTTGGGCCATAGTATTGACAGACTTACTGACATTACCTAGGGACAAGTCATCAAGTGGCTGTGATCTTGAATTTTCCACATCAGGAAGATCTTATCTTAATTAAATCCCTGCCATTCATGGTCATGGGATCTCTATCTGATATGCACTAGGTTCTTGAATTTTAGGTAGTTATAAATGACAGTACCATGAGGATATGCCATCAGCCATGATTATGCATCTGTAAATATACACAGCTATGGCTACTTGGCCCTGGCATTTCTTCCTTTGCAATGTCTTTGGGTCTACTAGTCTGGAAAAGTCATTTCTCTTTTTCTTTTTGATCTGCCCTTTGCTGTCTATTTTGATTCTTTCCTCCACCTAATTAAGTCAGAAGCATCTAAGCTGTGTTACTATTTGGAAGCTGTCCTGGGAAGCCTGGAGTACATGGAAGCAGACATTGTGGCACAGGAGATGTTCTCTCTGTCTCTGTCTCTCTCTGTGTCTTTTCCTCCCTCCTTATTTTTATTTTTATTTTGCTGGGCTGAAATGGCTAGAAGTGGTATCTTTGTTTAGACTTGAAAATAAGATGTTTCTTTTTTTAAAATTTTTTATTATGTTATGTTAGACACCATACAGTACATACATCCTTAGTTTTTGATGTAGTGTTCCATGGTTCATTGTTTGCATATAACACCCAGTGCTCCATGCAATATGTGCCCTCCTTAATACCCACCACCGGCCTATCCCAATCCCCCGCGCCCCTCCCCTCTGCAGCCCTCAGTCTGTTTCCCAGAGTCCATAGTCTCTCGTGGTTCATTCCCCCTTCTGTTTACCCCCCTTCATTAGAAGGAAGGGAAGAAAATAAGATGTTTCTTGAGATGTTTCTAAGAATTGGGGCAAGCTTTCTTTTTCTTTTATTCCTCTCATCAGTTTATGTTTCTTACTGCTACCATGCTCTGAATTGGCCTTTACCTGTCATTATAGTATTAATATCTGAGGCTCTGGTATTGGCCTTAGGTGGATAAGATAAAAGAGGAGGCTATTTGGCTTGCATTGGACCTAGGTACCAGGCTAGCTGTAGTCTATGCAAAAGACAGTTTACCACATGGTCCAGTACAACTCACTGAATATCCACATTGTGGTATAGGGCCAAATTTAATGGTAATAAGGTTATTTATTTTCTTCACCACAGTTTCTATGCCACAGTTTCTTTATGCCTAAAAGGTGAATAAATAAAGGCACCTGCCTCCAAGACTTGTTGTAAACATTCAATGAGAAAATATGTATAGTATGCTTAAAATAGTATCTGACTTTTGGTAAAAGCTATATAGTTTTTGTTATTATTCTATTATTTACTACCAAAAAGAAGGTGGGTGCATATTGCCAGAGCATGGGGATATCAGGAATACCTTATCCCTAACGAAAACACTCATTAAGCCCTAGTGCTTTCCTTGGGTGCTGAAGATATATCCTGTTTCCAATTAATGTCATAAGAAGAGAAAAAAGTATTCATGTCTGCCAGCCAGCTAGTATTAATCTAGCTGGTGAATCTTCCTTCTTGTTGAACTATTCTTATATCTAGATGTGATCCCATACAAAACAAAACAAAACAAAACAAAACACCCCACACATTTTTTTGAAGAGAGTCAAAAGCAAGTGCCCTTTCTGGATTTGACCCCCAGATATAGTCTGGTCCAAGAGGAGATACCACAATGTGAACATTGGTGGATTGGCCTAGAAATATAATTTCTTGCTTAGTGTTCACTTTGATAAGGTACACCTCACCCTAATGTAAGAACGATCCTAGGCACATAAGAGTGTGTGTATGTGTAGAAAGAAAAGAAAAAGGAGAAAGAGAAGGAGATTTGTTTTCTAGCCAAGAAACAAATGCTGAGCAATCTTCTTTACATGTCTTCCATTTCAGTTTTTCAAAATCAAAGAATTCGGATAACCAGGCATGACAGAGCTCTGACCCCTACATAATCATCTAAAGGAATTACTGCTTTGCACATTTTTTAAAAGAAGAATTTCAAACTTTAAGACAAAAAGCTCTTTTCTCCTCAGCAGTGAACACTCTCGCTTTAGTTGAACTTTTAAAGTCTCTAAACTGCTAGTCTACTAAAATAAAGTAAGAAAATAAAGAGAATGAAAGAGTTGTTCTGGTCTTGCCTGCCATTATAATAACAAAACAAAATAGCTGTTTACTTTCTCCTTCAGCCCTGTACCAATATCTCCTTCTCATACATATCTTTACTTGATATGTGTCATGAATTATGAATTTGCTAAGCCCTATTATACACTGCAGTTCTTTTATGAAGGACTAACTGGGAAAATCTACCTGTCTCAAGATACAATTATGGTTTGGTTAATTTTACTAAATTAATATACAGATCTAGTATACTGCAAAGAATATAGACTGAGTATCTAGCATAATGAACAAAATCTACATAGCTTGATATTAGCCCTCCACAAGGAAATATTGATATTGAGTAATACTTGGTACACTCCAAATTTGAACTCCTGTGACTATTCTACAGGCAAAGTTATACAACCTATATATAGGGAAATTATTCTCAAGTTATATCTATACTCACAAATCATTTTAATTTATTATGATAATATTGCATCAAAAACTGATTTGAGGGTGCCCGGGTGACTCAGTCGGTTAAGAGGCTGCCTTTGACTCAGGTCATGATCCCAGGGTTCTGGGATCCAGCCCCCCATCGGGCTCCCTGCTCAATGGAGAACCTGCTTCTTCCTCTCCTTCTGGTCCTCCCACCTGCTTGTGCTCATCCTCTCTCTCTCTCTTTCTCTCTCTCTTTCGCTCTTGCTCTGTCTTAAATAAATAAAATCTTAAAAAAAACTGATTTGAGTCCAGTAATTGACAGATTGTTTTCAACATGATTCAATGATTTTTGTTTCTTCCTTAATTATTTTGTGTGTATATACAGTTTGTTTGTTTGTTTTTAAGTTAGGTCTATGTCAGCCTGGGGCTTAAACTTAGGACCCCAAGATCAAGGATTGTATGTTCCACTTACTGAGCCAGTCGGTGCCTGATTGTGTATGCAGTGTTTTTTATTTGAGATTTCTGATCATATTAAGAAGCATTAAAGTACTTTATTCATTGTGAGGACAAAATAATATGTATAAAAGCATGATGTAAACTGTTCCACATTATGCAAGAGTGAGATAGTATTATTACCATGTGGCATTCTTCCAAGGGGATGTAGTGGCATGTAAGTAAGCCTACTTCTGCCTTGGCTTAAGATCTGTATATCTCCTATATCCCTGTCCACTACAATATCCCTGAAAAGAGTACACATACCCAGAAACCAGATTTACAAAGCTTCCCAAATGTCTTAGTATCATGGGAGTTTGAATGAACCACTAAATGGAGGTCTTTTAACCTTGTTCATTAGTCTTTTCAATGCTATTAATGACCTTTTATGCTCTTTCAAATTATTCAACCACTCTATATGGCCATGTATTCTCTCACCTTCCCTCTCTCTGTAAAATGGGAATATACCACTAACTCAATTACAGTTTCATGGTGGTAGAAAGATGGGTGAATATTGACAAAACACTTTGCAGTTTAAAAGGTCCATTCCAACATTAATGAGCATTATTGGAGGATTCCATTACAGCTTAAAGAAGTGATAATTCAACTGACATTACACTTTGGATCCCAAACAGTCAATTTCAAGCCCACTGTGTTTGAATCTTCAGATATCCATTTTTCCCATCAGGAAGTGATTTTGCTTGAGTTCATATGCTTTTCCAGAATTTTTCCTCACTGTATTTATGGTAAAAATGTACTATTCATTCATGAGGGCTTTTTAAAAAGTCTATGTTCTGACTTTCCCATTAAAAATATATAATCAAAATATTAGAGAAAATTCCAAACACAAATACAGGGTTTTTGGTTATCCAGATGTTGTGTTTAACAAATTGGATGAATGTTTTCTTCACAAATGTGATAACACTAAAAAGTTGCCTGTAAAGTGAATTTCTGTACATCAAATCCTATTTTTCTAGTGACTGTCATTGTAAAATTATACATTTGTTTCTGTAATGTTTGAGGATGCAACAGTACTTGATAATGATACATATAAAGGAATATGCTCATTTTTTATGAGACACAATATTTATTACATACAATGCTCCCATATTAATCATGGTTATAGAATAAAATGCAAGTTTAACAGCTTTGAAATTATATTAATTTTGTAACTAACCAAAATGGGGAGGGTTGAGAGGGAAAGTAGAAGGACATACAAGAGTGTGAATTTACTCATCTTTAATATTAAATGTCTTCTACTGTTACTTTTTCTCCCTAAATCTTGGCACATTGTTTCACCTTTGATGATATTAAACTGTATTCATTACTCCCAGCTTTAGAATTAAAATACCTTAAAATATCATCCAACAGAAGATAGAAGCAGATTTAGAAGAATGTATGTTAATACTTAAACTCACTTGCAAAATGCAAAGTAGACAGGGTTGCTTTTGTTTGATATAACAGCTTAAAAATCCCAAAAGAGGGGCGCCTGGGTAGCGCAGTCGTTAAGGCGTCTGCCTTTGGCTCAGGGCGTGATCCCGGCGTTCCGGGATCGAGTCCCACATCGGGCTCCTCCGCTGGGAGCCTGCTTCTTCCTCTCTCACTCCCCTGCTGTGTTCCCGCTCTCGCTGGCTGTCTCTCTGTCACATAAATAAATAAAATCTTTAAAAAAAAAAATCCCAAAAGGAAGAAAAGTTTAAATGAAATAGACTCACAAAACTATACTAAGAAGCCCTTTAGCACCTATTGGAGCCTTCTATTTCTCTATAATCTTCAGCAGGAGTGCATGCATCTCCCATTCCCAACACCCGGTACTAAATTTTCGGTTTTGGAAAATGATCTAAGATAGGAAGAAAGTGTTATACGCAAACAATGAATCATGGAACACTACATCAAAAACTAATGACGTACTGTATGATGACTAACATAACATAATAAAAAAAGGAAGATACATAAAAAAGCATGACCCAAACAGTTACAATTCCAAGTAAAGTAGCAAAGATGTAAATAGGAGCTTGTTTAATAAAAAGACAAATGGACTGGAAAAATCTCTAAAAGGAGTCATCAACTGTTTAAGAAGTTGGATCAGCATACACATCTCTTCACTAACTGTAGGACAATGAAAAAAAAACCACCAATAAATTCATCAGAGATACTTACGGTTCTGGTATGACCAAGCATAACATTTTCCTCACCTCAGCACTATGACACAATGATAAACACTTATGCATACCAGAAAAAATGAATGAATGAATGAATGAATGAATGAATGAATAAATAAATAAATAAATAAATAAATAAATAAATAAATAAAAGGAAGATTCAGCATTGCCAGGAGTTAAACATGTTGTTGTAAGAACTTGGGCATTGCCAAATTAAGGCTCAGACCACTTAGATATTTCCTAGAAGACTGATTGCAAGACAAGGTTAAATATGTCATCTACTGAAAGTAACTTATACTTGAAGCAAGGAGTAAGACTTAAAAATCCTGACCTACTTCATCCATTTGAATTATATGCTAACCTTATAGCATTCAAAATATAACATCAAAGATACGTATTTTACTTCTATGAAGTAACTTGAAAACAGAATCATTTCCTGCATCTCGAGGTTGTTGTTTTCTCTCTTGTCTCTCTTTCATCCCCATCCTAAGAACAAAATCACGTAGCTTCAAGAGCAGAGACCCTTAATATGGGAATCATTAACACAACCGAAGTACAAATGTCCTTAATATAATTTTGTTGCATGTGAAAATTATCAGTCATGGCTCTAATTGCAAAAGGGAGATAAAAAAAGAAAATGCATTGACAGTCTAGTACTTGACTTGGTCCAGAGCTGGTAACTTCTCAAAATTTTAGGTTAAAATGAGATCACAGATGGGTGGAATACAGGAAGGAGCAAGTTACTATAGTAAATATTCCTAAACTACTGAAAAGGTGAAATTAGTCATACATCACGTCTTCCAAATTTACAACATACAAAATGCCTATGCCTTTTGTACTCCGCATTTGTTAAATTTCTTTTTCAGGGGTGTTTCCGTAGTTTTATTTTCAAGTGGAACCAGCTTCCCACTCATTTTGTCAATCTGTTATGGTTAATTATAACACAGGATTAGAATTTGTGCCAAAAGATTCTACATAAGTATTTGACCCATGTTCAAATAGTGTTTACCAGGGATCTAATTTTTGTATTATTTCATTTCCAATCCTAGTTTGAGGCCTACTTGAAACCACAGAACATTCAAAGGAAGGCCTAGAGGAAGTGGAGCCCTTAATTCTTCTGAATCAGTGATATTTCAGTTTACTGGTAATCCATAACCCCAAGTCTTATCTCCAGAAATTCTCATTCAGTTAGAGAAACTCTGTGAGTATAACAGATACAGTTGCAGGTGGTCAATAGTCTACATAGTGGTGAACACTGCTCTAGGGATCTCTGAGAATATGATGAAAACTTGTTACCGTCTCACCATTTAAAACAATATTTTGTATACAATTTCAGTTTTCTGGACCCTGTAGTTCTATCCAAGCCCACCAGTTTAAAATCTAGATTTATATCAAAGCAGAATGCATACTTAATTTATAAATATTCTAGTTTTCTTTAGAAAATGTTCAGATTTATAATTTAACATAATTATCCTCAGCTCTGATATCTTATTGATATAGAATTGATTGTATAAAATGTTTATGTACTTCTCTCCAAAGAAAGATGCCTTCATCTCCATACTTGCCCTGAGTCCATCAAAATATTGATGCTTCCAGCTTCCCATTCCTGTTTTGGAGGCTTGGAATCATTCCCCCCACTGTCAATGTTAATTTCTTAACAGTTAATTTCTTAACAGTTGACAGTTAATTTCTTCATGGTAGTGCCATATCTATTCATTTTTATATTCTGCTCTTTCTTTCCCCTGCAACCTGGGTGCCCAAGATAAAAACAGTTTCTCAATAAATGTATTTGGTTAGCTTATTATTACCTTTTTAGATAAATAAAACTTGATTTTTTAAATATTGTGTCACCTATGCTTCCTCCAATGTAAGTAATCATGAAGTTTTTTGTTTTTTGTTTTGGAGTGGGGGAAGCTTTTTCTTAATTATTATGTTCAATTAGCCAACATATAAACATCATTAGTTTTTGATGTAGTGTTCAACAATTCATCAGTTGCATATAACATTTTTTAATTACAAAGATAGCACATGTTTATCATAGGAAATGAACAAAATGTAGAGAATGGTAAAATAAAAAACTGCACTCTCATATATTTTCTCTTGGGGTTATTGTTTAGAAATGTATTTTAAAAATAAATCTTCCCCTATCATAACTTCAATATCATTCCCAAGAGAAAGTCATTCTAAAACATCCAGCACCTTTGTAGTGTTTATATAATACTACTAGTATGTGTGTGTCTGTGTGTCTGTGTAATATGGTATTTATATATATTTTATATAATAGATTTCATATATAGTATAACCATAGAATTACATAATAAATATACAATATTATATATATTTATATAACATATATTTACATATTACATATAATATATACTACATATATTTCATATACTATACATACTATATAAAGGTATTTTAGCTATTTTATATATAATATATAGCTCTCTATATATATATTATATGGATAAATTTATTTATGTATTTATGTAAAATTGTATCTATTTTGCAAATATATAAAATTATGTATTTATATATTATATAAAATATATATCTATTATATATTTTCATATTCTTTTTTTCATATTCATATGCACAAACATATGTATACATACACACACCTCATCTTTTTTTTTTTTAGGTTTTTTTAAAAAAAAATTGTTTGTTTATTTGAGAGAGAGAGAGAGCACCTGTGAGAGGCAGAGAAAGAAGCAGTCTTCCTCCCCAGCTGAGCAGGAAGTCCAATGCAGGGCTAGATCCCAGGACCCTGAGATCATGACCTGAGCCAAAGGCAGGTGCTTAACTGACTGAGCCACCCAGGCACCCCTACCTGATCTTTTTTTTAAAAAATAGGATTGTATTATTTTGTGTTGCATAAATTGAAATAAATAAAATTTCACCAAAATAAAAATGTATATATTCTCAAGTTAGTTTACATAAATCTACCTCACTCATTTTTAACAGTTAATAGTATTCAATAAATACATTTGAATTTATGAAAGACCTACTCAATTAGTAATGTATTTAACATCTTGTTATATTATTTTAAGACTGAGTGATACTGTAAGTAAGTGAATATGACTCTTCTTTCTTATGGGATAATAGAATTCCAGAATTATTTTTTATTGTGGTTTAGGATATAAAATTCTTCTGTTAGAAACTAACCAAATTATTACTGGTTTCCAAAGATTAGGCAATAAACATGACACTATACCTTTTTGCAAAATTAATACATGTAAAATTCCTTTCAATCAGTGTCAATTCTCGTACCTCATTTTGTCAGACCACGAGATTGACTCAAATTTTTATGTTACTTCAGAAGATCTGCTACCTGCTCTTTGTTACAGAGAGCAGGACTCTGAATCTCAGTGCTATGACAATAACAATGACAATAGGCATGGTGGTAATATTTTAATGAGAACAATGAATAATAATGAGAGAATAATAATGGTAAGAAATCTCAAGGGCAGCAGTATTTACTTTGAGAAGTACCCAGCAATAGATCTGAGAAGCCCTTCAAGTGCATCCTGCATCTACCTTTGCTCTGCCTGCAATTAAGTAAGATTTCCTTTCTTTTTCCCTTGTCTTTAGTAGTATATATGAAGCAAAACAATTCCAGCTCCAGAAAAGTAATAGCCTTTGATGACAACATATCAAACTTGGGTTCATATGAAAGGTTAAAAGAAAACAGACAAGATTACATTTTAACAATTTTCCCATAAATTTAGGATGAGAATTTTGACCAATAAATTTGTTTTCAACAGAAAAGAGGATGCCCCCAAGAACCTCTAGTAGAGAGTTAAAAATTATGAAAAAGATGATAAAAGTCATTTGGAACTACTCTGTCCAGAGATTTGACTATTCACTGTCTCTAGGGATCACATCTAAAATTAGCAATCTAGGAGTAAACAAAGAAAAGCTGAACTACTTCATGTGAAGGGTAACAAAGTTTGGAATAAATTCCTAGGACAACAATCAAGCATGAATATAAGTAAGCCAATTTCATGAAGAAAGTAAAAATGACAAAGAAATAGTAGAAGAAAGAAGCAATCCTGAATTAAGTCAGAAACTTCTGTGGGCAGTTATAAAAGACCAGTTAGTCTGCAAATCTTTCATGTAGTTAACAATTTACAGTTTTTAAAAGTGCCATAAAATATCTCTGAATATATTCCATGCATCTCTTAAAATTCTTTCTTATATATCTACCCCACATTATTGTGGGGAAGGGAGTTATTATTCTATTTATCTCTTTTTACATAAGATAGGACTGAAGGAAAGTGTGTATGTGTCTGTCCATAACTCAGGCCTCCTTCTAAAAGTAATTGTGGTTGGTTTAGCTGTGGCTTGCTCAAGGCCATACACCAAGTCAACATATGAAAAAAGGCTCTAGAGAGAATAGAGTGTTTTTCAGCTATTAGATCTAGACAAGTGCACACTATAGCATCACAAATTGTTAGAGATAAAAAGTGCCTTAGGGAACCGTCCCTTCATTTTCTGGATGAAACTGAGGCTCCACAAGTTAAATACAAAAATTCAAAATTATCCAATTAGTTAGTGGATTTGCTGGTCTACATTTTTTTTTACATAGTAAGATTTGAGAGGTGTTGCAAGGTACTGTGTTCCAAAATATTTCCTACACAGCCTTCCAGAAGACTTGAAATTTTAATGGTCAGAATCTTTCATCTGAATTATTATATACTCCTGTCCCAAATGTTATCATGAATGAATTATTCACACTTTTATCTAAAGTCAATTTTCTCCACTTATGCACTAGATTTCATCCCCTCTCACCCACTCCACCAATTAATCATCTCTATTTTCTGTAGATGATTTTTCCTCCTTAATATATAATTCCCACCAGCATGCTTTTATTATTCTCTCATACTATTGTTAATACCTTCCTGAAAATACATATCTTAAAATCTTCTTTTGGTCCTACTTTTATTGCCAGTTATAGTTCAAATTCTCTCTTCCCCTTAGCATTAAAACTCCCTGAAAAAAAGTCTTTATTTGTTACTGAATTCCACCCTTCCCATTCTCTTAAACACACTCCAACCAGACTTTACCCCTCACCACTCCACCAAAATTGCTTGTTGAAACTTCAGTGATTACCTCTCATCTTACTTCATCTACCAGCAGGATTTGATATAGTCAATCACTCCCTCTTCCTTGATACTTTTCCTTCACTTACCTTCCAAGATACCACCTTCTCATGATTTAACTTCTAGCTACTCATTTATTCCTTCTTAGTCTCCTTTGCTAGCTCTTTTTTATTCCTTTCCCAAACTGCTTAGTATCGGAATTCCCCAGGGCTGAGCTCACGTTGGAGATATGTCCACTCTTACAATTTTAAATGACATCTATATGCCAGTAATGCCTACATTTAAATCTCCAGGTCAGATATCTCTCCCAAAGTCAAGACTCATATATCCAACTACCTAATCAACATTTTCACTTGGGTGTCTAACAGATAAACTGAATTCCTGATCTTCACAATTCCATTTTCTCTCTCCACAACCTTCCATCATTCAGTAAATGACAATTCCACCCTTCCAACTAGGTCAAAAACTTTAGAGTCAACTTGTGTTCCTCCTTTTCTCTCACACCCCACATCCAATTAGCCAGAAAGGCCTGTTGGCATTATCTTCAAAATTATACCCAGAATATGATCACTTTTAATTACTTTCACCCTATCATCATCATCATATCTCATCTGGATTGCTGCATCAGCCTCCTAACTTGATTTCCATGCTGCTGCCCTTCTTTGCCCTCTATAGTGTACTTTCAGCATAGTTGTAAGAGTAGTTAGGTCTCACACTCCTCTGCTCAGGGACTTTCAGTAGCTACCCATTTTACTCCAAGTAAAATCAAAATCATCAAAGTGACTTACAAGGCCGTATATGATCGATTCACCCTTACTCTTAATCCCTCACATTACCTCTTTAATACTGTCTATACTGTCTACTTCTCTCCTTCTTGCTTATTCTATTCTAATCACACTGGCTTCTTTCTTTCTTTCTTTCTTTCTTTCTTTCTTTCTTTTTCTTTTTCTTTTTCTTTTTCTTTCTTTCTTTCTTTCTTTCTTTCTTTCTTTCTTTCTTTCTTTCTTTCTTCTTTCTTCTTTCTTTCATTTGCCATACATGCATTATCCTTAAAGTCTTCACCCTATTTGTTCTGCTGTCTGGAACACTTTTTCTCCAAATATCCACATGGCTCACTTCTTCAAGTCCTTAAAGTCTTTTTTTCTCATTACCTTCTCAATGAGGCACACTGCAATTAAAATTGCAAAGTCTCCCACCAAAATCCCAATTCTCTTTACACTGTTCTACTTTTTTTCTGTAACACTTATAACTTTCTAATGGATGGTATAATTTATTTATTGTATATATTGTTTGTGAGTCCTCAACTATAAAACTAGAACCTGCACAAGGCAGAGAGCTTTGTTCATTGATCTATCCCAAGGTCCTAGAATGGCACCTGGCATATTTTAGGTGCACAATAAATAATTGTTAGATGAGTGAGTTAGTGAGTGAATAAATGATCTTTATATTTGTATAGAACTTCATAATTTTCAAATTCTTATAAATACTTCACCTAATATTTAACAATTTTATGAGATAAGAGCATAGATTTTGTTATGCTTTTACAGATGTAGAAATTATCACTCAGAGGTAATGGTTCTGGTGATGTCCTAAAGACCTCTAGGAAAATGAAGTATGTTGCCAGGAAAATATAACACTTTAACAATTTGTCATCCATTAACCAATTAGCAAGACTTAGCAAGATTATCAGTAGTAAACAAGATTCTGAGAGAATGAATCCAAGTCAATTTTGATAGACCCAATTATAGGGTAATGATTGCCTTGAGCAATAGAAGAAAATTGAGAGTTTGGGAGTAAAATACAAATATTCATATATCTAGAAATAAAATTTATATGATAGGAAAAACCTTCATATGCTTTTTAAATGTTAAGTTCTATATGAAAGTAGTAATGGAGTCCAAGATTATTTGAATACGGCATGATTTTTATTCCTCTTAAGTAGTATGGTACGTATGTGTGTTTTCTTTCTAGATGATTATAAAATTTTACCTCTTCTTATTATAACTTAAAAAATTTTAAGTGTAGACATCTTTCCATTTAATACAGAAAGCCTTTTCAATCTTTACTCTGTAGACTATTTTTTTTTTAATCTGAAGTGTGACGGAAAGCCCAACTGTGGAAAACTTTAACCACTGATTTCCAGAATCCAAATCTTAACTCCTTCTGTCAGCAGAGGTAGATTGGCTGAATGGTCTATGGAGACAGAACTCCCTTGTTAGGGTAGACAAACATGATTATTAATGATAACAATGACCATTACTGAGTGCTTACTTTGTACCAGGCACTCCTAGATGCTTTTTATGGATTATCATTTTTAATTCTCATGAAAGTCTAAGAATTAAGTAGCACTATTTTGCCCACTTTACAGATTAGGAGACCGGCACAGAGTGATTTATTTAATAACTTGTGCAAGTGTAGATTCAAGCCCTGAGTGTTAGAATCAAGAGCACATCTTTTAATCATTATACTATAAATGATTAAAATGGCATAAACCCTAATTTCTTGTCTCCAAGTAGCTTTGATTAAGTTTTTTAATAAAATATTTACAAGAAACAAAGCAGAATATTACAATCAGCATTTAGTAATTTAGGCAGTGTTTCATTTATTTATATAATGTCATCCATAAAATACCACTTGGATTTTGTCTGTCCATGTATTCTGGCATGCTTAGTGTCTTCTGGCATGCTTAGTGTCCTTCTTACCCTGAGAATGACTAAAAGGAAATGAAACACTGGTTTGATGAAAATAGAACAATCAAAGTACATAGGCCTTTTTTTTTTACTTTGTTGATCCCAAGCTTCAATTTCTAATTTCTCTGAGATTTTAGCATTATGCATTCTTTTCAGTCTCTCTTTTTGTAACTTTAATATACAATAACATTTTGAGAAGTATACTTCTTCTTTTCCAACAATAAAATAAGTCACAATATTGTGTAACTGTCACACCCTAAAACTTTTCTAAGTTGTTTACCAGTGATACCATAGTGGTAATGTATCAGTTTAAGAAGTATAGAAGTGATAAGGAAAGAAAAATAATAATATAGTAAAATTGTATTAAATATATAATTAAATTTGTGAGTTGTGGTGAATAAGCCTTATTGTTTCAAATCAAATACAATCCAGTTCTGACCTTTCTCTTAGACCTTAGCTTATTCTTCAACTGGAATTTTAGTTTTCTTTCCCCTTCATAGACTCAAAATGACAAATGGGTAAAAATCCAGTTGAAATTCTGTACTAATTGGAAAAACACAGCTGGACACATGCTTCAAAGATGTGGGCTGTATTCGACAGTGTGTGTTAGTCACAATGATGTTCTTAAAGCAGAATGAGATATTCAAGAGTTAAATGTAATCTCCTACTTTCAAATGGGACTTCAAATAAATTTTGATACATTTTCCATCGAATTGTACCAATTTAATGCCCTTAAGTCATTCACAACTCCTTATTCATATGATATTTTGGAATTATATTTGTCACCTACTTTCCCACCTTTAAGACCTTAACTTCATTAATTTCCTTGCCTGCTGTCCTTCATTCCCTCTTCTTTTTTCTCTTATTACCACACCTTCAGACTTGACCTTTACCTAGGATATATACCTTTGTTAAAAACATTCTGTACATTTGCAGTCACTGATAATATTATATCCTGTTAAAATATTTGTTTTCATCAATTAAGACTATGAGTCAGGAGGAATGGCAGGACACATTTGAAAGTAAACATAGTCTCCTCTTAGTAAAATCTAAGAGACAGAGTGATTTCAGAATTGATCCAAAGTAAATAGCTACCCATCCAATGTCTTAATCTCTTCTATAGCATGTTACACAAAGGGTCATTCAACCTGAGTTAAATCATTTCTAAGGATGAGGAAGTTGATATGTTATGAGAAGCAGAATATTCCATTATTAGAAATTTATTCTTATATTCAAATCTGGTTTTCTATAATTTCCATCAATTTTTCTATGTTCTACTTTTCTTTGAGCAATACAGTTTCAGTCTAAATATAGCATATAGTAATATGATTTGAACTGAAGGAAATAGATGTCATACTCTCTCTCAAAATTTCTATTCTCCAGGCTAAACTTCTATTCCTTTAAGTTCCTCAGGTAACATTCTTTTTTCACCAGCAGGTTTCTCATCTTACCTTGAGCTCAAGTTTTTCCTAAAATATGACACCCAAATGCTGACTTCCAATATCTGCCATATAAGCATAATTAACATGTTCGCATTAAGGTCTTTATTTTTTTAAGTTCAACTTGAAAAGGTCAAAACAAAGCTTTGGGACTTATTTTTTTTTTAATTTGGCCTTCAGGGATGCCTGGGTGGCTCAGTTAGTTAATCGTTTGCCTTCAGCTCAGGTTATGATTCCAGGGTCCTGGGATTGAATCACACATTGGTCTCCTTGCTCAGCAGGGAGCCTGCTTCTCCCTCTGCCTGCCACTCCTGCTGCTTGTGTGCACTCTCTCTCTCTCACACACACACACAAATAAATAAATAAAATCTTTAAAAAATAGTTTGGCCTTCAGATTGTCAATAATCTGTTTATTATTTTTGAGTACAGTAATCCAATAAGCATTATTCAGCCCATGTACCTCAATTTTTTTTCCCACTAGGTTGTAACAAGAAATTTTGTTCAATGAATTCCTAAAATCAAGGATAAATGTAAGTCTAGCAAACCTAACATAAAAGGAAATAATGTGTGGTGTGACATCAGCAAGATGGTGAAAAGGAAGCCCTGGACCCTCCCTTCCCCCCACAAACACACATATTCAGCAATAATTCATAGACAAATTCCCTTTGTGAGAAATCCAGAAACTAAGTGAAAGGCTCCTGTACCTCCAAGCAAATATGAAATTAGACTCACTGAAGCCAATAAGGAGATTCAGGATACTCTCTCACCAAAATCCCTATTCTCAGCATTGTGACATATAATCAGGAAGAGATCTGCTAGTACAAAACTTCTCCCAGGGAAGGGAAAGAGTTCACATGTGAGGTTTCCAAACTTCCAAAAAGGCTCCCCAGAGCACTGGATTCTAACATGCCACTCTAGGAACTCTGACAGATCCAGCTGATAGAAGCCATACCTTCTCCCACTGCTAGCACAGAACCAGCAGATGAAAAATCCTAGCTCTCAACTTTCCTGTAGGGAGAGAAAAGGTTGGTCCATGCATCTAACACTCCAACTTCTCCAAGACTATCCAAAAAAACTGGCATTTCTCTTACCAGTCTTAGAACTCTGATGGCTCTAGCACAGTCTAGCCACCTGGCGGAGAATAAAAATGGGGGCCTGGGTTGCTAAAAGCCATGGCTGCTCTCCCTGGCTCATCACAGAGTGAGCACACAAAAACCACAGCTGTCTGCTTCACCCTGGAGAGGAAAAGAGTTGTTCTAGGCATCCAAAGCCACAAGTCTTCTGAGGACTGTTCAAAGGACTAGCTTCTAACTTTCCTTTCTCAGAGGACTGATGGAACCTGGCAAAACCTAACACCCTGGGGGCAAGTAAGAACATAAGAGAATATTTGGAATGGCAGTCAACATAAACCTTTGCTACCACCACCCAGTTTAGCACAGAGTGAGCAGATAAAAACAAAACAAAGCAAAACAAACAAACATAAAAACAGCTCCCAAATTCTCCCAAGGAGGAAAAGAGCTGGATGGAGTGTCCAGTGATCCAACTTTTCTGGATACTGCCCAAGGACTGGTTTTTGTCTCTCTTGTCCTGGTGCACCAATGAGACCTAGCATACAAGGGCTGCAAAGAACAAAGAAAATATGTTAAACTAGCACAAAGTTTTGAAAGGATCCCAGACTCTCTAGCTAAGATGACTGGTGGGAATTTTTTTTCCTGTATGAGATCTGAAAAGGTGACTTATTTGCCTAATGTGCAGGCTCCAACAGAGAGATTCAATTGGAAAATGAACAATTGTGCAAAAATGTTCCAAACAAAAGAATAAGATAAATCTACAGAAATTGACCTTATTGAAATAGAAATATATGTTTTACTTAGCAGAGAATTCAAAATAACTGTCATAAAGATGTTCAGTGAGGTCAAGAAACAATGCACAAACAAAATGAAAATTTCAAGAGAGATAAAAAAAATTAAAAAGTACCAAACAGAAATTATGCATAAATAATTAAATTTAAAAATTCCCCAGCAGGGAATTTTTAGAGGAGTTGGCAACTGACTAGATCAAAGAGAAGATAAGGACAGGAAAGTTGAAGACAGGTTATTGGAAATAATTCAGTCAGAGGCAGAAAAAAATGAAAAAGAGTGAAAAAAGTTTGAGGGACTTAAAGGACACCATCAAGCATTATGGAGTCACACAGATGGGTAATAGAAAGGACGAGAAAGCTTATTCAAAAAACAACAATAATAATAACTGAGAGTAATGTCCCCAAAATGGCAAAATAGGTTGTTTATGACTTTGTTCCTCCTCACAAGAACAACTAACATCTACTCAAGAACAAGACACCATTGAGATAATCCTAGGACACAGGTCTGAGTCTGAAGCATCCCATTCTACCTCAGAGACCCAAACAGACTGCATTAGAAGCGTAAGAGAAGCAGCTACACCTTGATCACATTGTCCTTCCCCCAAGACAGTGCAATATCACACAGAGAGGTCTCCCTTGAGTCTCTAGTTCCTCCAGTAAGAAAAGAAAATCCAAAGGTGATGTACAGTTTCCCCCAGCATTGTGGCTCACTTTGTGGAAGCCCCTACTCTGACTTTACACCATAAGGAATTCAGGGGAATATATAGGGCCCAGCCACTGGGAATCTGTGATGAAGAATCAAGGAGGATTAGCAACAATTAGCACATGGATCTTGGCACATCAAGTTCATACCTGCAGTGCCCAAGTTGTAATCCCAACCAGAAGTTTTACTCATCTGCAGAGCCAAGTCAAGGGCACACTCAAATCAGGGAACTCAGTGGGGCACAGATCTGTCTGTTGATATCCTCAAAGGAGGAGTTTTCCTTGCCCTTGAACTTGGTATGCCCATGCTCAGGCAAATTGCTGAGTCACAGCCCCACCCACTATGAAGAGTGCTTTCCAGCCTTATCTACCAGAAGTGCTGGTAACAACTCTTAGACGCTGTATAAATCAATGGCACTGGAGCCAAGAGTCAAGTGGGCAGCACTGATTGCTCCCAGAACAAAGCCAGTACTGGGAGTGGAAGCTTCCTGTGCTATGCACAGGCAGGGGTATTCATTCATAGATAAGGTTGAAGGTAGCTCTTAGCCCCTCCTAACCAGAGATCCTATTTGAAAAACTGAGAGTAGGCTAGAGTGGTCCATCTCCCTCCTGTCCAGGCAAGAGGGCTGATAAATAACCCCACCCTCTGTGGAGAGTGTCTTCTGGCCCAATCTGACCAGAAAGGGAAATGAAAATATCTGGAAGCTTTGTGGTCCAGCCACACTCAAGCTGAGAGAAGGGCAGACAGAACTCATAGTTGTCAAGGCAAAGCCAGTGACCCTGTTCAGCCAGGGAACTTGCAGGTTGGCTTGAATTAAGATAAGAGAATTTATTTTCTTGCTATACCCAGACAGGAAATCTAATTCTTGACCCTACATCACGGAATACAGCCTTTAACCTGTCCAAGCGGGAAACCTAACCAGAGAAGACAGGAAGTGGCATAGCCCATTCAGCACCTCTACAGACACTGACACTTAAACAGAGAGCAAAGTCCATGGCTTCCTTTGTCTGCAAAGCAAAACTGGTGGACTCTCCTGCTCAGGGAATTCAGTGCATATTCAGGCCGTACTCAGGTCCCCAAACAACGAGCTAGATAGGCCTTAGTTTCAAGTCTTACATTTAAGTCTTTTTCTTTCTTTCTTTTTTTTTTCATTTTGAGTTAATTTTTGTAAGTGTTATAAGATATGGGTCCAGTTTCAGTATTTTACATGTAAATATCCAATTATCCCAGCACCATTTATTGAAGAGACTCTTTTCTCCATTGAGTATTCTTTTCTCTATTGTCAAATATCCTGGATGAATGGATAAGGAAGTTGTGAGATAGGTATGTATCTCACAACTTCCTTATATGACTGAATAATATATATACACATAATACATAATAATATATATGCATAATATATAATATATATACATATACATAATAATGTGTATATATATTATTCAGTACTTTTATGACTGATATATACATATGTATTATGTATATTACTCAATAATAAAAATGAGGAAATCCTAGCATTTATGACAACATAGATGAACCTTGAAGACATTATGATAAGTGAAATATATCAGACAGAGACAGGCAAATACTGTATGGTCTCTTTCATGTCGAATCTAAACAAACTCATAGAAAAAAATAGACTTGTGGTTACAGAGGCAAAGGTTTTGGGGAGGGGGAATTGGAAGAAGGTGGTCAAAAGGTACAAACTTCCAGTTACAAATAAGTACTAGGAATTTTATGTACACCATGATGACTAGAGCTAATACTACTGTATGATATATAGAAAAGTTGGGAATAAATTCTAAGACTCTCATCACAAGGAGAATTTTTTCCCTTTTATTCTTTACTTTTTATTTTATCTATATGAGAAGATGTATGTTTGCTGAACCTGTTGTGGTATTCATTTCACAACATATATAAATGAAACATGAAACATATGCTTTAAACTTGGTGATGCATGTCATTATTTCTCAATAAAACTGGAAAAGATTTTTAATAAAAGAAAACAATGACTGAAAACTCCCCTAACCTGGGGAACAAAATGGGCAACAAGTTTCAAGAAGCCCAAAGACATCAAATAAGATGAATTGAAAGAAATTTCCACTGAGACACAGTGCCATTAAATTGTCAAAAGTCAAAGACAAGAGAGAAAATTGAAAACAGCAAGAGAAAAGTGACTCATCATGCACAAAGTGGCCCACATAAGACTATCAGTGAAATTTTCAACAGAAACCATGCAGAATAAAAAGGAGTGGGGTGATATATTAAAAGTGCTGAAAGAAAAAAATTCTACCCAGGAACACTATATCTGGAAAAACTGCCCTTCAAAAATGAAGCAGAGAAAAATAAAACAAAAGCTGAGGCAGTTTACTACAACTGGACCTTTCTTGTAAGAAATCTTAGGGAGTTCTTCAACTTGAACAAAAGGAAACAAAACATCCACTTGATAACAGAAGGAAATATAAAACTCATTGGTTAAGGTTAAATATATGGGCAAATATAGAATGCTGTATTAATGTTATAGTGGTAGGTAAATCACTGCGAATTCTACTATAAAAGTTAAAAGACAAATTATGGGGACACCTGGGTGGTTCAGTTGGTTAGGCATCTGCCTTCAACTCAGGTCATGATCCTGGAGTCCTGGGATTGAGTCCTGCATCTGGCTCCTTGCTCTGGGGGGAGCATGCTTCTCCTTCTGCCTGCTGCTCCTTCTGCTTGTGCTCTCTCTCTGATGAATAAATAAAATATTTTAAAAAAAGACAAACTATGACTATAACTAAAAATATGTTAAAAGGCACATAATGCAAATAGATGTAAATTTTGACAATAAAAACATAAAGTGTGTTGGGGGAGATAAGTTAAAGAATAGAGATTTTCTACGTGATTGAAGATGTTATCAGATTAAACTGTGACAACTGTAAGACATTTTACATAATTCTCATGGTTCAAAAAACAAAATATATGTAGAAATTACATAAAAGAAAAAGAGAAAAACATATCAATACATAAAACCACAGCAAAATGCAAAGGAAAACAGCAAGACAGAAAAAGACAGACAAAAGATCTATAAGACTAACAAAAGACAATTAATCCTTCCATTGATGATTACTTTCAATGTAAATGGATTAAATTCTCCAAATAAAAGGCATGGAATGGCTGTTTGGATTAAACAACTAGGATGCCTGGATGGCTCAGTCAGTTAAACATCTGCCTTTGGCTCAGGTCATGATGTCAGGGTCCTGGGATCTCGAGTCCCACATCAGGCTCTTTGCTCAGTGAGGATCCTGCTTCTCCCTCTGCCTGCTGCTCCCCCTGCTTGTGCTCTGTCTCTCTCTCTCTCTCTCTCTCACTGACAAATGAACAAATAAAATCTTAAAAAAACAAAGCAGAACAAAACAAACAAAAAACCAAGACCCAACTATATGCTGTCCACAAGAAACTCATTTTAGATTTAAGGACACACATAAGCTGAAAGTTAAGGGATGGGAAAGATATTCCATGCAAATGGTAACCAAAATAGAGCAAAAGTAATTAAAATTTACCAGACTAAATAGACTTTAAGACAAAAAGTGCCACAAGAGACAAAGAAGAACTTTATATAATGATGAAAGTGTCAAGCCACGAAGAAAGTATCAAAATTAGAAATACATATGCACCCCACATCAGAACACCTAAATATATAAAGCAAACATTGACACAACTGAAAGGAAAAGTGGATAGCAATACAATCAGTAGGATAATTCAATACCTTACTTTCAATAGTAGAAAGAACTTATAGAGAGAAAGTCAATTAGGAAATAGAGGAACTTAAATAACATTATAGAACAAATGGAGCTGACAGACATATATAGAGCATTCCATCTAATAGCAGCAGACTACACAGTCTTCTGAAACATACACAGAATATATTCAGTATAAATCGCATGTTAGGGTCACAAAACAAGGCTTAACAAATTCAGGAAAATTAAAATAATGTCTAGTGTCCTTTTTTTACCACAATAATATGAAGCTAGAAATTAATGCTGGGAGGAAAACAGAAAAATTCACAAATTTTTGGGAAGTAAACAACTAATGGGTCAAAGAAAAAATTAAAAAGAGTATGATTTCAAGACAAATTAAATGAAACAGAACATATTAAAGCTTATAGAATGAAGAAACAGCAGTGTTAAGAGGGAAGTTTTTAACAGTAAACATCTACATTGAAAAAGAAAATAAAGATCTTAAATAGACAATCTAACATTATACTACAAGAAGCTTGAAAAATAAGAACAAATTAAGCCCAAATTTAGCACAGAAAAGAAACAAGAAAAATGAAAGCAGAAATTAATGAAATAGAGAATGGAAACATAATAGAAAAAAAATCAAGTCTAAAAGTTGGTTTTTTTGAAAAGATAAAATTGAAACACTTTAGCTAGACTAAGTAAATAAGAGAGATTATTTATTTGTTTATTTGTTTTTAAAGATTTTATTTATTTATTTATTTATTTATTTATTTATTTATTTATTTGAGAAAGAGAGAGAGAGCGCAAGCAGGAGGGTGGGACAGGGCAGAGAGAGAAGGAGAAACAGGCTCTCTGTTGAGCAGGGAGCTGGACATGGGGCTCCATCCCAGGACCCTGAGATCATGACCTGAACCAAAGGCAGATGCTTAATTGATTGAGCTACCCAGGTTCCCCAATAAGAGAGATTTAAATTAAATCAGGTATTAAAGAACAAATATTACAACTGATTCCACGGAAATAAAAGAATCATTAAAGACTACTATGAACAATTATATGCAAATAATTTGGATAGTCCAGAAGAAATGAATAAATTAACAGAACCATACAACCTACCAAGTCTGAATCATGAAGAAATAGAAAGTCTGAACAGACCTCTAACTAGCATGGAGATTGAGTTAGTAATCAAACACCTCCAAACAAAGAAAAGCCCAAACCCAATGTCTTCGCTGGTAAATTCTCCCAAACATTTGAAAAGGAATTCATGTCCATCCTCTTCAAACTCTTCCAAAACACTGAAGAAGAGGGAACACCCCTAAACTCATTTTATGAAATTAAAATTACCCTGATGCCAAATTCAGACAAATATATTTTTTAATTTTTTTATTATATTATGTTAGTCACCATACAGTACATCCCTGGTTTTTGATGTAAAGTTTGATGATTCATTAGTTGTGTATAACACCCAGTGCACCATGCAATACGTGCCCTCCTTACCACCCATGCCCAGCCTATCCCATTCCCCCAACCCCTCCCCTCTGAAGCCCTCAGTTTGTTTCTCAGAGTCCATAGTCTCTCATTCTTCATTCCCCCTTCTGATTAGACAAATATTTTGTATAAGATCAGAAAAAAAAGACAAGGATGCTCACTCTTGCCACATGTATTCAAAATAATAGTGAAAGAGCTATCAAGAGCAATTAAGAAAGAAAAAGAAAAAAGGCATCTAATTCAGAAAGGAAGGTATAAAATTATGCCTGTTTGCAGCTGACACAATCTCATATGAAGAAAACCCTAAGAACCCCATTAAAAAATTGTTAGAACAAATAAATCCAGTTAAGTTTCAGGATACAAAATCAACATACAAACTTTAGTTGCATTTTATACATTAACAATAAGCTATCAGAAAATTAAATTAAGAAAGTGCCATTTAAAATAGCATTAAAATAATGAAATACTTAAGAATAAACTTAACTAAGGAAGTGAAAGCCCTGTGTACTAAAAGCTAAAACACATTGATGAAATAAATTAAAGACACAAAAAATGAAAAGTCATCCTGTGTTCATAAACTGGAAAACATAATATGATGTAAATATTCATACTATCCACAGTAATCTGCAGATTCAATGCAATCCTTCATCAAAACCACAATGGTCTTTTTTACATAAATAGAAAAAATAATTTTAAAGTTCATATGAAGCCACAAAAGACCATGACTAACCAAATCAATCTTGAGAAAGAAGAGTAATAATGCTGGACGCATATCACTTCCTGATTTCAAAATATATTACAAGACTACAGCAAACAAAACAATATGGTATTGGCATAAAGACAGAAATAGACCAAAAATAAATCCACATATCTTTGGTCAAATGATCTTTGTCCCAGGAATACAAAATGGGAAAAAGATAGTATCTTCAATAAATGATGTTGGGAAAACTGGATATTCACATATACAAATGAAATTGGAACCCTATCTTACACCATACACAAAAAAATTGAATCAAGATGGATTAAAGATTTAAACACAAGACCTGAAGCTGTAAAACTCCTATAATAAAACATGAGAAAAGTTTTATGACATTGATCTTAACAATGGTTTCATGAATATGACACCAAAACACAGGAAAAAAATAGACAAGGAATTGCATCAAACTAAAAAGCTTTTGAACAGCAAGGGAAACACTCAACAGAAAGGAAATAATAAAGAATAAAAAGTAACCTACAGAATGGGAGAAAATATTTGCAAACCATTTATCTAATAAGAGATTCATAGTAAAATATATAAGGAACTCGTATAACACAACAACAAACAAACAAAACTAATAGTACAGTTTTTTTTAATCACCTAAGGAAAAAAAAATAAATAAAAAATGAACTAAGAATCCGAATAGACATTTCTCCAAAAAAGATATATAACTGGCCAATGAGTATCTGAAATAATGCTGAACATCAGTAATCATCAGTAAAACTGATGGCTGTTTGTCAAAATAAACAAAAGATAATAAGTGTTGACAAGAATGTGAAGAAATTAGAAATCTGATACACTGTTCTTGGAAATGTAAAATGGTTTAGCTACTATGAAAACTGTCATAAAGATTCCTCAGAAAATTACAACTAGAACTGCAATATGATCCATCAATTCCACTTCTGAGTATTTTTTAAAAATAATTGAAATCAAGATTTATCACTGTCATGTTTATCACAACACTATTCACAATAGCCAAGCAGTGGAAACAACTTAAATGTACACCAACAGATGAATGGATAAAGAAAATGTGATATATATGTATAATGGAATATTATTTGGCCTAATAAAGGAGGAGATTATTCAATATGTAACAACATGGATGAAGCTTGAGGTCATTATGCTAAGTAAAATAAACCAGTCACAGAAAGACAAATACTGCATGGTTCAACTTATAAAAGTTACCTAATATAGTCAAATTCATAGAATCTAGATGTGATGGTGGCTCCCAGGGGCTATAATGAGGGAGACATGGGGAGTTATTAATCAATGGAAATACAATATCAGTTAGGCAAGATGAGTAAGTTTTAGAGATCTGCTGTCCAATAGTTTACCTATAGTAAACAAGATTGTTTTGCACACTTAAAAATTTAAGAGGATAGATCTCATGTCAAATACAATCAAATAATTTTTTAAAAAGGAAATTGTGTAAGCTGGGCATGTAGTTCCTAAGTCAATCCACATTGGTTCTAGTAATCACTCCCTTCCATTTAATAAATTAATTCTAAAATTTGGTAATGAACATGGAATCTGCTTGCTTCCTTTTGAAAATTTGGACACATTTTATCCATCACTACATTGCTGATATTTCTCTCTATGGCATGAACTCTCAAAGATATTCCCTTTTTACTGTAAGAAAACACATGGTACAGATATACTGTAGCTGGGTTTGGAACTTTAAGTATATTAAAAACAGTCAAGGCATACACAGGGCTTGCTGTATACAACTCTATTTTGCTAAGAACTCTGCCAATAATATCTCGAATGTTTGAATGTCATAGTAAAAAGTAAGAAACATAGTGAAAATAGTAGAGTCTATCTGTCTATGGATAGTAGTAATCACCAGAAGAAGTAATTATGGCTAAAGACTATGTTAACTTCCAAATGGATTATCCAATTCAGTGCCCAGATAAAAAGTGTTAATTGGAAACAGGAATCATGTTTGGTAGCTATGCCCTGCAAAATATCATGGGAAGCTCTTCATTCTCCAGGTTTCCACACTCAAACAAAGAAAGCACTCTGAAGAATTCCTACAGAGGAATTTATATAAGATCCTAATGCGGGGAAAATGACCAGTAATTTTGTTTATTGCCTCATTGGAGGCATATTTTGTGAACACATAAGATTTTGATATTAACACTTTCAGAATCAATTACAAATGCAACCAAATACTGTTACTATAAGAGAGGTATGATTTAAAATGTACAGCCATTGGGGCACCTCGGTGGCTCAGTGGATTGAGCATCAGATTCTTGGATTCAGCTTGGGTTGTGATCTCATGGGTGATGGGCTAGAGCCCAGGTTGGGCTCTGCACTCAGCAGGGAGTCTTCTTGGTGATTCTCTCCCTCTGTTCCTCCCCCCCCCCACCAATTAACATGCTCTTTCTCTCTCAAATAAACACATAAATCTTTTTTAAAAAATTAAAGAAATAAAATAAAATGTATAGCTACAGGGCACCTGGGTGGCACAATTGGTTAAGCTTCTATCTCTCGGTTTTAGCTCAGGTCATGATCTCAGGGTTGTGAGACCGAGCCCTGCTTCAGGCTCCCCATTCTGTGTGGAGTCTGCTTGAGATTCTTGCTCCTTCTTCCTCTGCCCCTCCCACTTATGCTCTCTATCTCTCTCAAATAAAAAAGTCTTTGACTATAAAACAGGAGCACTTGGGTGGCTCACTTAGTTAAGTGGCTGCCTTCAGCTCAGGTCATGATCCCAGGGTCCTGGGATCAAGCCCCATGTTGGGCTCCCTGCTCAGTGGGGAGCCTGCTTCTTCCTCTCCCTCCTGTTCATGCTCTCTCTCTTGCTATCTCTTTCTCTCAAAAAATAAATAAAATCCTGAAAAAAAATTAAAAAATAAAGATAAAATAGAATAAAATGCACAGTCACTGTTTTATATAATTAAAAAATAGTTCTTGGGGCGCCTGGGTGGCACAGCAGTTAATCGTCTGCCTTCGGCTCAGGGCGTGATCCCGGCATTACGGGATCGAGTCCCACATCAGGCTCTTCCACTATGAGCCTGCTTCTTCCTCTCCCACCCCCCCTGCTTGTGTTCCCTCTCTCGCTGGCTGTCTTTCTCTGTCGAATAAATAAATAAAATCTTTAAAAAAAATAGTTCTTAATATAATGCATTTAAATACCAGCATCCTATTCACTTTTAGATGAATCTGTGTTCTTTATAGATATTTTGATATTTAAGAAATGCAATTAAGCCTAAACAAGTTACTTTATGACATTCATGATGAAATTCACTAAATATGGGAATTTTTTCATTTCCACTTTCAGCTCTTACTTCTTATAAATAACTCAGATATTATTTTTCAAATGGTCATAGCCGTACCTGAATGCTGATAGTGAAAGGAAACTTTCCAAAAACTTCTGTGAGGATGAGCATTAGAGTCCAGACCTCAATCATTCACTTAGAATTTGCAAAAAAAAGAGCTGTCATGCCTCATTTTATTTCCACAAGTGCTTGGTATATGCTTATTTACTAATAAGGCATGTGCTAACCAAATGCAGGGGTACAATTAAGGAACTTAATTTAAGAGCTAAAGCTATATTTTCAATGGGATTATTATAAAAATTAAAATAAGTATATTTGAAAGATCAGGAACAAGTTAAAACCAAAGTTATATAAATTGTAGAAGCTTCATAATCAAATATTTATGGCTTTCTCTGCTGTGTTTGAAAAATTAAATTATTAAAAGCAAATATTGTAGTGAATAGGTTCTCATCAATCTCAATAAAAGTTACATTTCACTATCACTGTCACATTATAACTTTTTTGCTTTCAGTCTTTTAAGATTGAAGAGAAATGTAGCAAACTCTGGGAACAAATCAAAGCTTTTCAATGTAAGCTACTTTCTGAGTAATTTCTAATTGATTCAGACTGATGGTACTGCACGGTTTGATGTATTGCTGAAGTAGAAGATACTTGGGAAAACGTGAATTTATAAGCTCCTCTTCTTGAGGAAAAATGGCTGCTATATTTCATGTTGTCATTTTTCAATTGTTAACAATGTAGTTGTATACCTATTTGGATTGGTACAAAAGAATACCAAACAATTTGTATACCTGTAACTGTCTCACCCACCTATCAATTTCAGATTAAGCAGACCTAACCTTCTACTTGCTCAAAATGAAGGATTTAAGCAAAATGCAGAATTAACCTCAAAGAGCAGATCTCATATATAAAAAACAAAGTTGCCTAGCACTATAACTCAGCCACCTGCAGTTCAGAGAGCATATCTTGTTAATATTACCAAAATTAGAACAATAAAATGGCTTGGTTTTGTGTTTTGGTTAGGTCATTTTTGTTGCTGTTGAGATCTGCTCTGTGCTTTGCTCAAAAAGTCTGGATTCCATTTTTCCAAAACAATATTCTAGACATGGATCACAGTATTTTGAAAGTAAGGAGGTGGGTAAGATTGTGCTTATGTATCTTATCTGCTCAAAAGGTCAGAAGCACTTCACCTCAATTCAGTGACAAATTGCCTTATTTTACAGCAGATGTAACACTTGAATTTGAAAATGGCTATGTCTGGCACACCTTTGGATTTTAACTAAAGATCCCCATTCAATGTGTATGTTTTTTGGCTGATGGAACATTTTTGGAGAGCAGCCAGGGGTGAGGGATAAAAACAACAAACAATTTTTTCATCTTTTCTTATCTCATCCATTCCAGGATGGAATATCCCCAGAGGTCTGAGTCTGAAGGGCTCTCTTCAAATCTCACAATATAATGGAAACCTCTCTATAGAGATTTCCCTGTCAGCTGAGAATCCACCAGTTACCTGTGCTGTTCCTGAATATGCTTATAACAAGAGGTGTCCTTAGCAGAAATACAGACTTGAGATGCAATGACTTAAGACACTCTTTCGGGGCCCTCAGCATAATAAAGGCTGCTACAAGCCTATCAAGGCATAGATGAATATCTGTTGAATGACAATAGGATTTTAAGAACCTTCATGACCCAGTGTTTTGTAATTCCAAACATTGTCTTGTCATTAAACGTGGGACTCTTTGATATTTTGGTGTAGGGGTTTAGGGGACAGTAAGGCAGATGATTAAGATAATTTTTATGTATTTTAAAAATTAAGCTGCATTTTCTGCTCAGAGTAAACATTTTAGGCATTCTTCATTACGTAAATCAAATTCCCTCTCCACTCTTCCCACCCTTACTCATGCCAGGCTCCTTTTCTGCTTTTTGATTTCTAAGATGATGATCATTTTGAAACTTAAAACTCTGGGTTTATCTTTGAATCATTATTTTCCCTTATTCCCTCTATCAAATGTGTCACTAAATCATTTTATTTATTCCTCTGAAAATGCCTGAGATTAATTTTCCCTTTCCATTCCCACTATGCTACCCCCAAATGTCCCAAAACCCATCTATGAATTATTGCAGCTGCTACATCACTATTTCCTTAGAAGCAAGGGTCCCCAATGTGCCGTCCATTTTATTTAGTAACATCAGGATACATTTCCTAATGTACCTGAAAGCATAAACATGCCCCACATTGACTTCAGCATCAAGAGCAGAAAACTTTGTCTTATTATCCTGTCCAATTCTATCTCTCCCTTTTCTGCTTAGCTATATATTCTCTTCATACTCAACATGCTTATACTTGTGTTTTTTCATGCTGCCACCTTCAACTGAAATGCGATGACTCTTGAAATATTGTCAACCACAAGAAAGTGGAGGTTAAGAGTCATCATACGGGGGGGATGTTGCCAACCAGCGGTGCTCCCCGAGCTCGGTGTCCCCTGCCCCCAGGTGGCCGGTAAGCTTTGCCTTCGGTCTGTTTACTTCATTCATGTCCCCTGTTGTGCCTCTGAGCCGACTGAGGCCTAACTGGGAGCCCCAAGGTCCTAGCCAAATCTCACTTTCACAAAGCTTTATATTTCAATGTATAATCTCCTCACACATAAACCTAGCATGGTAATGAGTACAGAATGCTTCCTGATAGAATTCAATTATATGACTTCAACATCATTAAATGTTTGTTTTATTATTTATTATATGGAATGTATCTTTTATATTAATAAACATCCATAATTGTATTGTGTTCAGGCAGAATTTCAAAAGAAAAGAAAGTCACAGAGTTTATATATATAAACATATATGAACACATAAATACATTTGAACATATATTTTGAAAATACATAGGAGAAGGACAGGAATGATGCTAACCTCAGATAATAAACAATAGCTACCTACAAGAAAAGGGGAGCAAAACAGACAAAAGGGTCAGCAAAGGAGATCTTTAAGGATTTACTCTAAATATACCTATGCTGCTAGAAATTTTCCAAAAAATATATTCAGGTTGTGTGATTTAAAAAATTATTTAGGTGAAGGGAGAAATAAAGTTCTCAAGGTCATCCCAAATCCTCAAGAAATGCACTCTAGCATTCTTCTTTTATATATGTACAAGAGATGCTTTCCTTTTATTCATGGTCTACTGCATCCTGAGACAGCATTCTGAAATAGCTTCCTGCCTTTGTTGTTTCTGTATCTCCATTTCCTTTTAGACCAGACCAATTTGTTCACTACTCAAAATCAGTAGATCTGATAAAGTCCTAGGAAACACAGTTCAAACACTTAAAAGAGCTTCCTTTTTCTCCCCCTATAGGAAACTCAGGTGGGAAATTGATGAAATTTGAGTAATTTTAAATCTAATGAGTCCTATTAAGATGTAAATTCTCCCTTAAATCTAAAATTATTGTCAAACAAGAAGGAATCCAAGATGGCTGAGGAGTAGGAGATCTTAATTTCATCTCATTCCAGGAATTCAGCTAGATAGCTATCAAACCATTCTGAACACCTGTGAACTCACCTGGAGATCAAAGAAAATAATAGCTGAAACTCTACAAATGGACAAGCGACCATTTACCACAAGGTGGTAGGAGGTGCTGAGAAGTGAATCTGAGGCAATATATGGGAACACAGACCACAGGGGGAGGGAGCCTCCATCAGTTGGCCACCAATAAGTGATACAGCAGAGGAGCACAGAATTGGAACTTTTAGAGGTCTGCTCTAGTGAGGGGCATCACTCTGGCAGCTAAACAGGACATGGAACCCTCACTGGGACAGTGTGGTCTCAGAATCCTTGAGGTCACATGAAGACTGAGGTGCCTGAGTGCAACAGAGCTCCCATGTATCAGGGCAGGGAAGCTGGCTGCAAAGAATGAGCTCAGGAGTGGGCTATCAGCTCGGGGTTGCCATAAGCTGTGATCTGCAGAACAGGTGGCCCTTGCTTGAAATTATACTCTCTCTCCCTGCCCTCCTCTTTTTTTTTCTCTTTTTTCTTTCTTTTTTATTTCTTTGGATCATCTTGGCTTTGATGACATATCTGTGGTAGTTTTGAACACTTTGGATTTTTTCATAGGTGCATTTTGCTTGGGTCGTGGTTGATATCTTGGGCTCTGTATACTCCCTCAACCACCCCTCAACAGAATGAATAGGAGGAGGAACTCCCAACAAAGAAAACAAACAGAGACAATGGCCTCTGCCACAGATCTAATGGATATGGATATAAGCAAGAAGTCAGAGAAAGACTTCAGGGTAACAATTATGAAGTCAATAGCTAGGCTTGAGAAAATCATTACTGACAATATAGAATCTCTAAGGGCAGAAATGAGATCTAATCAGTCCAAACTTTAAAATGTTATGAATGAAATGCAGTCTAAACTGGATTCTCTAACACAGGGTAAGTGAGGCAGAAGAACGAATTAGTGATCTAGAAGATAAGCTGATAGAAAGGAAGGAAGCCAGAGAGGATAGGGATAGGCAGCTAGAAATCCATAAGAATAGACTTAGAGAGATCAGTGATGCCATGAAACATTCCAATGTCAGAATTATTGAGATCCCTGAGGAGGTGAGGAGAAAGAGAGGACTAGAAACTATATTTGAGCAAATCATAGCTAAGAACTTCCCTAATCTGGGAAGAAAACAAGCATTCATGTCCAAGAGGCAGAGAGGACCTCTCCCAAAATCAATCGAAATAGACCACCACCCTGGCATGTAATAGTGAAACTTGCAAATCTTAGAGCCAAGGAAGCTATCCTGAGAGCAGCTAGGGGGAAGAGATTTCTTATGTAGAGAGGAAGGAACATCAGAATAAAATCAGATCTATCCACAGAGACCTGGCAAACCAGAAAGGGCTGGCAAGACATATTCAGGGTATAAAATGAGAAGAACATGCAGCCAGGAATACTTTATCCCTCAAGGCTGTCATTAGGAATGGATGGAGAGATAAAAAGCCTCCAGGACCAGCAGAAACTGGAAGAATATGTGACAACCAAGCCAGCCCTGCAAGAAATATTAAGGGGGATTCTATAAAAGAAGAAAGAACCAAAGAGTAATACAGACCATAAATTTACAGAGACAGTCTACAGAAACAGGGATTTCACAGGCAATATGATGGAACTAAATTCATATCTTTCAATAGGTACTCTCAACATGAACAGCCTAAATGCTCCCATGAAATGGCACAGAGTTTTAGATTGGATAAAAAGATGCGGCCCATCCATAGGCTGTCTACAAGAGGTGCATTTTGAATCTAAAGACATGCCCAGATTGAAAGAGAGGAGATGGAGAACAATTTATCATGCCAAAGGACCAAAAAAAAAAAAAAAAAACAGCTGAGGTAGCAATTCTTATATCAGACAAATTAGATTTTAAACTAAAGACTGTGGTAAGAGATGTAGAGGGACACTATATCATGCTTAAATGATCTATCAAATGAGAAGATCTAACAAGTATAATATCTAAGCCCCTAACATGGGAGCAGCCAACTACATAAGCCAGCTGTTAGCCAAAATAAAAAAATCATATTGATAATAATACATTAATAGTAGGAGACCTCAACACTCCACTCTCAGCAATGGAGAGATCATCTAAGCAGAAGATCAACAAAGAAACAAGAACTTTGAATGACATATTGAACCAGATGGACTTTGTAGATATATACAGAACATTATATCCTAAAACAACAGAATACTCATTCTTCTTGCGTGAACACAGAACTTTCTCCAGAATAGACCACATACTGAGTCAAAAAATCAGGTCTTGAAAAAATGTTCAAAATCATTAGCCATCAGGAAAACTCAAATCAAAACCACATTGAGATACCACCTTACGCCAGTTAGAATGGCAAAAATTGACAAGGCAGTAAACAACAAATGCTGGAGAGGATGTGGAGAAAGGGGATCCCTCTTACACTGTTGGTGGGAATGCAAGTTGGTACAGTCACTTTGGAAAACAGTGTGGAGGTCCTTTAAAAAGTTAAAAATTGAGCTACCCTATGATCCTGCCATTGCACTACTGGGTATTTACCCCAAAGATACACATGTAGTGAAGAGAAGGGCCATATGCACCCCAATGTTCATAGCAGCATTGTCCACAATAGCTAAATTGTGGAGGGAGCTGAGATGCCCTTCAACAGATGACTGGATTAAGAAGATGTGGTCCATATATACAATGGAATATTACCCAGCCATCAAAAAGAGCGATTTCACAACATTTGCAGCAACATGGATGGGACTAGAGGAGATAATGCTAAGTGAAATAAGTTAAGCAGAGAAAGACAATTATCATATGGTTTCACTCATTTATGGAACATAAGAAATAGGAAGATTGGTAGGAGAAGAAAGGGAAGAATGAAGGGGGGGTAAACAGAAGGGGGAAATGAACCATGAGAGACTATGGACTCTGGGAAACAAACTGAGGGCTTCAGAGGGGAGGGGGTGGGGGATTGGGATAGGCTGGTGATGGGTATTAAGGAGGGCATGTATTGCATGGTGCACTGGGTGTTATACACAAGAAATGAATCATGGAACATTACATCAAAAACTAGGGATGTACTGTATGGTGACTAACATAACATAATAAAAAAATATTATAAAAAAAAGTCAGGTCTCAACTGATACCAAAAGATTGAGATTATCCCCAGCATATTTTTAGACCACAATGCTTTGGAACTGGAACTCAATGACAAGAAAAAAAAAATGGAAGGAATTCAAACGCTTGGAAGTTAGAGAGCATTCTGCTAAAGAATGATTGGGTCAACCAGGAAATTAAAGAAGAACTTAAGCAATTCATGGAAACTAATGAGAATGAAACCCATCTGTCCAAAACCAATGGGATACTGCAAAGGCGGTCCTAAGAGGGAAATACATAGCCATCTAAGCCTCTCTCAGAAAATTTTAAAAGAATCCCAAATGCACAAGCTAACCTTACACCTAAAGGAGCTGGAGAAAGAACAGCAAATAAAATCTAAACCAAGGAGGAGAAGAGAAACAATAAAGATTAGAGCAGAAATCAATGAACTAGAAACCAGAAAAACAGTAGAGCAGATCAATGAAACTAAAAGTTGGTTCTTTGAAAGAATCAATAAGATCAATAAACCACTGGCCAGACTTACCCAAAAGAAAAGAGAAAGGTCCCAAATTAATAAAATTATGAATGAAAGGGGAGAAGTCACCACGAACACCAAGGAAATATAAATAGTTATTAGAAATCACCAGCAACACTATGCCAACAAGTTAAGCAACCTGGAAGAAATGGATGCCTTCCTGGAAACTTGTAAACTACAAGACTGAACTAGGAAGAAATAGAAAATCTGAATAGACCAATCACCAGTAACAAAATTGAAGCAGTAACCAAAAACCTCCCCCAAAACAAGACTGCCTGTTAGCCATTTGTATGGCTTCCTTGGAGAAAGGTCTGTTCATGTCTTCTGCCCATTTCTTGACTGGATTATTATTATTATTATTATTATTATTATTATTATTATTATTGTTTGTTCTTTGGGTGTTGAATTTGATATGTTCTGTATATATTTTGGATAATAGCCCTTTATCTGATAAGAGATTTGCGAATATCTTCTTCCATTTTGTCAGTTGTCTTCTAGTTTTGTTGACTGCTTCCTTTGCAGTGTAAAAGCCTTCAATCTTGAAATAGTTCATTTTTGCCTTTGTTTCCATTGCCTTTGGAGACATGTCTAGGAAGAAGTTGCTGTGGCTGAGGTCACAGAGGTTGTTGCCTCTATTCTCCTCTAGGATTTTGATGGATTCTTGTCTCACATTTAGTTCTTTCATCTATTTTGAGCATATTTTTGTGTATGGTGTAAGGAAATGGTCTACTTTCATTCTAGTGCATGTGGCTGTCCCATTCTCCCAAAACCATTTGTTGAAGAGACTGTCATTTTCCCGTTGGATAATCTCTCCTGCTTTGTCAAAGATTAATTGACCATATACTTGTGGGTCCGTTTCTGGAATGTCTCTTCTGTTCCATTTATCTATGCATCTGTTTTTGTGCCAGTACCATACTGTCTTGAAGATTACAGCTTTATAATAGAGCTTGAAGTCCAGAATTGTGATGCCCCCAGCTTTGGTTTTCTTTTTCAACATTCCATTGGATATTTGGGGTCTTTTCTGGCTTCATACAAATTTTAGGATTATTTTTTCCAGCTCTGTGAAAAAAGTTGATGGTAGTTTGATAGGGATTGCACTGAGTGTATAGATTGCTTTAGGTAGCATAAACATTTTAACAGTATTTTTTTTTCCAATCCATGAGCATGGAATGTTCTTCCATTTCTTTGTGTCTCCCTCAATTTCTTTCATGACTGTTCTATATTTTTCTGAGAACAGATCCTTTGCCTAAGGTTTATTCCTAGGTATCTTCTGGTTTTTGGTGCAATTGTAAATGGGATTGACTCCTTATTTTTCTCTTTTTTTCTGTCCCATTGTTAGTGTTTAAAAATGCGACTGGTTTCTGTGCAGTAATTTTAGCCCTTGTTTCCTTGTTAATCTGCTTAGATGATCTGTCCGTTGCAGTGAGTGGGTTGTTAAAATCTCCTACTATTATATTATTTTCCATGTGTTTCTTAATGTTGTAATTAACTGGCTTATATAATTGGCTGATTCCACATTAGGGGCATACCTATTACAATTGTTAGATTTTCTTGTTGGATTGACCCTTTAATTACGATATGGTGTCCTTCCTCATGTCTTATTACAGTCTTTTTTAAAAAATCTGATTTGCCTGACATAAGGATTGCCACCTTAGTTTCTTTTGATGTCCATTAGCATAATAAATGGTTTTCCACTCCCTGACATTCAATCTGCAGGTGTCTTTGGCCCTAAAATGAGTTTCTTGCTGACAGCATATCAATGGGTCTTGCTTTTTTATCCAATCTGATATCCTGTCTTTTGATGGGGGTATTTATTCTGTTTACATTCAGAGTAACTATTGAAAGATATGAATTTAGTACCATTGTATGTCCTGTAAAGTCACTCTTTCTCTATATTGTCTCTGTTCCTTTCTGGTCTGTTACTTTTGGGTTCTCTGTTCACTTAAAGAATCCTTTTTATTATTTCTTGTAGGGCTGGTTTAGTGATCACAAATTCTTTTAGTTTCTGTTTGTCCTGGAAGGTTTTTATCACTCCTGTTTTGAATGACATCCTACATGGATATGTATTTTTAGATGCATATTTTTCCCATTTAGCACCCTGAATATATCATGCTAGTCATTTCTGGCCTGCCAGGTCTCTGTGGATAGGTCTGCTGCCAGGCCAGTGTTTCTACCCTTGTAGTTTGTGAACCTCTTGTCCTGAGCTTCTTTCAGGATTTTCTTGTCTTTGAGATTGGCACGTTTCCCTACTATATGTTGGGATGTTGACCTATTTTGATTGATTTTGAGGGGGCTTCCCTGTGCCTCCTGGACTTGGACACCTGTTTCCTTCCCCATAGTAGGGAAGTTCTCCACTATAATTTGCTCCAACATACCTTCTGCCCTTCTCTCTCTCTTCTTTAGGGATTACCATCATTCTAATGTTGTCTTGCTTTATGGTCTTACTTATCTCTCGAATTCTCTCCTCATGATCCAGTAGTTGTTTATCTGTCTTTTTCTCAGCTTCTTTATTCTCCATCATTTTGTCTTCAATATCACTAATTTTCTCTTCTGCTTCATTTATCCAACAGTCAGAGCCTCCATTTTTTATTGCATCTCATTAATAGCCTTTTTGGTTTTTACTTGATTAGATTTTCATTCTTTTATTTCTCCAGAAAGGGATTCTCTATTGTCTTCTATTCTCTTTTCAAGCCCAGATAGTATTTTTATAATCTTTATTCTGAACTCTAGTTCCAATATCTTACTTATGTCCATACTGATTAGGTCCCTGGCAGTCAGTACTGCCTCTTGTTCTCTTTTTTGAGGTGAGTTTTTCCATCTTGTTATTCTGTCCACTGAAGAATAGATGAACGAGAGAACAAAGTACTAAAATGGTAACAATGAGCCCAGAGAAATACACACTAAACAAATCAGATGAGACCTGAAACCAAAAACAATAATAAAACTTAAAAAATAAAAACAACAACAACAAAGAGAATAGAATCAGACAGGTGCAGAGAACAGAGCAATACACTGGATCCTTTGTTCATTTAGCTCCGTTTGCTAGAAAACTAGACCCCAAGATTGTAAAGAAAGAAAAACTTATATATGTACAAAATAAAATTAAATACATTGAAAGGATAGAATGTAACTGTAAAAGTGAAAATTAAAAGACAAAAAAGAAAAAAAGAAAAAGAAAAAAAAAGGGATATACACAGACGAGTAAACAGAACAGAGCAATACACAGTTTCCTGAGTGTATTTTGGTTGGTTTGTTAAAAGAAACTATATCTCAAAATTGTAAAGAAAGAAAAATGTGTATATATATGTATTTACATATATATTTATATATATAATAAAATTAATTACATTGAAAGGATACACTGTGTCTGTAAAGATGAAAATTTAAAAAAAGACTTCAACAAAACAAAAATAAAAAAAATACACAAACAAAACAAAAACGAAAAAGAAGAAAGAAAATTTTTAAAAAGAGGGAATATGATCAGACAGGTGAAGAGAACAGAGTCATACATTAGATTCTGGGTGTAATTTGGTCTGCTACAAGAAACTGCATCCCAAAATTGTAAAGAAAGAAAAACGTATATATTTACAAAAAGAAAATTAAATACAATGAAAGGATAGAATTTAAGTGTAAAAAGGAAAATTACAAAAGATTAAAAAAGTTGATAAAATAAGAAATTGTTTAAACAAGGAAAGAGAAAAAAAGATTAAAATTGAAAGACTAAAGAATAAAATCATGAATTTTGTATGCTCTATTCCCCTACTGCTGGAGTTTTGCAATTCTCATGATTGGTAAGCTTGCTATTGTCTGGATGTTCTTGCTGATCATCTGGGGGAGGGGCCTGTTGTGTTGATTCTCAAGTGTCTTTTCCCTGGGCAGAATTGCACCCCCTTTGCCAGGGGGCCAGTCTAAGTAATCTGCTGGATTACTAATGCTGCAGACTCCTGCAGCATACACCGGAGCCACTCTTCCCAGGTGAGGGAGGGGGATCTCCCCGTGGTTCTTCCTCTTGTTAGGCCTGTGCTCAGAGAACAGTCACTCGACTATGCTGTGGTTCATGGTTTATGGCAACCTGGAGCTGAGAGCTCACTCCTGGGCTCGCCAATTACAGCTGGCTTCCCCACTCTGATGTCTGGGAACTCTGCCACACTCAGGCATCACCATTCTTTCTCTGACAACAGGAATCCTGAGACCACACCATCCTACCTAGGATTCTGCCCTGCCTTGCCAGCTGAGCTCCTTTCAGGCAGGGATGTCCTTCACCAGAGAAGACTTCCAGAAGTTCTGATTTTGTGCTCCACTGCTATATCGCTTTCCAGTAGCTGGCTTACAGAGGCTCCCTCCTGCCTTGGTTTATCTTCCTATATGTCCCCTCAGATTCACTTCTCCACACTTCCTACTTTGCAGAAAGTCGTCACTTTTCTATTTGTAGAGATGCAGCTATTTTTTTTTTTCTTGGATTTCCGGTTGAGTTCACAAGTGTTTGGAATGATTTGATAGCTATCAGGCTGAATTCTTGGGACCAGATGAAATTAAAGTCTCCTACTCTTTCACCATCATGGACACTCTCCTCATTCTCCCTCTTTTCTATGGAACATACCATTCCTATGAAAGATGCAATTTCATCACAGACCTTCTCCTTTCCTATAATAGTTTAGAAATATAATATATATTGATGTATAGCTAGAAAACAGAAGTGTACTACACAAATATTTGTTCTATGTTTTCTGAAGTCATGCAAATCCATTTTCTGTCAAATATTAGGAGTAAAACAATGCTAATGCTTGAAATCCCAATTTTTCTTCTTTAGTTAGAATCAATTCCCACTTATGAATATGTAGTATTTCAAAATATTGCTTGTTGAGTTTCAGGGATGAATTCTCACTAGAAATAATGCTAAACATAACAAATTTCCAGGCAAACTTAAAATAAAATAAAGCCTACTCATCTCCTTTTGTACCTGAAATTAAATGTGAATTGTACTCTCAAATGTAACCACCACATATATGATGTTTCTGTAGAAATGAACATTTAAGTTAGTCTGTTAAGAACTGGTCTACTACCCCTGCAGGGAGAACATATATTCTCTTAGCTACATGCCACGAATAACAGCCATACTGATTTAAAACAGATCCTCGGAAACATTAAGGTTGTTTATTCAGTCATTCAACATAGTGACTGCTATGTTCTCTGACATGGAGATACGATTGTGATAAAAACAAAAAAAGGACACATTTCCTACTCTCTCTCTCTCCTTTTTTTCTGATCAGATACTTTTTATTTTTTAAATTTTTTCTGGTTTCAAGTTTTTATTTAAATTCCAGTTAGTTAACATATAATGTAATATCACTTTCAGAAATAGAATTTAGTGTTTCATCACTTAAATGTAACACCCAATGTTCATCACAAGTGCCCTTCTTAATACCCATCACCAATTCAACCCACCCTTTGCACACCTCCCCTCAAGCAACCCTCAGTTTGTTCTCTATAGCTAAGAGTCTGTTGTATGGTTTACTCTCTTTTTCCCCTCTATGTTCCTTTGTATAATTTCTTTTTTTAAAAGATTTTATTTATTCATTTGAGAGAAAGAGGAAGAGCAGGGGGAGCAGCAGAGAGAAAGGGAGAAGCAGACTCCCCACTAAGCAGGGAGACTGATGTGGACCTCGGTCCTAGGACCCTGAGATCATGACCTGAGCAGAAGGTAGACACTTGACGGACTGAGCCATCCAGGTGCCCCCTTCTATTTAATTTCTTAAATTGGTATTTCACTTTCTCCAACTAACTTATTTTCCTTACCATAACATACTATAGCTCCATTCACATTGTTGCAAATGGCAAGATTTCATTCTTTTTGATGACTGAGAATACTCTACGGTGTGTGTGTGTGTGTGTGTGTGTGTGTGTGTGTGTGTGTGTGTTTGTGTGTGTGTGTGTATCACAACTTCTTTATCTTATTTTATTTTTTTAAGATTTTATTTATTTATTTGAGAGAGAGAGAGAGAGCAAGAATGGGGAGTGGAAGGCAGAGGGAGAGGGAGAAGCAGGCTCCCTGCTGAGCAAGGAGCCCATTGCAGGGCTCGATCCCAGGACACCGGGATCATGACCTGAGCTGAAGGCAGATGCTTAACGACTGAGCCACCCAGGCACCCTCACACCACAACTTCTTTATACATTCATCAGTCCATGGACTTTTGGGCTCTTTCCATAATTTTGCTATTGTTGATAATGCTGCTATAAACATCAGGATGCATGTATCACTTTAAACAGTATTTTTGCATCCTTTGGGTAAATACCTAGTAGTGCAATTGCTGGATCATAGGGTAGTTCTATTTTTAACTTTTTGAGGAGCCTCCATGCTGTTTTCCAGAGTGGCTGCTCCAGTTTGCATTCCCACCAACAGTGTAAGAGGGTTCTGCTTTCTCTGCATCCTCGTCAACATCTGTTGTTTTTTGGATTGTTAATTTTAGCCATTTTGACAGGTATGGGGTGATATCTCATTGTAGTTTTGATTTGTATTTCCCTGATGATGGGTGAGATTGAGCAAATTTTCATGTATTTGTTGGCAATCTGTATGTCTTTTTTGGAAACATGTCTATTCATGTCTTCTGCCAATTTCTTAGCTGGATTATTTGTTTTTGGGTGTTGAGGTTGGTGAGTTCTTTATAGATTTGGATACTAACCCTTTATCAGATATGTCATTTCCAAATATCTTCTCCCCTTCCATAGGTTGCCTTTTAGTTTTGTTGATTGTTTCCTTCACTTTGCATAAGTTTTTTATCTTGACGTAGTCCAAATAGTTCATTTTTGCATTTGTTTCCCTTGACTCCAAAGACATGTCTATTAAGAAGTTGCTATGAACAAGGTCAAAGAGGTTGCCATCTGTGTTCTCCTCCAGGCCTTTGATGATTTCCTGTCCCGCATTTTGGTATTTTGTTCATTTTGAATTTATTTTTGTGTATGGTGTAAGAAAGTGGTCCAGTTTCACTCTTTTGCATGTTGTTGTACAGTTTTCCCAATACCATTTGTTGAAGAGATGTCTTTTTTCCATTGAATAGTCTTTCTGGATTTGTCAAAGATTAGTTAACCATATAGTTGTGGGTCCATTTCTGGGTATTCTATTCTGTTCTATCGATCTATGTGTCTTTCTTTGTGCTAGTACCATACTGTCTTGATAACTACAGCTTTGTAATATAACTTGAAGTCTGAAATTGTGATGCCTCCTGCTTTGTTTTTCTTTTTCGAAGTTATTTTAGCTATTCGGGGTTTTTTGCTGTTCTATACAAATTTTAGGATTGTTTATACTAGCTCTGTGAAAAATACTTGTAGTATTTTGATTGGGATTGCATTAAATGTGCAGGTTGCATTGTACATTTTAGATAATATAGACAAAATAGACATTTTAACAATATTTGTTCTTTCAATCCGTGAGCATTAAATGTCTTTTCATTTATGTGTGTCATCATCAATTTCTTTCATACGAATTCTATAGCTTTCAGAGTACAGATCTTTTACCTCTTTGGTTAGGTTTTTCCTAGGTATCATGGTTTTTGGTGCAATTGTAAATGAGCTCAATTCCTTTATTTCTCTTCCTGCTGCTTCATTATCAGTGTACAGAAATACAACAGATTTCTCTATGTTCCTTTTGTACCCTGCAACTTTACTGAAATAATATTTTAGTTATAGCAATTTTTTTGTGGAGAACTTTGGGTTTTCTACATAGAGTATCACGTCATCTGTGAACAGTGAAAGTTTGACTTCTTCCTTGCTGATTTGAATGCCTCTTATTTCTTTTTGTTATCTGATTGCTAAGGCTAGGTCTTCAAGTGCTATGCTAAATAACAGTGGTGAATGGACATCCCTGTCTTGCTCCTAACCATAGAGGAAAAGCTCTCAGTTTTTCCCCACTGGTGATGATATTAGCTGTGGGTCTTTTGTATACAGTGTTTATCATGTTGAGATATGTCCCCTCTATTCCTACTTTGTTGAGGGTTTTTATCAAGAATGAATGCTGTACTTTGTCAAATGCTTTTTCTGCATCCATTGAGAGGATCATATGGTTCTTATCTTTTCTTGTATTAATGCAGCATTTTACTTTGATTGATTTGTGAATATTAAACCACTCTTGCAGCCCAGGAACAAATCCTACTTGATCATGGTGATTGATTCTTTTAATGTACCATTGGATTAAGTTTGCTAGTATTTATTTTGTTGAGAATTTTTGCATTCATTTTCATCAGTGATATTGGTGTATAATTCTCCTTTTTAGTGAGGTCTTTGGTTAGGAATCAAGGTGATGCTGACCTCGTAGAATAAGTTTGGAAGTTTTCCTCCATTTTGTATTTTTTTTCTAACAGTTTGAGAAGAACATGTATTAACTCTTCATTAGATGTTTGGTAGAATTCCCCTGTAAAGCTATATGGCCCTGAACTTATGTTTGTTGGGAGATTTTTGGTTACTGATTCAATTTCTTTGCTGGTTATCTGTTCTGTTCAAGTTTTCTATTTCTTCTTGTCTCAGTTTTGGTAGTTTATATTTTTCTAGGAATTTATTCATTTCTTCCACATTGCCCAATTTGTGGCATATAATTTTTCACCTTTCCTACTAGCATTCATAAGGATTCATTAGAGCAGAGACTTAAAAGAGGTTAGTATGTGAGCCATGTAGTTGTCGGGGGAAGATTATCTTGAGGTAGCTGAAACAGTATATACAAACGCCCTGAAGGGAGACTGCCTGGCAAAACTGAGGAATAGTAACAAGTCAGAGTATCAGTCAGTTTTTCTCTAATGGCAGTAAGAGAGGGGGCATGTAGTAGAACATAAAATTAGAGATGGAGGGTCTTGTGGGACATTGTTAGGGCATTAGGTTTCCCCTTTAATACTAATTGGAAGAATAGAAAGTAGCATAATATGAATTAAGTTTTAACATTATCACCTAGTTGCTGCATTAAGAATTTTCTGAAATGGGCAAAGAGCAGAAGCAGGGAAATGAGTTAGGGAAATGTTGCACTATTTTCTGTGACAGAAGGTGGTGGCTTAAGACACGTAGTGACAAAGAAAGTAGTGAGTTGCGATCAGCTTCTGTATATATATTGAAATTAGTGCCAATGAGATTTGTTGTTAAATTGGTTATAAGTTTAAGACAAAGAAGTCAAGATGACTTTGAGTCAATATGACTCCAAGATTTTGTCTTGAGAAACTAGAAGAAATGCATTTGTCATTGAGACAGGAAAGAATGAGAGGAAAGTAGGTTTGAGGGGAATGAAAACTCAAAAGTTTGATTATAGATATGCTAATTTATTACCTTCTCCAAAAGATTCATTAGCTATATGAATCTGGAATTTTAGGAGGAGGGCAGGAGAGGATATATACATTTAGGAGTCATTGTTATATGAATAGTATTGAAATCCGTGGGACTGGATGTAAATGTGGCTTAACACCATAGACAGGGAAGATAGACAATTGCTAAAGCAAAAGAACCGGTTGATACAAAAATGTAGACAAAAGTTATCCACCTCAGAATGGCAGCCAATTTTGAGAGAAAGTTTGAGCAAGGCAGGAGAAAAGTTCACATTTATTCTGAGAACAAAAAGAAGGATTGGCCAGGAGAAAAATTGAGAAAAGTGTTTTAAGGATGTGCAATGGCCTGGAGAGAGCACTAAGTGGGAATAAGTAAAAAGAAGTTCTGACTGGCAGCAACATAGACTACAAGAAGTGGGAGGAACAGGAAAGAAGGGTGCAAGAAAAGAAGGGTGATACAAAATAAGACTAGATAGAAGACAAGGGACAGATTATGCAACATCTTTTAAATCATACTAAGGATATTGAATTGTAGAAAAAAAGTAATGGAGGTTGAAGATAACATATTTTGTAGGCTACTGACTTCTACCAATGATGCTGAAAGGTGCTTCCCCAAAAAACAGTGCAGCCTAAATATGCACATGTACGTTTCTCAGACCATAGAGATGAGTACACTATCCCTTACAATTTACTTCTGCCAATCTCAAGACATAAAGTGATTTCCCTTTCAACTGTCAATGCCTACTATTTCAAAGACTCTTTCCTTCCTGCCTTTAACCCAAGTTCTATGAAGTAGGAAGAAGTTTTTTTCCCTTACATTTTTTCTCCTTATATCCCCTTATGTTCATCAGTGTCATCATCACTAATATGATGAGGTACTTCAGTAAGTTGGTGCTTTAGCAACATAAAAGTAAAGAAGCTCTGAAGCTTCTATCAGAGAAGCTTCTATCTACGTGGAGTAAGACACATAGCATCATCTCAAAATAAATGAAATTTTAAGAAACTCAGGTTATAATGTAAAGCTATCTCCTGCCAGGTTTGCAACAAAATGATTTTAGGGACTATAGGGAAAAAAAGAATTTTTTATATATAATTATTATTTATATTTATTATAAAAATAAAAGGATGAAAAACTTAAAGTTAACATTGAGGCCTTCTTAGGATCATAGACTGTTAAAGATAAAAGGGATATAGAGAAGTTGTCATCCAATCCTCTTATCTCATTTTCCTGATAAGTAAACTGAAGCCCAGAAATGTTGACTGGTAAAATCTGATGGTAATCCTTCATAGAATGAGCTTCCTGACTTTGAATTGCTTCTCCCTTTAGGATTGTTTTAGTGGAGTCAGGGACAAAATTTCCAAATGATCCTAGTGGAAAATCAGAAAAAATAAACAAATCAGTCTTTATTGCATACAGTGGTTTATATGTTAACTGATTAACATTAAACAAAAAAGAAAAGAAAAAATCCTCTAGGTAGCTTCTTATTTTTTTATAATAATTTTTTATTATGTTATGTTAGTCACCATACAGTTCATCTCAAGTTTTGATGTAAAGTTCCATGATTTATTACTTGCATATAACACCCAGGGCACCATGCAATATGTGCCCTCCTTAATACCCATCACTGGCCTATCCTGATTCCCCACCCCTCTCCCATCTAAAGCACTCAGTTTGTTTCCCAGAGTCCATAGTCTCTCACGGTTCATTCCCCCTTCTGTTTACCCCCCTTCCTTCTTCCCTTTCTTCTCCTACCAGTCTTCCTACTTCTTATATTCTATAAACGAGTGAAATCATATGATAATTGTCTTTCTCTGCTTGACTTATTTCACTTAGCATTATCTCCTCCAATCCCGTCCATGTTGCTGCAAATGTTGTGAAATCATTCTTTTTGATGTCTGAGTAATATTCCATTGTATATATGGACCACATCTGTTGAAGGGCATCTAGGCTCCTTCCACAATTTAGCTACTGTGGAGAGTGCTGCTATGAACATTGGGGTGCATATGGCCCTTCTCTTCACTACGTCTGTGTCTTTGGGGTAAATACCCAGTATTGCAATGGCTGGGTCATAGGGTAGCTCAATTTTTAACCTTTTAAGGGACCTCCACACTGTTTTCCAGAGTGGCTGTACCAACTTGCATTCCCATCAAGAATATAGGAGGGGTCCGCTTTCTCCACATCCTCTCCAGCAATTGTTGTTTCTTGCGTTGTCAGTTTTTGCCATTCTAACTTGTGTAAGGTGATATCTCAATGTGGTTTTGATTTGAATTTCCCTGATGGCTAATGATTTTGAACATTTTTTCATGTGTCTCTTAGTCATTTGTATGTCTTCATTGGAAAAGTGTCTGTCCATATCTTCTGCACATTTTTTTATTTGATTATTTGTTTTACGTGTATTGAGTTTGAGAAGTTCTTTGTAGATCTTGGGTACTAATCTTTTATCTATAGTGTTATTTGCAAATATCTTCTCCCATTCCGTGGGCTGCCTCTTAGTTTTTTTGACTGATTCCTTGGCTGTGCAGAAGCTTTTTATCTTGATGAAGTCCCACAAGTTCATGTTTTCTTTTGTTTCTCTTGCCTTTGGAGATGTTTCATGAAAAAGGTTGCTGTGACCAATGTCAAAGAGCTTGCAGCCTATGTTCTCCTCTATGATTTTGATGAATTTCTCTCTCACATAAATGTCTTTCATCCATTTGTAGTTTATCTTTGTGTATGGTGTGAGAGAGTGGTCAAGTTTCATTCTTTTGCATGTAGCTAGCCAATTTTCCCAGCACCATTTATTGAAGAGACTTGTCTTTTTTCCACCAGATGTTTTTTCCTGCTTTATCAAAGATTAGTTGCCCAAAGAGCCAAGGGTCCATTTCTGGGTTTTCTATTCTGTTCCACTGGTCTATGTGTCTGTTTTTGTGCCAGTACCAAGCTATCTTTGTGATCACAGCTTTGTAGTATAGCTTGAAATCTGGCAATGTGAAGCTCCCAGCTTTGTTTTTCCTTTTCAACAATTCCTTGGCAATTCGGGGCCTTTACTGGTTCCACACAAATTTAAGGGCTGTTTGTTCCAGTTCTTTGAAAAATGTCATTGGTATTTTGATCGGGATGGCATTGAAAGTGTACATTGCTCTGGGTCACATAGGCATTTTTTTAAAGATTTTATTTATTCGACAGAGATAGACACAGCCAGCGAGAGAGGGAACACAAGCAGGGGGAGTGGGAGAGGAAGAAGCAGGCTCATAGCGGAGGAGCCTGATGTGGGGCTCGATCCCAGGACTCCGGGATCACGCCCTGAGCCAAAGGCAGACGCTTAACCGCTGTGCCACCCAGGCGCCCCCACATAGACATTTTAACTATGTTTATTCTTCTGATCCATGAGCATGGAATATTTTTCCATCTTTTTCTGTCTACGTAGGTTCTTAGGCAGCCACTTTGGAATTTAAGGAAAATATATTTTGTGCTTTGAGATTTCACTGTTGTGCTGTCTCTGTACTATTCTTGTGATGTCTTTATTTTTAGTCTGTTGGTGCTAGAATTCAGAACTTTTGCTGATATGCTGCCTACTCCATCACAACAAGTCAAGCAAAATCTCTTAGGGTAAAAGACTTTGTCTTTAATAATGTGTGTTCTCTTTATCAAGGTTTTAGTGCCTATGCACTGTGATTTTAAATTTACAAAGTGACATTAGTTGGTCCTTTAGTAAGTTTGTATTATGCCCATAACTCAATATTTTCTTCTTTTTTTTTTAAAGATTTTATTTATTTATTTGACAGAGATAGAGACAGCCAGCGAGAGAGGGAACACAAGCAGGGGGAGTGGGAGAGGAAGAAGCAGGTTCATAGCAGAGGAGCCTGATGTGGGGCTCGATCCCACAACGCCGGGATCACACCCTGAGCCGAAGGCAGACGCTTAACCACTGTGCCACCCAGGTGCCCCTCAATATTTTCTTCTTGCTTTTTTTTTTTAATGTTTTTTTATTATATTATGTTAGTCACCATACAGTACATCCCTGGTTTCCGATGTAATGTTCGATGATTCATTAGTTGCGTATAACCCAGTGCACCATGCAATACATGCCCTCCTTACTACCCATCACCAGTCTATCCCATTCCCCCACCCCCCTCCCCTATGAAGCCCTCAGTTTGTTTCTCAGAGTCCATAGTCTCTCATGCTTCATTCCCCCTTCTGATTACCCCCCTTTCTTTATCCCTTTCTTCACCTACCGATCTTCCTAGTTCTTCTTGCTGTTTCTTACAGGGTGTTTATCCAGGTATTTCAGCAGTGTCCATGGCCACATGCTTAAAAATCTAACCTGGAGAAATAGCATTTGGTATCCTTCATTCTGCCTGAGCATAACATGAGACCAGGGATGATAGGTCTTTTTGCCTTGTGAAAATAGTTCCTCACTCAAGAATAAGACTGGAACACATCTACCTTGTTTTACTGAGATCATTAGTTTTTCTAACGAAGTCTTTATTTTTTATGTTTTATTTAAATTGAAGTTAGTTAACATATAGTATATTATTGGTTTCAGCAGTAGAATTTAGTGATTCTTCAGTTGCATACAAAACCCAGTGCTCATTACATCAAATGCTTCCTTAATGCCCATCACCCATTTACCCCATCCCCCACCCACCTTCCATCCAGCAACCCGCAGTTTGTTCCCTATAGTTAAGAGTCTCTTATGGCTTGCCTCCCTCTCTGTTTTTATCTTATTTTATTTTTTCTTCCCTTTCTCTATGTTCATCAGTTTTGTTTCTTGAATTCCAAATATGAATGAAATCCTATGGTATTTGTCTTTCACTGACTGATTTATTTCACTTAACATAATACACTCTAGTTCTATCTACGTGGTTTCAAATGATAAGACTTCATTTCTTTGATGGCTGAGTAATATTCCATTGTGTGTGTGTGTAATATATATATATATTACATATATCATACATATACATATATATTATATATGTACACAATATTACATATATAATATATGTATATATACATATCTTTACATATATGCACACATATGTATATATTATTTATGTATATACATGTACATATACATGTACACATATATACATACATATATACATATACATATGTATATATGCATGCATATATGTATGTATATGTGTATATGTATATATTACATCTATATACACATATATTATATATGTATATGTATATATACATATACCTATATATACTACATATATACATATTACATATATTATATATATTATATATATATATATTAAAGTGTGTGTGTGTATATATATATGCTTCTTCATCCATTCATCAGCTGAGGGACATTTGAGCTCTTTCCATATTTTAGCTATTGTAGACAATGCTGCTATAAACATTAGGGTGCATGTATTCTTTTGAATTAGGGTTTTTATATTTTTTGGGTAAATACCTACTAGTGCAATTGCTGGATCATATGGTAGTTTTATTTTTATTTATTTATTTTTTTATAATAATATTTTTTATTATATTATGTTAGTCACCATACAGTACATCCCTGGTTTTTTATGTAAAGTTCCATGATTCATTAGTTGCATATAACACCCAGTGCACCATGCAATACATGCCCTCGATAGGCTGGTGATTGGTAGTTTTATTTTTAACATTTTGAGGAAACTCCGTACTGTTTTTCAGAGTGGCTGCACCAGTTTGCATTCCTACCAACAATGTAAGTAGGAGGGTTCCCCTATCTCTGCATCCTCACCAATATCTGTTGTTTCCTGAGTTGATAATTTTAGCCATTCTGACTGGTGTGAGATGGTATCTCATAGTGGTTTTGATTTTTATTTCCATAATGATGAGTGATCCTGAGCATTTGTTCATGTATCTATTAGCCATTTGTACGTCTTCTTTGGAGAAACGTCTGTTCGTGTTTTCTGCACATTTCTTGACTAGATTTTTGGGGTTTTAGGTGTTGAGTTTGATAAGTTCTTTATAGATTCTGGATACTAGCCCTTTATCTGATATATCATTTGCAAATATCTTCTCCCATTCTGTGTGTTGCCTTTTAGTTTTGTTGTTGCTTTTGCTGTGCAGAAGCTTTTTATCTTGATGAACTCACAATAGTTCATTTTTGCCTCTGGAGATGTGACTACTAAGAAGTTGCTGTAACTCAGGTCAATTTACTTTCTCTTAACCTGAGGGTAATTTAATTTGCAAGTGACATTTAAATGATGTATCAAAAGATAATTTGGATGTTCCAAAAAATAATCATTATATGTCAGATTTATAGGGTGATTTCTCCAATGAGGGGATTCAGTGGATGTCTTGGCTATGTCATTGAAAAGGACTGTGAGACCTGGATAACTTGTCCCTGGATCTACTCACAAATTATGTTGGAATTATTTATAAGTTTTTGGCCAATGACCCTGCAGTTCACAGAGGATAAAGCAATGCAATAATTGAAACCTGAAGTATCAAATAAAAGGAATGAATAAAAGAGGAAAGGGACATAAATCTAAGCAGAAAAATTGGAATGGATGGACTTGTTGCTGTGTGACTTTCAGATTGTTTTGTGATTTCTCTGTGCTTCACTTTCCTTACTTCTCATCCATAAGACAGGAATAAAAACAGTATTTGATTCATAGTTTTGAAGATTAATTGTATTTATAACATATATAAAGCATCACAGTCCCTGATTCATAGAAAGCACTCAAAAATGTTGAGACATAATAATATATTTTTAATTTTAATTCCAGTATAATTAAAATACAGTGTTATATTACTTTCAGATGTACAATATAGTAACTCAGAAATTCCATACATCACTCAGTGCTCATCACAGCAAGAGCACTCCTTAATCTCCACCACCTATTTCACCCATTTGCACAACACCCCTCTTCTCTGATAACCGTCAGTTTGTTCTCTATAGTTAACAGTCTGTTTTTTTTGGTTTGTCCCTCTCATTTTTTTTCTTTCTTTATTTGTTTTGTTTCTTAAATTCCACATATGAGTGAAATCATACGGTATTTACCTTTCTCTAACTGACCTATTGCACTTAGCATTATACTCTCTAGCTCTATCCATTTTTTTGCAAATGACAAGATTTCATTCTCCTTTATCCATTCATCTATTGATTGACATTTCAGCTGCTTCTATAATTTGGCTATTATAGATAATGCTGCAATAAACATAAGGGTGCATGTATTCCTTTGAATTAGTATTTTTGGATTTTTTTATTATATACCTGATAGTGCAACTACTGGATCATAGGGTAGTTCTGCTTTTAACTTTCTGAGGAACCTTTATATTGTTTTCCACAGTGACACAGCAGTTTGCATTTCCACTAACAGTGCAAAAGGGTTCTCCTTTCCCTGCATCCTGGACAATATTTGTTGTTCCTTGTGTTGTTGATTTTAGCCATTCTGACAGGTGTGAAGTGATATCGCACTGTACTTTTGATTTGTATTTCCCTGATGATGAGTGTTGTTGAGCATCTTTTTACGTGTCAGTTGGCCATCTGGATGTCTTCTTTGGAGAAATGTTACCATGATACTTATATAAAACTTCTTCAGCATATAGGTATTTATGTTAAGCTGATGGTCATTAAGTTTGAACACATGATTTTCTCCTTTTCCCCCCACATTTCAGGTGTATGTTATAATATTTTATATCTCTTTAATATTAGTTCCTGGATTTATTCTTTACAAAATATTCATTTTTTAGTGCTTTTGTGTTTTTTACTTTTACACTGGCATATTTGATCTCCCCATTCCTTGCCAAGAGTCCCCCTTAAAGTGTCTTGCAGGTATGGTTTAGTGGTCACAAACTCCTTTAAGTTTTTGTTTCTCTGGGAAACTCTTTAACTCCACTTCTATTGTGAATGATAACCTCACTGGATAGAGTATTCTTGGCGGCAGATATTTTCCCATTCTAAACTTTGAATATATTATGTCAGTCCCTTTGGCTTGCAAAGTTTCTGTTGAAAAATCTCCTGTTATCCTTATGGGTTTTCCCTTGTAAGTTAATGACTTATAAAATTAATTTGTGGCTTTTATATATATTTTTAAATTTACCACTATATTTTTTTCAATTTAATTACAATATGTGTTGGTGTGGGTATCCTTTTGTTGATTTTTTTAAAAATTCAATAGCCAACATATAGTACATCACTAGTTTCAGATATAGAGTTCAGTTATGCATCAGTTGCTTATAACATCCAGTGCTCATCACATCACATGCCCTCCTTAATGCCATCACAGTTACCCCATCCACCCACCCACCTCCCCTCCAGCAACCCCCTGTTTGTTTCCTATAGTTAAGAGTCTCATGCTTTGTCTCCCTCTGATTTCTTCCCATTCAGTTTTCCCTCCCTTCCCCTATGATCCTTTGTTTTGTTTCTTAAATTCCACATATGAGTGAAACAATATAATTTTCTTTCTCTGATTGACTTATTTTGCTCAGCATAATACCCTCCAGTTCCATCCCTTTTGAGGTAAATAGTAAGATTTTATCCTTTTTGATGGTTGTATAACATTCCAGTGTAGATTATATTTCACATCTTCTTTATTCATCCATCTGTCAATGGACATCAGAGCACTTTCCACAGTTTGGTTATTGTAGACATTGTTGCTAGAAACACTGGGGTGCAGGTGCCCCTTGGATCACTACATTTTTATCTTTGTTGTAAATACCTAGTAGCACAATTACTGGGTCTTGGGGTAGCTCTATTTTTAACTACTTGAGGAACCTCCATACTGTTTTCCAGAGTGGCTATACCAGCTTGCATTCCCACCAAGAGTGTAAAAGTGTTCCCCTTTCTCCACATCCTTGCCAACATTTGTTGTTTATTGACTTGTTAATTTTAGCCACTCTGACTGGTGTGAGGTGGTATTTCATTCCACCCCAAAATTGGTAGAAGTCATACAGGAATTCAGCAATGTGACAGGATATAAAATCAATGCACAGACATCAGTTGCATTTCTATACAACTCCATCACCTACTTCACCCTATTTCATATGCATATGAGACAGAAGAAGGAAAAAGTAAGGAGTTGATCCCATTTACAATTGCACCAAAACCCATAAGATACCTAGGAATAAACCTAACCAAAGAGGTAAAGGGTATGTACTCTAAAAACTACAGAACACTTATTAAAGAAATTGAGGAATACACAAAGAAATGGAAAAACATTCCATACTCATGGAATGGAATAGCAAATATTGTTAAAATGTCTATGCTATCCAGAGCAATCTACTCATTCAATGCAATACCTATCAAAACACCATCAACATTTTTCATAGAGCTGTAACAAACAATCTTAAAATTTGTATGGAACCAGAAAAGACCCCAAATAACCAGAGGAATATTGAATCAGAAAACCAAAGCTGGTGGCTTCACAATTCCAGACTTCAAGCTCTATTATAAAGCTGTAATCTTCAAGACAGTATGGTACTGGAACAAAAACCAAACGCTTTTGCACAGCAAAGGAAACAGTTGACAAAACCAAAAGACAACTGACAGATTGGGAGAACATATTTGCAAATGTCTTATCAGATAAAGGGCTAGTATCCAAAATCTATAAAGAACATACCAAATTTAACACCTAAAGAACAAATAATCCAGTCAAGAAATGGGCAGAAGACATGAGCAGACATTTCTTCAAAGAAGACACACGAGTGGCCCACAGACAGGAAGAAATGCTCAACGTCACTTGGCATCAGGGAAATACAAATCCTTTTGTTGATTTTGATGGGAGTTTCTTGCACCTATTGTATCTGGCTATCTGTTTCCTTCCCCAGAATAGGAATGTTTTCAGCTATTATTACTTCAAATACATTTTCTGCCCCCTTTTCTCTTCTTTTTTCTCTTGGACACATATAATAAAATATTATTATATTGATGGAGTCACTGAGTTCCTTAAGTCTGTTCTCATGTTAAATAATTATTTTTTCTCTCTTTTGTTCAGCTTGATTACTTTCCATTACTCTGTATTCTAGGTCACTAATTAGTTCCTCTGCTTCTTCCATCATGCTGTTCATTCCGTCTAGCCTGTTTCTCATTTCATTTATTGAACTCTTTATCTCTGCTACGTTATTCCTTATCTCTGTGTTAAGGGTCTCACTAATGTCTTCCACTCTCTTTTCAAGTTGAGTGAGTATCCTTGTGATCATTGTTTTAAATTCTTTATTAAGCATGTTACTTATATCAGTTTTGCTTTGATCTCTGGCTGTGGCCTTGTCCTGTTCTTCCATTTGGATGAATTTCTCTGTCTCCTAATTTTGTCTGCCCTCTGTATCTGTTTATCTGTGTGAAGATAGTCAGCTATATCTTCTGCTCTTGAAATGAAATTAAAGTGACTTTAATATAAAAATTTGAAAAAAAAAAGGGGGGGTGCCTAACTGGCTCACTCAGAAGAGCATATGACTCTTGATCTCAGGGTTGTGATTTTGAACCCCACATCAGGTGTAGAGATCACTTGAAAAAAAGAGAGAGAGAAAAGAAAAACTTAAAAATATAAAGTAGTGACTATAAGGAAGAGGTCCAGATGTGCCCTTAGTGTAGTGTTCCCAGTTCCCCAGAACCTGTCACTTCAGGACAGTATCCTATGTACATTGCTTATACTCTGGTGTTGTGTCTGAATCACTTTTCCTTTCAGTGCAGTAGTCTGCATTGACTCTTTGCCTGTTGTGGCCTCTGCTTCCTCTCTATGGAGTTAGTGGGGCCCATGCATGTCAGCTTCGAAGGTGCGTGCCCACTGTGAAACTTGGGAGTGGGCAGTGGTGTTAGAAAAATTTACCCCAGACCACTAGTCATGTGCTGGATCCCCTGAAGTTCTATGGTGGCTGGAGGCTGTGCACTGGGTTGGCAAGGGGTGCAAGGCTGGGGACGGCATACAATGGTGGCTTAGAGTGTGCAGATGGGCTTGGCATAGCAACAAGGTGCAGCATGAAGTGGTGGTGGCTCAGGGTGTTGCAGTGGCTATGTGGGGCATAGTGGGTGGATGTGGCATAAGAAGGTACCTGTGCACCAGGTGTCCAGGTAGAGCATGAGTGTGGCTTTAAAAAATTTTGCCATTACCCAAGGACTGTGTCTAGCAGGCTTGGAGTGGGCAAGTCTTTAGGGGAACTTGTGGGTGTGGTTCGCAAGTATCTGTACAGCCCTGCCTCCCACAGATGGTGCTGTGCTTATGCTGGGGATGGGAGAGAAAAATGGCACCTGCCAGCTCCATCATTTTCTGAGAAGTCCCCCAGCATAATCCGAAATCAGTATAAATAGATTTGTCTTCCCATTGTCCCAAATGTTATATAAACAGTCATATTTATGTTGCCTCTCCATGCAGGCTTCTATCTCTTAAAGGGTGGGGGCCCAGCTATCACTGGCCTTTCTGGCTTGCCTAGTGATGATTCTGCTGACTTTTAATGTCCCATGCTCCAAGTCCCACTGGTTTTACAAACTCATGAAATTCAGCCACTCTGGTTTTTAGATTAACTTTATAAGGATTAGTGCCCCCTATGTGAGGTTCCTGGTGCGAGGACCTGTTTTTTTATCTTCTCCATAAGCATAGCTCCCTCCCTCCTGCAGGCAGCCTCCTTCTGCCTTTCTGACCTTCCTAATCTTTCAGATGGAGCTTCTTCTGTGTACTTAGTTACAGACATTGTTCTGCCAGTATTTGCATTGCATTCTGGTTTGCTGACTTGGATGTGGATGATATCTAGTTGTAAATGTAGGATAGGATGAGCTCAAGGTCTTCCTATTCTGTCAGCTCCCCTAAAGCTGCATCCCACAGATTTTGGACTATTGTGTTTTCATTCTTATTTCTCTATATATAATTTTTATACTTTATTTACTTCTTAGATTTAATTACTTCTTGGGGAGGGGCAGAGGGGAAAAGAGCATCCTGAAGCAGACTCCCCACTGAGTGTGGAATCTGACTTGGGGCTTGATCCCAGGACTCTGAGATCATAACCCGAGCTGAAATCAAGAGTAGGATGGGTGTCTGTGTGGCTCAGTCAGTTAAGCAGCTGCCTTCAACTCAGGTCATGATCTTGGAGTCCCAGGATCGAGTCCTGCATGAGGCTCCCTGCTGAGTGGGGAGTCTGCTTCTCCCTCTGACCCTCCCCCTTCTCGTACACTCTCTCTTTCTCACAAATAAATAAAGGATATATATATATATATATATATATATATATATATATATATATATATATAGTAGGCCGCTTAACCTACTGAGCCACTCCGGTGCCCCTCTCTATATGTAATTTTTTAATTTCTTTGATTTATTGGGTGGTCCATTCATTGTTCAGTAGCATTTTATTTAACCTCCCTGTATCGTGGTGTGTCTAGATTTTTCCTGTTGTTGATTTCTAGTTTCATAACATTGAGTTAAAAAAGGACGCAGAGTATGGCTTTGATTTTTTTTAATTTATTGAGACTTGTTTTGACATCTAAAATGTAAAGTCTATTTTGTCCAATATAAGTATGGCTACCACAGTTTTCTTGTGACATCAATTTACAAGATAAATATTGCATCTTTTCACCTTCAGTCTGCAGGTGTTTTTAGGTTTGAAATGAGTCTTTTGTAGGCAGCATATAGGTAGATCTTTTTTTATTTCCAATCCACTCTGTCACCCTATGTCTTTTGATTGGAGCATTTAATCCATTTATATTCAAACTAATTATTGATAGATATGTATTTATTGTCATTTTGTTACTTGTTTTGTGGTTGTTTTTGTAGTTTTCCTCTGGTCTTTTCTTCTCTTTCTTTCATGGTTTTCTGTAGTGATATACTTGGATTAATTACTCTTTATTTTTTGCATACCTATTACTGTTTTTTTATTTGTAGTTCCCATTTGGTTTATATATAACATCTTTGGCATATAACAGTGTATATTAAATTGATAGTCACTTAATTTTGAACTCATTCTTTAGCCCTTTTTCCTCCATGTTTCAGATATTTGGTACATCTGAATAAAAAGTTTACATCCTTTTATTTTGTGCTTCTCTTGACTGATTTTTACAGGAATACCTATGTGTTTTTTTTTTCACTTTTGTGCTTCCTGTTTGTTTGGTTTTTGTTTTGTTTGTTTGTTTTTTTTTTTTAATTCTTTTTTTTAAAGATTTTATTTATTTATTTGACAGAGAGAGACAGCAAGAGAGGGAACACAAGCAAGGGGAGTGGGAGAGGGAGAAGCAGACTTCCCATCAAGCAGGGAGCCTGATGCAGGGCTCTATTCCAGGACCCTGGGATTATGCCCTGAGCCGAAGGCAGACGCTTAACAGCTGAGCCACCCAGGCGCCTCTGGCTTTTTATTATTATTATTATTATTATTTTATTCTTATGGCATTTGCTTTCCACTCACAGAGTCCCTCTTAACACTTTTTTGTGAAGCTGTTTTAGTGGTGATGAATTCTTTTAATTTTTATTTGTCTGGGAAATTCTTTATCTTTCCTTCTATTCTGAATGATAACCTTCCTGGATTGAATATTTTTGGCTAGAGATTTTTCCCCTTCAGCATTTTGAATATACCATGCCACTTTCTTCTGGCATGAAAAATTTCTGTTGAAAAATCAGCTTTGCTTGTGGAGTTTACTTTGTATGTAACTGTCTTCTTTTCTCTTGCAATCTTTAAGATTCTTTCCTTATCATGTTTATTTTATTTTTTTATTTTGTTGCTATTTTAATTATTATGTGTCTTGGTGTGGACTTCCTTTGGTTGAATTTGTTTGGGATCTCTGTGCCTCTTGAAAATGGATCTCTGTTTCCCTCACCATATTCAGGAAGTTTTCAGCTCTTATTTCTTCAAATACATTTTCTGCATCCCTTTTTCTCTCTTTCTCTGGGATCCCTACAATATGAACGTTATTATGCTTGATGGTGTTGCCGAGTTCTCCAAGTGTATTCTTATTATGCAGTATTTGCTTGTCTCTCATCTGTTCAGCTTGTTGCTTTCCATTACTCTATCCTCCAGGTGACTGATATGTTCCTCTGATTCCTGCAGCTTACTCTATTCCATGTATTGTATTTTTAATTTCCCTTATTGTTTTTCTCATCTCTGATATGTTATATTTTATCTCTTTGTCAAGGGTCTTACTGATGTTCTCCATCCTTTTCTGAATTCCAGTGAGTATCTATAGGATCATTACTCTGGATTCTCTATCAGGCATATTACTTATTTCTCTTATTACTTATTTGGGACATATTGCTCTGTCTCTCCATTTTGTCTACCATTCTGTGTGTTTCTCTGTGTTATGAAAGTCAGATATGTCCTCTGTTTTTGAAAGTAGTAGTTTTATGAACAAGAGGTCCTATAGTGTTCTGCAGTGCAGTGTCCCTGTTCACAAGAACCTGGCACTTTAAGGGAGTGTCCTTTGTGTGTTGCTTGCATCCTGTTTTTGTGTCTGAGTCACTTTTTCTTTATGCCCAGACATCTGCACTGACTCTGCCTGCTGTGGGCTATGCTTTCTTTGTGTAGTGTTAGTGGGACCCAGGTAGGCTGGCTCTGTGGGGGTGAGGCAGCAATGTTAGCAAAATTTGAGCTGAGCTGCTTGTCCTAGGCTGAATACTCTGAAGCATTGTGGCTGGTGGGTGTGTAGGACATGGAGGAGGTGGGGGTGGCCAGGGGTTTGGGGCACAGAGGAACACAGTGTCCATGTGCAGGGCAACTGCATAGGGTACACATTTGTGTTTACAGGATGCTACCAAAATTTGCAATGAGCCCAGGGCTGAGACCAGCATGCTTGATGTGGGTGAGTCCTCAAAAGAACTGCGGGGTGGAGCCACACTGCTAGCAGGTTAGGTACCAAGCATCTCTGCAGGGCTGCCTCTGGCAGGTGGTCCTGTGTTTATGCCAAGGTGGGGAAGGAAAATGGCACTTGCCAGCTCCATTGTTCCCAGAGTAGTCCCTCAACATACTCCAAAATCAGTATAAACAGATCTTCCTCTCCTTTACACCAGGCATTGTGCAAACTGTTGCTTCTATGTTTCTTTTCCGTGGGCAGTTATCTGTTTAAGGGTGGAACCCAGCTATTGTTGGCCCTCCTGTCTTGCCCAGTGCTGAGTCAGCTGACTTTTAAAGCTCCAGGCTCCAAGTCCTCCTGGTTATACAAACACAGAATTCAACCCCTCTGGTTTTCAAAGCCAGAGATTATGGGGATTCATCTTCCCTGTTTTGGCTCCCTGGTTCTTCTCCCTGTCCTTGCCTGTAGCTCCCTCCCCCCTGAGCAGCTCCCAACTACTGTGTGTGCCTTTCTTAATCTCTCCAATGTGGCTTCTTCTCTACATTTAACTGTGGGGTTGGTTCTGCAAGTCTTCAGATTGCTCACCAGTTTACTTACTCAGATGTCAGTTATATCTTGTTGTAGACATGGGACAGAGCAAACTTAGGGTGTTCCTACTCTGCCATCTCCCCAAGTTCAAATCAATAATAATTATTAATTAAATGAAAATTATGTTCTAGGCTCTGTGCTTGTTGCAATGTAATATTTAATATATCACATAATCCTCACATTTCTTAGGATTTTCCTTTTACAGATAAGAAAACTTAAGTAACTTAACCTGGGGCACACAGGTGGCAAATAGTAAGGCAAAAATTAACACTCAAACCTATGTATTTATAAAGTTCATACCCTCTAGATCAAACTATATCTATTACACATTACCAAACACTTTTCTATAGTCTATCCTGAAAAAAAAGGGATCATTCTTGAAATGTAAACAATAATACTGTGTTTGGTAAATTTTATAAATCATTTTTTATGCCAAATGTACCATTCTCCTCTTAAGTGTTAAATTAAGCACAATGGGCTCCTGCACTCTCCAGAAAATGTGATCTTGAGTCTTTTAAATATCATTAGTGCAGGGTCATTGGGTAGCATTATATAGTGTCTATCATTATTCTTACAGTCTCTAGCTATCTTAAAAAATAAAAAGAAATTCTTTGGAAGGTTATACTGGATACTATTGTATTGGCTAGAAAAACAGACTTCTAAGACTAGAAGGAACCAAATGAGGTTTGGAGAGATAAGAAACAAAGAACAAAAATAATAATCTTTTAGCTAGAACAATCTGACCAGCACAGAGCCACCAATACTTGTAGGCCTCCATCTCCTCTAAAAACTACCACTACTACTGCTAGACATGGTAGCAGTTTATCTCAATTACAATCATCATTTAAATCTTGTGTTATTCAATTTGGATTCATAGTGTGGGTGTTAGCATCCATTTATTTCAGTCTAGATTATATACCCAGAATCTGGCTGCCATGTGGCAAGAAAAGGAATTCCCAGCCTTTGATTCTGAATAGAAGGAGAGATACTGTGTTAATTAGTACATTACACAGTGAGAAGTTTGGCAATACATAGCCAAAAAAGCAGAAAATTCCTTCTACATCTATCCAGATGGTCCAGAATCATTTTTCTGGGTTCCTTTCATATCAAAATGTTAGTTACTCCATAAATTCCCAGTTTTAATTTAAAAATTGAAGATACACCACATTTTACATACTGATTTTGGCAATGGTTTCCTGGAAGTTATTATTAATCAAAGAGCATATAGATCAGGGGCGTCTGGGTGACTCAGCCGTTAAGTGTCTGCCTTCAGCTCAGGTCATGATCCCAGGGTCTTGGGATCGAGCCCCGCATCGGGCTCCCTGCTCCGTGGGAAGCCTGCTTCACCCTCTCACACTCCCCTTGCTTGCGTTCCCTCTCTCGCTGTCTCTCTCTGTCAAATAAATAAATAAAATCTTTAAAAAAAAAAGAGCATATAGATCAATGAAATTTCAGGCCTAAACACACTCTTGGAAAACAAGCTAAAAGATAACATTCTGAGTGCATATATGATCCAAACCTTTATTCTATGTCCCCATATTTTATTTTAATATCATTTGAGCAGTGATAATGTTCTACCAGCATTCATTGGCCTGTATCTCAAAAAGTTGGCCTTATTTATATGTTTGTAGGAGCATTTAAAGTTCATTATTGAGAATACACAACCACACAAGGGTCTTTTCATCTTTATCATACTTCATCTTAAATGGAGGAAACATATTTTTTTCACTTACACACCTGTCTGCTGTTATGTTAAATGTTCAGAAGAATCTAAATGCTATTCATAGAGAAGAATCAAAGTAATTTACTTGTAAGTATACAATATAAATATACCTTGGAATTATAAGCAGGTAATGTAGCATCCACAAAAGAATATTAATCCAGTATTTAGGAAAGATTTAGGTATCTGTTTTGCATTGTATAGGAACATAAAATATTATTGCAGTAAGCCCTTCCTCAATGGATTTGAAAGGTAAGAAATTGTGTAATTTTTGTATGACAACTTTTGTTAATAATATGCTTGAATTCTAAATGATGTATCTCCTGAGACCAGCATGGACAATCAAGATGAGTGCTGCTTTAAATAATAGAATGTAAGAACTGAAAGAGTTTTGCTAATTAATATATTAAAATAATACCATGCAATTTCATAGGAATTGCAGTAAATATTACTATTACCCACTTGCCACCTGTCAACCCCTGATAAATTTGATTAACACAGATGAACTGCCAAACTGGCTAAGAGGAATACTGAGGGGACAGAAGGCAATCCAGGGGCTTGGACTTGGCTTCACTGTACCATCCTTTTTGGTCTTGTGTCCAGAGCCATGGAAAAGCAAATCATCAAAGATATTTCAACTTGGCATTTGCATCCAGGATATTTTAAGAGGCACAAGATAAAATTGAATGTAGAACTAGTTTGTTGGTTTCTCTGCTATTTGAATCATTTTTTTAAAACATGAAATACATTAGAAAACTGAGACATACGAAATCTATCAAGGCATAGGTTTTCAAAATAATGCAGCTCTACTTTTTAAGTAAAATAAAAATTAATCATTCTGTACACACTAATAAGTATTCAATTAGACTCATAAGAAGTAGCTTTAGGAAACTGGGTTCTTACAATATCCTTGAAATAAAACCATATACCTAGAGAAAAGAATTGGCTACCCTAAACCCATAAGCATCTTGTCACCAAAGAAGCTTAAAGGAGGGAAGAGAAAACCATGAAGGAAAATAAAAGGCAGCTTGTTCATTTGGGTAAGTAAAACAACATTTTGGGAAAGAGAATGACAACTATTTCTTAAAATGCTGAATTATATTTGTCCAGAGGTATCATGGGGACTATATAATATTTGGTTAAGTTTTCTTTATTCTTGGCCTTTACTATATAAAAGTTGACTTGTTCCAAACATCATAAGGACGTATACTCAATCTCCAAAAGTAGTACATATAAAGGATGCTACTGCAATCCACATATAAGGGTAAATGAAACAGAAAAGAACCAGGAAAGCAGAAGTGAAAGGCATATATGAAGTACGTGTGGAATATATATGATAGTAGGAGACAAGTATCACTTATTGAGAAAGGAACTTTTTAAAAATTAATTTATTTGAGAGAGAGGAGAGGAGGGATAGAGGGGGAGAGAGAGAGAGAGAGAATCTCAAGCAGACTCCCTGATGAGCACAGAGCCAGACACGGGGCTTGATCCTATGACCCTGAGATCATGACTTGAGCCAAACCCAAGAGTTGGAGCTCAACTGACTGAGCCACTCAGGTGCCCTAAAAGAAAGGGACTTTTTTTTTAAATTTTATTTATTGGGATGCCAGGGTGGCTCAGTCGGTTAAGCATCTGCCTTTGGCTAAAGTCATGATCCTAGGGTCCTGAGATCAAGTCTCACATCAGGCTCCTTGTTCAGCAGGGAGTCTGCTTCTCCCTCTGCCTGCTGCTTCCCTGCTTGTACTCTCTCTCTGACAAATAAATAAAATCTTTCTTTTAATCTTTAATTTTTTTAAATCTTAGAAAAATATTTTATTTATTATTTATTTGAGAGAGCACACAAGTGGTGGGGGGAAGGGATAGAGAGAGAGGGACAAGCAGGCTACCTATGCAAGGCTGGATCCCAGGACCCTAGGATCATGACCTGAGCTGAAGGCAGATGTTTAACTGACTGAACCACCTAGGCACCCCAAGAAAGAGACTTTTAAATAATAAGACTATTCAGTACTACTCAACCAAAAGAATCATACTTTTTTTTTCCTGCCTAAAATCATGGGGTATTATAGATTTGAATCCCATCACAGATATATAGACATTTTTTAAAGGGAATTTGCAGAGAAAATTCATATTGGAAGGAAACTATGAATCTGGCTTTTCTTATTATATGGATTTGTGCAGTAGCCAACAGAAACCAAAAATATCTAGATTTAAGAAATGTAGTTGATATGTGTTTATGATACATTGCAAAAGCTGAAATGTAAGCAATTATGGATTAAAGAAACCCAGAAACATCTTTACAAATATCAGATTAATATCAGCCAAGATACAAAGACCTGGCCAGTCTGATGGGAAGTATGAAGAGGCATGATCAAACACAGAATGTGAAACTTCATGTGATATAGAACCAAGTTTACAAAAAGGAATATTTACCAGAACCATTCATTTATTCATCCAGCATGTATTAAGTGAGCACCTTTGACATAACAGGTAGTGTGAGAATATGAAAATAAGTAAGAGATATCCCTGATCTCCCAGAACTCAAGGTGAGGGGGCAGAGATGTGAACAAATAATTACAACACAACTTGAGAAGTTCCCCCCTCACAACTCCCAGTTAATGAATTCTCTAGTGATAATGGATTGGTGAAGAACACCAGAAACTTGCTGTGCAACACAAGTATAATTTGTAGCTGTGTGCAAATAAATGACCCATTTAAATATTTTAAAAAGAAAAATAAATATCAACTCCCAGAATTAATCCCCTTTCACTGGCATTAGATTCTTACTGGTTAAGAAATTATCCATAGGCTTTCCAACAAAGAAAATCCAAGACCAGATGATTTCACTGGTGAATTCTACCAAGCATTCAAAAATAATTATATGAATCCTCAAAATCTTTCAAAAATAGAAGAGGAGGAAACACATCCAAACTCGTTTTATATGACCAGCATTCCCCCAATGTGCTAACAAAGACACCCACAAGAAGAGCAAATTGCAGGTCAATATCCTTGGTGAACATAGATTGAACAATCCTCAACAAAATATTAGCAAAACAAATTCAACAATATATTCAAAGGATCATAAAACCTGATCAAGTGTGATTTATACCATGAGTGCAAGGATCCTTCAATATCTGTAAATCAATGTGATGCACCACACTAACAAAACACAAGATTAAAATCATATGGTGATTTAAACAGATGTAGAAAAAGCATTTGAAAAAATTCAAATCCACTTTTAATAAAAATACTCAACAAAGTGAGTATAGAGAGAATGTACTTCAACATAATAAAAGCCTCATATAACAAGTCCACCATCCACAACAGTGAAAAGTTGAAAAATTTTTCCTTATATCAGAACAAGAGAAGGATGTCCATTCTCACTCCTTTTATTCAACATAGTATTGGAAGTCCTAGCCAGAACAATTGGGCAAGGAAGAAAAATAAAACACATTCAAATTGGCAAGGAAGAAGTAAAACTGTCACTATTTGTAGATGCCATGATATTAAATATAGAAAAACCTAAGGATTAAAAAAAACCTGTTAGAATTAATGAATTCAATAAAGTTGCAGGAAACAAAATATATAGATATCTGTTGTATGTCTGTATACTAATATTGAAATAGCAGAAGGAGAATTTAAGAAATCAGTTCTATTTACAATTGCATCAATAAGAATAAATTCTTGGGTATTTTATTCCACAGAATAAATTTAACCAAGGAGATGAAAGACCTGTACTCCAAAAACTATAAGACGTTGACGAAAGAAACTGAAGAAGACACAAATAAATTTAAAAAAAATATTTTGTATTCATGGATTAAAAGAATTAATATTGTTGAAATACTACCCAAAGTTATCTACAGATTCAATGTAAGGCTTATCAAAATTACAATGGCATTTTTTGCAGAAATAGAACAAACAATCCTAAAATTTGTATGAACCCCCTCCCCAAAAAAACAAACAGTGAATAACTGTAGCAACTTTGAGAAAGAAGAACAAAGCTGTAGGAATCATGGTCCCTGATTTGAAACTATATTACAAAACTATAGTAATCAAAACAGTATGGTAGTGACATAAAAACAGACTCTTAGATCAATGGAACAGAGTAGAAAACCTAGAAATAAACCCACAACTGTGTAGTTAATATATCTTCGACACAGTAGGAAAGAATAGCCAATGAAAAAAAGACAGTCTCTTCAATAAATGCTTTTGGGAAAATTTGACAGCCACATGCAAAAGAATGAAAGTGGACCACTATCTTGCACCACACACAAAAATGAACTCAAAATGAATTAAAGACTTGCATATAAGACCTGAAGCCATAAAACTGCTAGAAGAAAACATTGGCAGTAAGCTCCTTGACATTAGTTTGCCATGTTAAACAAGTGGGACTACACCAAACTAAAGAGCTTCTATACAGCAAGAGAAACACAAAATGAAAACACAACTTACTGAACGGGAAAGCTGCAAATAATATATTTTGTAAGGAGTTAATATTCAAAATATATAAAGATTCATGCAACTCAATTACAAACAAGAACAACAACAACAACAACAGCAACAACAACAACAACAAAACCCTTAATCTGCTTTTAAAAGGGGCAGGTGATTTGAATAGATACTTTTTTTCTCCCAAAGAAGGCAAAGAGATGACAAACAGGTACATGAAAAAATGCTTAACATTATTAATCATCAGGGAAATGCAAATCGAAACCACGATGAGATATCACCTCACACCTGTTAGAATGGCTATTATCAAAAAGAAAAGAAACAACAAATGTTGGCAAGGATGTGGAGAAAAGGGAATCCTTGTGTACTGTTGATGGGAATATAAATTGATGCAGCCACTATGGAAAATGGTATGAAAGTTTCTAAAAAAAATTAAAAATAGAACTATCATATTATTCAACAATTCATCTTTTGGGTACTTATCTAAAGAAAATGAAAACACTAACTCAGAAAAATATTTTCACCCCATATTCACTGCAGTATTATTTACAATAGCCAAAATATGGAAACAATATAAATGTCCATTAGTGGATGAATGGATAAAGATAGTGTGTATATACACGCAATGAAATATTATTCAGACATAAGAAAAAGAATGAAACCTTACCATTTGCGACAATATGGATGAACTTTGAGGGTATTACACTAAGTGAAATGCATCAGGCAGAGAAAGACAAATATCATATGATCTCACTTATATTTATATTTGTCTAAAACACAAACAAACTAACCTAAACTGTCAGATACAGAGAATAGACTGGTGGTTGCCAGAGGTGGGTGATGAGGTGGGTAAAATAGGTGAAGGGAATCAAAAGTTATCAACTTCTAGTTTTATAATGAGTAAGTCATAGGGATGTAATATACAACATGGCAGCTACAGTTAATAATACCATGATGCATATTTGAAAGTTGCTAAGAGAATAGATCTTAAAATATCATCACAAGAAAAATAACTGTGTTATTATGCAGGGTGATAGATATAAACTAGACTTATTTTGGTAATGATTTCACAGTACATACAAATATCAAATCATTGTGCTATATGCCTGAAACTAATATAATTCTCTATGACAATTATACCTCAATAAAAAAATAAAAATAAAATTAATATTTTTAAAGTATGCAAAGCATCTTTCTTTCTTCCAAGGCAAAAGGTCACTGATACCATGGTCATCTTCTATTTTTTTCTAACAGAATGTTCATCAGGTGGCATGCTAAAATAGAATCCAAGGATGCCTAGGTGGCTCAATCAGTTAAGCATCTGCCTCAGCCCAGGTCATGATCTTAGGGTCCTGGGATTGAGTCCCACATTGGACTCCTTGCTCAGCAGGGATCCTGCTTTCCTCTCTGCCTGCTGCTCCCCCTGCTTGTGTTCCCTCTCTCTCTGATTGATAAATAAATAAATAAATAAATAAATAAATAAATAAATAAATAATCTTTAAAAATAAAATGGAATGCAATGAATCCAGATTTCAGTATTTTTTTCAGTAGGACTTCTAAGTGTTCAAGAACAGGACAAACATATAGGAAAACAAATATATAAGTTTAAAGCAGAAACCAAAGTAAATCAAGGATAATGAAAAAGAAATAGATGTCAAAAACTAGTAGGAAATATTAAAACAATTCCAACCATTAGCAACACTTCATCAGCTACAGACAGAAGGGGCTGCCTATAGAAGAAGAGCTGAATCAGGTACATTATTTAATTTGAACTTGATGGTTTCAGTTCTCTTAATGTGTGGTGGCAATCTCAGGGGGCTGGCATCTGGAATGAGTTTTTAAATCACTTTTATTGGAGCTCCTCAGCTGCAGGTAATGGTTTAAGGGATGCAGAATATGCAGATTTGAAGGAAATGCAATCTTACTATTTAGTAGCTTTGTCTCCCCTTGACTCCCTAGCAGAAATCCTGGAGAATGTTTCTGCCACCTGCACACCAAGTGCATTTTCTTGTCTTTCACACATTTTTTTCTCCTCCTTTCTAGTGTCACTAGATCTTGGAAAGGTAAACTTCTACTTGTGGTTTTCTTATTTACTTTTTATTTTACACAAAATTTTGCAGTTATAAAAAATAGCACTTCACCAACATAAAGTCCATTGAATCTCTTAATTTTCTTTAAACAAGTTACACTGCCCTCAAATTTCTACCTACCTGTAATAAACAGTGCTGTCTCTTATTATCAATCAACATAATATTGGCTCCATAATTATTTTCAGTCTTAGTAATCTATCTCATGTCCAGACTAGTATATAACATACATGCAGGTGCATAGTATCTCTGAAACACTTCAACTTTTTTTGTGTGTGTGTGTGTGTGTGTGGAAAATACCTGAGGTTCAACATTTATATTTCTACTATTAAAATAATAAACCTAATTATGTACATGAGATCTAAAACTAGCAAAACAGTTAATTTATACAAAGTAATGACATAGGCTTGTCTTGAATATTATAATGATAACATTAAGCAGAATTACACGTGTTACTCTACAATCTTCAGATATTTTACATTTGTTGTTGTCTTCTTGAACTGCCCATCCACTGGCCTGCTTCCACGGGCATCTCTAAGGAGATCGAGGGCATACTGAATAAAAGAAAGCAAAAATGACAACAAGAAGAGAAACCCTGCCACAGTAACTCCTGGGTCATTCCAGTAACCATGGCCAACTCTAGGGTTATGATAACCTAAGGGAAAGGGACCTTTCACCATCTTTGTTTGTCCTGGCATTAGAGACCAACTTCCAAATGCCACTTTACTCGGATTTTTTTCCCCTACAAACTGTGTCCCAACCCAAACTCTCATCCATTCATGGCTAGGGAAAGAGATTCCATTGAAATCTGGGAAAATATATAAATTTGAGACTAAATATAACATAGAAGTAAGTACATCCAATAAGTAGAACATCTCTCTTTGAATTAGGATATCCAGTAATTTACCTCTCTTTGTGATCAGTTTAGAACTAGTATTATGATACTTTTGGTCTTGTAAAAAACAATTGAACTTGGTCTAGTGTTGTTTTTCATTTAATACAAAAATGTATCAAGTATTTAAAATGACAACAGAGTACAGATCCTATTATTGCTAGTTGTTATCTACCCACACAGAACTTAAAATCTAAAATGGAAGCATAGTGGAGAAGTTTCCTTTAATATCATCAGTAGCAGCTGCAGTAGCAGCATCACAAACACCTGTGTAGTACTACAAAGTTTATGTAGTACCTTCATATCATGATATATATTAAACTTCACACACACCTTACAAATTAACATGGCAGGGATTACTCTTACCAATTTTTAGAGATAAGGCTCTGATAGACTTTATATGTAAAATCCAGCATTCTTTTGCTACCATGTAGCATCCCATAAACATGTACAAAAAACACGGGAATCAATTAAAAATTGTTTTGAAGAAAAAAGTTGAATCAGAGCTTGTACCAGTGTGTAACATTATAGACAGCTCATGACAACCAAGGAGATTAGCTTCACTTATCTAATCAGAACATAGATGAATGATACAATTTTGATGAGAAAAAAAATTGATTCTTATGTGTGCAGGAGCAATCTTTCACTGAAGTCTTTTGCTTACACTACCTCCAAAGAGACAATATGCTTTTTTCATTATGCTGGAAGCTTAGGGTTATTCCAGGGAATCAAAATGATACAATGGGAAGAGGAGAAGCTCCAGGGAGGTGAGAATTTGGGCCTTAAAAATTTGCTTAGAGATACCATCAAGAAATATCTCTCCTACTGCTATACTTTCAATCTAAAAGCAATCTAGTTTTCTCTGGAAAGATCATGTTTTTTAATCAAGCACATGGTTTACATAGGGATATACATGTACCTCAATCATTGCCTTGGTATAAAACTAGTCAGCTCACACAATTTGGATAATTTGAAGAGTTTGAAAAAGGGAATATTTTCAAAGATATGAGCAGTATGTAAGTATACCACAAAAGGATAAGGCAAAACTCCAGGGCAAACTAAAGAGTAGGAGAGGTTCAAATAGGCCAGGGGAGATGAATGAAGACAGCAACCTTGAGATGAAGTAGCTATGTATCTGTAGCTTTACAGATATGACTAGTCCCTGGTGATCCCCAAAGGGAAGGATTATGGAGAACTACTCAGATCTCACTTAGCGATTCCAATCCTTATGCAAGTGATCTCCTTATCCTCTTCTTTGTCCTAGCCTAGGCCTTTGTACCCAGTATTGAAACCAGAAGACAAGGGTGGCTTCTAATGGCCTCTAATTCAGGTCAGACTCCCAAGACACAAAGCAAAGTAAAAAAGATGGAATGGGCATCTGAAGGAACAATTATTGGCTTTTAATTCTTTTTAAATGTAGTTGACTTAAAGGTAAAATAATTAAAGCTAAAACACTATGTAAATCCTCCTAAGACATCTCTTTATAATAGAAATGATAATTATATAAATATAAGGCAGGCAATCCCTATTTTATTAAAAGTTTATGATCCTAAAAGACTAATCAAACCATATAAAAACAATACTATAAGTTATTCCTATATTCTTTGATTAACTTGGCAAAGGCTTTTACATCTGAAATGTCCCTCAAATAATGTACCTACTATTCAGCCAATATGAGGTAGTCATTAATTAAAAGGATGGAATTTGGAATCTGAAAGACTTGTGTTTGAAATATTACCTTTTTAAAAAAGATTTTATTTATTCATTAGTAACAGACGGAGAGAGGCAGAGGCAGAGGGAAAAGAAGGCTCCCCACGGAGCAGGGAGCCTGATGAGGGACTTGATCCTAGGACCCCCAGGATCATGACCTGAGCCAAAGGCAGACATTTAACCGACTGAGCCACCCAGGCTCCAGAAATATTACTTAACTGCTAATTTACCATGTGATTTTCAGCACTTTATCTAACATCTTTAAGCTCCATTTCTACATTTATGAATTGGGAATGACAATAGTAACTTTCATTGAGCTATGATAATTAAGTTAAGATAAAATGTCTAAAACAGTTTTCAGTTCATAAAACACCCTCAATCAACTTTAGCTGCTGGTAATATTAATAGTAGCTCAATATCTAATCACTTTGTAAATCTAAATAAGAGATGGCATCTCCCTAGAAAATTCATTCTCAAATATTGCTCTTATGAGAACTGGCAGACCCATATTGAGTTTTTTCCAACATATGGCCAAATGTGTTCTTGTAATTTATCTTTAAGTCAAGTTTCTATTACTCAAAATCTGTCTATACTAAGCAATAAAAGCTAAGCAACATATCTTCACAATGTGTCAGGGAAGCAGGACAATTGTATCAAAATTTAGTATGTAGGACAGGCCACTCAGGACACAATCATTTTGTCTCAGAAAGTTTTTGAAGTTTCCTGCTGTGATGATGAGTTTAATTAACGACAATGAAATATTGGAGCAAAATATTTGATTCTGTAGTTCTCTAGTGATTATCACCCATAAATGAATTCTAGTTAGTGATCAAAAAAGGTTATCTCCAGGGGCGCCTGGGTAGCACAGTTGTTAAAGCGTCTGCTTTCGGTTCAGGGTGTGATCCCCGCGTTTCGGGATCGAGTCCCACATCGGGCTCCTCTGCTGGGAGCCTGCTTCTTCCTCTCCCACTCCCCTGCTGTGTTCCCTCTCTCGCTGGCTGTCTCTCTGTCACATAAATAAATAAAATCTTTAAAAAAAAGTTTATCTCCAATACTTAGTATTTTACAGAGCTCATATCTAATCCCTTTTAGTTTTAGAGCACAACTACCAGATTTTTTTTCCTACTATTTGCAAAGGATGATCAGTTCTTATTTATCCAGGAGGACTGATTACTCTCATGCAATTCTCTGACTTGTGACTCATTGAGACTTGTAAATTCTTCTCTTTCAATGTGTCCAGATATTGCATTGATCATCAACAGCCATGTCAAAGGGCACAAAGGTAAAAATAGTAAAATGAAATGAAATAGTAAAATGAAACCAATCTAATAGACTACATTTTTACAGTCTTGGTAAATTATACGATAGGTTAGGAGGTGGTAACTATTCATTAAAATTAAATTTGTAGAAGTCTTATTGTTTTTGCATATTCATATCATTCTGTCTTACCACCTACAGTAATAAATCCCAAACCAGACTTAAAAAAAATCTAATCCTGTGGCACCTGGGTGGCTCAGTCAGTTGAGCCTCTAACTCTTGATCTGAGCTCAGGTTGTGATCTCAGGGTCCTAGGTCAAGCCCTACTTTGGACTCCCTGCACAGTGGGGAGTCTGCTTGAGGAGTCTTTCCCTCTCCCTCTGCCCCTCCCCCCACTCATGCTCTCACTCTCAAATAAAGAAATAAATCTTTAAAAAAATCTGGTCCAATTACCCATAAAGATCTAGCAATAGCAGTCTTCATATGGTCTTTAATCTTAATCAAATTTTGACTCAAGATTGGGTCTCTAACACCCCTGGAATGAATGAATGAATGAATGAATGAATAAAATTTAATAATAGTGAAAAATACAAAAATATAAAAGTAAGTTAAAATCACTCATAAATCTCTAAAATATAATATACATGTATATACATTATGAATATGTGTATGTATATATACATATTTGGGTATGTGTATGTGTAAAACCCTGACGTCCACAGCTAAAGGCTTCCATTCTTACTCTCCAGAGGAAAGCACTGTTATCAATTTGGTTTTTGCCTTTCCTATTTTTTCCTTGTGGTTTTATAGAGAGAAAATATATTCATATTGGCATGAATATCATATAGATATGTTTAGCTATAGATATTCAAGAATATATGTTTACTTATAAAAATGTGATCATATTATAATTTTTTGTTCTCATTAACAATAAGATATGCACAAAAGTCTAAACTAACACATATTCTACACCATTCTTTTATAATGGTTATGTAATATTCCATTAAATAGCTGTATCACTCTCTTATTAATCGAAATTTAAATGCTTTCCAGTGTTTTTTTGGTCTGTTTTTGTTTTGTTACTACAAAAATAGCTATCAATAGCTATTTTGTACAGAGATATTTTTACTTATCTATTTTATTATTGCTTTTCCTAAAAATGTAATCTTGCAGGTGAAACTGCTGTTTCATTGTATAGTATATTTGAAATTTTAATAAATGCTTCCCAATTGCCTTCCAAAGAGTCTGTACCAATTTATACTTTCCCCACCAACAATGTATGACAGTCCCTGGCACTTGTACTTTACTGGATTAGAAAATATTGCCTTTTTATCTCAGAGATTACACTGGTAAGAATGTTATTTCTGTATGGAGTGGTGTGTGTGTGTGTGTGTGTGTGTGTGTGTGTGTGTGTGTGTGTGCATGTGTGTTCTATTTCATCTCCACATTTGTATATCATCTAGGTTTGGTAATATTTTAAGTGTGTTGGGATTGAGGACTGTGTCTAACAGTAATGGTGTAAACCCCACGGTGACAAGCATTCTGTGGTGTCGTGCATTCTGTGGACAGCTTGACAACTATTTGCCTTGATGTTGAGAACAGCATTCTGCCAGAGTCTGCCAACAGACAACATTAGTCATTCAGTCTGTTCCACAGGACTGAACTGTTTGTTGAAATAAGCCATTAGGAGTAATAAAGCAATGTGAAACTAAGATAATTTTTCTTTAGTTTGCTATTGCTAAACAAACATGTACTCTGTCAAGACAATCAGTAAGCAGTATGAGACCTGCTGCTTACTTGTGCTCACAGGTGGCAGCAAAATCAATTTGCTTCTTCTACTTGTGGCAAGTTAGTGATATTGACCTACTTTGTAAACCTACATGATGCGTGCCTGGGTGGCTCACTTAGTTAAGTGTCTGCCTTCAGCTCAGTTCATGATCCTGGGGTCCTGGGATCAAGTCTGGCAGTGGGCTCCCTGCTTAGTGGGGAGTCTGGCTTCTCCCTCTGCCCCTCCCCCCTGCTCATGCTCTCTCTCTCTCTCTCTCTTGCAAAAATAAATAAATAAAATTTCAAACCTACTTGACATTAAATTGGTAAAGAGAGAGAGAGAACATCTTTCATTCTGTATTTTCCATAGAAATTCTCACAATCAATCCAGCTTCCTATGCCTATTATAGTAAAAAAAACTCTTTTTTAAAAGATTTTATTATTTAAGAGAGATAGCATGAGCAGGGGTGAGGGGCAGAGGAAGAGGGCAAAGTAGACTCCCTGCTAAGTGGGGAGCCCAAAGTGGGGCTCAATCTCAGGACCCCAGGATCCCTACTAAGCTGAAGGTAGATGCTTAACTGACTGAGCCACTTAGGTGCCCCAAGAAACTCTTGATTAATAGATTAACTTCCTCTGAGGTGCTCAAAAGACTTTCATCGATATTATCTCAAGTCTCACTGCACCTGATATCCATACACAAATAATGTGCTGATCTTAGGGAAGTAATAAAGACTAAAAATGGACCAGATGTTATTCCTATCTTCAAAATATGGCAAAATATATATGAAGCTATTTAGTGTGTCCATACCAACATCTTTTTAAAAAATTCAACTTTTTGAGGAACCTCCATACTGTTTTCCACAATGGCTTCACCTCTTTGCATTGCCAACAGTGCATGAGTGTTCCTTTTTCTCTACATTTTCACCAATACCTCTTGTTTCTTGTGGTATTGATTTTAGCCATTCTGACAGGTGTGAAGTAATATTGCATTGTGGTTTTGACTTGCTTTTCCCTGATGATAAGTGATTATGAGAATCTTTTCATGTGTCTGTTGGCCATCTGGATGTCTTCTTTGGACAAATGTCTGTTCACGTCTTCTGTAGATTTTTAAATTGGATTATTTGTGTTGTAGGTGTTGAGTTTTATTAGCTCTTTATATTTTTTTGATACTAATCCTTTATCAGATATATCATTTGTGAAATTCATCTCCCATTCCATAGACTGCCTTTTAATTTTATTGATGGTTTGCTTCGTTATGCAGAACAGTATAAATGTTCCTCAAAAGGTTAAAAATGTAACTACCTTATGATCCAGCAATCACATTATTGGGCATTTACCCAAAGAATACAAGAACAGTAATTCACAGGGATACATGCACCCCTATGTTTATAGCAGCATTATTTACAACAGCCAAGATATGGAAGCAGCCTGAGTATCTGCCAATTGATGAATGGATAAAGAAGATGTGGTTTATATATTCAATGGAATATTATTCAACCATAAAGAAGAATGAAATCTTACCATCTGCAACAACACAGATGGATTTAGAGAGTATAATGCTAAGCAAAGTAAGTCAGTCAGAGAAAGACAAATACCATATGATTTCACTCATGTGGAATTTAAGGAACAAGACAAACAAGCAAAGGGAAAAAGAAATAAGAAACTGAGAGACAAATTAAGAAACACTCTTAATTATAGAGAACAAACTGATGGCTGCCAGAGGGAAGGGGTTAGGAGATTGGGTGAAATAGGTGATGGGAATTAAGGAGTGCATTTATCATGAGAACACAGGGTGATGTATGGAAGTGTTGAATTACTATATTATACACCTGAAACTAATATAACAGTGTATGTTAACTAACTGGAATTAAAATAAAAACTTAAAAATATTTCAAAATGTTGGATGCGATAGAAATATTCAGAAGTTATTGAGTATGGTACAGGCTAAGAGCAAAAAATTTTTTTCATTCAAGATTTTATTTACATTCAACTTAGTTAATATATAGTGTAGTATTGCTTCAGGGATAAAATTTAGTGATTCATCACTTGCATATAACACCCAATGCTTATTACAACAAGTGCCCTCCTTAATGCCCATCACCCATTTATCCCATCCCCCACCCACCTCCCCTCTAGCAACCTTCATTTTGTTCCCTATAGTTAAGGGTCTCTATGGTTTGCCTCCCTATATGTTTTTATCTTATTTTTCCTTCCCTTCCCCTATGTTCATCTGTTTTCTTAAATTCCACATATTAGTGAAATCCTACAGTATTCATCTTTCTCTGACTGACTTATTTCACTTAGCATAATACACTCTAGTTCCATCCATGCCATTGCAAATGACAAGATTTCATTCTTTTTGATGGCTGAGTAATATTCCATTGTGTGCACATGTGTGTGTGTGTGTGTGTGTGTGTGTGTGTGTGTGTGTGTATCACATCTTTATCCATTTACCAGTCAATGGACATCTAGGCTCTTTCCATATTTTGGCTATTGTGGACATTACTGCTATAAACACTGGGGTGCAAAATATTTTGTAGTCATTATTAGTAAAAAAAAAAAGTAATACTTCAGAAGAGTAATGAAATGGAGACTTTTTCATGGTGAGCTCTTTAGCTTATAAAAATAAGCATGTTTAGGGGCGCCTGGGTGGCACAGCGGTTAAGCGTCTGCCTTCGGCTCAGGGCGTGATTCCGGTGTTCTGGGATCGAGCCCCACATCAGGCTCCTCTGCTATGAGCCTGCTTCTTCCTCTCCCACTCCCCCTGCTTGTGTTCCCTCTCTCGCTGGCTATCTCTATCTCTGTCGAATAAATAAATAAGATCTTTTAAAAAAAGCATGTTTAAATGAAATAGGTATAGTAGGATTGAATTTTGTGGAACAAAAGTCATTTAAATATCCAGAAATACTATCCAGGCTAATAGTAGTTATTGTTGAGTATTATGAGATATTTATATTTTCTTCTGAATTTTCCCAAATATCCTAAAATAAGTAATTCCAAACATGTTTATATAAGACATAAAGAGCAACATTTTAACCTTCACATGAATGGGCTATCAAATAATGTTATAAGGCTTTCATCTTGAAGGTTTCTGAAAATGATAATAGGATTAGACTTTTTTTTTTTATCTGAGTGCAGGTAACTTGCACCTGGTGATTTATATCAAACCTGGGTACAAATCCCAGCTCTGACATTTGCAAGCTAAATTAATCTAAATCAATTATATTACCAGTTTGAGCTACAATTTTCTCCACTATCAAATGTGTATAACAAAACCAATTCTGCACAGTTTTGTGGAAATTAAATATAATGTAAATAAAATCACTATTTAGCATAGGCCTGCCACATATTAGGTAGGCAAGGATGGGATATCTATTCAATAAACACGTTTCCCTATCCTCCTAAATGCACAGTGATTTATATTCCTCAGCCTCAATTACACTGTTGTTTAGAGAGGGAAGGGGAGGGGTGGAGGGAGAGGGAGAGAGAGAATCTTAAGCAGGTTCCAAACCCAGCACAGAGCCCTACATGGGGCTCAGTCTCACTACCCTGAGATCATGATCTGAGCCAAAATCAAGAGTTGAACACTTAACTGACTGAGCCACCCAGCTGCCCTAGCTCCAGTTACATTTAAGGGTAGTAATTTTATAGAGTTGAGAACATTGTAATGTAGGTGGATGTGTTGTATGCGAAATCTAGAACTGGTCTATAAAAACCTTATGCAAAATCCTCCATTATCCCTCTCTCTGCCAGATGGAAGGCAATGTTAGTTGTTGAAGGTTGCAGAGCCTCCAACAGCCTGGTTTTTTAAATTACTAGATTAGGAGAACCCCACTTCCTTTACCTACTGAACATCATAAGAGCTATAAATTCTATTGTGTGAAGCCACTGGAATTCTTAAATTTATTTATTAAGGCAGCTAGTGTTACCTTAACTAATGGAAGTTACTTAGTAAATGATAGCTGTAATTGTTACTAACAGATCTCACCTAATTCTAAGATTTTACTATTTACAACTGAGTTGAAATGCAAGAAAGTGGAGTGAGGGTTGGGCCAAAATTTAAAAGGCAGTTGGTAGTACAGCTGGAACATGATCTATAGTGACTACCATTTTATCTGATACCTAAAATAGGACTGGATTTCAAGGAAAGGAAAAGTTCACATAGAAATATGGTCTAGTGAAGCAAATGCTCAGAGAAGGTACATATCTTGCTGTATCTATCCTAAGGTTTATACAAAACTCTCCTAAACAAAGAAAAAGCTGACATATCATCTCCAAAAATATCTTCTAGTTGCTGCTATGCAGTTTGAACATGTGACCTTTTCTTTTCTGCACAGTATAGAGTCAAGTTGTTGCAAAATTAAAGTATGTGTTGTTTTTGCCTTCAAAATGAGTCATAAACTCAAAGGTCTGGCTAGTTGCAGTCATGAAAAATTCTCTGGACTCATTCCACAGAGCAAGATGACTTTCAGTGTTGTGGTAAGTAATTCCTGTACATGTGTAGTTTGTAAAACCCTTTGGGATGCAAAACCCTCTGTAGTTGTCAGATGTTCTTTAGATGATTAGACAAGATGGCAGGATAAAAGTGGTTCTAAATGCAACAAGTCTCTAAAGACATAGGCAACACTCTGTAATAAAAATTGTAGTAAGCCACGCAAACACTCTATTACAGGCATTATAACAAAAGTTCAGCTTTTTACTGTCCTTCCTATGAATTCTTAGTCTTATTTAGGCATAGAATCTATGCCTAATGTTCAGATGCTAAAAATTTCAGCTATTTTTAAAACCTGGTGAAAATGTCTACTACTTTCAGGCACTTAAAGTGAACATTTCAAATCCCCATAAGAATGATTTATGTAATTACATTACTGTATAATAAATAGAGTTGTGAGATGAAATGGAATAGATTTCAGAAGAGTCCAAGAATTTCGGTACATGATACATTTTCAGCTCTGCAGTTCAAAATGAGATATAATATGGCACAGACTTCTGATGATCCACATTAGAGGGGGAAAAAGCCTACAGCAATAGACTGATGAGATGAGTAATAACAAAAATATCTGACTGCTGCACTGTGATTATCAAACTCTGTACTTAATATGGGCATCACCATCCCCAAACAAGGTCAAAAGTTTAAAGAGAACATTATAGAAAATTAGACACCAAGGAAAGTTATAACTAACTAGGTCAGAAGTGTTCAAAGTGTCAAAAATCAGAATGTCTATAGAAGGGCAGGAAAATGTCACCAGCCTACAAGAAGCAAGTGATGACTTCATAAAATTTGATTATTCTAAAAGATCAGATTATTTAGCATAAGTAAGAAAATTGATACCTGGTAGTTAAAAAGTAAAAAGCAAAAAGTAAAATTTACCTGCCCTTGAGGTTTCCCCAAAATCATACCCTAAATAAATTAAAGCAATTACTACGCCAGTATCTGAAAATTGTGCTGAAGAAGGGTCCCTTCTCTCATACTTCTTACAACTTTTTTCCCTGCTATCTGCTAGGCCTTTAACTTCTTGTTGTGAAATTGCTGCCCATCATCATTTAAAAATTTAGTTGTGGTAAAGTTTAGAATGAAAACTACCTAATTATTCTTATATCTTTGCATTTCTTTACTTCTTGCTATAATAGTTCATTGCTTCAAGGTTAACTAAATCTCACATCTTTCTTATTTAAAAAACCTATTTTATAGAAATTAATTGCTTTAAAAATTATGTAAGAAGTTTCCTCTTGGAGTTGTCTACATATAAATCTCCTCAAATAGACATATCTGGTCATTTTGAAGGGAACTTATAGAAGAAAAATAGAAATATGAAAGATCTTTTGGTCCAGGAAGTTCAATCTGGTGAAAAATCATTTGGTTTAGGAAACTCAATCTGGTAGCAGTGATCAGGCAAAGGGACTGGTGGGGTCCATGTGTAGGTAACCCAAACAAACAACATCCTTTTTCACCACCGTAATTTCTTTTAAAAGCTAATTTAGATAACATAGCTTAGCTTAAAAGCAAAACAGCTTTCTAATATTGAATTTCACAATCAGTCACTTTATCTCACCCCTCCAAATTGTATCAGCAATCCACTGAGAAAAGTGCCCCCACATGGGAACAGAGAAAAATGCATCAACTTTGCTGAAAGACAAACCGCCTATAGGAAAGCAGAAGCTGAGGGGATCTTGCTCAGTTTATTTTTACTATTTCCAAATTTCCCAATTAAATGTATCCAGTAGAAGAATAAGTGAAGGCCAAAGAGAAGCCAGGAGTGATATAGCTAGTAAAACTCCTTTTATGTGGGAAAAACCTTCAGAGTTAGGAATAAGCATTCCTACCTTAAAAAAAAAAAATTAAGCAGTTTTGAAGAGTAACACTGCCAACTCAAACATATAAACATCAATCTTCATCCATCCCTTGCTACTCCTACCTGAAGACACAGCATTGAAAATCAAAATTCAGTATCTTGATGTATTTTAACTTCAAGCCTTCAAAGAAGAGCCAGATACAATTTTTGAAAAGATGAAATTAGTTGATAACTGGTCTGAATGGTGCTCTGCTTAGAATCCTGGTAGGGAACAGAATATATTCAGATGATTTACACAAACATACTTTAATGAGAGTGCTACTTATAAAGGTGTGGGCAGGGTTTCTTTGTCAGCTCAGACTGATATAACAAAATACCATAGACCAAATGGCTTAAACAACAGAAATTTATTTCTCACAGTTCTGGAGGCTAGAAGTCCAGGATCAAGGAGCCTACAATGTAGGTTTCATTCTGAGACCTTCTTCTCTTGGCTTACAGGCAGCTGCCGTCTCTCTGTGTCCTTATAAGACCTTTCCTTAGTGAGTGCACCTGGATTCTTATAATGGCACTAATCTCTACATGAGTGTCCCACATTCATGACCTAATCTAAATCTAATTACTTCTCAAAGACCTTACCTCTAAACATCATCAAATAGAGGGTTAGAGTTTCAACATATTAATTCATAGGGGACTCAAACTCTCAGTTCATAACACAGAGTTAAGAGAACAACCAACAAATGGTAAGGCATTCCAACACTAATAATAGTTGAAAACTAGTACCACCTCTAGGTTACAGAAAAAACAAATAATATCAGAACCAACTGAGATCTGGAGCTATGGAGGAAGGAGAAACTCCTAGTGGGAGACATAATGATAGAGGGGCACAGCTGCTGTAGAAAAGCGAGAGTAAGGCAGGGAAACAGAAGTGCAGAAATGCCTCAACTTCACTCTCCCTCCACCTTCTAATCCCTTGTTATTGACTCCCATTGAATCCTATAGAAACCAGAGAGCAAGGAATCCAAGGAGATAGTTATCTGAGGTCAGCCTCCCAAGGCACAGAGCAGGACAAAGAATAAGAGTGGATCTGGAGGATCAGTAGAGAACAATTAGCACAGAAGAATTTTGCTCAGGAAGAAAAATAATAAAATAATCTCAGAGATTTGACAATACATATGTGGTCAACTTAAATTCTGTGAACTAATTTTTAAAGTCATATCTCTGAAAAGTCATCACTTCAGCCTAGTCTCTCAGACAAGCTTTTCCCAAACTAATGCAAAGAGAGAGCTATCTAGTCATTCTCCTGATGAACAACACCAGAAGAGAATGTCACCATGTCCCATAATAAAACAATTGCAACCATGTTATTTCAATTAATCTGATAGATGTCTGTCTTGTCTTTCTTATTAGATGGTATGCTTTTTAATATGTATTCTAAGAAATTTCACTACTATATACTCTGTGTATTAGTTTTCTATTTCTGCATGATAAATTGCCACAAATTTAGCAACTTAAGAGAATATGAATTCATTATAATCTCACAGTTTCCATAGATCAGGAGTCCAGCAAAGTATGACCTGAAATCAAGATGTCTTCCAGGCCGAGTTCTTATATGGAGGATGTAGGAGAAAAGCCTTTACCAAGCTCATTCTTATTGTTGGTAGAATGTGGTTCCTTGTAGTTGTAGGACAAAAGTCTTCACTTCTTTACTGGCTATCAGTCAGGGGCCACTTTCCCTAAATTAAAGGTCATCCATATTACTTGCCACATGGCCCCTTCCATCTTCAAGATATAAACACTGAACCAAATCCTTTTCATGCTTCAAATCTCTGACTTTCTCACTCTAAACTATAGACCCAGTTTTATAGACTCCTGTGATTAAGTGAGGTCAATCTGAATAATCTCCCTACCTTAAGCTCAACTAATTGGGAAACTTAATTACAGCTGAAAAATCCCTTTTATCATATAATGTAACATAATCAAGAGACTAATATTTCATTATATTTACAGTTCTACACATACTCAAGAGGATGAGATTATATAGGGCATGTGCATAAGAGGGCAGAAATTTTAGGAGCTGTTTTGAATTCTAAGGAGATCAATAAATTCTTTTTAAAACTTTTAAAAAAGATTTTATTTATTCATTTGAAAGAGAGACAAGGAGACAGACAGGATGAGCAGGAAGAGGGGCAGAAGGAGAGGAAGAAGAGAAGCAGACTCCCTGCTGAGTGGAGTGCCCAACACAGGGCTCCATCCTAGGACCCTGAGATTGTGACCTGAGCCAAAGTCAGATGTTTAACCCACTGAGCCACCCAGGTGCCCCAAGATCAATAAATTCTTATTAATTAGCCTAATATCTTTCTGAATTCTGATTTTTCCTGTCCTTCAGCCTCCAGGAAAACAGAATATGTTGGTTGGTCATCATCTTTAAAATTTACCATCCTGTTCTCGCAAACTTACTAAACTATAAATTACAACTTTTGAATTTCTGATTAAAAAATTTAACTGCTTTAACCTCTTCCCATATGTCCACTTTGAAAACATTCATATTTCAATTTATCTTCTCTCAATCTTATTCAGTTTCTTCATATGTCTCTCACATTGGGAAATCAAGGTTTGCTCTTTTTTTCTCTTTTCCTTTGTTTCATTTTGTTTAATTATTTAAATATAATTGACATAAAATGTTACATTAGTTTCAGGTGTATGACATAGTGATTTAATTTCTTTATATGCTATGCTCACTACAAGTGTAGTTACCATCAAGGTTTGTTCTTAAAGTCGCTAATGCTAGAACAGTTCTTTTATATATTTGCAAGCCTTTTTGACCAGTTGATTCTTGTTCTCATGGTTGCTTTAGTCTTTTAAAAAGGCAAGTATGGACATTAGAAAATAAAATTTAATCATTAAGGAACTCTTTTATCATAAAGTAATTAAAAATGTTGATGAAATATAGTAATTGAGAGAGAGACAATGAGTAAGTAGATGAGCAACAGTGTTAGGAATCAAGAGCTTTGTGTATCAGCTTATATGGTGCCAAGGAATCACCAAGTAATTATGAAGAATGTTTAAGAACATTGTTCATCTCAGTTACTTTATCTCTGCAACTGGTTTTCATGATTTCCTGTTCTTGCTAACATTTCTTAATTGCCCTGAGGATAAGGGAAAGAAATCTATGGATAAGTGCATTGAACTCATTCTTTTTTAAAAACAAATCAAATAATCAGTTAAAAATCACTTAAGGTAACAGCTGAATTATAGCGATAACTAATCTGAAAGTTTCTTTTTTTTTGCCTTAGTCAGTGATTGATAGATTTAAAATATTGGTTCCCTGAGATCTGTAAGTTAGGGTTCAGATGGGGTAAAAAAATGTTTCAGAATACATACATCAAACAACTGCCAATGACTACATTTTTCTTGATAATTTCATTTGACTGTCCATAGCACACCACCCTTTGTGAAGGAAGACATGTCAAACACTGTCTTACTATTTTAACAGAAATTGCTAATATTCTACAAGATTTACATTCATGCATTGAGGTGTTCCAGAAAAAAAATCATACAAAGTATGTTCCATGTTTTCTAATATATTTGTTACAAGATTAGCTTCTTCTGTGGAATATAGGGTGTCACAATCAAAACCAACCCTAGTTGTATTTTCCAGACTACATTAAACTATTGAATGTTCTTGGCCAAAAAAAAAAAAAAGAGCCTGTTACTCACTATACAGTATAGAAAATGTGCAGTAATTCTTGCCTGGTAGATTATTACATAAGGAATAAGGCAGTGTATAAATATCACACAACATTTTGAACACAATTGTGCTGGGATGCTTTTCTTTAAAAGGCAAGATAAAAAAGAATAAATAATGAGAAGCATTTATTAAATTCTGAGTCATTTGTTCAAATCCAAACCAAGTCAGTAATGACCAGAAGCTATTACTAAGTGATGATGTATTTTGTCCTATGAGAAATAAGCCTGCCCAGTTCCTAATCTACATCGATTGGCACTTTTTTTTTTTTTTAGAATGGATAGGCACAGATATTTAACATCTCCTTCTATAGGGGTCAACTTTTCTTCTATGGGGTTATAGCCAATTGATATGACAGTAGAGAAAATTGCAATGCAGGTGCTTGTGTGTGACTTTCTATAAGCAGTTGCCCCATAAGTCAAACTTCAATTGATTTGGGGTTATCTAAAAAGGTTGATCAAATTAGCACACTTAGATATGAATAATGTATGGTTTCCTTTCCCAAGTGAGTTGTAGAAAACTTTACAGAGGGACAGAAGAAAAAGACAAGAAATGCTAATCAATGTTGTATCAGCCACCTGTGGATGACTAAGAATCGTTAAAGTTCCACTGAACTATAGAAGAAAAACTACAACTACTATGACTCCATAGTAACTTTGATTAGAGGCAAGAACAATCAGACATGCACATATACAAAGGAAAGGATACTTGCCTCCAATATACTGAACAGAACACACACACACACACACATCAGAGAAGGGCTAAAATTAATTCTGTGGGAGGCTACTATTCACAGATTTTTTTAAATTTATTTTTATTTATTTATTTATTTTTTGATGTAAAGTTCGGTGATTCATTAGTTGCGTATAACTATTGACAGATTCTAACTCCAGTTTCTATCAATCTTCAGGCTACATGAGGGAATTAAACCAGAACAATACACTGAATGCACCCCTCACTGTCTCTTTTCCTTAGAGGAGAAATCATGGTCAAAGGGATCTCTCTTGGTGCTGAGCTGTGCTGACTTGGGGGAGGAAAAGACAGGCAAAGTAAAACTCCTCTTCCTGTATGTTTCAATGTCATCCTTCTCAGTCCTGTGTTCTTCTGAGGTGCTGCAACTTTTTATCTCAGACTCTAGGGTTCTCTCAAAGGTATTCTGGTCCAAGCATAGTTCTTAAATCAATATTTCTGTGGGGCTATGAGGGCCAGGAGGTGGAGATATTAAAACCTTCGTACACTGTTAGTAAAAATGTAAAATGGTGACGCCACTATGGAAAACAGTTCCTCAAAAAATTAAAAAGAGAATCACAGTAAGATCCAGCAGTCCCACCCCTGGATATACATTCAAAAGAATTGAAATTAGGATCTCAAAGAAAAATCTGCACTTCCATGTTCTTTGCAGCATTAGTCATAACAGCCAAGATATGGAAAAAAATCAAAATTTCCATCAATAGACAAATGGATAAAGAAAATGTGGTATGTACATGCAATGGAATCTCATCCACGCCCAGAAAGGGAGGAAATCCTATCATTTGCAACAACATTAAATGAACTTAGAAGACATTAAGCTAAATGAAATAGGCCAGTCACTGAAGGACAAATATTATATGATTCTACTTATATAAAGCATCTAAAAAATATAACTCAAAAAATATAAAATAGATTTGTGGTTGCCAGAAGATGGGAGGAGAGGAAAAGCGGGAGTTGTTTTTCAGAGTATAAAGTTACATTTATACAAGATGAATAAGTTCTAGAGATCTGCTGTACAACAAAGTGCCTATAGTTAGTTAACCATATGGTGTTGTGCACTTAAAAATTTAAGAGGGTAGATCCCATGTTAAGTGTCTTACTACAAAGAAAATGGAAAGGGATGCAAGGAAACTTTTGGAGTTGATGGATATGTTTATTACCTTGATTGTGATGACAGTATCATGGGTATACACATATGTCCATACTCATCAAATTATTTTACATTAAATATTTGCAGCTTTTTGTAAAACAACAACAACAACAAAAAAGGATATTGTAGAAATATGGCCTTAAATACAACAACGTGGATATTCAGTGGAGCAAAAGACTACTTTTGGAAGACAAAAAGCCAAGATTGAAAACTACATTCTTTTGGCTAAACTGAGAGAAGGCATATAGTCAGTCTCCAGTTTATTACAGATCCTGCTGCTCCCTACTATCCTGCACAAGGCTTCCATATGCACAGTATATGTCTGGCCATTAAGGCGTTTAACTTGCATTTCCAGAAATAAATTGATTTATTTCTGGTTACATACTATGTTCCCTCTCATTTTTCCTTTGGACCTCTTGACTACTTAATCCAAATATTGTTTCGTGGGTATGGTTCCAAAAGACTTTGCCTGAGTTTTAAACTTAGACTTTTTTCCTACTAACTACATAATTTTGGACAAGAAAGTCAACATTTTTGAACTCCAGTTTCCTTGACTATAAAATGGGAATAGAGATAGTGCTAATATCTAACACAAAGAGTTATTGTAAGAATTAAAAACTAGTTAGGATAGTGCCTGGAACACAGTAAGCACTATATAAATATTTATTATTACTTTTTAAAAAAGATTTTATTTATTTATTTGAGAGAGAGAGAGAGAGAGCACAAATAGGGGATGGGCAGAAGAAGAGGAAGTGGGAGAGGAAAAAAAGGCTCCCCACTGAGCAGGGATCCAGACTCAGGGGCTTGATCCCAGGACCCTGGGATCATGACCCGAGATGAAGGCAGATACTTAATCAACTGAGCCATCCAGGCACCCCTGCTTTTCTTTCAAAGAAGAGGTAGGGTGCTCTTGAACTGCTCAGAGGCTAAAAGGAGATGACAAGAGAGGACATAGGAAGCCAAAAAATGTCTTCATCTGATTATATGTGGCTCAAAAATGAACACCAGTACAAATGAACAGGGGGTAAGATAAGCATTTTTGCTAAATGAAGACAATAAATATTATTTTAGATTCTTTGAGCCTTTTATAAAATTTTAAGGGGGAACTATAGTCTCACTGAAGGCATATTTTTATTTGTTTCATTGTCAGCATAAACGAGTTCACTGATCTGATTGCACTCATGAGATCTATCTGACAGTTTTGCTTCCTGAAGAAATTACTTTTTATTATATGTGTTTTATGATATAAGTTTTCGTACTATTGGAAATAAAGACATGTCCAAAAACACTCTAAATTTTATTTTTAATGGAAGTTTTAATGTCAATAATTTGAATATAGAATACAGAGAAGTTTAGAAACCTATTTGAGAGTGTTTGAGAAAGTATTTATTCAAACCAGGAATATTCTAATATTCTTTGCATGAGACATATATGGAAATGGTTCTAGTACCTTACACTACTGATTTCCCAAGCTGGTGAAAAGAAGTCACCATGAATCATAGTAGATTTATTTATTTATTTATTTATTTAATAAACATATTTGTTATAACCATAGAGATCCACAGTTTATAAAATATATTTGTACTTATACAGGTATGTATCTATAGTCAACACATATAGTTCCATAGTCATAAATAGGTGGACTCTGGGAAACAAACTGAGGGCTTCAGAGGGGAGGGGTGTGGGGGATTGGGATAGGCCGGTGATGGGTATTAAGGAGGGCACATATTGCATGGTGCACTGGGTATTATATGCAAATAATGAATCATGGAACATTACATGAAAAACTAAGGATATACTGTATGGTGACAAACATAACATAATAAAAAATTATTATAAAAAATAAAAAATAAAATAAAAGAGAAAAAAAATAAAACCCTCCTATAATTAAAAAAAGTGTAAATTTTTGTGAGCATATAGAAGATAACATAGTAGCATTTTTTAAAAAAGAGATAGAGTTATAGACAGTAAGGTATCAAATTTCTAAATATGATGTGTGATCTACTCCACTTTGGTAAAGGAAAATGCTGTATCAGTCATCATGAACTAGATTACAGTAAAGGAACGAACAACTTCAAAGCTCTGTGGCTTGACACAATAAATGTTATATTTCATGCTCATGCTACATGTCCAACACAGGTCATGGAGGAGTTGCTATCTGTAGTCACTCAGGGGTCCACACTGACAGAAATTCTATCTTAATAGCATGACAGGGGGAAGGAAATGTAGAAAATTATGCACTGGCTGTTAAAGATTCTGCCTTGAGCAGACACATGCCAATTCAGCTCTTATTTCATTAGGTACAATCAGTCACAAGGCCATGCTTAACTTCTTAAGTTGGGAAGTGCAATCCTATCATGTGTTGAGAATGATGAGATCTACAGTATTTATGATAAGCCCTAATTACTACCACAAACACTCATCTAATTTGCAGGAAAATTAGAAGTATGTGTCAGATTGCAGCACTTTTAGAAAAATTAGATCTGATTACTTTTGCTTCAATACCCTTTCTTATCCTGGGTCCCCAGAAGTAAATTCTGATGTAAAAGTTCTATGTTACCAAAATTTTTAGGAAGTGTGATATTATACAGTAGCAGGGATGAGGAAAACAAGAATAAAGTAGGAGAATTTATACGTGGTCACTGATGGGTATCAAGCCCAACAGATTCCTTAATCTTTTGGTACCATCTCCTGAGAAGTCATACAAACTATTGTATTACAGCACTCTGTGGCAGAGAAAAGAAGAATGTATGCACTGGATCCCGTCCCCTACTGACCTTTTATTCTAAGGGGTATTTAATCTCTTACACTATAGTTTGTGCAAACATAGCTCCTGATTGTGTCCTGTGGCACTTCATGCCTCACCCACAAAGGAAACTTCCTGGAGCAGAAGTTTAGAGGCAAGTGATTTGACCATGAGATAGAGTGTTGGATAGTGTCTACATGAAGTTGGGTAGTTATTACTTTGATTTAGTCATCAAAGCAGAGGAGAGGATAAAACAAGAAGCCATAGGCTCTGGAGATAGGTGAAACTAAGATCCAATGTGGCACCTAAGAGGTTTTTAATACAGCTTCCCTACACAAAAGGACACAATTATTTTAAAAATTATCATTTTCCAATCAAAAGTCAAATATCATGGTATTAATATTTGACCAAAATATCTGACCCTGACTGAAGGGTTGGAGAAAACAGACAGGAAAGGGCTTCATTTCCCATAATGTCTCTGATAGGAAACTTAAAATTTCCAGACATTCAAAAAATATTTGTAAATTAATAAATATTTGTAAATAAATAATGGTTGACAACAATCATTTTTCTAAAAGGAATCTCAACCTGTCATTTTTAGTAGCAAAAAGAAAAAAACAAAATATTAATCAGTATGTCTGAATCATTTTAATAACCTTCACTTCCCAGTCATGGGAACAAAAGTAGAAAACTCCAAAGAAGAGTTTCACAATGTGGATAAGTACATAAAATGGTAATAATAATATACTAATATGTGCTCATATTAGGCATGATAGCAAACGTAATCAGCACTACTTCACAGGTTTCCACCTCAACATCACTTTTTAAAAACGAGAATATCACTGAACCTCTTCATTGACTTTTTCAGCTTATATGTCTAAAATTTCATTTGACTGTAATTCAACTCAACATCCTTTGATCTAAAGAGATATGAAGGTTTTTTAATATATAAAGGAACAATTTCTCTTTAAATCTAGCAAATTCTCTCTCTGGTCAAAGGGGAAAAAATCTTGTTTTTTTTTTTCTTCCTATGATACAACAGCTGGTAGACATAGAAAGGGAGAATAATAAGTTTTAATTATACCTTTCAAAACGCAACACATTTGAAAGCTATTCAGGAATTACCTCAGAGATTTCTCAGCATTAATTTTTGGGTGGTTAAGAAATACTAGCTCTCATTCTACAGGGGAGATGGCCAGACTTTTGTAACCCACAATACTAAAATTTCTGAATTTGCAACTCTTCACAAGAATTATTTTATTCAGGGATTTATGTGTCTGTTTTTTGCCCTCTGCTTTCCATACTTAAGAATGGCCCAATCAAGAAACCAACACTGTAAATTACCATGCAGCTTTTCTTTTCCAATTACATCAACAAACTTCAGATACCAAAATAGAGCACACACCAAGCAAAGAAATGAGATTGTAATATCTTCCACTTTAGACAGGGAGTCAGGGGAAGCAAAAAAATGAGAAAAATGTTGATGATGTAAATGATTTTTTTAAATTCATTCCTTGGCTTTGAGGGAAAAAAATTGCATTTGTAGACCAATGAAACAGAATTGAGAGCCCAGAAATAAACCTGTGCATACACAGTCAATTAATATTTGACAAGGAAGCCAAGAATATTTAATGCGGAAAGGATAATCTTTTCAATAAATGATATTGGGAGCACTGGATAGCCACATGCAAAAGAATGAAATTGGACCCCTATCTTATTTCACTTACAAAAATTAACTCAAAATGGATTAAAGACTTAATTGCAGGACCTGAAATGGTAAAACTCCTACAAGAAAACATACAGAAATATCTCAACATTGGTTTTGGCAATGATTTTTTAGATATGACACCAAAAGCATAAGCAATAAAAGCAAATGTCAATAAGTGGGATTACTTCAAACTAAAACGCTTCTGCACAACAAAATCAACAAAGAGGCAACTTATATAATGGGAGAAAATATTTGCAAATTGTATATCTGATAGAGTGTTAAATTATCCCAAATATGTAAGGAATTCATACAATTTTTAAAAATCTAATTTAAAGATAGCAGAGGGACTGAAAAGACAGTTTTCCAGAGAAGACATACAGATGGTCAACAGGTACATGAAAAGGTACTCAACATTAATAATCATTGGGAAATCCAGATCAAAACCACAATGAAAAATCACCTCACATCTGTTAGAATGGCTACCATGAAAAAAACAAGAGATAACAAATGTTGACCAGGGTGTGGAGAAAAGGGAACACTTGTGCACTGTTGGTAGGAATATAAATTGGTATAGTCACTATGGAAAACAATATGGAGGTTTCCCAAAAAGTTAAAAATAGAAATACCAAATGCTCCAGCAATCCCACTTCTGGAGATATGTCCTAAGAAATTGAAACCAAGATCTTGAAAGTGATATCTGCTGTTTTGTGTTCACTGAGCTCTCATGTTCAGCATTATTCACAATAGCCAAGATATGAAAGCAATCTAATTGTCTATTGATGGGTTAAATGGATAAAGAGAAAATGGATAAAAACATTATACATATATATATATATATATAATACATATTATACATATACATATATATTATACATATTATGCATATATATTATAATATAATATTTCTCAGCCATAAAAAGAAGGAAATCTTGTCATTTGTGACAATATCAATTGACCTTTTGGGTATTATACTAAGTGAAATGAGAAAGACAAGTACTGTATGATCTCATTTATATGTGGAATCTGAAAAATGTTGAGCTTATAGAAACAGAGAATAGCATGGCAGTTGCCAGGGACTGAGGCGTGAGGGCAATTAAAAGATGTTGGTCAAAGGGTACAAACTTATTTTAAGACGAATAAATTTGGGGGATCTAATATACACTATGGTAACTGTAGTTAACAATACTGTGTTATATACTTGTAAGTTGCTAAAGGCGTAGAACTTAAATATTCTAAAAAATATAGTAGTTATGTGAGGTGATGGATTATTAACTAACCTTATTGTGGTAATAATTTCACAATATGTATGTGTATCAAATCACCATATGTTGCACAATATTGCATGTCAATTATATCTTAATAAAGCTGGAGAAAAAAATAAAGTTTAAGAAATCTGCTCTTCATTAAAAGTTCTCATACTTTTGCTAATATAGATCGGTCAGTGAAATCTTGCTCAGGCAGCTATCGTAACAATTATATAAAGTTATTCAGGTTTACAATATAGATCAGTAATGTGTTTTCATTAGAAAACAATTCACATATGTTAACATGACCTATATAGGATCTGGCCCTGCCTTCCTATCTAACCTCATCTTCTACCACTATCTTCCCTGCTCACCATCCCAGCCATACTGATCACCTTTCTGTCCATCAATAAACACAAACTTCTTTTTATGCATGCTGGTAAATCCCTTCCTCCAAGTCTTCATTAGGCTAACTCCTTCCTACCACTTGGGTCTCTGTTCAAAGGTGACTTGCTTATCACGCATATGTTTCGTTGTCTATCTACTCTACTGGAATGCATATTCAATAAGAGTAGAAACCAAGTTTGTTTGTGTTGTGACCAGAAACTGGATTCATCTCCAGCATATAATACATGAATAAAATATCTATTAAAGTAAATCAGAATTTTACATTTCCTGATCTTCAAAATCCCTTGATAAAATGTCAATCTCTTGGCTATTAATCCTACCACTCATCTTACATGTGTACTATGATTTTTCATATTTCCATTTCTAACTTTCTCTTGTATTCTTTGTTGGAACTTAGCACTAAGGAACAAACACACTTCATACAAGTCATGGCATTTATGTCTGTTGGTCCCACTTTCCAAGTTTTTGCTACTCTAGGAGAACTCACCTGGAACCTAAAATATTTATGTCATTCAACTCACTCTATATCTCAAAATTGGAAAGTAAGGTACAATTTAGTAGGCACATATTAGGCGTATATGGCATATATGGCACCTAGAAAGCATCACTCACAGCCTCTGTCTTTCTAAATATTAAGCTAGAATAGGATAGTTTAGTGACTATCAAGCAAGTTTTACAACGAATAACCCAAATCAGAATGAAATAAAAGATTAGTACCCATGTATTTTATGTGACTAGTTGCAGGTCTTATACACAGAAGTCAGAATGATAACTTGGACAACTGTCTTTTCTTAAAAATACAATTTATAATTTGTTTTTATTTTTTTAAATAAAAGTTTTACATATACTTCATATCTACATAAATAATGAAAAATAGTAATCCTTTGCACCTCTCTGCCTCTTCCCTCTGCCCAGATATAACAAATTTCAATTCATTTAGCTGCTTCTTTTAGTTTTTACCTATAAACCTCTTAGTAAAATGATTATAATGCTACTTTTTATTTTATTTTTTAAATTTGAATATAGTTGATATACAATGTTACATTAGTTTCAGGCATACAATATAATGATCCAACTTCTCTATATGTTATGCTATGCTCACCACAAGTGTGGCTTCCATCTACCACCATACAATGGTATAATGTAATTGACTATATTCCCTATTCTCTGCCTTTTATTCTCATGAATTATTCATTACACAACTGGAAGTCAGGCAACTGTCTTTGTAAGTATGCACTCCCCACTCCATTAGTGTCCTGGTCCCACATCTACCATCCTTGTTTCACATTCTCCGAACATTTACTATTGTCCTCTAAATGTTTCCATGGTCTATACCTTCAAAAATATTGCCATTTCCTCTTACAATACAACAATATCAAGGAAGCAAAGTAGTGAGACAAAGACTGCTTATGCATTTTAGGAGCTTGGAGAAAGCAGAGAAAGTAAGTACTCTTCTGAACTTCTGGTTAGTGTTTTATAACAATACGTAGAAAAAATTTAATAATGTCATCTCTAAATGGGGCGCCTGGTGGTGCAGTCAGTTGAACGTCCAACCCTTGATTTTGGCTCAGGTCGTGGTCTCAGGGTCATGAGATCAAACCCTGCATTGGGCTCCATGTTCTGTGAGGAGTCTGCTTAGTACTCTCTCCTTCTCCCTCTGCCCCTCCCCCCTGTTCTCTCTCGCTGTCTCTCAAATAACTGAATAAATCTTTGAAAAAATAATGTCATCCTTAAAAGATAAAGAAACAGAAGAGGTTAATTTATTTTTTAAAAGATTTTATTTATTTATTTGTCAGAGAGACAGAGCACAAGTGGGGGGGGTGGCAGGCAGAGGGAGAAGCAGGCTCCCTGCTGAGCAAGGAGCCCGATGAGGTACTGGATCCCAGGACCCTGGGATTGTGACCTGAGCCGAAGGCAGACTGAGCCACCCAAGCATCCCGAGAAGACACTAATTTAAATGATCAAAAATAATCATTTAGAACATGCAATACTAAGTCAGGAGTCAGGAAAGTGGAAGAAAACCTTCCAAACTCAACCCTCTGTAAATCTTCACTATTTTACAACTCATGTCTTTCTCACTATTTGATCTCTCAGAGATCAGAGACATTTTGTCAGGGAGGAAAACTTAAGGCAAATTATAAGTTGTTGTATATTCTAGAGATTAATGTCTTTCTTATAGAGAGAAATCTAGTTTTGACCATGAGTTGAAATAAACATGAAATATAAGATTTTACCAAAATCTAAGTTTTCTTTATTTATTCTGAGCTCATAATTTAGAGTGGCTCCATACAGAGCTGGTATGTAGTATCTCTTCCCCCATTTACAATAGCACGCTCTCTCAATCTCTCTGTCTTATTCTCTCTCTCTCTCTCTCCACTTATTCATTAAAGGAAAATCAAACAAGTACACACATTGATACAGTTGGCTTTCTTAACAACCTCACCATTTGTCAAGGTAGACAAATGAAAGAGAAACATTTATAAAAACTAATAATAGCCACCTTTTAAAATTGTATTTAGACATAGCAAGAGTTTGTGTTCTGCTTGATTACTTACTATCTCTGTGACATTAAGCAAATCACAACCTCTCTGAAACCCAGTTTCCTAAAATATAAAATGTATAAAGAAAACCCCAGTTTCCTAGAATATAAAATATAAATGTATAAAGATTTTAGTTTCCTAAAATATAAAATATGTATCCATTTTTTGGTTGTTGTAAAGATGAAACAAGATAAAGATAAAGCAAGAGGTATAATGACTGGCACATAAAAAAGTAGTTTCCTTTCCCCTTATTATTCTTTCGCCTCTATTTTTTTCTTCCTTATTTTTTAAATTTTTTTTAAATTTGAGTATAGTTGATACACAGTGTTATATTAGCTACAGGTGATTTCATTGTGATTCAACTTTTCTATAGGTTATGCTATGCTCACCACAACTGTATCTACCATCTGTCACCATACAACGACATTACAACACCATTAACTATATTCCCTATGCTATGCCTTTTATTACTGTGACTTCTTCATTTCATAACTGGAAGCCTTTATCTTTCACTTCTTTTCATTCATTTTGCTCATCCCTCCTCCCCACCTTCTCTGTGGTTCTTCTTCAAAGAGATGTATTATGAGATAAATATATGAAGAATATATCACTCTTTGTATTTCAAGATGGTCGAGTGGTTAGAAGCATGAGTTTTAAAATCCAACAGATCTAGTTTCCAATTTTAGTTTCTTCACTTGGCTGTGTAACTTGAGTCAGTTGCTTAACCTTTCTAAGATGCAGTTTCCTCATCTATAAATCAAGATGGTAATGGCATCTACTTCTTAGGTTGTTGTTAAATGGGATAAGCAAGTAAAGAATGCCGACTGTTCCAATAGCTGAAAGTGCTCAATACATGTTAGCTGTTTTATCCCTATTGTTAATAACACAATTATTGTTATAATTATTAGCATTATTTTAGATCAGTGTTTTATAACTTCAGGTTTGGGTGAAGAAACAACATTTTTATGTAGGTTTCTGTGGGAATTCACAGTGCCTGGATAGACAAAATCTGACTTGTATATGCTTCCCTGGATGAGACTAATTTAAAAGCAAAGGAGAAGTGTTCAGAATGCTAGGCTTCCTTTGAAGTTTCTTGTCTAAAAGTGGCCAGATTCTTACTGTGGCTCAAGGTTCTTATCTAGGGAGTAAATGTTTAAATTTTGAAGAAAAACAGGCACCTGTGGTGGTCACATACTTCACGAAATCCTTGCCTCCTTGCCTTTATTGCATGCTGTCCCATATATTATTGTCTTGACCTTTAAGGTTACGCTTTCCTCCTTGTTTTGTGTTTGTGCTTGGTGTATTGATATGATCCCAATAAAAGTGGTGACAAAGCTTGGCTCGAGGCCTTTCACCACTAGAGTGTCTGGTCCTCTCGTTTCTCCTTCTAAAGTGTCTGGAGTAATTTCTTCATTCGCCGTCTCAGGGTTTGCTGGCCAAACCCAATAGGTTTCTTTTCAACTGTCTTTTATAGACAGTGGTTAAAACTCTGTGGAGGAAATATTATTTTGGATGATAAAATCTGTGAAAATGTGAATGAATAATAAGGAAATATGTCCCACATCAATTGGATAAGTTATTCTGAGCCTGGCTTACATGAGGGAGACTGCATGGAAGGCTCTTTTGTAGTCCCTTTTCTCTTCCAAAATAACAGAAGCCAACTCTAATCTAAGAACAAAACAGAGTGCTAGTCTTGGAGTCTATCTACCCAAGAACATCACTAGAAATCATGGTACACAGCTGGTTCCATGAGATGCCACTGTTGCCACCACTGGGCACAGATATCACAGCTTGCCACTGATTATCACCAATTTTGGGAAGTGGACACTACCAATAGAACCATTGCCCTATGGATTAGTTCAGATAATGGGCAGATAAAAACAATAATCAGCTATTTACATACTAGAGTCTCATCAGGTTATTTTGAATGTTTATTCCTAATGCTTATGCTGGTTTGTGGTTCCCTAATCACAAAGCACCAACCAAAACAACACATTTCACAGGTGGAGGGAGTAGGATGTGGTAGGCTGCTCTGAACTGAAGTGTGAAGTAGATATTGGTCTCCTGGTGCTCCTGAATGCACACAAGGGAATATACAATTTAGAGACAACACACAGAAAGCCTTTTAATCAGTCATTTATACTTCAGCAGTACGAAACACAGTGTAACTGCTGGATTGTAGTAAGTCCATTCTCCTATTGTTGACAGAGCTTGTCTTCATAACTAAAAATCTTTAAAGTCCTCTAAGAGCCCCAGAATTCCATGCACTCATGGCCAATCATTCTGAAGTAGAAAGTCCTTCAGTGTGCATTGGCATTTCAAGCTAATAAACTGTCTGATTAAGCAGTCAGTTAGAGAATAGGAGGGATGATCTGATTATGTCCAAGGCAGAAATAACACACCCACCAAATCCCACTACTTTTAAGGAATCTATGGAGCAGAAGGGACCTACCTAATTGCATGTTGAGGAATTTTTCTGATGTGACATGAAGTGAGAAGAAGGGAAATGGTAGCGACTTGCTGTTAGGGGAAACACATAAAATTTTACTTAGGAGGCACATAATTTGAAATTATGCTATTTGATTTGACTACATTCCTGTCATTTTAGCCTTTACTGAGGAAAAAAAGCAGCATTTTCTACAATTTCTTAATCATCAAGAAAGAATTTTAATGATCATCAAGCAATATCATTAGAATATTACAATGAAACTTAGTCTTCCCAGGTGATGGTCATTTGTTGCTCTTTTGAAAATAATAACTAGTCTGTGCACTACCTCTTTTCTATGTTCCCAGTATAGCACTGGATATTGTACTATAGTGGCATGGAGAAAGCTTACTACATACTCTAAATCATTAGTGAAAGTTAAGCTTTAATGAGTTATATGAGAAAAAAAAAGTCTTTTTTTCAACCACTTCTATCCTCAATATTCCTCTAAACCGTAGTTATAATCTTCCTATATTTTAATTTCTATTGCCACAATCCTGGTCCACACCTTCCTTGCAACATTCTCCTTATCTCCAATTTATTCTCACTAGAATTTATTGCTGACATAGTTGCCCAAAAAGTACCACCAAAGTATAGTCCTTATTATGATTTCCTATACTCAAAAATATCCAATAGCTCCTTATCACCAATTAAAGTCCACATTCCTTAGTCAAAGTTTTCTGTAATTTTGCCTTTGACTATCTGTCTACCCCATCTCTCACAGGATGTTGCTTCTAATTCATTCAAATTAAAATAACCACTTTTCCAATGCTAATGCATTTTCTTGTATAGAAATTTAGAAGCATGCTGAAAATCTACTCTCAGTGAAGCCTTTTCTGAGGCACTTTCTCTACTTTCTACTTTCTACTTTCTCTATACTCCAGTAGCATCCTATTTGCACCACTCTTACAGCACTAGCACATTATGACTTGTATGTTATTAATTTACTCAACAATATACTTTAAATGTAGTCATTGATCAGTAACTATTTATTGGATTAATAAATGAGTAAATCTATTTTCAAAGGTCATTATGCATACCTTTAGACCAGGTACCTCAAGGAGACAGGCTATTTCTCTAATTGGGATGGATCCTGGCAATGGACTGCAGGGTTACTGAACCCTGGTTATTTTCCTAGGATCAGACATAAAGCTGAAATATTCTGAATTTGTATTAATACTTAACATGTGATGAAACTTCAGCATTAGTTTGATGAAAACTAGAAAATACGAGTCACATTTGAAGATACAGGTATCTTTTCTATTTTTCTCTATTGATAGAGGAACAGTACAGCTAAAATCAGTATTATGAGATATTACAAGTTGAGGCAGGTCTCACATCACATAAAGTACTTGGAGTTTTCTTTTTTCATTTGATATATGCATAAATATCCCTGGAACTGATTGCATTACAGATGTAGAGCTGACAGTTATTCTTTCCATTTATAGAAGCTTTCACTTTGAAAATCTATAAATGAAGTATAGGAGTGCCTTTTCAAGAAGGCATGTATAAATTTTATTTTTGCTTTTAAGCTGTATCATTAGCAAATACTTTTTTCTTTTGCAACTAATAGTCCCTATGTGATGTATTGCAATGAGAAAAAAAGGATCAAAAGACAGCTGTGCAAAAAATCTGAAAAAACACAAAACAAACAATAATGACCAAAACAAAACAAAACAAAACAAAAAAAAACCCCACTTGTTTTCAGGGCTTAATGCATCTGCTTCCTAAAACTATAGATTATCAGACAGTGGCAACACATATGATTCTGTGTGTCTCAATCCAGTTCACCAATAGAAATCATGTAACTTTTATTTTTAATTAGTCTACACTATCATGTGGAGGATGAGAGATGTGCTCCCATTAAGAGCAAAGGTATGTTTTTCTCCTTTAGAACAATTATTTAATATGATAAATTTCTGATGCCTTCAAAGTCATAACCTCTGGGAATCAACTATTGGTCATGTATGATGAGTTATTTCTTGCACTACACCAAAGTACTTATCTTCATATTTCTATTTTGCTATCATCAAAACACTATTGAATGCCCATAGCGTACATAACATCATATTAAGAAGCAAAAGAGTAGAAACAAGGACAAATTGAATCCATCCAAACTTGTTTTCCTACTCACAAATCTGAGGGAACACAATACCATTGACTGAGACATTGGGATAGGACTTATAAGTGATCCCTTTTAGTGGACATTTTCTCCTGCTCCCAAAACTAACGCCTGATCTCAAGGATCTCTGTTTTTCCCCGTAAGACTATATCTATTGAGAAAAAAAAATATTTGTAAAGAAATAATATTCACACTTTTTCTTGGGTAGGTGATCTTATGCACCCCCATATCTTTAATACAACCTGTGGATTATTGACTTCCAAATCCAATCTACTGTATACATCACTCCCATGGACTTAAAACTTAGAGTTTTAACTGCCTACTAAACAATGCTAACTGAATATCCCATGACTACCTCAAACTCAGCAAGCATAAACAGAACTCTATCTTTCCACACCAAACTTCCTTTTTATCTTGTATTATCTGTTCTATGATATACATATAGATGTAAACACAAATAGAGATATGTCATGTTTTTAGTTTCCCAAGTTGTAAATTTGACATACCTCATCAATTAATTAAGTCTTATCAAATTTATCTTTTGAATAGCTCTGAAACTGATCCTCTTAGTATTTACCTCCCATATCTGCAAGGTACTATATTGGATGCTGGAGTGGAGGCAGAAGCGAAAAGAAAAAAAAATTTGGAAAAGATATTCTTTTATTATTATTTTTTCCAATGTTTTTAACATACAATGTTATATTAGTTTCAAGTGTGCAATGCAGTGATTCAACAATTCTGTATATTACTCAGTGCTCATCATGATAAGTATACTCATTAATACTCATCACCTATTTCACCCATCTCCCCATCTACCTCCCCTCTTGTAACCATAATTTTGATCTCTATAATTAAGAGTCTGATCCCTGATTCTTCTGTCTCTCTCTTTTTTCTTTTGCTCATATGTTTTGTTTCTTAAATCCACATATGAGTGAAATATGATTTTTGTCTTTCTCTGACTTATTTTGCTTAGCATACTACTGTTTGGCTCCGACCATGGCATTGTAAATGGCATTCTTTTTATGGCAGAATAATATTCCAGTGTGTGTGTGTGTGTGTGTGTGTGTGTGTATATATATATATATATATATATATATATATATATATATATATATATATATATATATATATACACACACACCACTTCTTTATCCCTTCATCAGTCAGCAGACACTTGGGCTTCTTCCATAATTTGGCTATTGTAAATAGTGCTGCAACAAAAATAGGGGTGCCTGTATCCCTTTAAATTAATGTTTTTGTATTTTTTTGGGGTATATACCCAGTAGTGCAATTACTGGATCATAAAATAGTTCTATTTTTAACTTATTGAGCAGCTCCATACTGTTTTCCACAGTAGCATTTCACAGTTTGCATCCCTACCAACAATACATGAGGTTTCCTTTCTCTCTGCATCCTCACCAACACTTGTAATTTCTTGTGTTGATTTTAGCCATTCTGACTGGTGTGAGGTGGTATTTCATTGTAGTTTTGATTTACATTTCCCTGATGCTGAGTGATGTTGAGCATTTTTTCATGTGCCTGTTGGCCACCTATATGACCTCTTTGGAGAAATGTCTGTTCACATCTTCTGCCCATTTTTAATTGGATTATTTGGGATTATTTTTGGTGTTGAGTTGTAGAAGTCTTTCACATATTTTGGATACTTTTTATCAGATATGTCATTTGCAAATATCTTCTCTCATCCAGTAGGTTGCCTTTTAGTTTTGTTGGTTATTTCCTTTGTTGTGCAGAGCTTTTTATTTTGATGTAATCCCAATAGTTTATTTTTGCTTTTGTTTCTCTTGCCTCAATAGATATATCTAGAAAAATGTTGCTATGGGCAATGTCAGAGTAATTACTGCCTGTGATATTTTCTAGAACTTTTATGGTTTCAAGTCTCACATCTAGGTCATTAATCTATTTTGAGTTTAATTTTGTTAATGGTGTAAGAAAGTGGTCCAGTTTCAGTATTTTGCATGCAACTGTCCAGTAAAACACAAAATACTTAAAACTAAAAATTTGTCAAGCACCTTCAACTCAATATGTCTACAATTTGACTCATTTCTCAGTCATTATCCTTTCCTCCACCATCTACTGGCAAAATCTGTTCTTTGAATTATGTTTCCAATCTCATTTTTAATTAATAGCACTATAATGATCCAGTAACCAAGTTAAATAATTCAGAATCCTTTATCATGTTAAGAAGTTTAAACCTCATCCTATAGGAGATGGGGGACTATTGAAATATTTTAAAGAATGACATTATCAGATTTTTTAAACCATCACTCTGGCAGTTGTGTAAATAACAGTTTAAGGGAAAGACTAGAGACTAAGAAACCTTTAAGAGACTATTGAGACTATGGTAATAGTCTTATACAGAAATGATGGGAACTTGGACTAAGGCAATGGAATGGAAATGAAAATAAGGTGTATTTCACATGAAAATGTGTATAAAGTATTTAAGCTATATGCTAGGTTGGCACATCAAAAATAATTTCTTGAAAAATGCTTTGAGTTAATTTTTTAGAAAATTAATGATGATACTATGCTGGGACAAAATAATTTATTTTAGGAATTCCAAAAAGAGGATCATGTAGCAGGAAGAAATCTACACTGGGACAAAATGGAATGTTTTAAAGGTTCCAGTAAACATTGTGTTCCATCCACTGTTTCTTTGGAGAATCACTGAGGATCACTTGGTGGATCAACAACTGCCACATATACACTAGACATGAGATCAAAGACAAGTGGCACAAATAGAACTAACTTGTAACTGAGAAAAAGTTCATGGACTTGAGGATAAAAATTTTCTATAAGGCATGTTCAATGAAAAAAGTGGAAAAATTTAGGAAAAGAGTAAATATAGATAGCTTAGGAAAAAATAATTTCCTGTCTTAATGGAAAAGGAATTTTTGTTTCTTGACAGAAACCTAGCTTGTAGAGTAGCTAACAATTATATTCCTACTACGTCTCCAAGTATGTTATAGGCAAGTTACACATTTTAACAATTTGCTTTTCATAACAAAAGCTGTAATGTAGATCCAAGTATTATCTTCATTTTATGGAGAAGGAAACTGATATCAGAGCAGTTATGCAACTAACCCAAGGTCAAACACTTCACAGTACATTGCAGAAATTTCCCTCTCATATATAAGGAAATTCTTGTTCTAAGGAAATGGCTTTTATAGGGTTCTAACGATAATAACTATCATGTATGGAACAGTAAATGCATATTAGGCATTGTGCTAAAAATTGCATGGATTTTTTTCATTTAATATCCACAATAATTCTATGGAATTCTTTTTCTTTCTTTCTTTTTTTTTCTATGATGTGTTAGTCACCATACAGTACATCATTAGTTTTTGATGTAGTGTTCCATGATTCATTGTTTGTGTATAACACCTAGTTCTCCATACAATACGTGCCCTCCTTAATACCCATCACCTACTCCCCTCCCCTCTGAAACCTTCAGTCTGTTTCCCAGAGTACAAAGTCTCTCATGGTTCATTCCCCCTACTGTTTATCCCCCCTTCATTATTCCCTTCCTTCTCCTACTGATGTCCCTGCTATTCCTTATGTTCCACAAATAAGTGAAACCAGATGATAATTGTCTTTCTCTGCTTGACTTATTTCACTTAGCATCATCTCCTCCAGTCCTGTCCATGCTGCTACAAATTCTTCATTCCCATTTTACAGATAGGGAAATTGAATCACAAAGACCTTAAAACATTTTTTCAAGGCCATACAGCTGGTAATTGGTTCAGCAGCTAATTAAAATCAAGTTTGTTTATAGTTCACACTCTTAGCCATTATGCTGCACTTCATTTTTAGCAATAAGCAGCAGTTCAAAGGTCATCAGACTGAGACGTTGATTGGCTGAAGTGCTGTAGAGCTTTTTGTTGATAGTATATAAATTCTAAAAAGTAAGCCAGTCCCCAATTATGTAGTGGATTTTGAGATCAATAGAAACTTTTACAGAATAAGAATCAAGTTGGAGGACATACCAGAAGAATCTCTAAAGACTGTGTTCTCCTGTCAATTTACCTAGAGCTGTGTTGTCTTCAGGATAACCATACACAGACAAAATCCAGCCCAAGGGCAAACTTGATATTCAGTCAATTTAATAAAGAAGAAAAATTTAACATTTATTTGGCAATTTTCTTCTTCAGTACTTTCCACAAATTATTACCTTTAGTGTCTAATCCAACAGAATTAGATAAACAATTATACCAAAACAAAAGGAACAATAATAGAAATGGCTTGTGGCTTTTATCCCAGGACTTCAAAGCATATTACAAATATTAGGAAAATAATCAATACATTATTCATCTGAAGTGAGAGTATTTTTACATGAAATTAACAGATGGGTAAACTGAAAGGCAGTTACCTAACTAGTGACCTATTCCCAGGGAAGAGATACAGAAATCTTGAGTCCCAGTTCTTATGTTCTGCATCTTGCACACCAAATACATCTAGTAACAACCTCATCAATAGTATTGATTTTGCTTTTCTTACTAGCCAAGAAGGTAGATAATAATCACTCTTAGGTAATATGTATAAGGATTGCAGTATACCAAGCATTTTGTAGAATTTAAACTGAGTTTGAAATTTGATGTGGTTGTACCTCTTGTCTTTTTGTTTAGTGTGTGTTGAGGTGGGGAGGACAGGACTAAAAAAATTTATCTGTGGGTAGTTCAGGGAAGGGGATACTAAGCATAAGTGACTGTTAAAATATGTGTTTGTATATACATACAGACATACATATATGTCACTCCAATGTTCTCTTCTATCTACATTATCCCATGATAAAAATACTTAATTCTTAGTAAATTACTGTGCAGTGCAAAAAAAAAATGACTACAAACATTTACTGGCAGTAACTGAATTTGTGAAATCTTCTAACATTATTGGAAATAGCCTACAACAATTTTCCTAAACTTCTGTTACACTTAACAGCTTTTATGAGAACATTAAGGAATGCAACAACCTTCTTTTGTTTGCAGGCATCATTTCATGTTCCAAAGGCTAATCTAGATCTTATTGTTGTTTTTTCAAAGATTTGCAAAAATTGCCCATCGCAAAGTGACTTAGGGACTATGAACACTGTGAAAGCAATTATGTAACAGTGTATTTAAATCATAATAATATGGAGTTTGAAGGGCTATTTATGAATATTAAATGAGATGATGTATTTAAAGAAGCCTAACAGAGTGCCTAGCACATAGTGGAAACTCAAAAAAGTAAAGGTTTTTTTGTTTTGTTTTGTTTTTTTGTTTGTTTTTTTACTTTATACTATGTGACAGAGACTATAAGCTATTAGCAACCATCTGAAAATTGATGTAGGTAAAGGACATATTTCTATTAATTTTCTGTAATGAACCAGCACTTAATAAGCTATTTTATTTCACTCCTAGAATATGATAGATAGGCTCTACAATCTCCTGGTCCATTTTGATTTGAGGAAAGGAGGGAATAACTGTCATTGGTTCCTAGCTAAATGCATTCCTTTTCATAAAAAGAGAAGGGAAGTACCTGAACTGGCTGCTATGTATAGACCAATGAATCTATGAAGGCCTGGCTTCAAGATAGATATTAAGACTGTAGATAGATAACAGAATGGATTTCTGTACTTCTAGAACAAACTCAGTCTCTTCCAAGCATGATAAGTTGCTGCACAGATAAAACTCCTTAGTTCTGTTTTCTTTAGGTAAACTGGTCATTGCTGTTAACTACAGTGAAACTTTCTGTTGGAGGCAAATTTTACTTCAATTCCTGTTTTGGGTACTTTATGTATACTCTACAGATTACTTACAGTGTTTTGAATCATTGCCTGGATATGACCTCTGCCTTCTTTTTCTCTTGTTCCTGGTTCCATGTCTACTATTAACTTTTGACATCATTCTAACTCCTGGTATTTTATTTTCCTTGGATTCTAATACTCTTAAGATCTCTTTATTCTGGTCCTAAACTGTGCTATACCTCTCCAGTTTTGGTTTACATTCCTATTTCTGGGTTCCAGTGAGGGTCAATATGACACGCACTTACCTTGAAATGTAGAAAACAATACAATCCATAAAATGCAATACAGACACAGTGTGGGTGAAAAAAACTGAAGGATTAGACGTGATCTATAAACTCAGACTCTATATAATTAAAAGGAAAGATTGCCTCTCTTGGTGGAAAGGATGAAGATTTATCACTTCCATATTCTGAGTTCCTTCATTGCTAGATGAATTATGTCTATATCACCCAATTTGAATACATATATTCAATATTCATATAAATAATATATATTATATGTAACATATAATATATATAATATGTAATTGCCTATCAGTAATGAAAGTATTTTTTTAAAATGGTGATTTGTAATTTCATAAAGAAGGAGATGGAAGTCTCCTATTTTGCAACCTATAAGTTCTTTGTTAATCTTATAGTGCAAGATAAGTAATGTCACTGAGAAATAACATCTCAGTAGAAGAGTATCATATTTCTATATACATACTGTGCATCTTTTCTGCCTGCTGAACTCTATTTGAAGCAAATTGAAGGTGCTGAATTAACAAACCTGAAACCGTCCTTAATCAACATTGCTACTCCTGTGTCAGGAGTATGCCCTTCTGTGAAAAATTCTTCAACTTTAAATAAAAAGGATTGATTGACAGAAATTCATTTTTTCTCCAAAGGGAGATATTTTTCTTCTTAATCATGCGTTATTAACCTCCAGACCAAAAGACCAATGAATGACTGAGCAAATAAAAGGTGTGTCATCCAGAGAGCAGCCTTCTTGAGTCAACACTTCACTGATCTGTCCATTGGGAAGAACTTTCTGAGAGACTATTGGCTTGGGGAAGCCATAGCCTGCCTTTGCTATGCCTTGCAGGATCCTGTGTTCTCAATATATTGCTAATGGCTTTGGAAATCATTCAGTATTTCCTGCATTCTTGAGATTGTTTGATACATTGAAAGTGGAGGAGGGGAAAACATGCAGTAACTATGGCCCTAGAGGCTTGAAGCCTGAGGGGCAGCAATCTGCTTGCTTGGTTTTATAGTTAAGATATATTTTTTTTTCCTGTGGATAAGCAGATTGTCAATCTTCTGTTGCTCAGTTCACATGCCAAGGTTTTTTCTGCTTTCATTTATGAGCTGTTTCTCAGTGGTATCTCTACTTTGGTCTTGTATCCTAAAAGTTGATTTTCCTTAGTGTTCTTTTCATCACAGGAGAAATCTTACTACTGCTTTTAGCCTGGCACTCAGAAGACAAATGGAAATCATCCAATTCCATTGCCTCTAATTCCTACTAAAAGTGTACCTTTTAAACTCTTTCTAAGGATTCCAACCTAAACTGATGAACCAAAACAAAATTGCAGACTGTCTAAAGGAGGTTTAACTTAATAGATAATGAATCTCTGGAATGGTATCCTTCCTTCCTCCTTTCTTTACTTCCTTCTTTCCATCTTAACTCCCTTTTTTTCTTTTATTTCTCCCTTTAGCAAACATTAGTTATCTCAGGGTCTTATGATGTGCCAGATACTGTGGTAAGTATTGAGAGTACAGAAAATAATGAAACAAGAACCTGAAGCCTTTGTGCATAGACACTGGCATAACTACTTGAAAGGAAAATACAACTGAGTAGGGCACTTACAAATGGATGATGATTGCCATAGCAAATAAGGGAATAAAAATAAATAATTGACAGTCAGTGTTTAGAATCAAGGTGAAACTTGGCCCTGGGAGAAATTTCTACATAACAAAATCTAAAAGAGTAAGAACATTGTATGGGATATGAGGTCCAATTGAAATATGCTCAGGAGTCAGCCAGCAAATTATACACCAAGAGAGTTTGGCAATTAAAATAATAAAATCTTAAAGTTGAAGTTATCTTTAGGGATTATATAACTTTACTAAGTAATGTGTAAATTTGTCTTCTTTTGATTCAACCACTTTATCCAGAAACTATTTATGAGAGTCTCTTTAGTTATCAATCTTCAGAAGAAGAAAAATCCCACTTAAATGGCTCAACCTGAGAATTCCTGAACATTGGGACCAACTTTGAACATAACACAGTCATTCATTTCAACAAATAATATTATTCTGGAAGGAGAATTAGAGGGAGCACTAGGTACACCCTTTAGCAGAATTCAAAATGCTTATAGTTTATTAGGAGATATAAGTCATGTATTAAGTTGAATCATGTAAATTCTGGTTGTATGAATAAAAACTGGTTGAATATCAACAATTTCATGTAGTTCAACTTAATACTAAAGTACAAGGACACAAAGAAGAAAGCATAACTAACATAAGTAACATGTAAAATTAGTACCCTGTTTGATCAGAATAAGGGAGAAAATATTGGTAAGTCAATGAGCAGGGAGGTATGGTCAGGGAGTATAGGTTATAGAAAGCTGTGCTGATTAGGTAGTGTTTTGCCTAACTTTTACAGAACATGGGTAAGAATTTTACGTACAGATTAGGTAAGACAACAGGAGCAAAAGTACAGAATTAAAGTATATGTACTTTACAATAAACAACAGGTAGTTTAGCTGGAATGAGGGACAATAGTTATGAAGGTAAAGCATGGTATATAATATTAGAATGGAAAGTAGAGGCAAAACCAGATCTGATCTGACACACCAAGATATGAGTTTTGATTCCCTAAACAATGAGTAGCTGTTCAACAAATTTTTTGTAGCAGAGTCATGTTAAATCAGACCTGGATCTGAGTAGCTTAATTGTCAGTGATGCACACGATGCATTAACTGTAAGTGTAATGGGAACTAAGGGAAAATTTTAACCATTACAGTAAAGATGATTAAGATCCTTGGAACTGTAAAAGATTGAGTCTCCTAAAAAGGATCCAAATATAGTAGAGCTTCTCATCCATTGACACCTTTGACAAATAGGTAAGTAGTTTGCCCCTGATATCTTTAGCACATTTCCCCCTCTTTTCTCCCACATCTGGGCACTTAATTTTCTTCTACGTTTTGTCCATTTCTTCCATTAAAATCAATTTTCATGTAGAAATATTTCCAATGATTCATTCACAATGAGGTATAAATGAGCAAATACAGGTTGGTATACTACCTCTTCTGCTCTTCCCCCATCCTCAACTCATAGCTCAAAATAGCCAACTAGTTGACTGCTTATAGATTGACAGTAGACACTTCACCAGAAGTAGTAGAACTAAGGAACTGGAATACATGGCTTTTATTTAACCATTGGTCATTATTGTATTAAATACAAAGCCATTGGATCTGTGCAGAAAACTACTAGGGAAAAAAGAATCATATGTCCAAAGGACACCCTTCTAAATATTTGAAAAGGTATCATATAGCCACTGAGTCCTCCCTTCCCAGAATAAAGAATCAATTTCTTTAAACTTAAACTTTAAAAAATGATTCCAATTTCCTTCATTCTGTTTGCTTCTATTTTGGACATTTCCAGCCTAGCCTATCCAAGACCCTTGAAGTCATTCTAAAAATCATAGAGTAAAAAAGCTCAGATCTTCCTAAATCATTTATAAACATGCATTTTGGGGTATAATAAAAAGTTTTGGGGTCATATCCAGGAAATGTATGCCAAGACCAATGTCAAAGAGGTTTTTTTTTTTTAAATGTAATTTTCTAAGTTGTTTATACCTTCAGGTCTTGGTCTTATGTTTGTCTTTAAACAATTTTGAGTTAGTTTTTGTCAAATATCAGTTGACTGTATACACAGGGTCTATTTTTGGAATCTTGACTTTGTTCCATTACTTTGTGTGTCTATATTTATGCCAATACCATACTGTTTTGACTACCATTGTAGTGTAGTTTGAAATCATGAAGTGTTATGTCTTTTTTTTTAAGATTTATTTATTTATTTGACAGAAAGAGACAGCCAGCGAGAGAGGAAACACAAGCAGGGGGAGTGGGAGAGGAAGAAGCAGGCTCCAAGCAGAGAAGCCTGATGTGGGGCTCAATCCCAGAATGCTGGGATCACGCCCTGAGCTGAAGGCAGATGCTTAACGACCACACCACCCAGGTGCCCCCATGAAGTGTTATATCTTTGGCTTTCTTCTTTTTCAGAATTGCTTTAGCTATTCTGGGTATTTTGTGGTTGCACACAAAATTTACAATTTTTTTCTATTTCTATAAAAAATGCAATTGGCATTTTCATAAGTATTGAATTGAATCTATAGATGGCTTTGGATAATATGGACATCTTAACAATATTTATTCTTCTAATATATAAACATGAGATATCTTTCCTTTTGTTTCTTTTCAATTTCTCTGTCAAAATTTTATAATTTTCAGTGTATAGAATTTTACCTCCTTGGTTTAATTTATCCCTAAGTATTGTTTTTAAAGATTTATTTATTTATTTAAGAAAGAGAGAGAGAGCAAACAGCAGGAAGGGCAGAGGGAGAGGGAGACAAGCAGACTTCCTGCTGAGTGGGGAGCCCCATGCAAGGCTCAATCCCAGAACCCTGAGATCATGATCTGAATTGAAATCAAGTCAGATGCTTAACTGACTGAGCCACTCAGGTGCCCCATATTCTGAAGTATTTTTATGGTTTTTGACATTGTGAATGGCACTGTTTTCTAAATTTCTTTTTCAGATGTTTTGTGGTCAATGTATAAAAACACAACTGTTTTCTCTATGTTGATTTTGTGTTCTACAGCTTTCCTGAATTTGTTAATTCATTCTAACAGTTTTTTTTGGTGTAGTCTTTAGTATTTTTTATAAATAAGGTCACAATCTGCAAACAAAGACAGTTTTACTACTTCTTTTTGTATTTAGATGCCTTTCTTTTTTTTATCTTGCCTGATGGCTCTGGCTATGATGAATAGGAGTGGTGAAAAAAAGCACTCATCTTGGTCCTTATCTCAGCAGAAAATCTTTCACTACTGAGGATGATGCAGGCTGTGAAACTGTGGCCTTGGCAGGATTTTCCTGGGTATGACACCAAAAACATAAGCAACAAAAGCAAAATCAAATAAGTAGGACTATATTAATTCAAAAAAACCCAAAAAACAAAAACAAAAAACTTCTACAAAGCAAAAGAAACCATCAACAAAATGAAAAGGTAAATTTATGGAACTAGAGAAAATACTTGTAAATCAAGTATCTAATAAGAGGTTAATATCCAAAATATAATTTAAAAAAACTCATACAACTCAATGGCACAAAAGCCCATACAAACCTTATTTTATTTTTTTTATTTTTAATTTTTTTGTAATAATATTTTTTATTATATAATGTTAGTCACTGTACAGTACATCCCTGTTTTTTTATGTAAAGTTCGATGATTCATTAGTTGCGTATAACACCCAGTGCACCATGCAATATGTGCCCTCCTTACTACCCATCACCAGTCTATCCCATTCCCCCATCCCCTCCCCTCTGAAGCCCTCAGTTTGTTTCTCAGAGTCCATAGTCTCTCATTCTTCATTCCCCCTTCTGGTTACCCCCCCCTTTCTTTATCCCTTTCTTCTCCTACCGATCTTCCTAGTTCTTATGTTCCATAGATGAGAGAAACCATATAATTGTCTTTCTCTGCTTGACTTATTTCACTTAGCATTATCTCCTTCAGTCCCATCCATGTTGCAGCAAATGTTGAGAAGTCATTTTGATAGCTGAGTAATATTCCATTGTATATATGGACCACATCTTCTTCATCAGTCATCTGTTGAAGGTCATCTCGGCTCCTTCCACGATTTAGCTATTGTGGACAATGCTGCTGTGAACATTGGGGTGCATATGGCCCTTCTCTTCACTATGTCTGTATCTTTGGGGTAAATACCCAGTAGCAGAAGATATGAACAGACACTTTTCCAATGAAGACATACAAATGGCTAACAGACACATGAAACAATGTTCAAAATCATTAGCCATCAGGGAAATTCAAATCAAACCTTATTTTAAAAATGGTCAGAGGAGCTTGGGAAATGGCAGAGTAAAAGCATTTTCAGCTCACCTTCTCCCATAGATACATCAAGGCTGAAAGTGAATATAGTGTAACTCACTCTGAAAATGACTTGAAGACTAGCAGAACAGCTCTTCCACAGCTAAAGATATAAAAAAGGAAAAGCCATATCAAGAAGGGCAGGAGTGTCAGAGAGGCAGTCAGGAGGCAAACCTTCAGCATGTTGACCTACAAGTCGGAGAGGTAACATAAGCATTGATGTCCTCCCTCAGGAAGGAAGTGATGAAACCTTAATTAGGCACACCATACCCTGGGTATCTGGACTAGGAAGAAAAGTCCTCATGATGTCTTCCTTTAAAAATCATCAAGGCTTAACTTAGGGAGGTTTGAAAATCAGTGGGGCTTAACTTTGGTTGAGCCAGAGGGCTCTCAGAAACTGAGACTCAGCCCTTAAAGGGCCAGCACACTATAACACTCACTGTGTGACCCAGAACAGAGGCAGCAGTTTGAAAAGTGTCTGTTATGCATGAAGGAGATTGACTAATTTTAAGACATGAGCCAAAGGAGCAGGTATCTATAGAAATTTCTCCAGGAATGGAAGTGTTGGCAAGCACCATTTTAAAAATCTCCTTTAGCCTAATGCTAGGCTTAGCTGGCCTAATGCTGGTGGGAACCAGTTCTGACACTTTCCATTAACCTTACTACCAACACTCACCCTACCCAAGCATTCCCCCACATACCCAATATACCTAACCTTCTTCCTGGAAAGTGCCATTCCAAAGCAGCTTTTGTCCTGCAACAAGCGCAGGCAGCCCCAACTGGGACTGGAGCCCCCTCAAACCAACTCCAGTTGGCATAGGGAGGGGCCAGCCTTCATCATTCATGGTCGTTTAAAGCAAAGCTCATAAATATGCTTATGGTGTTTAGGAGAAGAGTGGAAGAACTCAGTGAAAACTTCAACAAAGAGATAGAAAATATTTTTTAAAAATCAGAGCTGAAGAATACATTAACTAAAATGAAAAATACACTAAAAGGAATCAACATCAGACTGCAGAATTCAGAAAAGTAGATCAGCAATTTAGAAGGGAGGGTAGTGGAAATCTTCCAACCTGAACAACAAGAAGAAAAATAATTTTAAAAATGAGGATAAATTAAGAGAAATCTAGATAACATCAAGCATAATAAAATTCATATTACAGGTGTCCCAAAAGGAAAAGAGAGAAAGACAGGGGCAGAAAGTTTATATGAAAAAGCAAAATAATAGCTGAAAACTTCACTGACCTGGGAAACAAAACAAAAGAAAACCAGACATTGATGTCTAGAAATCACAGAGAGCCCTAAGCAAGATGAACCCAAAGAGGTCTACACCAAGACACACAATAATTAAAATGTCAGAAACTAAAGATTAAGAGGGAATCTTAAAAGACCACAAGAGAAAAAGAACTAGTTATGTATAAGGGGAAACCCCATATGACTATCAGCTAATTTATTAACAAAAACTTTGCAGGTCAGAAGGGAGTAGCAGGATGTATTCAAAGTGCTAAGAGGAGAAATGTCTGTTCATGCCTTCTGCCCATTTTTAATCAGATTATTTGTGTTTTGGTTATTGAGTTGTACAAATTCTTTATATGTCTTGGATACTAACCCTTTATTGGATATGTCATTTACAAATATCTTCTTTCATTCAGCAGGTTGCATTTTAGTTTTGTTGATCATTTTCTTCACTGTGCAGAAACTTTTTATCAACAGACACATGAAAAGATGCTCAACATCACTCATCATCAGGGAAATGTTAATTAAAACTACAATGAGATATCACCTCACACATCTCAGAATTGCTAAAATCAAAAATACAAGAAACAATAAGTGTTGATGAGGATGTGGAGAAAAAGGAGCCCTCTGGCACTGTTAGTGGGAATGCAAAACTGGTGCAGCCACTCTGGAAAACGGTGTAAAGGTTGCTCAAAAATTTAAAAATAGAACTACTCTATGATCTAGTACTTGCACTACTAGGTTTTTACCCCAAAAATACAATAACACTAATTCAAAGGGATACATTCACCCTTATGTTTATTGCAGAATGACTTACAATAGCCAAATTATGGAAGCAGCCCAGTGTCCATCAAAAGATGAATGGATAAAGAATATATATACATATGCATACACATGCATATATACACAATAAAATTTTATTCAGCCATAAAAAAGAATGAAATCTTACCACTTGCAACAACATGGATGGAGCTAGAGGGTATTATGCTAAGTGAAATAAGCCAGTCAGAGAAAGAAAAAAATACCATATGATTTCACTCATATGTAGAATTTAAAAAACAAATAGAATTAGTAAAGGAAAATAAAAGAGAGAGAGAGAGAGAGACCAAGAATCGGACTCTTAACTATAGAGAACAAACTGATGATTACCAGAGGGGGGAAGGATGGGGTTACGGGTGAAATAGGTGATGGGGATTAAAGAGTGCACTTATCATGATGTGTACTGAGTCATGTATAGAAGTGTTGAATCACTATATGGTACACTTGAAACTAATGTAACACTGTATGCTAATTATACAGGAATTAAAATGAAAAACTTAGAGAAAAGAGTGCTAAAAGTGAAAAAGAAAAAAACCCTCTACAGCCAAGAGTACTCCACCCAGCAAGGTTATTTTATTATTTGGAATTGAAGAGATAGAATTTTCCAGATAAATAAAAGTAAAAAACATTTATCACCACTAAAATGGCCTTACAAGAAATGTTAAAGAGACTTCTTTAACAAGAAAATAAATTTTCACAACTAGAGCTTAAAAAGTTATGAAAGAAAAATTTTTCACTAGTAAAAGTAAACATATAGTAAAGGTAGTAGATCAATCACTTATAAAGCTAGTGTGAACGTTAAAACACAAAAAGAGTAAAAATCAATTATATTGATAGACAAATCAATAGGGATATTGATAGGATAGATAGGGATAGACAAAATAAAAATATGTAAAATATAATGCCATATACATAAAACATGGAAGGTATAAAAATATAGTGCTTTTAGAATGTGTTCAAACTTAAGCAAACATTAACCTAAAATGGACTTCTATATCATAAGATATTATATATGAAAGTCATGGTAATCACAAACCAGAAACCAATACTTGATACACAAAAAGTAAACAGGAAGGAATCCACACTTTTCAGTAATGAAATGCATCAAATCACAAGGGAAGAGAGCAAGAGAAGAAAGGCACATAAAAGAATACAAAAACAACCAGGAAACAATGAACAAATTGTAATAGGTATATACCTATCACTAATCACTTTAAATGTAAATTAGCTAAAATGCTTCAATCAAAAGACATAGTATAAATGAAGGAATAAAAAATCAAGACCCATCTATAAACTGCCTACAAGAGACTTATTTCAGACTTAAAAACACGAACAGACTGGAAGCAAAGGGAAGGAAAAAGATATTCTATGCAAATGGAAGCAAAAAAAAAACTGTGGCAGCAATACTTATATTAGACAAAATGGACTTTAAAACAAAGACTGTAACAAAAGACAAAAAGGGCATTACATAATGATAAAGGGATTAGTCCAACAAGAGGACATAATAATTATACATATCTAGCACCCAACATAAGATCACATAAATGTATATGGCAAATATTAACAGACCAAAGGGAAAAATTGAGAGCAGTATGATAATAGTAATACAATAGTAGTAATTAAATAATAATAATAATAGTAATTAATTAAGTAATAATAATTAACAGCCTACTTATATCAGAGTATAACTCATATAGACAGAAAATCAATAAGGATACTGTGGCTTTGAATAGCACATTAGACCAGATGAACTTAATAGGTATATACAGAACACTCCATTCAAAAACAGCAGAATACACATTCTTTTCAAAGGCATATGGCATATTCTCCAATATAGATCAAATGTTAGGCCACAAAAGAGTCTCAATAAATTTACAAAGTTTGAAATTATATCAAGCTTCTTTTCAGACTGCAATTATGTGAAACTAGAAGTCAATTACAAGGCAAAAAACTGGAAAAAAACATAAATTTGGAAGCTAAACAGCATGCTACTAAACAACCAATGGGTCAATGAAGAAATCAAAGAGGAAATCAAAACATTCTTTGAGATAATTGAAAATGGAATCACAATGTTTCAAAATCTTTGGGCACACCAAAACCAGTTCTAGAAGGGAAGTTGATAGTAATATAAGCTTACACAAAAAACAAGAAAAATCTCAAATAAACTATCTAACCTTCAATAAAAAGGAACTAGAAAAAGAACAAAGCCCCACAGTTAGTAGAAAAAAGGTAATAATAAAGATCAGAATAGAAATAAATGAAATGGAGACAAAAATAGAAAAAAAAAATCAATGAAACCCAGTAGTGGTTGTTTGAAAAGATGAACAGAAGTGATAAACTGTTAGCCAAAGTCATCATGAAAAAAAGAGAAAGGACACAAATAAATAAAATAGAAATGAAAGAGAAGCAGTGACAACTGACATCACAGGATAAAAAGATTATAAGAAATTACTTATGAAAAATTACATGCCAACAAATTTGCCTACCTAGAAGAAATGGATAAATTCATACACTACACAAAATTCCAAGAATCAGGAAGATAGAAAATCTGAATGGATCAATTACTAGTAATGAGATTGAATCAGTTACCAAAAAAAAAAAAAAAACCCAACTCCAAAACTCCCAACAAACAAAACTTCAGAACCAGACAGCTTCACAGGAGAACTATACCACACATTTAAACAAGGGTTAATACCTATTCTTTTTAAACTACTCCAAAAAATTGAAAATGAAGCAATGCTTCCAAATTTCTGTATCTATATAGATAGATATCCTCACTTACTTCAGCAACTTAGACTAGTTTTGAACACATAGAAATGGCAGGGTTCAGAGGAAGACAGAGAGAGAGAGAGAAATTCCAAATTAGCACAATATCACTTCTGCCAAACTTTCTTGACCAAACCAGCTGACAAGTAAAACTCACACTTAAAGAGTGAGGCTATAGGCTCCACCTCTTGATGGGAGGAGCAGAAAAGATATATTTAAAAGGGTGTGAATAGCACTTGGATGAAATAGTTATTCCTAAAATGGCAGCAGAAGTGAAGGGTCATAAGCTTATCTTGTCCCATGAACACAACTAGATAACTATCAAATCATCTTTTATACCCCTGAAATCAACCTGAAGACTGACAGAGCAATCTCCACAACTAAAGGGAGAAAAGAGGCCACATTGAAGAATGAGCAGGAAACATAACTGGCTTTCCTAACAAACAGAAGAAGGCAGAGACTTAGAACGCAGAGACAGAGGAATTTATCCCAATGAATGAACATGATAAGGCCATGGACAGAGATCCAAACAAAACAGATATAAGTAATATGCCTGATAGAGAATTTAAAGCAATGATCATAAGGATACTCACTGGACTGGAATTTAGAAAAGAGTAGAAGGCATGACTGAAACCCTTAACACAGAGATAAGGAAAAACATAGTGGAGATAAAAGGCTCAATACATAAAATGAGAAACATGCTTAATGGAATGAACAGCAGCATGGAAGAAGCAGAGCAATGAATTAGTGATCTAGAAGACAGAGTAATAGAAAGCAATCAAGCTGAGCAAAAGAGAGAAAAGATAATTATGCAAAATGAGAACAGACTTAGGGAACTCAGTGATCAAACATAACTTTCACATTGTAAGAAAGCCAAAAGAACATGAAGGAGAAAAGGGTGCAGAAAACTTACCTAATCTGGGGAAGGAAACAGACATCCAGATCTAGAAACAGAGAGAATTCCCATCAAAATCAACAAAAGGAGACCCACACCAAGACATATTGTAATTAAATTGGCAAAATATAGTGATAAAGAAAAAATTAAACTGGCAAGACAAAAGAAAACAGTAAGAAGGGAAAACCCGTAAGGCTAGCTGGAGATATTTCAATAGAAATTTTGCAAGCCAGAAGGGAGTGACATATTCAAAGCGCTGGAGGGGAAAATATCTGCAGCTGAGAATAATCTATCCAGCAAGGCTATCATTCAGAATAGAAGCAGAGATGAAAAATTTCCCAGACAAACAAAACTAAAGAAGTTCATAACCACTAAACCAGTCTTGCAAGAAATCTTAAAGGGGACTCATTGGAAAGGAGAGACCAAAAGTGACAAAGACAAGAAAGGATCAGAGAAATCTTCAGAAACAATGATAAAACAAGTAACAAGATAGCAATAAATACATATCTATCAATAATTAGTTTGAATATAAATGGACTAACCACTTCAATCAGAAGACATAGAGTATCAGAATGGATAAAAAAACAATACCCATCTCGATGATGCCTTTAAGAGACTCATTTTAGACCTAAAACCACCTGCAGATTGAATGTGAGGGGATAGAGGAACATTTGTAATGTTAATGGATGTCAAAAGAAAGCCAGAGTAACAATATTATATAGGACAAACGACTTGAAAACAAAGACAAAGAAGGCATTATATCATAATAAAGGGAACAATCCAATAAGATCTAACAATTGTAAATATTTATGCCCCAATGTGGGAGCACACAATATATAAAACTATTAATAACAAACATAAAGGAACTGATTGATAATAATACAACAAATAATACTAGAGGACTTTAACACCCACTTGCATCAATGGACAGATCATCTAAGCAGAAAATCAACAAGGAAACAATAGCTTTAAATGACACACTGGACCAGATGGACTTAACAGATGTATTCAAAATATTCTATTCTAAAGCAGAAGAATACACATTCTTTTCAAGTGTGCATGGGATATTCTCCAGAATAAATCACATATTAGGTCACAAATTAGGACTCAACAAATACAAAAAGACTGAAATCATACCATGCAAATTTGCTGACCACAGCACTGTGCAATTAGAAGTCACCCACAAGAAAAAGTGTGGAATGACCACAAATACATGGAGGTTAAACAACATGCTACTAAAGAATGAATGGGTCAGCCAATGAATCAAAGATAAATCAAAGAAATACATGGAGACAGATAAAAATGAAAACACAAAAGTCCAAACCTTTGAGATGCAGCAAAAGTGGTCCTAAGAAGGAAATATATGGCAATACAGCCCTACTTTAAGAAGCAAGAAAAATCTCAAATACACAACCTAAACTTACTCCAAAAGGAACTAGAAAAAGAAAAACAAAGCCTAAAGCCAGCAAAAGGAAAGAAATAATAAAAATTAGAGCAGAATTAAATGACAGAAACTAAAAAACAAAACAAAACAAAAACACAAAAAAACAATAGAACAGATCAATGAAATCAGGAGCTGGTTCTTCGAAAAAATTAATAAAGTTGCTAAACCCCAGACTTATGAAAACGAAAAGAAAAGGACTCGGTGGGTGACTGAGTGGCTCAGGTGGTTAAGCATCTGCCTTCAGCTCAAGTCATGATCCCAGGGTCTTGGGATCAAGTCCCACGTTGGGCTCCCTGCTCAGCGGGGAGTCTGCTTCTCCCACTCCCTTTGCCCCTCCCCCTGCTCATTCTCTCTCTGTGTCTGAAAGAAATAAATAAAATATTTAAAAAAAGAAAAGAGAAAGGACTCAAATAAAATCACAAATGAGAAAGGAGAAGTAACAACCAACACTGCAGAAATACAAGCAATTATAAGAGAATATTATGAAAAAATACATGCCAACAAATTGGGCAACCTGAAAGAAATGGATATATCCTAGAAACATATAAACCAAAACTGAAGTAGAAAGAATAGAAAATTTGAACAGACCAATAACCAACAAAGAAATTGAATCAGTAATTGAAAAACTCCTAACAAACAAAAGTCTAGGACCAGAGGGTTTCACAGGTGAATTCTTTTTTTTTCTATCAAACATTTAAAGAAGAGTTAATACCTATTCTTCTCAAGCTGCTCTGAAAAAATAGAAAAGGAAGGAAAACTTCCAAATTTATTCTATGAGACCAGCATTATGCTGATACCAAAGCTAGATATAGACTCCACTAAAAAGAGAAGTCCAGGCCAATACACCTGATAAACTTTGATACAAACACACTCAATAAAATATGAGCAAACCTAATCCAACAATACATTAAAAAATCATTCACCACATTCAAGTGGAATTTATTCCTATGTTGCAAGCATGGTTCAATATTTGCTAATTGATCCATGTGTTACACCACAATAATAAAAGGAAGGGTAAGATCCATATGATCCTTCCAATAGATGCAGAAAAAGCATTTGAAAAAGTGCAACATCCATTCGAAAAAAAAAAACTCAACAAAGTAGGTTTAGAGAGAACATCCCTCAACATAATGAAGTCCAAATGTGGAAACCCACAGCTAATATCACCCTAAATGGGGAAAAAACTGAGAGCTTTTATTCCAGGGTCAGAAACAAGACAGGGATGTCTACTCTCACCACTGTTATTTAACATAGTACTGAAGTTCTAGCCAAAGCATAAAGACAAGAAAAAGGAATAAAAGGTATTTAATTGGCAAAGAAGTAAAATATTCACTATTTGCAGATGACATGATAGTATATTATACAGAGAACCTGAAAGACTCCACCAAAAAACTGCTAGAACTGATATTGTAATTCAGTAAAGTTGCAGGATACAAAAGAAACATAGAGAAATCTCTTGCATTTCTATATACCAATAATGAAGCAACAGAAAGAAATCAAGGAATCGAGCCCATTTACAATTGCACCAAAAACCATAAGATACCTAAGGATAAACCTGACCAAAGAGGTAAAAGAGATATTCTCTGAAGACTGTAAAACACTGATGAAAGAAATTGAGTCATCACACATAGGTAAGCAGATTTATTGGTGAGGAGAGAACTAGTACTTAATTCCAATTTTCAAAAACATGTTCTAGCTGATGTACCCTAAATTAGAATTAATTCACATATTGCTGTGGTCACTTAATGTCAAAAGGCAAAAAGATATCACTAAGTCCCTGCTCCTCTGTTCTCTGTCAGCCCCGAACAAATCTCAAGCCTCCATATCATTTTATGCTACAATTTTATCTCTTAGGTTAGGAAGTAACAAAGTGAAAAAAGTTAAAACCTTGTTTGATCTAACCTAGTTGCACACATTTTCCAATAACATTTTTTTTACATTTTTGTTTAAAAATGACCATAAAGAATGCAGAAATTTATTTCAGGTAATTCTGTTGTTCATTTACTCATCCTTTCATTTATTTATTCAATTCTTCATTCATTCTCCCATCAAAAATTTGTTGAGTGCCTTCTATTTGTCTGACTCTAATCTAGGTGCAAAAAATACAAAGAAAAAAATTTAAAGTGTAATCACTGCTCAGGCAACTTAAAATGTCCTGTATTTATTTTATTTTTTTGAAGATTTAATTTATTTATTAGAGTGACAGAGAGAGCATGAGTGGGGGGCAAGAGTAGAGGGAGAGGGACAAACAGACACCCCAATGAGCATGGAGGCTGACACAGGGTTCCATCCCAGGACCCAAGATCACGACCTGAGCCCAAGTCAGATGCTTAATGGACTGAGCCCCTTAATGGACACATGCCCTTAAAATGTTCTGTATTTTAATGTTCAATATGTGTATCTGCCTATGTCAAATCATTTTATTGGCAATGCATATTTTGAATAAGACTCATACTCAACATAGTCTAGACTCTGCAAGATACCAAACTTTTAATATAAATACAGCCTATTTCCTTTTGCTGATGCTGAAAAGCTGAGATTGTTGTAATGTACATTTCAATTTACAGTATGTGTGAAAACCGTTGGGGAAATATATAGTCTTAACTGCTTAGCTGAAACTTGTGATTATATCAATAAGAAATCATTATAGTCAAACATTTCTGTCTCATATATAGCTAAAAGTTAGGAGTAATTTTACACAAATCTATAGTTTTGCTCAGAAGAAAATTATATTGTCAGTTTCATTACAATTATTATTGAAGCCTTTCAAAAGGGAAACTGAAAGGTTCAGCTACTACACATTAAACGCAGCCTCTTACTTCAGTCCTCAAACTGGCTGAGTCTGCAGTGTTAATGCGATTAGATTCCTGTGGTAGTAGGGCAGTTTCTCTACCTGGAATATTACATGGTGCCAGTCTATGAATGACAGCTGTAGGAGTCAATGCGTTCATTGGGTATTTTTCCCAATCATTCTGAGTCCCTAAGGGCTTGACCTAATGATTGCATCATTCTAGTAATTAAGTCCCATGAGGACCTCTATAAGGCAGCATTTTCAGCTTTAAGATTCTACTGCTCAAGATACAGTTGGATTGTTGAGGCATAAAAAAGATTTTAGGGCACTGATTTTTTTGGCTTGGTTATTACAGAAAGAAAGTCACAGAAGGTTAGCAATAATGTCTGCATATGTTCTGGGTACACTGAACTTCTTGTAGCCATTTTAATTTTGGCTTTTAACTCCATTGTATCCAAATAAATTATGTGTAATTAGTTACATAAAAGCATAGCCTGCCTTCTCCCCAATATTCATTGGCAACTCTAAAAAGTTGTATCTTCATATCTTCACTATGGATAATAATATAACATATAGCTACTTACATCTCTGGAAAGTTCTCATTATCTTGTTACGTACACATGATACTTTCACTTTTATCTGATGTCGAAGTATAAAACGCAGTTCTACTGGAATAGCTTTATCTGACATCAATATATTTTTTGGTGTTCTCTAGAATTAAACTATGGTTGTATAACACTTTTTAAAAATGTATCTAGTACCCAAATAGTTCCAGTGCTACTTCTCTTTTTTCTCACTAGTGACAGTTGCAATATCTCATAGAATCATTTTTCTAAAGGACAAATGTTAACATGCCATTTCTCTCCCTACCATCTTATCTTTTTCATTGACCTCTGGATAAAATGAAACTCCTTAACATGGCATACATGGCCCAGAACATTCTGATTCCTGTCATTAGAATCTTATTTCAGAACTCTCTCCATCTTGTTTTACTTTCCATTCTAGCCATAGTAAACTTCTTATGGTCTTTTGAATACACCATGATTTTATACAGCGACACGGACTTCAAACATTCTGTTCTCTTTACTTGTAATGTCTACATCCTTCTCTTGATTAACTCTTACTCACTTTTCATTATCAAGGAAATCTTACTGATCCTCTAAATAGGTAACCGTCCTTTTAATATACTTCCGTTAGACCCAATACTTCTCTTCTATGGACTTTGTGCCCTTGGACTTAATTTAAGAAATACGTAAGGGGCGCCTGGGTGGCTCAGTCATTAAGCCTCTGCCTTTGGCTCAGGGCGTGATCCCAGAGTCCTGGGATCGAGCCCCATGTCAGGCTCATCCACTGGGAGCCTGCTTCTTCCTCTCCTGCTCCCCCTGCCTGTGTTCCCTTTCTCACTGGCTGTCTCTCTCTCTGTCAAATAAATAAATAAAATCTTTTTAAAAAGAGAGAAATATGTAAAATTATTTCTTTAATATGTGTTTCTCCACAGATCTGTTCGGTTATCAGTATATCTTCAGTTTCTAGCTAAATGCCTAATATCATGTTAAAATGGCATATTTTATAGGAATACCACACACCTCTGTAGTGAATCAACTATTATTATTTATTTAGGTCCAACCAATGTCAGCCATGCCCTGTCCCCATACCACCACATATCAGCAAATACACATACAATTATTTCACAAATCTATTTGTGTAAGTCATCAGAGAAAAAGAAAAAGATCTGAAATTGTATTTCATCTAGCTAATTATCTTATAAGTTCTAGACTATCAGTCTCAGAATCCTGGGAGGAAATAAAATGTAATGAGACTCTACATACTTTAGTGTTTACAAGCATACATTCAAGAGCCAGGCAACTCAGGTTTGAATTTTGGCTCTGTCACTTATTTGCTGCATGAACTGAGGCAAAGTACTTAATTTTGCCATACTTCCCTTTTGGTAATAAAGGAAACAGTGATAGTATCTACCTCACAAATTGTCCATAATGATTAAATAAGTTCTATTATGGCAAGAGACAAATACTATCTAAAGTGTTATTAAAGTTTTAGTATCACATAATTTGGTGTTTTGTTGTTGCTATTTTATGATTGGTTTGCAGATTTTATTTTTTTGTGATGAAGTGGAGTGCTTCATATGAACCAACAAGTCAGCTAATGATTTATAAATATACAAACTCAATCTACAGGTATTTAAAAAAAAAAAGTTCTGTGAATTCCAGTAGGATGAGGAAGTAAGTGTAAGGTGTTGTTCGACATGGAAGCACAACTACTTTGAAACATCTCAGATTTAAGATTATCATAATGTAAAAAAATTAAAAAAGAACAAGAGGAGTTTTCACAAACTGCAGTACAATATTAATGATAAAATGGGCTCCAATATAAAGACTTGAGGTTTAGGATATATACATTCAAAACAAAGTTACAATGAGAAATTAAATATAGCAGAAATAGGATAATAGTCACAGACCTTTCAGGAAGGGACTTTAATGTTAGCATGACAAAAATGTAGTGATGTGTAGTTGCAGCATCAAAATATCTCTAACACAAATAGAAGAAAAAATAAGAAGAAATAAAAGATCAATGGTCACAGTCCAGACATACTTTCTATATACAGTATCACGGGGCTGAACTTAAAACAATAACAACAACAACAACAACAACAACAACAACACCCTCACTCTCAACCATCTGAAACAGAACAGAAAAGATTACACACATGCACACTCATTCACAAAAAGAGAAGTTGACTCATTCTTACTATTTTCACCTAATTCTGGGACAGAAGCATTACACTGATCAGAAAAACAGATGGTTATCTTCCAAAAGAATGACACATATATTTTAAGCCAATCTGTGCTAGAGTTTGTCTATGCCCTGTTTCTATTAGTTTCTGTTTCTATTTAGAGCCCACATCAGAATGTTGTTTGGCAGAAGGAGAGATGGATAAAGGCATGTGGTGTTCTGGTATGTCAACATCTAAGGGGGAATATTATGAACAAGGATACAAATTAGAATAACAATGGGAGCGTGTGTATTGTGGATGTGGACTCCCACACACACTGTTCAAATATTTCAAATTGAATCTAATTTCCAAGTTTAGTAAAAAAAAAAATCTGAGAGCTACAACTGCATAATGTCTAAATTCATTTTAATAGAATCCCAGTAAATGAATATATAACAAGTAGAGCTAGGGTCTGAATGAACTAAACTTCAGATCTAGTTGTAAAAGGAAAAAGATGTCAATATGTAAAATGAACAGTGAGGGAAGTTAAGGAGACTGTGTTCTTCCTGTCTTCCAGAAAATATGCCTAGGTACATATCTACTGAATCAAACATGAATTTGTAAAACTGGTATGGAACTTCTGAAAAGGTTCTGAAGCAAGAAGGAAAAGGAAAATTGTCATGACAACTCAGAAAAAAATACCTCTTAAAATAGTTTTGAGATAAGATGAACATGAAAATTCTAAAATATATGTTTATTAACCTCAAAAGTAAAGAAAAATAACAGATAGTGTGAAACAATACCAGAGAAAGATTGAAAGAGAACAGACTGAAATTAAAGAAGAAAGGCCAAAAAAATCCCACTGAAATGAGAAAAGAATGCAAACACATTATATTAGAAATTAAAAAAAAATCATATTATAGATAAGAACTGGATACAATAAAAACAGGCTAAACAAAATATCAAAAAAATAATGTGAAGAATATTCTTCTCTACAGAAAAAGTTAAAAGACATTGGCATAATATCTCAAGCAGTGGTTCTTAAAATCTGAGGATCTGATAACTTTGCAAGATTTAAAAAAATGACTTTATAAAATACACCTATAAACAAGTAAAATATTGGCAAATAATTTCAAGAGACTGATTAAACTCTTGAAGCCAATTTTTGGTTCCCTAGAGTCCATGTATTATACTGTTGAAAAAATTTATTTACAAAATTTTTAGAAGAAATGTTAATAAAAATAACACTACACCAAACCAAGTATGGAAAAGGAGACAAAAATCATTTTTATTATGCCATATTTTAGAGAACATGAGAAATATCTTAAAGATCAATAGAAGATTTAAAATCCAAGGAAGAAAAATTATAAAAAGTTATAAAATAAATCATTTTGAATGTCAAATACAAAATCAAACCTATCAGTTGTGACAATATGTGTAAATAGATTAAACCTCTCTTGAAAGGTAAATGTTCTGAGATAAGAAAAATATATTATTACCCCATGCTCTTATAAGGTACATACTAAAAAGTGAAATGAAGTAGAATGATTAAAAATGAATAAATAGACAAATATATTCCAGGCAATGACATAAAGAAAAATACTTACAATATCAATAGTTGACTAAAAGGAAATTGAGACAAAACTAAGTCAGACAAAAAGCTTATTTTATATTGATAGGAGACTGATGCAAAATGAATTTTATTGTTCTAGGAAACAACATCAAAATATTTAAAGTAAAAACTGAAAAATTTAAATATCAAATAACTTTGATGAAGACTCAATTATACAGTAACACATTAGCCCATTGTTATCAGTTTTAAAAGCTAGCCTAAAAGACTACAAATAAGTCAGCAAGATGGTGAAATAGAAAGCCTGAGATCCTCCATCCCCTGATGGAGACACTAATTCAACAAAAATACACAGGCCAATTCATTTTATGAGAAATCCAGAAACCAGCTAAGAGGCCTCTACAACTAAGGTGAATATTACATCAGCTACGTCAAAGCCAGTAAGCAAATTCATGGCCCCCTGTTACAATAGTCCCTGCTCCCAGCATCACATGACTGGGAAGAAACTACCAATTCCTGGTTTCACCCTGGGGAGGGAAAGATAAAAATTGACTGTAGGCCCAATATTCTGAGTGGGTGGGGTGATTTGCCAAAGGACATGATTCTGTCTCTAGTTGCATGGGTTTCACTGACAACAAAATAGTTGGGCAGTGTGCTGTTGTTTCAGAGGACCTGTGGTACAGGAGACACAGTCAATACAGTTCAGAGACCTTTCCATCACCAGGAAAAAGTAGAGCGGAGAATATGTCTAAAGCTCTTGCTTTCTTGGGGGGTGGGTGGCTGCCCAAAGAAGCAGTTTCTGTCTAGCCCAACTTAGAATACTGATAGGACCTGGAAAACTCTAGATGGCTGGAGGCTGCTGGGGAAAAACACAAGTCCTGGTGACACACAGTCCAGCAAACACTTGAGGGAGAGATATTATGAGCTTCAAGACTGGAAAATCTCTCTAGTTAGGGATTTATACAAACAATCCAGAAAACATAAATTCAAAGAGTAGATTTCAGAGGCCCCACAATCTCTAGCAAGGCTGAATGGTGAAAGTCTCTCCATGTATAATGCCAGTCCATAAGGACTGGGAAAAGTGGAAGTATTTCTCAGATGTGTTGGTACAAACACAAAGTTACAAGGACTACAAAAAAACAGGGAAAATGACCAAATCAATGGGGGGAAAAATTTCCAGAAACTGACCCTAATAAAATGGATGTATATACATTATTGCAAAAAGAAATCAAAATAACCATCATGAAGATGCTCAATGAACTCAGGGAAATGTTGCATGAGCAAATGAGAATTTAAAGAAAGAAAGCATAAAAAAAGAATCACACAGAAATTTAGGAGCTGAAGAATGTAATACTTGAACTAAAAAAATTCACTAGGGGGCTTCAAGAGCATATTTATCAAGTAGAAGGAAGAATTAGTGAATTTGAAGACAGGTCATTTGAAATTATCTTGTTAGAGAAGAAAAATGAAAAAAAAATGAAAAGAAAAAGTGAAGAGAGCTCAAGAGACTTAAGCAGTCAACTGAGCCAAACAATATATGCATTATGGGAGTCACAGGACCAGAGAAAGGGGCAGAATGTTTAAAAAAAGAAATGACCAAAACTTCACAAATCTGGAAAGAAAATGGACATCAAGATGCAAGAAGCCAAAAGGACTTTATTTGGGAACAACCCAAAAAAAGTCCACATTGAGACACATTATTATCAAATTGTCAACAGTCAAAGACAAAGGGAAAAATCTGAAAGCAACAGGAGAAAAGTAACCCATCACATGCAAGGGAATCCTCACAACACTGTTAGTGGATATCTCAGCAGAAAATTTGCAAGCAAGAAGAGAGTGGGATGTTATATTTGAAATGCTAACAGGAAAAAAAAAAAACCTTAAAACTGCTAAGCAATACTATATCTGGGAAACCTGCCTTTCAAAATTGAAAGATAAATACAGATTTTCCCAGACAAAGAAAATCTGAAGGAGCTTATTGACATAAGGCCTGCCTTACAAGAAATGCTAAATGTAATCCTAAAATTAAAAAAAAAAAAGTTAAACAGAAACACAAAAGCATACATAAGTATAAAAGCTCTCTGGTAAAAGTAAATATATAAACAAATAAAAATGTTCTTATATTTTCATGGTGGTATATAAATCACTTTTGACTCTAGTATAGAAGTTAATAGACCAAAGAAGATAAAATAACTGTAGTCACAAAAATATATTTTATATTGGATATAAAAAAGATATAAAAAGAAGTAACCTGTGACATCAATTAACATAAATTATGGAGAGAGGATATAGTCCAAGGTGGCAGAGGAGTAGGAGACTTTAGTTTCATATGCTCCCAGGAATTCAGCTAGATAGCTATCAAATCATTCTGAACACCTGTGACCTCAACTAAAGATCTGAGAAAATAATAGCTGCAACTCTACAAGTAGTAAAGCAACCACTTTATGCAAGAATGACAATACAGAGAAACACCAAAAAAGAGAACAAAAGGCAGTACTGACTGCCAGGGACCTAATTAGTATGGACATAAGTAAGATGTCAAAACTAGAGTTCAGAATAATGATTATAAAGGTACTAGCCGAGCTTGAAAAAAGCATAGAAGACACTAGAGAATCCCTTTCTGGAGAAATAAAACAACTAAAATCTAATCAAGCTGAAATAAAAAGGCTATTAATATGCCACAATTAAAAAAAAAGCAGGCTCTGACTGCTAGTATAAAAGAGGCATAAAAGAGAATTAGTGATATAGAAGAGAAAATGATGGAGAATAAAGAAGCTGAGAAAAAGACAGATAAACTAATGGGTCATGAGGGAAGAATCTGAGTGTTAAGTGATACCACAAAGAGAAACAATATTAGAATAATTTGGATCCTAGAAGAAGAGGAGAGAAAGAGAGAGAGGGAGGGACAGAAGATATATTGGAGGAAATTATAGTGAAGAACTTCCCTAATTTGGGAAAGGAAGCAGACATTCAAGTCTAGGAGGCACAGAGAAGCCCCCTCAATGTCAATAAAGATAGGTCAACACCTTGACATATAATGGTGAGACTTGCAAATCTCAAAGGCAAAGAGAAAATCCTGAAAGCAGCTCAAGACAAAAGGTCTGTAACCTACAAGGATATAAACATTAGACTGGCAGAAGATCTAACCACAGAGACCTGGAAGGCCAGAAAGGACTGACATGACATATTCAGGGTGTTAAAAGAGAAAAACATGCCGCTAAGAATACTATATCCAGCAAGAATGTTATGCAAAATAGCAGGAGAGATAAGCTTTCAGAACAAACAGAAACTAAAAGAATTTGTGATCACTAACCAGCCCTGCAAGAAGTATTAAAGGGGATCCTTCAAGTAAAGAGAGGGCCAAAAGTAAAATACACCAGAAAGGAACAGAGACAATATACAGAAAACAGAGACAATATACAGAAAACAGTGACTTTACAGGTTATACAATGGCACTTAATTCATATCTTTCAATACTTACTCTCAATGTAAATGGGCTAAATGCCCCAATCAAAAGACACAGGGTATCAGATTAGGTAAAAAAAAAAAAAAAAAAAAAGCAAGAATCATCCATATGCTGTTTCAAGACTCATTTCAGACCCAAAGATAACTCCTGCTGAAAGTGAGGGGTGGAAAATCATTTATCATGCTAATGGACATTGAAAGAAAGTTGGGGTAGCAATCCTTCTATCAGACAAATTAGATTTTAAATCAAAGACTGTAATAAGACATGAGGAAGGACACTATATCACAATTAAAGGATCTATCCAAGAAGAAGGTCTAATAATTATAAATATTTATGCCCCTAACATGAGAGAAGACAATTAAATAAATCAATTAAAAACAACATTAAATAAACACACTGATAATAATACAAAAATAGTAGGAGACTTTAACACCCCACTCACTGCAATGGATAGATCATCTAAGCAGATCAACAAGGAAACAAGGGCTTTGAATGACACACTGGACCAGAGAGACTTCTCAGATATCTTGAGAACATTCCATCCTAAAGCAACAGAATACACATTCTTCTCAAGTTCACATGCAACATTCTCCAGAATAGATCACATACTGGGTCACAAATCAGGTCTCAACTGGTACCAAAAGATTGAGATCATTCCCTGCATATTTTCAGACCACAATGCTTTGAAACTTGAACTCAATCACAAGAGGAAATTTGGAAAGAACTCAAATACATGGAGGATAAAGAGCACCCTACTAAGAATGAATGGGTCAACCAGGAAATTCAAGAAGAATTTAAAAAATTCATGGAAACAAATGAAAATGAAAACACAACTGTTCAAAACCTTTTGGATACAGCAAAGGCTGTAAGAAGGAAGTATATAGCAAGACAAGCCTTTCTAAAGAAACAAGAAAAGTTTCAAATACACAACCTAAACTTACACCTAAAGGATCTGGAGAAAGAACAGCAAATAAAGCCTAAACCCAGAAGGAGAAAAGAATTAATTAAGATTAGAGTAGAAATCAATGACATAGAAACCAAAAGAACAGTAGAACAGATCAACAAATCTAAGAGCTGGTTCTTTGAGAGAATTAATAAGATTGATAAACCCCTTGCCAGCCATATCCAAAAGAAAAGAGAAATGACTCAAATAAATAAAATCATGAATGAAAGAGGAGAGATCATGACCAATACTGAAAAAATACAACTTTAAGAACATATTATGAGCAACTATATGTCAACAAATTCGGCAATCTGGAAGAAATGGATGCATTCCCAGAGACATAAAAACTACCAAAATTGAAACAGGAAGAAATAGAAAACCTGAACAGTCCATAACCAGCAAGAAAATTGAAGCAGTAATCCAACATCTTCCAAAAAAACAAGATTCCAGGGCTGGATGGCTTCCCAGAAGAATTCTACCAAACATTTAGAGAAAAATTAATACCTATTCTTCAGAAGCTGTTTCAAAAGATAGAAATGGAAGGAAAACTTCCAAACTCATTCTATGAGGCCAGCATTACCTTGATCCCAAAACCAGACAAAGCCCATACCAAAAAGGAGACTTACAAACCAATATCCCTGATGAACACAAATGCCAAGTATCTTACTCACCAAGATACTAGCCAATAGGATACAATAGTACATTAAAAGGATTATCCACCACGATAAGGTGGGATTTATTCCTGGGCTGCAAGGGTGGTTCAACATCCTCAAATTAGGGGCACCTGGGTAGCACAGTCATTAAGCGTCTGCCTTCGGCTCAGGGCGTGATCCCAGCGTTCCGGGATCAAGTCCCACATTGGGCTCCCCCGCTGGGAGCCTGCTTCTTCCTCTCCCACTCCCCCTGCTATGTTCCCTCTCTCACTGGCTGTCTCTCTGTCACATAAATAAACAAAATCTTTAAAAAAAAATCCTCAAATTAATCAATGTGATGCACTACACAAATAAAAGAAAGGACAAGAAGCATGTGATCCTCTCAATAGATGCAGAGAAAGCATTTAACAAAGTACAACATCTTTTCTTGATGAAAACTCTTCACAGTGTAGGGATAGAAGGAACATACTTATATATGAAAAGCCCACAGAGAATGTCATTCTCAAAGGGAAAAGACTGAGAAATTTTCCCCTAAGATCAGGAACACAGCACTGATGTCCACTATCACCACTGTTGTTAATGTAGTACTAGAAGTCTTAGCCTCAGCAATAAGATGAAAAGAAATAAAAGTCATCTAAACGGGCAAAGAAGAAGTCAAATTTGCAGATGACATGATACTCTACATGGAAAACACAAGAGACTCCACCCTAAAATTGCTAGAACTCATACAGCAATTAAGCAATGTGGCAGGATATAAAATCAATGCATAGAAGTCAGTTGCATTTCTATACACTAACAATGCAAGCTGATGCAGCCACTTTGGAAAACAGTATGGAGGTTCCTCAAAAAGTTGAAAATAGAGCTACTTTATGACCCAGGAATTGCTCTACTAGGAATTTACCCCAAAGATACAAATACAGTGATTTGAAAGGGCACCTGCACCCCAATGCTTATAGCAGCAATGTCCACAATAGCCAAACTTGGGAAGAGGCCAGATGCCCATCAACAGATGAATGGATAAAAATGATGTGAGATATATATAGATATAGATATAGATATATAGAGATATAAAAATATGGATATATAAAAAAACATGGAATACTACTCAACCATCAAAAAAATGAAATCTTGTCTTTTGCAACGACAGGGATGGACCTTGATGGACCTTGAGGTTATTATGCTAAGTGAAATAAATTAATCAGAGAAAGACAATTATCACATGATCTCAGGTATATGTGGAATTTAAGAAACAAAGCAGAGGATCATAGGGGAAGAGAGGAAAACATAAAACAAGATGAAATCAGAGAGGGAGACAAAAGCATAAGAGACTTAATCTTAGGAAATAAACTAAGGGTTGTTGAAGGAGAAAGGCATAGGAGGATGGTGTAATTTGGTGATTTACATTAAGTAGGGCACATGATGTAATGAGTACTGCCTATTATATAAGACTGATGAATCTCTGACCTCTACTTCTGAAACTAATAATACATTATGTGCTAATAAAAAAATAAAAAATAATAATACCTAAAAAATAAATAAACTATGAAGTGTGAAATTTACAGTTTTTTATACAATTGAGTTTAAACTGTTGTTTGCTTAAGATTAATTGTTATAATTGTTTTATTAGGCCTATGATAACCACAAAGAAAATACCTATATAAGATACACAAAAGAAAACAAGAAAGGATCAAAGCATGTCACTACAAAATCAATGCAACATAAGCTGTTCTTGCTCAAGATGGTCACGTAGCAAAATCCTGAACTCACTTCCTCCATCAAACACACCAAATTACACCTATTTATAGAGCAATTACTCCTGGAGAATTTAAGGCTGACTGAATAGCTTCTGTGCAATAAAAGTTAAAGAGAATGGTAAAAGAGAACAGCAAGAGAGATGGAAACATGTTAAAGAAGGAAACTCTCACTCCCAATGGTAAGAACAGCAGTAGGGAGGGATAGTACTGAGGGACTAGGAACAGACTTTTCTGCCCTTTGGCACAGAAAGAAAGCCACAGTATAAAAGAGCAAATAGCTTCTGAAAGATCCATCCCTAGAACCCACCAAACAGTGGAGAAGCTGCTGGAGCTCTCTCTGGGTTAGAGGGACTGGAGAGCAACATGGTTTAGACTCTCCCTCCATCTTGAATGCACAGAGCAGTGCACAGTCCAGGCACCTTAACTAGCCTGCTACCCCAGTGAGCCCTGGGCCATAGTGCACACTGGCCCCAGCCATTCCACGAAAATGGCCACAGGGTAGTACACAAGGAACACACCTGATCAGTACCCACTATAACTTCAACCTTTGCACCAAAGTGACACAGTGGCAAAGCACCCCAGAACACTCCATTCAGATACTTCTTTGGCTTTAGATGGCTTGCTAGGGCACCCCCAGGACAGAGCACTCCAGAACGTTCTCGCTGATGCCTGATTCAGATCCAGCTTCCTTAACAGGCTGTTCCCCGCTTGAAGCACCCTGAGAAACCCTGACCTATATGTGCCTTGGTTCCAGCCACCCTTTCAGGGTACTTCTTACCTGGAGCACCATGGAAAACCCTCCCCTGTGCCTGACTCAGCTCCAGTAGCATGGCCAGTGCATTCCCACACTGAACATGCCAGGACACCCTGGCTTGCACCCATTTCAGCTGTCCTACCATGGTGTCTGCTAGGCAAAGAAGTTGAGGATCCCCTGGCTTGCACCCACTTCTGCTTCAGAAGTGATGCAAGGGTGCTCTCTGGACAGAGAACTCTGGGACCTCCTGGCCCACACACTACTCAGTTTTGGCTTACCCACCAGGGAACCTCCAGCACAGAGCACCTTAGGATTGCCCAGTACACACTCACTCCAGCTTCAGCTATCCTGCCAGGGTGATCTCAGTGCTTGGAAATCCAGAATCCCTAACATGCATCCACTGTAGTTTTAGCTATCCTGTGAGGGTGTCTACTGTGCAGAGAACCCTGGGAACTCTCAATCCACAACTTGCCTCAGCTCCACATGCCCTGCAAGGACACCCTCTATGGAGAGAGCCCCAGAAAACTCTGGCTGACACTTCAGCTTCATCTATATTGTTATGGTGCCCTCTATGTGTAGAGACTCAGGACACTCCAGATTGCATCCATTTCAGCTTTAGCTCTCCTGCCAGAGGACTTGGTGTGTGGAGAGCTCAGGATCCACACCAACCTGCATCTACTCCAGCTTCAGTCATCCTGCCATCCTGCATGGAAAGCACCAGGACCCCTTGCTTTCACCCACATAAATTTCAGCTGTCCTGTTGGGTCATTCTCTGAGCAGAGAGCCTTAGGATCACACCAGCCCATGACTACTTCAACTGTAGATGTCCAGTCATAGCAGCCCTAGCATGGAGTGCCCTGCAACCCCCAGCCCACTCCAATCAGTTTAAGCAAGGCAGTGAAAGTCACCTAGCACACACAGTTTACATAGGGGATCACCACATATAAAAGCATTCATTCAAGTTTAGGAAAAGTAGCTGTTTTAGTTAATCCATAAAAACAAACACAGTAAATCCAACAAAATGAGTAGACAGAGGAATATGCTCCAAAAGAAAGAACAAGACAAAACATCCCCCCCAAAAGACTAAATTAAATGTATATAAGAAATATGCTTGGTAGGGGCAACTGAGTGGCTCAGTTGTTAAGTGTCTGCCTTCGGCTCAGGTCATGATCCCAGGGTCCTGGGATCAAGCCCCACATCAGGCTCCCTGCTCAGTAGTGAGCCTGCTTCTCCCTCTCCCTTTGCTGCTCCCCCTGCCTGTGCTCTCTCTCTCTCTCTCTCTCTCTCTCTTTGTCAAATAAATACATAAATAATATCTTTCAAAAAAAGAAAGAAATATGCTTGATAAAGATTTTAAAGTAAATGATTATATAGATGCTCACCAAATTGGAAAGAATAGAAGAACTCAGTGAAATCATCAATAAAGAAACAGAAAATATTAAAAAGAACCATTCAAAGTTGAAGAATTCAGTAACTGAAATAAAAAAGCAATACACTGGAGGGAATCACCAGTAACAGATGCAGAAGAATGTATCAGTTACCTGAAAAATGAGGCAATGGAAAGCACCCAAAATGGACAATAAAAAAGGGGGAAAATAAATATTTAAATGAGTATAGGTTAAAAGATCTCTTGAAAATCAATGAACAAACATTCTCATTATAGAGGTCCCAGAATAAGAGAAAGAAAGGGACAGAAAGCTTATTTGAAGAAATAATAGCTAAAAACTTCCCTAACCTGGGGACTGAAACAGACATCCAGGTTCAGAAAGCACAGAGAGTTCCCAACAAATAAACCCAAGGAAGTCTGCACCATGACAAATAATAATTAAAACATCAAAGTCTAGAGATAAGGAGAGAATTCCAAAAGCAGCAAAAGCTAAGCAAGAAGTTACATACAAGGGAAACTATGAGGCTATGCTGATTTTTCAGCAGAATCTTTGCAGGCTAGAATGTTATATTCAAAGTGTTGAAAGAAAAAAGAAAAAAAAAGAATACTCCAAGAATAATCTGCATTATCATTCAGAATTGAAAGAGATAGTTTCCCAAACAAAAGTTAAAAAAAAAGTTTATCATAACTAAACTAGCCTTACAAGAAATGTTAAAGGGACTTCTTAAAGGGGGAAAATGAGGGGTGCCTGGGTGGCTCAGTTGGTTAAAAATCTGACTCTTGATTTTGGCTCAGGTCATAACCTTGGGGCATGAGATCAAACCCACCATCAGTCTCCTCACTTGTTTGGGAGTCTTCTGGAGATTCTCTCAGTCTCTTTCCCTCTCTCTCTCTGACTATTCCTGCTCGCTCTCTCTCTCTCTCAAATAAGTAAATAAATCTTTTTAAAAAGTGGGGGAGAATGACCATAATTAAGTGTAAGCAAATTATGAAAATAAAAGATGTAAAATATGATATCATTATACATAAATGGTAGAGGAGTGAGTAAAAAAAGAAGTTTGGTGTTTTTTTAAGAATGTTTGAACTTAAATGATCATAAATTTAATATAGACCTCTACATACTTAGTATGTTATATATGAACTTCATGGTAGCCACAAACCCAAAACCTATAGCATATACACAAAAAATAAAGAGAAAGAAAGGCAAACATAACACTACAGAAACTCATCAATCACAAAGAAAGAGAGCAAGAGAAGAAGAAAGGAAGAGAGAAGAACTACAAAAACAACCAGAAAACAATGAACAAAATGACAATAAGTATATAACTATCAATAATTACTTTAAATGTAAATGTAAGGCCCCAATGTTCAAATAAAAAAACATGGGGTGGCAGAATGAATAATAATAATGAAAACCTAAGATCCATCTATATGTGACCTATAAAGGACTCATCTCAAACTTTTTTTTTTAAAGATTTTATTTATTTGACAGAGAGAGAGACAGCCAGTGAGAGAGGGAACACAAGCAGGGAGAGTGGGAGAGGAAAAAGCAGGCTCATAGCGGAGGAGCCTGATGTGGGGCTCGATCCCATAACACCGGGATCACGCCCTGAGCCGAAGGCAGACGCTTAACCACTGTGCCACCCAGGCGCCCCAGGACTCATCTCAAACTTAAAGATACATACAGACTGAAAGTGAAGTGATGGAAAAACATTTACCATGCAAAGGGATGTGAGAAAATAAAAAAGTCAGGGCAGCAATAGCTATATCAGACAAAACAGACTTTGGAACAGAAACTGTAACAAGACACAAATAAGGGCATTGCATAAAGAGTTCAATCCAATAATCAATATAACAGCTGTAATTATCTATGCACCCAACATTGAGCATAACATGGAACATATGTATCTAAATATATAAAACAAATACTACCAGATGTAAAGGGAAAAATTGTTGGCAATACTAAAATAGTAGGGGATTTTAACATGTCACATCAATGGATACATCATCAGGCAGAAAATCAATAAGGAAATGGTGTGTTTGAATGGCACATTAGACCAGAGGTACATAACAAATATGTACAGAAGAATCCATCCAAAGTCCACAGAACACCCATTATTTTCAAATACACATGGAAAACTCTCCAGAGTAGATTACAAGTTAGACCACAAAAATACTGCAATAAATTTAAGAAGACTAAAATCATACCATGCATCTTTTCTGACCACAACAGCATGAAACTAGAAATCAATTACAAAAAAAAACCACATAAATGGAAAAAATATGAACCCGTGGAGGCTAAAAAACATACTACTAAACAACCAATTGGTCAATAAATAAATTAAAAAGATACATGAAGACAAATGAAAAAGAAAACAAAATCGTTCAAAATCTTTGGGACACAGCAAAAGCAGTTCTAAGGGGAAATAGATAGCAATAAAAGCCCACCTCAAGAGAAAAGAAAAAGCTCAAATAAACAATCTAACCTTACACATAAAGGAACTAGAAAAAGAAGAACAAGTAAAGCCTGAGGTGAGTAGAAGGAAGGAAATAATAAAGATCAGAACAGAAATAAATGATATATAGACTAAAAAGTCAATAAAAAAATCAATGAAACCAAGAGCTGGTTCTTGGAAAAGTTAAAAAAAATTGATAACTCTTAATCAGGCTCATGAAGAAAAAAAGAGAAAGGATTCAAATAAATAAAATCAGAAACAAGGAGAAGCAAAAACTGACACCACAGAAACACAAATAATTATAACAGAATACTATGAAAAATTATATGCCAAAACTGGACAATCTAGAAGAAATGGATAAATTCCTATAAACACACAATCTTCCAATACTGAGTCAGAAAGAAATAAAAAATCAGAACAGATCAATTACTAGTAAGAAATTAAATGGATATTCAAAAACTACCAAAAAAAAAAAAAAAAGTCCAGTATCAGATGGAGTCACAGGTGAATTCTACCAGATATCTAGAGAGTTAGCCATTCTAACTGGCATAAGGTGGTATCTTACTGTGGTTTTGATTTGAATTTCCCCGATGGCTAATGATTTTGAACATTTTTTCATGTGTCTGTTAGCCATTTGTATGTCTTCATTGGAAAAGTGTCTGTTCATATCTTCTGCCCATTTTTTGATTTGTTTATTTGTTTCTCGTGTATTGAGTTTGAGAAGTTCTTTGTAGATCTTGGATACCAGTCCTTTATCTGTAGTGTCATTTGCAAATATATTCTCCCATTCCGTGGGCTGCCTCTTAGTTTTTCTGACTGTTTCCTTGGCTGTGCAGAAACTTTTAATCTTGATGAAGTCCCATAAATTCATTTTATCTTTTGTTTCTCTTGCCTTTGGGGATGTATCATGAAAAAGGTTGCTTTGGCCGATGTCGTAGAGGTTGCTGCCTATGTTCTCCTCTAGGATTTGATGGATTCCTGTCTCACATCGAGGTCTTTCATCCATTTGGAGTTTATTTTTGTGTATGGTGTGAGAGAGTGGTCAAGTTTCATTCTTTTGCATGTAGCTGTCCAATTTTCCCATCACCATTTATTGAAGAGACTGTCTTTTTCCCACCGGATGTTTTTTCTTGCTTTATCAAATATTAGTTGCCCAAAGAGCCGAGGGTCCATTTCTGGGCTCTCTATTCTGTTCCATTGGTCTATGTGTCTGTTTTTGTGCCAGTACCATGCTATCTTTGTGATCACAGCTTTGTAGTACAGCTCGAAATCCGGCATTGTGATGCCCCCAGCTTTGTTTTTTCTTTTCAACAGTTCCTTGGAGATTCGGGGCCTTTTATGCTTCCACACAGATTAAAGGGCTGTTTGTTCCAGTTCTTTGAAAAATGTCATTGGTATTTTGATTGGGATGGCATTGAAAATGTAGATTGCTCTGGGTAGCATGGACATTTTAACTATGTTAATTCTTCTGATCCATGAGCATGTAATATTTTTCCATTTTTTTTGTCTTCTTCAATCTCTTTCAAGAGTGATTTGTAGAATTCCCCGGGAAAACCCATCAGGCCCTGGCATTTTGTTTTTTGGAAGGTTTTTAATCATTGTTTCAATCTCTTCATAATTAATTGTTCTCTTTAAAAAATCAGTTTCTTCCTGTTTCAGTCTTGGTAGTTTATAGATTTCCAGGAAGGCCTCCATCTCTTCCAGATTGCTTAATTTATTGGCATAAAGCTGTTGATAAAAGTTTCTAATGATCCTTCCAATTTCATTGGTGTCGGTTGTGACCTCTCCCTTTTCATTCATAATTTTATTAATTTGGGTCCTTTCTCTATTCTTTTGGATAAGTCTTGCCAGTGGTCTGTCAATTTTATTAAATCTCTCAAAGAACCAGCTTCTAGTTCTGTTGATCTGCTCTACTGTATTCCTGGTTTCTAATTCATTGATTTCTGCTCTAATCTTGGTCAACTGCTTCCTCGTGCATAGAATAGGCCTGTCACTCTGTTGCTGTTCCAGCTTCTTGAGGTGAGAATATAAAAACTGCATTTTAGATTTTTCTATTCTTTTGAGTGAGGCTTGGATGGCTATGTATTTCCCCCATAGGACTGCCTTTGCAGTATCCCATAGGTTTTGGACCATTGTGTTTTCATTCTCGTTGTTCTCCATAAATTGTTTAAATTGATTTTTGATTTCCTGGTTTATCGAATCATTCTTGAGCAAGATGGTTCTTAGTCTCCAAGTGTTTGAGTTTCTTCCAAATTTTTCCTTGTGGTTGAGTTCCAATTTCAAAGCATTGTGGTCTGAGAACATGCAGGGAATAATTTCAGTCTATTGGTATCAGTTCAGACCTGTTTTGTGACCCAGAGCATGGTCTATTCTTGAGAATGTTCCATGGGCATTAGAATAGAATGAGTATTCTTTGGTTTTGGGGTGTAGTGTTCTATATATATCTATGAGGTCCAACTCATCTAGTATGGCATTCAAAGCTCTTGTTTCTTTGTTGATTTTCTGCTTAGGTGATCTATCTATTGCTGATAGTGGAGTGTTGAGGTCCCCTACTATTAATGTATTTTTATCTTATGTCTCTTCATTCTGGTTAAGAGTTGGCTTGTTTATCTTGCTGCTCCTCTGTTGGGGGCATATATATTTATAATTTTCATATCCACTTGTTGGATACATCATTTAAGAATAATATAGTGCCCTTTTGTATCTCTAACTATAGTCTTTAGTTTAAAATCCAATCTGTCTGATATGAGAATTGCTACCCTGCTTTCTTTTGAAACCATTTGCATGAAGGATGGTATTCCATCCTTTTACTTTGAGTCTGGATGTATCTTTAGGTTCAAAATGAGTCTCCTGCAGACAGCAAATGGATGGGTCATGTCTTTTTATCCAATCTGCAATCTTGTGTCATTACGGGAGCATTTAGGCCATTTACATTGAGACTGATTATTGAGAGATATGATTTTAATGATGCCATGTTGCCTGTAAAGTCTTTGTTTCCATAGATTGTGACTTTCTGTTCTGTATCACTCTTGGGGCCTTTTTACTTTTATAGAACCCCCCTTAATATCTCCTGTAGGGCTGGTTAGCTACCCTATGATCCAGCCAATGCACTACTGGGTATTTACTCCAAAGATACAGATGTAGTGAAGAGAAGGGCCATATGCACCCCAATGTTCATAGCAGCATTGCCCACAATAGCTAAATCGTGGAAGGAGCTAAGATGACCTTCAACAGATGACTGGATTAAGAAGATGTGGTCCATATATACAATGGAATATTACTCAGCTATCAGAAAGAATGAGTTCTCAACCTTTGCTGCAACATGGACGGCACTGGAGGAGATAATGCTAAGTGAAATAAGTCAAGCAAAGAAAGACAATTATCATATGGTTTCTCTCATCTATGGAACATAAGAACTAGGAAGACTGGTAGGAGAAGAATGGGATAAAGAAGGGCGGGTAATCAGAAGGGGGAATGAAGCATGAGAGACTATGGATTCTGAGAAACAAACTGAGGCCTTCAGAGGGGAGGGAGGTGAGGGAATGGGATAGGCTGGTGATGGGTAGTAAGGAGGGCACATATTGCATGGTGCACTGGGTATTATATGCAACTAATGAATCATCGAACTTTACATCAAAAACCAGGGATGTAGTGTATGGTGAATAACATAATATAATAAAAAATATTATTATGAAAAAAATTAAAAAACAAAAAAACAAACAAAAATAAACAAACAAACAAAAAAGAGTTAGTAGCTGTTTTCTTCATAGTATTCCAAAAACTGGAAAAGGAAGGAGAGTTTCCAAATAAATTCTAGGATGGCAGCATTACCATAACCTTGCTACCAAACCAAAGACATCACAAAAACAAAAGAACAAACAAACAAAAGCACTTGAGACCAATATCCCTGATGAACATAGATGCTAAAAAATCCTCAAGATTAGAGCACACTGCATTCAACAATACATAAAAGTGATTATTCACCATGATCAAGTAAAATTATTTGGGGGATGCAAGGATAGTTCAATATTTGCAATCAATCAATGTGATACATCACATTAGTAAGACAAAGGATAAAAATTTATATGATCATCTCAATCGATGCAGAAAATGCATTTGACAAAATTCAACATCAATGATTAAAAACACTCAACAGAGTGAGTTTAGAGGAAACATACCTCAATATAATAAAGACTACGTATGAAAAACCCATAGTTAATATCATACTCAATGGGGAGAAACAGAGCTTTTCTCCTAAAGTCAGGAACAAGGCAAGAATGTCCACTCTTGCCACTTTTATTCAACATAATATTGGACGTCCTAACTGCAGCAATCAGACAAGATAAAGAATTAAGAAACATCCATACTGGTAAAGAAGAAATTAAACTGTCATTGTCTTCAGATGACATGATACTATACATAAAAAACCCTAAAGCTGCCACCAAAAAAAAAAAAAAAACCCTACTAGAACTGATAAATGAATTCAATAAAGTCACAAGATACAAATTAATACCCAGAAACCAATAGCATTTCTATATGTGGATAACAAAGAAGAAGCAAGAAAAACTAAGAAAACAGTCCATTTACAATTGCACTAAAAAGAAGAACAAACATAGGAACAAACTTAACCAGGGAGGTGAAAACTTGGACTTTGAAAAGTATGAAACACTGATAAAAGAAATGGAAGGAAATGCAAGCAAATGGAAAGATATTCCATCTTCATGGATAGGAAGAATTAATTTTATTAAAATGTCCATACTACCCAAAGCAATCTATATATTCATGCAATCCCTACCAAAATATCACAAAAATTTTACAGAACTAGGACGCACTATCCTAAAATTTTAATGTAACCACAAAAGACCCAAAAAAAGCCAAAGCAATTCTTTTTTTTTTAATTTCAACTCAATCAGCTAAGATAATTTGGCCATGTCCGTTACAGTAAAAATGCATACATCTTTTTTATTATGTTCAGTTAGCCACCACATAGTACATCATTAGTTTTTGATATAATGTTCAATGATTCATTAGTTGAATATAACACCCAGTGCTTATCATATCATGTGCCCTCCCTAACTCCCATCAACCAGTTACCCCAACCCTCCATCTGTCTCCCTCTCCACAACCCTCAGTTTCTTTCCCAGAGTCAAGAGTCTCATATGGTTTGTCTCCCTCAATGATTTCCTCCCATTAAGTTTTCCCTCTTTTTCCCTATTGTCCTCTGCACTATTCCTTATGATACACATATGAGTGAAACCATATGATAATTGTATTTCTCTGATTGACTTATTTCACTGAGCATAATACTCTCCCGTTCCATCCATGTTGATGTAAATGGTAGATATTCATCCTTTCTGATGGTTGAGTAATATTCCATTGTATATATGAACCACATCTTCTTTATCCAGCAATCTTGAAAAAGAACAAAACTGGAAGTATCACAATCCCAGATTTCAATATATACTACAAAACTATGGTAATTAAAACAGTATGGTACTGACACAAAAACAGACACATATATCAATGAAATGGAATAGAGAGCCCAGAAAATAAACCTACACTTATATGGTCAATTGATATATGAAAAGGAGGCAAGAATATACAGTAGAGAAAAGACAGTCTCTTCAATAAATGGTGTTAGGAAAATTGAACAGTTACATGTAAAATAATGAAACCAAACTATTTTCTTTTCCTTTTTAAAAATTATGTTCAGTTAGCCAGCATAAAGTACATAATTAGTTTTTTTTCTCCTCATTAGCATTTTTAATGCTTTCAGAGATGTTTTAACTACCTGGTTCCTTTTTTTTTATTTTAATGTTTTTTTATTATATTGTGTTAGTCACCATACAGTTTTTGACGTAGTGTTCAACAATTCACTAGTTGCATCGACATGGATGGAACTGGAGGGGATTATACTAAGTGAAATAATTCAAGCAGAGAAAGACAATTATCATATGGTTTCACTCATATGTGTAACATAAGGAATAGTGCAGAGAACCATAGGGGAAGGGAGGGAAAACTGAATGGGAACAAATCAGAGAGGGAGACAAAGCATGAGAGACTCTGGACTCTGGGAAATTGAACCATTTTCTAACACCATACACAAAAATAAACTCAAAACTGATTAAAGACCTAAATGTAAGACCTGAAACCATAAAAATCCTAGAAGAGATCATAGGCAGTAATTTCTTTGACATCAGTTGCAACAACGTTTTTCTAGATACGTCTCCTAAGGCAAGGGAAACTAAAGTAAAAATAAACTGATGAGACTACATCAAAGTAAAAAGCCTTTGCACAGTGAAGGAAATTATCAACAAACAAAAAGGCAATCTATTGAATAAGAGAAGATATTTTCAAGTAATATATCTGATAAGGGGTTAATATCTAAAATATATAAAGAACTTATACAACTCAACACCAAAAAAACCTAATCTGATTAGTAGCATTTTTTGAAATGGAACAGACTTGACTAGATGAGGCTAGACTGTAATAAAATATAAGAGTATAAAAGAACATATTAACAAGGGAATTATTGTTCCCCAAAAGTTTTGTTTTGGTTATGTATGCACTTGTGTACTGAGTATTGGGTTAAATTTTGTTTCTTAATATGTATCATAATAAAAACGGTTTAAAAGTCAGTATACCAAAAGGTAAATTAAAAGCATAAGGCTTATTTTGTCTAACCAAATGAAATGTTCTGGTTTCTTCTGCTGTTTTAGTATATATATATATATTTAAAATATTTATATATTTTATATATATATACTAAAGATAGGACATTTCATTTGGAAATAGTTCTTCCCTGTAGCTTATTTACATTTTCATACAAATACAAACATGACTGAAGACTCCAACAGTGGCTTTCAAAGAAAGTGTGCTGTACACCAAATATCATTAATACCCAATTTCAAATTCTTCCACCAGCCAAGGCTTCAGTCTGCAAGTCAACTATAGTTTATGCTTTGGCCCAGTAAACTAGTAAATTTTCAAATATACATTGAATCTCGAAACATATATACGACAAACCTAGACTTCAGCATACAGTCTTGCATATAGTAGACTATAAATGCAGACCTTCCCAACAGAAAATTTAAAAATCATAGACTACAGCTTGAAAACATCAACACAGAAAACTTATAGACCTCAGATTGCAATTCACAACAGTGATTCCCTAAACCAAGGCAGTCCTCTCTTATTTTGTGCAGCATGCAAAAGATCTTCCATTTTCAGAGGGATTGAACTTAATTATGTTAATAGGATCATAGAGGAAAGATTTTTATAGGTTTGGAATAGAAAAATAAAAGAAATATTTATGACTCTTCATATTTCCAGTAGTGTGAAATTGTTTGCATTCAGCTATGTACATTTTCCCAGCTATTCTCTTTATTTCCTTCTCTACCTCTGGAAGACATGGACATTATCTCTCTAGTCCAACCATACTACCTGTGGCAAATGGAAGAAAACATAAAAATTATAAATAAAAAGATAACTGGCTTATTCTATGGCTGTGGCAGTTGGAGGTTTGAGTTGAAAAGGCTCAAGTTTTGGAGTTAGACTATGAAACTTTGGGAATGTTTCCTAAACTGTTTGAGTTTTAGTTTTCTTGTTTTCAAAGTGGGGATGATGGCAACAATATGCTTACCTTGCAGGTTTTGCATGAAGATTTAATAAAATCTTTATTTTTATATATCTTTATTTTTTTATAATTTTTATTTTGTTATATTAGTCACCATACAGTACATCCCCAGTTTTTGATGCAATGTTCCATGATTCATTATTTGCATATAACACCCAGTGCACCATACAATATGTGTCCTTCTTAATACCCATCACTGGCAAGATTAAGTATCTTTAAAAAATATTAGTTTCCATTGCTGTTTTTGATAGTGCTCAACCAAAGTTGTTTCACTGAATTATAGAAGAACTTATATTATAGTCACATGCTCATGCCTTAACCAAAACTCTCACTCTTCCAATCCTCAAGTTAAAAAATAAATGTTTCACTCATTTATGGAATATAAGAAATAGCAGGGAGATCGGTAGAAGAAGGAAGGGAAGAATGAACGGGGGGATAAACAGAAGGGGGAATGAACCACGAGAGACTATGGACTCTGGAAAACAAACTGAGGGCTTCAGAGGGAAGGTGGGTGGGGGATTGGGATAGGCTGGTGATGGGTATTAAGGAGGGCATGTATTGCATGGAGCACTGGGTGTTATACGCAAGCAATGAATCATGGAACACTACATCAAAAACTAAGGATTTACTGTATGGTGACTAACAAAATAAAAAATTTAAAAAAATAAATAAATGACAACTTTACTAAAGCCTTATTACCTTTTATGAACCATCCTTAGAAGGCAGACATACCACTTCCACCACATTGTACTGGTTGTTTAGAACTGCAGGAAATTCATCCATGATTGGTAATACTTAAATAAGAAAGAAGAAAAAACCTTATAAGCAGGTGACTGTAACCATACAGTGGAGCATAAAAAACTAAATAATATTAAATGAAATAATTTCAATGTTTCATTGACCTCATTCCAAATTATAGAAGCTCTATTATAGGGAGAGTGGTGTAATGTAAAGCTTTGGAATTGAAGTCCAAATATGATTTCAAGCCCTTGTTGAACATTGGGCAAGTCACAACCTCTGAAAGCCTCCAATGTTCTACTTGTAGATGGAGATTAAACAAACCTGCTCTGCTTATACAGCAGTATATATCAACTCTTTGGAATCAGGTTCTATAAATATATGTGATCATAGTTTCTCCATAACAACTGTACTGGATGGATTTTTAATTATCATTCTCATTTTATGAAATACACAAAACTGGTGTTCAAAGAGATTAAATAACTTGCTCAAACTTAAATAAAAAAATGTAACAGAGCCAAGATTCAATTCTAGACCTATGATTTCAAAGGACTTCAACACCATTTGACTGTACTGTAACTATTTCCATTACTGTTGTGAAGATTCTGGATGTGATCATTGTAAGAAATTGTGTATACTGTAAAGCACTATATGAATGTAAAGCATCGTTATTGCTATTGATTCCAACAGCTTAAAGGTCTATACTTTTTTATAATAAGTCTTAATCATGCTTCATGGCATACCAAGTAAACTAGCTAAACCTCAAACTCTAAGACCCAAATGTTCATATGAAACATGACTAAAAACAAACGAAATCATATTGATCAGTCCTAAATGTAGTAGTACCTAATTTTAACATTTGCCTATAAAAGCTTCATTTATCCCCTATATCTTATTATATATCACATAGAGAAGAGTAACTTTGTCTCTTATCTGTCATCATTTATCCCTAAGGAAAAAAGATTTCTGTCCTCACCCCATCACCAAATTTTCATAGATAAAACAGGATATAATTGAGAAGTCTGAAGTGGAGAGAATTAGGAATTCTACTCTTTCTCCTTCCTTTCGCAAGCCAGTTTGAATCATTTTACTATAATGCCACAGGCATTAAATATTTGTCCAATGAAATGAAAATATTCTTTTTAGAGAGGTTCTTTCAGTAGAAAATGGATAACTGAATCCAAGGAAAATAGGAGGAAAAAAATTAAATTTACTGTTTGGAATGTAGAACTAACAACTGTGAACCATTGCTGTATAGAATTTCTAAAACATTGAAACTCCCTTTGTTCGGACCAGCCATTTTTGCCAGAAGACAAATGCTGAAATATGAAAAAAGATTATTTTCCCATTATAAGGTATATATTGTATAATTCCATAAATTCACAATAGATAATTATCAACTGAACTTGAGTGTTTAATGTGATTTAAGCCTGAGACCCTTGCTCAATAAAACATTTTAAAATATATAGCCACTTAAAAAAATAACATCTTTACCATTTTGTGGTTTTCATAATCATGTCTCTCATCTTACTAGTCTACAGAAATCAGTACTGGTGGTTACAAATCAAAGTGTCCACCCACTTTCTCTCTCATAATTTATCTTTCACCTAGCAGAACGCCCCCTCCAATAAAATGCCTTTCATAAATTTACAACACTTAATATAATGTCAAGAATTTATATAGGACTATATAGTTTATTAAATACTTTTATATGTGTTATTATATTTATAATGAAACATACTTTAAATGAATATTTTTAAGTAATCATTATGAACATAAAATACCAAATTGAGACTTACCCAAAAAAGTAGATTTTAGATTGCACTTACTTTTATTGCACCTTTAGTGACTAAAACAAATATTTATCTAATTTCTGTCTTCAGTAGTTTGTCAGATCACTCTAACTGATTTGTTATCATAGCTCTTAAGTTTCTTATCAGACTTAATTTCCATCTTTTCTCCAAATATTACCTTTAAAATATCATTTGATACATCAAAATCCCATAAGATCCGATATTTAACCCCTTGTATTTTTTCCATATGTAATTTCCTGGTGTTAATAGCAACATTCTTAGCACTCTATTTCACTTCACACTATGGTAGAGAGAGAGAGAAGAGCACACAGGAGATCACACAAGGAAAACACTTCCCCAAAGGCATTGACTATCATGAGGTCCATGCCATGGCTGATGTTGAGTCTGCCAGGCACTGCAGTGGAGAAGGAGAGGAGAAGCCCAGGAACACCTAGAAGAGGTAGCATTGCCATTCCATGAACAAAGGGCCAGCAGGTGCCATTATACTCCCTTGAACCTTAGCATAGGTGCATAGACAACTGCTGAGGGCAGCTGACCTGAATACTGGCTTTTTGTTGTGTTTTACTCCAAATTCCAAGCTCCTCTGCATTGACATGACTGCCCTTCTGGAGCACACCTGCACTAGCCCCAGCGTGGTGTGTCCCTTCCCCAGAGGACCAGCACACGTCTGTACCACACCAGGTCCCTAAAGTATGGAGTTTTAAAATTCAGCTGGCTTGCCTGGAATAAAACACAAGAGCACTGCACTGCCATGTAGGAAGATGGCCTGGACACAGATAGGGTGAAGGCAGGGAACTGAGAGATGTCTGAGACACAGAAAGGGAAATTGTTTACTCTTCTGTGAGGGCTTCCTGGATGGCAGGGGGCACAAGGTCCCCTCTCCAGAAAGGAGGGAGGGGTCTGGGACATTTACCTCCCCCACTCTTTGGCATAAACCAACTTCAATAAGCAGGACAGGGCCAACAGTGGTGACATACACCACTTATACCAAGCCCCTCCCCCCATGCACTGCAGGTGCTTCTTTATGAGGGCAAGTGAGCCTGAGAAACAGAGCAACAAGTTCCTCCCCCAGAAGGCCAGCACAAACCCCCTGCACCCACCAAGTATACTGACCACAGAGGGCTCCACAATTCACCTCTAGTGGAAATAGCATCAGATCTCTTTAAACAAGCAGACCAGAACACACCTAGTTAAGACTCAACACACTTTGGACAAGGTCCAAACATTCCTGATGTCAGGCAAGGAGAAACTTTGCAGAACACTGACCTGAGGAAAAGAGCACCCAAAACACAATAGTAGAGTACACAGCATACACCAGAAACATTGCCTGAAGCACCAGGACCTGGACAGTATATGACCTCTTCTTCATAAAGCCATTACTCTCAGTACGAGGAAACATAATAGGCTTTCCTAATACATGGAAGAAGACAGATATCAAGACAAAATGTTAACATGGAGGAATTCATCCCAAAAGAAAAAATAAGAAAAGCCAGGGATCTAATTGAAACAGATATAAGGAATATGCCTGAACCAGAATTTAAAACAAGAATCATAAAGATATTTGCTGGTCTTGAGAAAAGTGTAGAAAACACTAGGGTGTCCCTTACCATGGAGATAAAAGACCTAAAACCTAGTCAGGCTGAAATTAAAAAATGCTATAACTGAAACGTGAAACCAACAGGATGTAATCACTAAAGGATGGAAGAAGAAGAGGAACAAATAGGTGATATAAAATATAAAATTATGGAAAATAATGAAGCTGAAATGAAGAGGGGAAGAAAAGTATTGGATCATGATTGCAAACTTAGGGAACTCAGCAACTCCATAAAGCATAATAACATTGGTATCACAGGACTCCCAGAGGAAAAAGAGAGGGGAAAAAGGGACAAAAGACATATTATTTAAGCAAATTATAGCTGAAAACTGTCTTAATCTGGGGAAGGAAACAGACATCCAAATCCAGGAGGTACAAAGAACTTCCATTAAAAGCAACAGGAGCAGGTCAACAATATAGTAAAATTTGCAAAATATACAGATAAGGAAAAAAATCCTTAAAGCAGCAAGAGAAAAGAAGTCCCTAACTCACAGGGCAAGATAGATAAGGTTAGCAGCAGACCTATCCACAGAAACTTGGCAGGACAGAGGACAGTATCATGATATATACAACTGGCTGAATGGGAAAAATATGCAGCCAAGACTAATTTATCTAGCAAGGCAGTCTTTCAGAATAGAAGGAGATAAAGAGTTTCCCAGACAAACAAAAACTAAAGGAGTTAGTGACCACTAAACCAGCCTGCAAGAAGTTTTAAGGGGAACTCTTTGAGTGGGAAAGAAAGACCAAAAGTGACAAAGACTATAAAGGAACAGAGAAAATCTCCAGAAACAATGACTTTACAGGTTCTACAGTGGCACTAAATTCATATCTATCACTAGTCACTCTGAATGTAAATGCACTAAGTTCTCCAATCAAAAGTCACAGAAATTCATAATCGATAAATAAATAAATAAATAAATAAATAAATAAATAAATAAATAAGACCCATCTATATGTTACCTACAAGAGGCTCATTTTAGACTTAAAGACACCTGCAGATTGAAAGTGAGGAGATGGAGAACCGTATATCATGCTAATGGATGTCAAAAGAAAGCTGGAGTAGCCATGCTTATATGAGACAAGCTAGATCTTAAACCAAAGACTATAACAGAAGATGAAGAATAGCACTATAGCTTAAAAAGGGGTCTATCCAACAAGAAGATCTAACAATCATAAATGCTATGCCCACAACATGGGAGCACCCAAACATATAAATCAATTAATAACAAACATAAAGAAACTCATGGATAGTAACACAATAATGGAAAGGTACTTTAATACTCCACTTGCAACAATGGACAGATTATCTAAGCAGAAAATCAGCAAGGAAACAATGGTTTTGAATGACACACTTGACCAGATGGTTTAACAGATATATTCAGAATAATTCATCCTAAAGTAGCAGAATACACATTGTTTTTGAGTTCATATGGGACATTCTCCAGAACAGATCACATACTGGGTCACAAAACAGGCCTCAAAACACAAAAAGATTGAGATCATATCATGCATATTTTCTGATCACAAAGCTATGAACCTTGAAGGCACCCACAAGAAAAAATTTGGGAAGATCAAAAATACATGGAGGTTAAAAACATCCTACTAAAAAATGAATGGGTGATCCAGGAAATTAAAGAAGAAATAAAAATACATGGAAACCAATGAAACAGAAAACATGATGGTCCAAATCCTCTGGGATGCAGCAAAAGCAGTCATAAGAGGTAAGTATATAGCAATAGAGGCCAACCTCAAGGTGTAAGAAAAGACTCAGACACAAAACCTAAACTTATACCTAAAAGAGCTAGAAAAATAACAGCAAATAAAGCCAAAAGCCAACAGAAGAAGAAAAATAATAAAAATTAGAGCAGAAATAAATGATACATAAATTAAAAAAAAGTAGAGAAAGAAACCAAGAGTTGGTTCTTTGAAAAAAAATAAAGAAATTGATACCCCCCCAGCTGACTTATCAAAAGAGAGAGAGAGAGAGAGAGATGCCTGAGTGGCTCAGTCAGTTAGGTCTCTGCCTTTGGCTCAGGTCATGATCCCAGGGTCCTGGGATCAAGTCTGGCATCAGGGGAGCTTACTTCTCTCTCTGCCTGATGCTCCCCTTGCTTGTGATCTCATTCTCTCTCTCTGATAAATCAATCAATCAATCAATCAATCAATCTTTAAAAAAAGGGAAAGAAGAGAAAGGATCCAAATAAATACAATCACATCACGAATAAGAAAGGAGAGTTCACAAACAACACCACAGAAATACTAACAATCATAATAGAATATTAGGAAAAATTATGTGCCAACAAATTGGGCAATCTGAGAGACATGGATAAATTCCTAGAAACATAAAAACTACCAAAACTGAAACAGGAAGAGAAAGAACACTTGAACAGGCTGATAACCAGCAATGAAATTGAATCAGTAATAAAAAATCTCCCAAGAAAGAAAAGTCCAAGGCCAGGTAGCTTCCCAGGGGAATTCTACCAAACATTTAAAGAAGCTTTAATACCTATTCTTTGCAAACTGTTTCATAGAAATTTCATAGAAATAGAAACTCCTTCTATAAGGGCCTCATTACCTTGATTCCCAAACCAGACAAAGATTCCACTAAAAAAGAGAATTATAGGCCAATATCTTTGATGAACGTGGATGCAAAAATTCTCAAAAAGATACTAGCAAGTCAAATCCAACAGTACATGAAAAGAATTACTTATCATGATCAAGTGGTATTTATTCCTGGGCAGTAAGAATTGTTCAGTATTCTCAAGTCAATCAGTATGAAACACCATATTAATTTTTAAAAAAAAGGATAGGAACCATATGATCCTCTTAATGGATCTAGAAAAACCATTTGACAAAATACAGCATCCATTCTTGAAAAACACCCTCAACAAAGTAGGGATAGAGGGAACATACCTCAATATCATTAATGTCATATATAAAAGACCCACAGCTAATATCATTCACAATGGGGGGAATTTGAAGAGCTTTTCCTCTATGGTCAGGAACAAGACTGGGACCTCCATTCCCACCATTGTTATTTAACATAGTACTGGAAGTCCTAGCCTCAGTAATCTGATAACAAAAAGAAACAACATAATATAATAAAAAAACATTAAAAAATAAAAAAATAAAAAAAAATCAAACACTGCTATTAACACTCAAAAAAAATAAAACACACATGTAATTGTTCTAGGGAAAAAAAAGAAACAACAGGCATTCAAATTGGCAAGGAGTAGTCAAACTTTCACTCTTCGCAGAGCACGTAATGCTTTAGGTAGAAAACCCAAGGGACTCCACCAAAAATTTGCTAGAACTGATACATGAATTCAGTAAAGTCACAGGATAGAAAATCAACACACAGAAATCTGTTGCATTTCTATACACCAATAATGAAACAGCAGAAAGATAAATCAAGGAATTGATCCCATTTACAATTGCACCAAAAACCATAAGATACCTAGGAAAAACCTAACTGAAGAGATAAAAGATCTGTATGCTGAGGATTATAGAACACTTATGAAAGAAATTGAAGATGACACTATGAAATGGAAAGATATTCCATGCTCATGGATTAGAAAAACAAATATTGTTAAAATGTCTATACTACCCAAAGCAATCTACACATTTAATGCAATCCCTATCAAAATTCCACCAGCATTTTTCAGAGAGCTAGAACAAATAATCCTAAAATTTTCATGGAACCACAAAATACCCCAAATAGCTAAAATAATGTATAAAAAGAAAAGCAAAGCTGAAGGCATCACAATTCCAGACTTCAAACTATATTACAAAGCTGTAGTCATCAAGACTGCATAGAACAAACACATACATCAATGGAACAGAATAGTGAAATCAATGGAACAAACATCTATGTGTCTGGCACCAAAACAGACACATAGATCAATGGAACAGAATAGAAAACCCAGAAATGGACTCACAACTATATGGTCAAGAAATCGTTGACATAATATAATTAAAAAACATTAAAATAAAAAAAATCTTTGACAAGACAGGAAAGAATATCCAATGGAAAAAAGACAGTCTCTTCAACAAATGGTGTTGGGAAAACACCACATGCAAGAAAATGAAAGTGGACCACTTTCTTACACAATACAGAAAAAGAAATTAAAAATGGATGAAAGACCTAAACATGAGAAAGGAAACCATCAAAATCCTGGAGAAGAACACAGGCAGCAACCTCTTTTACATTGCTTGCTACGGCTTTTTACTAGACACACCTCTGGAGTTAATGGAATCAAAAGCAAAAAAGAACTACTTGGACTTCATCATGATAAAACCTTCTGCACAGCGAAGGAAACAATCAAACAAACTAAAAGGCAACCTTCAGAATGGAAGAAGATATTTACAAATGACTGATATTTGCAAATATCTGATAAAGGATTAGTATCTAAATTGTATAAAGAACATATTAAACTTAACATTCTCCCCAAAATAATCCTGTTAGGAAATGGGCAGAAGACATTAATAGACATTTTTCCAAAGATGACATAGAGATGGCTGACAGAAACATGAAAAGATGCTCAACATCCCTCATCATCAGGGAAATAACATATGAAAACTACAATTAGATATCACCTCACACCTTTAAGAATCACAAAAATTAACAACACAGGAAATAACAAATTTTGGCAAGGATTCAGAGAAAGGGAAACTGTCTTACATTGTTGGTGGGAATGCAAACTGGTGCAGCCACTCTGGAAAATAGTATGGAGGTTCCTCAAAAAGTTAAAAATACAACTACCCTTCTACCCAGCAATTGCATTACTAGGTATTTACCCAAAGGATACAAAAATATTGATTTGAAGTGATACATGCATCCCAAATTTTATAGTAGCATTATCAATTATAGCCAAGTTATGAATAGAGTCCAAATGTCCATTGACAGATGAATGGATAAAGTAGTGTGCTATATATATACAATGGAATATTAGACATCAAAAAAAATGGAATCTTGCCATTTGGAATGATGTGGATGAAGGTAGAGTATGTTTTGCTAAATGACATTAGTCAGAGAAAGACAAATACCATATGATTTTACTCATCTGTGGAATTTAAGAAACAAAACAGATAGATATAGGGGGTAAAGGAAAGAGAAAAACTATAAAATAAGACTCTTAACAATAGAAAACAAACTGAGGCTTGCTGGAGGAGAGGTTGGCAGGGGAATGGGTTAAATGGGTGGTGGGTATTTTGGAAGGCACTTCTTGCGATGAGCACTGGATGTTTTATGAAAGTGATGAATCATTAAATTCTACTCCTGAAACTAATATTACACTATATGTTAACTAAACAGAATTTAAATAATAACTTTAAAAGAATGAAGTCCAGGAACAATAATATGTAATCTTTAGCTTTTTCAGAGTTTATTTCTCTATATCTAACTATATTTAATCTTTGAGTAGAGGCTTTGAAAGGTGCTCAGCACAGCAGTTTGCTAGCTTTCAAATAAAGACATGTGATCAAGTTTTGTCCTACTATGGGTTCTTTGTGCCAAGTACTAAGTGTGAATACCTTGACAAAGTAACATTTTATTCAAATTTCCCCTCATCCTACTGTGTTTAGTACAACTACAATATAACCAGCACTCAATAAATGCCTCCTAAATTTTAATTCTCTAAATCATGAAATAATTTTATTTATTTTTTATTTTTTAAAAGGTTGTATTTATTTATTTGTGAGAGACAACATGAGTGTGAGGGGGCAGAGGTAGAAGGAGAAGCAGACTCCCCACTGAGCAGGGAGTCTGATGCAGAGCTCAATCCCAGGACCCTGAGATTATGACCTGAGCTGAGGGCAGACACTTAACTGACCGAGCCACCTGGTGCCACAAAATCATGAAATTATTTTAAATAACAGTCTGGATTTCTGTTTAAAGGTTAAACTGAATCCCTGAAGTGGCCAATGGTTGGTGCCTATCCTGGGAATAAAGACCCCCCTAGATCGTCTTGGCATCTCTGCCATTGAGTAATAGTGTACATATGGTCATAATAAATCTTATCCATTGCATCAGTGTTGGACATTGAACGTTTAGTTCTCTATTATAATTTGAGATCTTTGGTCAAGAGCTACTACCTAACTGAGGACTATTCTTATTATAAGACCAGGCTCAGGGTCAAACTGTCATTCATACTTTAAAGTGAACACAATTAAAATGGCAACAAATGATTTATATGCTCAGTTTCCAAAACAGAACAAGTTTTCCAATGGCTACAGTGTGCCTGTTTATGGAAAATAGGGGCAGGAGGGTGCATAAATACATCCAATAAAAACTTACTTCTGCCAAACTACAAAAAGGACACATGGGAAAACTTGATGTATTAAAAAATAATAATAATGGATAGGCTTTAAAATAATAATAAAGAATAAAGAGATTAAAGTAAGGCATTCTGGTAATTCAATATGAAAAATACAAGGAAGAACATGAAAACTACTTTTAGTAGTTTTGAAAACATGAGCTGGTACAAATGAAGGAAAATCACTTGTACTGAAATACTAGAGTTAAATTGACTGTCAACTACTTTGAGAAATTGTCACTTTTAAACAGATCAATAGTGACTTTGGATTGTTTTTCTGCAGTTACAAATTATAATTACCTTAAAATATTTCTGCCATGCATATAGTGTTTAGAATTTAATAAGACCTAATGTTAAATAAAACTTTAAAAGAGCAGCATCATGAGAACCTATTACACATTAAATCTTATCAAAAGTGAAGACCCATTAATAAATTTTAACATGATCAGAAAAAATTTTATTTGGAAGATTTAGTGTCTTCGAGTATGCACCTCAAGGAGAACAAAGGAAATGGGAATTTTTTCAGAAAGTCTGGCTTAAAAATATGAATACAGCTAGTCTTCTATAAACATAATCTAAACCAGTGCTTCTCAAACTATCTGTGGTAAAAAGCAGTTAATTTTCCAAATCTCCAATTTGTTCCAGACCAAAGTTTCATAAAATATAATAAAAATAGCTAAGAAAATGGAAGAGAAATAATAAAAATATATAAAAGACATGCCTATATTTTTCAATGCACATTAAATTTCTTAATCAAATTGCTACAAAACTTTCTAAAGCTTACTTTCAAATTCTCTACCTGGGTACTCACAATCTGTATCCTTTATTTAAAACAAAAATAAAGAGAAACTTTTAGGGAAAATATACTAATACAGCAGAAAGACAAACAAATCAACTGAAACTTTACCTACTGAAAACACTTTATTATAAGGAAAGGGACTGCTCTTTCCTGAAACTTAGGTGTAAAAAAGCCATTTGCTTTGCATAATGTATAAAATACCCTCTATAAGTACAAAACTTATAAGTATACACACGCACACACACACACACACACACACACAAAATATTTCTAAGATCTTCTCTAACTCCTAAACATTGCAATGTTAACCATATTTGCATCCATCAACTATCTGGGTTAAATTTATATTTTTATACTAATTGTTTTATAAAATTATAATTATAAAAATATCCTCCTTAAATGAGCTTTGATTTTCATTTATAAATATTTACTGATGGACCACTATATGCCAGGCACTATGTTAGGCTCTAAAGCTCAGCGTGTCAAACCTCACTTTAAGTACTGTTGGTGGAATGCTAATAAACCTTTTATGCTTATATACTCTTTTCTGCCAAAGATACAATAGGCAAGGCCATCTCCAGTTTCATTACAATAAAGTATGGATTATTACAAGTCTTAAACTGGTTTATTTATTTTATTTTTTTAAGTTTTTATATAAATTTCAGTTAGTTAACCTACAGCATAATATTAGTTTCAGGTGCAGAAGTTAGTGATTCAAGGCTTACATACAACACCCGGTGCTCATCACAAGTGCACTCCTTAATACCCATCACCTATTTAACCCATCTCCCCTACCCACCCTCCCTCTGGTAATCATCAGTGTGTTCTATATAGTTAAGAGTCTGCTTCTTGGTTTGCCGCTCTCTCTTTTTCCTTTGCTCACTTGTTTTGTTTCTTAAATTCCACGTATCAGTAAAATCATATGGTATTTGTCTCTTTGACTGATTTTGCTTAGCATAATACTCTCCGGCTCCATGTCATTGGAAATGGCAAGATTTCATTCTTTTTTAATGGCTGAATAATGTTCCATTGTGTATGTGTGTGTACCACACATACCACATCTTCTTTATCCATTCATTAGTCAAGGGACACTTGGACTATTTCTATAATTTGGCTATTGTAGATAATGCTGCTATAAATATTAGGGTGTATGCATCCCTTTGAGTTAGTATTTTTGTATTCCTTGGGTAAATACCTAGCAATGCTGTTGCTGGATCATAGGGTAAACTTTTTGAGGAACCTCCATACTGTTTTCCAGAGTGGCTGCACCACTTTATATTCCACCAACAGTGTAAGAGGGTTCTCCTTTCTCCATATCCTCACCAAATTTTTCTTTAAAGAATATAACACAGGGGTGCCTGTGTGTCTCAGTAGGTTATGCATCTGACTCTGGATTTCTTTTTTTTTTTTTAATGATCTTTTATTATATTATGTTAGTCACCATACAGTACATCCCCGGTTTCCGATGTAAAGTTCGATGATTCATTAGTTGCGTATAACACCCAGTGCACCATGCAATACGTGCCCTCCTTACTACCCATCACCAGTCTATCCCATTCCCCCAACTCCCTCCCCTCTGAGGCCCTCAGTTTGTTTCTCAGAGTCCAGAGTCTCTGTTTCATTCCCCCTTCTGATTACCCCCCTTTCTTTATCCCTTTCTTCCCCTACCGATCATCCTAGTTCTTATGTTCCATAGATGAGACAAATCATATGATATTTGTCTTTCTCTGCTTGACTTATTTCACTTAGCATTATCTCCTCCAGTGCCGTCCATGTTGCAGCAAATGTTGAGAATTCGTTCTTTCTGATAGCTGAGTAATATTCCATTGTATATATGGACCACAACTTTTTAATCCAGTCATCTGTTGAAGGGCATCTCAGCTCCTTCCACGATTTAGCTATTGTGGACAATGGTGCTATGAATATTGGGGTGCATATGGCCCTTCTCTTCACTACGTCTGTATCTTTGGGGTAAACACCCAGTAGTGCAATGACTGGGTCATAGGGTAGCTCAATTTTTAACTTTTTAAGGGACCTCCACACTGTTTTCCAGAGTGGCTGTACCAACTTGCATTCCCACCAACAATGTAGGAGGGATCCCCTTTCTCCACATCCTCTCCAACAATTGTTTCCTGCCTTGTCAATTTTTGCCATTCTAACTGGTGTAAGGTGGTATCTCAGTGTGGTTTTGATTTGAATTTCCCTGATGGCTAATGATTTTGAACATTTTTTCATGTGTCTGTTAGCCATTTGTATGTCCTCATTGGAAAAGTGTCTGTTCATATCTTCTGCCCATTTTTTGATTTGTTTATTTGTTTCTCGTATATTGAGTTTGAGAAGTTCTTTATAGATCTTGGATACCAGTCTTTTATCTGTAGTGTCATTTGCGAATATATTCTCCCATTCCATGGGCTGCCTCTTAGTTTTTTTGACTATTTCCTTGGCTGTGCAGAAGTTTTGATCTTGATGAAGTCCCACAAGTTCATTTTATCTTTTGTTTCTCTTGCCTTTGGAGATGTGTCATGAAAAAGGTTGCTTTGGCCGATGTCGTAGAGGGTGCTGCCTATGTTCTCCTCTAGGATTTTGATGGATTCCTGTCTCACATCGAGGTCTTTCATCCATTTGGAGTTTATCTTTGTGTATGGTGTGAGAGATTGGTAAAGTTTCATTCTTTTACATGTAGCTGTCCAATTTTTCCAGCACCATTTATTGAAGAGACTGTCTTTTTTCCACTGTATCTTTTTCCTGCTTTATCAAGGATTAGTTGCCCAAAGAGCTGAGGGTCCATTTCTGGGTTCTCTATTCTGTTCCATTGGTCTTTGTTTCTGTTTTTGTGCCAGTACCATGCTTCTTTGTGATCACAGCTTTGTAGTACAGCTCGAAATCCAGCATTGTGATGCTCCCAGCTTTGTTTTTCCTTTTCAACAGTTCCTTGGCGATTCGGGGCCTTTTCTGGTTCCATACAAATTTAAGGACTATTTGTTCCAGTTCTTTGAAAAATGTCCTTGGTATTTTGATCGGGATAGCATTGAAAGTGTGGATTGCTCTGGGTAGCATGGACATTTTAACTATGTTAATTCTTCCCATCCATGAGCATGGAATATTTTTCCATATTTTTATGTCTTCCTCAATGTCTTTCAAGAGTGATTTATAGTTTCTAGAATATCTGACTCTGGATTTCTGCTCAGGTCATGATCTCAGGGTCCTGGGATTGAGCCCTGCATCAGGCTCCACACTCAGTGGGGAGTCTACTAGAAATTTTCTCTCTCCCTCTCCCTCTGCCCCTCTGCCCTCCCCCAGTTACACACACACACACTCTCTCTCTTTCTGAAATCAATAAATAAGTCTTTAAAGAACACAATGTATCAAACCATATGTCATCTCCCCATTATCAGACTTGCAAAAAAATTTTAAAGTGTTAATACCTTATTTGTAAGAATGTGAACAAATAAGCACTAATATACTACTGATAGCTGGGCAAAATGTTATGTGTTTAATGATAATCTGACAAAAATTATCAATATATATTTGTTTATTTATTTATTTTAGATTTTATTTACTTATTTGAGAGAGAGGGAGAAGGAGAGAGAGAATCCAAAGCAGACCCTGAACTAAGCACAGAGCCTGATGCTGGGCTCGATCTTACAACCACCAGATCATGACCTGAGCTAAAACCAAGAGTTGGTGACTTAACCAACTGAGCATCCCAGGTGCCCCCCAAATTATCAACATTTAAAATACACAAACAATTTGACACATCAATTCTACTTCTTTTAATTTATCTTGTAGATATATTTGCACATATTCACAACAATTTATGATCACATGTCTGTTTCATCATTATTTTAAAGATAGAATAAAGCCAGAAAAACAAATATTCATCAATTGAGGATTTGCTTTTATAAAACACACAAACACACACACACTCACACAATGTATAATGACATACAAAGCAGACAGTAAAAAGAATAAGATAGCTCTGTACTGACATGAAAAGCTCTTTGACAGGGTGAAGTGAAAAAATTGACTTACAGCACAATACATACAATATGATTTCATGTATGCACAAGACATTTCTAGAACAATATTCAAGAAATTGTTGGAGGAGTTGCAGAAGTTATCTGGGATGGGAAAAAGACTCCCTTTTTTCATATTCACTTTAATCTATTTTAATTTTTTCACCATGCCCATGTGTCATCGAATAATATAAAAAATAATTTAAAAAAAAGTAAATCTCTTCCGTGACTAATATTCCCCACCATTTGCAATTAATGAAAATATATGTACCTGTCATTTAGGAATGGTAAAAATGATTCCTTCAGTCATTAAAAATTTGCGATGCTAAACATTGTTTTTGGTTTCTTTTCTATGAAAATACTTATATTTTCTTGGAAATCAGAGGGGTTGAAAACTAAAAAATGTGGGTGCCTGGGTGGCTCAGTCAGTTAAGTGTCTGCCTTTGGCTCAAATCATGATCCCCGGGTCCTGGGATCAAGCCTGCATTGAGCTCCCTGCTCAGCAGGGAGCCTGCTTCTCCCTCTGCCACTCCCCCTGCTTGTGCTCTCTCTCTCTTTCTGTCAAGTAAATAAGTAAAATCTTAAAAAAAGAAAATTAAAGAAAGGTAAAATAATAAAAGTGACCATCCAGTCTTACACTGTGTTGAGAAGCTAGAGCTGGTGTATTAAATTAAGAATATGCAGATCATGACCTGCTGAATCAAGAGGTACAAGCTACCCATATGGAATTGGCAGGTAGCTGCCTCTGCATCTAAGCTCCCACTTTGTGAATATGAAAACCCTGGGCCCATTTTGAGTGAATACAGTTTTATAGTAAATCACAAGATTTATTACTTAGAGATGCCAGAAATGGAATTGGGGAGGTGCAACGAGCCTGTGGAAAGTCAGTCCTCCATTTCAGGTCTAAAGAGAGCAGACGATAGTAGAATAGTAAGCACCTATAATTTATAAGGTGGTTGGGGTGGAGGCCATTAATTTTTCATGGTTCAACTATAGGTGGTTATTTTAAAAAGTGCCCCAGGGAAAGCAAAATAGGAACTTGGAGCAGGAATCCTAAGCTCAAGTCCTTATCTAAAAGTCCAGAGTTATTGTGAGCAGGGTTATCATATTGTAAAATGTCCAGGCAGCAACTCAAATTAGCTGTTTTTGCATCACACCTCTCCCCAAATACAAGCTTGTATAAAATTATAAAACTTCATCTTTTTATAATGATAAGGTTAGAATTCCATTTATGCAATAAATATTTATTGATGTTCCACTCTATGTGAACCACTAAAGCTGTGTATCTCAAATCTTATCTTAAGTAATGCTGGTGATATACTAAACTGTTATTGTTATGGACCCTTTACCTGCCACATTCTCTGTTCATTTTTAGGCCATTTCATTAATTTTACATATTAAACACCAAAATCACAAACTCAACATATTTTTATTTTTAGGTTTTTAAAAAGCAAAGTCTTACATATAGATTCAGGAAATATTGATGGTAGAAAAATTTAGAAAAATTAACTTCAAGGCCTTTCATGCACCCCTCTCATATTTTAATATTAAAGGGCAAATATATAAGAAATTGAGTAGAAAATATATTATTTTGTCCTACCATTGTGATCAGTTGAAGATTAAAGTGAACACGATGCTGATTTTTTAGCAAAAATAAATGCTATCATTTCCAAAAAAAATGCATTGACTATATAAGCATAATATTATTGAAATATTCATTCTACACTTGAATATTGAAATATTCATCCTACACTTATTTCATGAAGGTAAATCAACTCTTTGGAGATATCAAGGAAGGAAAAAGTATATTACAAATATATTTTTTTTCACTTTCAGTTATGCCTCAGAGTAGTCTTCTATTCTGAAATTCGGTAGACTCTAAACAAATCCACTGAGATTACTACTAGGTTTTGGTGCAAATTTCTATTATCTAACTGATTTACTGTACTAATGAGAATATTTAAATGTCTTAATTCCTTCTGCTAGAAAAACTGAGCTGTACTTTCAAAAGCTTTGATGGACATAACTAACCCGATACCCAGTCCTTGGTAATTTTGTTAATAGTTCACCTTAAAAATGGATTACATTTTAGAGTGCTAGGGCAGTGTATATTGAGGGAAAAGTGCAGAAATTATGGGGAAATATCATCAGGTGGAATCTAATACATACATGTAAAGTTATAAAAATCTACTCTGAATGTAAGGAATGATTGGCTCAATAGGTTAAACTCCCACAAAGATTTGAGCAGCTTTTACTGTTACTAGAAAAAAATAAAAGTTCTAGATATCTAATAAGGAGGACTTATTTGAGTCAATGTCACAATAATATCTGTGTTCTAAAGTTTGGTTTGAAAGGTTAAGAAAATTCTAATGTAGCAAAAATTATATAAAAATTTTTCTTTATCAAAAAATAAGATACAGAAAATTTAGTAGATTATTTATAGTGATAAAAAGCCTAAAAAGAGGAAGAAAGCAATTGAATCAATTACTTGTTGACAAATTAATGTATCACCTAAGATAATCAGTAAAATGGGTATGTTTATAGAGGAGATGAAACAGTTAATGACATGATCTTTTAAATTAAGATATGATCTTTATTGTGAAAACAGATAAATGCATGTGAGACAAATCATTAACACCAGACAGAATATAATTGAATGTCAGCTTATATTATTCAGTCGATATATGCTACAGGAGATGTCTGAGGGTTCCAGTTTGAAGGCTGGAGCAGTCAGTAGATGAAACTCAAATTGGATGTTGTTTAGATATTATTTTAATAAGAAAGACTCTTCTACATTCCACTTCATCCCCAACACACAGATACACACACACTCACTAAAAGGGTCTTAGTTTTTCTTTTCACATTCTGTAAAGTTCATAGGAATACATGAGAAGCCAGACATGTAAAATATGTTACTTTTGAAGAGAATTTTCTGATTCCCAAAGTAGCTGTCAAGACTTCTAAGTATTTTGGGTAACAAAGAATGAAAACAGATAGATATACTAGTAAAGCTTAGTTGGTTTCTGACATAAGGCATGAAATAAAACTTTACAAAGTGCTCATAAATATTGCCGGTACTGGACGAGCTATTTGCAAATATCCTTACATCTCCAACTGAAGAACTATGGGTCTCTTCAGCACAGTTCTCTGTAATTACCTTTAGGATCAAAAGCACCTGTAGGCAGACAAACAAGTTTGAAGAAAATATGCTCAAAATCTTAATTACAAATGATTATTTGTAAAATATTTCAAATTTTGAAAATTCAATGTATATGCAACTAGATGTGCATATATTTATTATGCAGTATTCGGTATATGCACAGCAATAATTATATATTCAGCTATAAATCCATGTTTATTTAGAACACACACACAACCCTTTACGTGCTTATTATTTTCATTTTTATATTTCTACACTTCAGAGATTTTTCCATGAGCTGAATCAGAAGTGTCAAAGCATAGTAATACAGGCTATTCACACGCAGCCTAATTACCATCTATGGCTATGTCCATAAGCTTAAATCAGATGTAACAAAGACTCATTATTTAATCCTATTAGCACAAGCACCCATTCCCAGAGCTCTTTGAATAATAAAGATCTCTTTTTGTTCAGTCTGCATCTATCACTGCCAATCAGACTATATTGTTTGAATGTCACTTTACTTCTCTTTATGTAAAACATCACAAACTAAGCCAAAACTCAATGTATTTTTCTCCTTTTTTTTTTTTTTTACTATTTTTGTAGTGGCTGGTGGCATCAGAATTATTTTATTCTATCAGTGTCTTTTTTTACTCTTCTTCATTTTTTATTTAAATTCTAGTCAGTTAACATACAGTGCAGTATTAGTTTCAGGAGTAATTTCATAAATTGTAAGTCATCTTCGATTTCTCTCTAGTCTTAATTACTTAGCTATCCTCAATAATAAATCTTTTGTATTCTTTACCCTGACGACACTTCTGTTGGTTCTCCTCTTTCCTCTCAAATAAACTATCCTTAGCCTTCTAGACCTACGTCTTTTTGTTAACATTAAAAGCTTATATTCTATATGACTGTTTTCAGTTCTTTCATTTTTGCACACTCTTCATTGGTAAACTCATTCAAGAGCAAAGACTTCAATAAAAGTTATATTCTGATGATTTCAGTTTATCTCCAACACAGACGTTTTCTTGACTTACAAATTTGGTTTATGGAAGCACTACAAATCTACTCAAAACTGTTTCTCCACTTCCTAAATCAATTGATTGAGCTACTCAGTCTTTAATCCTAACTTGTTTCTCCCTCTCACTACCCTCAGTATGTAATTTCTATATAATAGGTCACAATGTTTTTTAATTTTGCATCAGAAATGTGTCATTTAGTTACTCTTTACTTCCACTGTCACTGACACCATGTTTAACTTGAAAACCTAATTTAATCCCAACTTGGAAAATTACAACTGCATTTTAGTTGCTCCCCTTTATTTTTTTTCAAATTTTTATTTAAATTCTAGTTAGTTAACATATAGTGCAATATTGGTTTCAGGAGTAGAATTTAGTGATTCATCATTTACATATAATACCCAGTGCTCATCACAAGTGCCCTCCTTAACATCCATCACCTATTTAACCCATCCCCCTGCCAACATCCCCTCCAGCAACCCTCAGTCTGTTCTCTATAGTTAAGAGTCTAATAGCAGGGAGATTGTTAGGAGAAGGAAGGGGAAAATGAAGGGGGGGGCAGGAGAGGGGGAGATAAACCATGAGAGACTATGGACTCTGGGAAACAAACTGAGGGTTTTAGAGGGGAGAGGGGTGGGGGGATGGGCTAGCCTGGTGAAGGGTATTAAGGAGGGCATGTATTGCATGGAGCACTGGGTCTTATATACAAACAATGAATCATGGAACACTACATCAAAAGCTAATCATGTACTGTATGGTGACTAACATAGCATAATAAAAAATTAAATAAAAAATAATAATTTTAATTAAAAAAAGAATCTCTTACGGTTTGCCTCCCTCTCTTTTTCTCCTTCCCCTATGGTCATCTGTTTCTTAAGTTCCTCATATGAGTAAAATCATATGGTATTTGTCTTTCTCTGACTGACTTATTTCACTTAGCATAATACACTCTAGCTCCATCCATGTCATTGCAAAAGCATTTTATCTTGATGAGGTCCCAATAATTAATTTTTGCTTTGGTTTCCCTTCCCTCCAGAGATGTGTCTAGTAAGAAGTTGCTGCAGCTGATGTCAAAGAGGCTGCTGCCTGTGTTCTCCTCGAGAATTTTGATGGTTTCTTGTTTCACATTTAGGTCTTTTATCTATTTTGAATTTATTCTTGTGTATGGTGTAAGAAAGTGGTCCAATTTCATTCTTCTGCATGCTGCTGTCCAGTTTTTCCAACACCATTTGTCTGTCTTTTCACTATTGGATGATTTTTTTTCCTGCTTTGTCAAAGATTTGTTGACCATATAGTTGTGGGTCCATTTCTGGGTTTTCTATTCTGGTCCATTGATCTATGTGTCTGTTTTTGTGCCAATACCATATTGTCTTGATCACTACAGCTTTGTAATATGACTTGAACTCTGAAATTGTGATTCCTTCAGCTTTGCTTTTCTTTTTCAAAGTTTCTTTGACTATTTGGGGTCTTTTTTTTGTTCCATACAAATTTTTGGATTGTTTGTTCCAGCTCTGTGAAAAATGCTGGTAGAATTTTGATAGGGATTGCATTAAATGTGTAGATTGCTTTGTCTTCTGCATGTTAGTAAAGCCTGTTATGTTTCCTGCTCCTGAGAGTAATAGCTATATTAAGAAGAGGTCATATAATGACCAGGGCCTGGTGCTTCAGGCAGTGTTTCATGTGTATGCTGTGGGCATTCTGCTGTTGTGTTTTGGCACTCATTCCCACAGCTCAGT